>NC_135533.1:36751821-37951821 GCF_045843805.1 Urocitellus parryii | reverse complement strand
GAGATGGTTTTTGGCCTAAATATGGTCTATTTTGGAGAAGGTTCCACTAGCTGTTAAGAAGAAAGTATATTCAACTGTTGTTGGATAAAATATTCTGTAGATGTCCATTTTATTTATAATAGTTTTGAGGTACAAAGGGTTTTTGCTGTGTTTATGTCTACATGATTACATGATCTATTTATCGATGAGAGAGATGTTGAAATTTATTATTATTATTATTATTATTATTATTATTATTATTATTATTATACTGGGGTCTTTCTGAGACTGTAGTCCAAATAGTGTCTGCTTTATGTATTTAGGCACAACAATATTTAGGGCATAAATATTACTATTATAACCTCTCATTGAATTGTTCCCTTTACCAGTATCAAGTGAACTTCTTTGTCTCTTATTTAATATTGGCTTGAATTCTGCTTTGTCAGATATAAGGGTCAGTACTTCTGCTTGTTTTTAGCCTCCATTTGCATGATATGTTGATTTCCATTCTTATGTTTTCGGCCTATAGCTGTCTTTGTCTGTAAGGAAAGTTTCTTGCAAACAACATATAGTCTTTTAATTAAAAGACATTTTAAAATAAGGTCTTTTAATCCATTCTGCCAGCCTATGTCTTTTAATTGGAGTGTTGAGAGCATTTCTTTAACTATTTTATGTAGTGTTAGCATAGTAGTCATAAATTCTATTAATTTCTGCATATCTTGGAACTTTTAAAATTTATTTGTGTATTCTGAAAGATATCTTTGCTTGATGTAGCAATCTTGGTTTATAGTTATTTTCTTTCAAGACTTGGAACACGTCATTTCAAGCCCTACAGGCTTTTGTGCTGAGAAATCAGAAGTGATTTTGCTTGGTTTGCCTCTAAATGTGACCTAATGTTTTTCTCTTGAGTCTTTTAAAAAATTCTATTCTTTGTCTGTATGTTTGGCATTTTAATTATAATGTGTCCTGAAGAGGTTCTTTTCTGATCCTGTCTGATTCCCTCCTATGTCTGAATGTCCATCTCATTTACATGGTTTGGAAAATTTTGTTATTTTCCTGAAGAGGTTATTCATATCATTAGCTTCAATCTGTGATGGAAAGGTAGAAGAATGAATGTTCAAAATCTGAACAGAAAATGCAAAAAAAAAAAAAACAAGTAGCAAGTGATGGTTATAAAGGAGGAGGAAGACAAAAAGAAAAAGGGATACAGAAAACAAGAGACTTGGCTGTATCTGGAAAATAAGAGAGACAAATAAGAGAAACAAAACAAACAAAAATAATTCTCTTCGATTCCAATGATTTTTAAACTTGGTCTGTTAATGTTGTCCCAAAGTTCTTGTATATTCTGGTCATGGTTACTGATTCTTTTTCTTAATACTGTCTAAATGTCCAAGATTGGCCACTTGTCTTCCAGTTCTGAGATTGTCTTTAGCATGGTCTATTCATTAGAGCAACTTTCAACTGAACATTTTATTTGATGTATTGTGTTTTTCATTGCCAAGATTTTTGTTTGGTTTTCTTTCAATATCTCTACCTCCTTATTGAGTTTCTCATTCATATCCTGTACTGAGTTCTTTAGTTCTTTTGGTTGTTTTTCTGTGTTCTCTTGGAATTCATCGATCCTTTTTAGACCATACTTTTGAATTCTTTATCTGATATTTCATCATCTTTAAGATATTTGGAGTTAGTTACTGGTGAATTATTAAATTTAAGAGGCATTGTGTTGCCTCATTTTTTCATATTTCTGGTTTAGTTTTTCATGCATCTGTTGGGCCATCCCATCAGAAGTGATTTTGCGTAGTTTTTTTTATGTGTAGTTTTTTTTTAAATGCATCACTTGGGATAGATTTCTCTTCCAATTTTATGTCTGGGCCATTTAAGAATATGGCCTTCCCTTGCCAAATTGTCCTAGAGTCATTCAGATTAAAACCCACTCATGGGTGCAACATTTACAACCCTTTATGTTAATTCTGTTTTTGCTATAGGAATGGATGTCCAAGAATGTGACCTGAGGGCCCACCTTGAGCCATTATCATTACATTCTGGTCATTAATTTAGGTTTTTTGTTCTAAAATGCAGCTGAAGTTTGTGGTTAATTTACATTATCGGGGTATATATTGAAGCAAGGTGTGCTGTCTTTTGGATGGATTTAGTACAGCAACAGAATTTTACCTGCTGAGCTTGTAGTGTCCCTAGAGATTCCCATCACCACACAGGAAGAGGGAAATAATAACAAAAACTTAAAAGGACAATGTACAATGTTCACATAAATACTTTGTGCTTACTATGACTTCTACAACACTAATTACTACAAAAATAGTAATGGTATAGTTAGCATATGTCAAACAGCAAAAATAATAACATGAACTAGATAAGAAATTAAAGTTAACAGCATGTGTTGACTATGTCATCCATAGCATTAATAAATGCAATAACATAAATAGTTTCACTGCATGGAGCAGCAAGGAAAGTGACCTAATCTATTCTACCATCTTGAAATTCCTTCCAAGAAAAAAAGATTCTTAATGAAAAATCAAAGAATTTTCTCCATTAATATCAAAACTGTGGAAGAGAATGCATGGTTCACTGCTTGTTCCCAGATATCTTTTCATTTCTTCTTGGGCTTTGGACGGGGGAGGTGGATAGAGAATGCACACAGATGTGCATATAAGAATTAGGGATTGTTAACACCTTCTCCTTTTTTTTTTTTTTTTGTTACTCATTAACCTCCCAGCCAGAGTGGTATAAAACTGAAACTGGTTGAAACTGAAAGCTACTTATATTCTACCTGTATAAATTTGAATGAAATGGGAAGTACTATCAACTGGAGTTTTGTCTGCACTGACCAGATCGGTGCACTCCTATGAGAGATTTCTGGCAACTGGGGCTTAGGTCTAATAAGGACTTAGGGCTTTATTGGATTGTGATTTCTCTGTTGAGATTAGATCAGCACACACCTAGGGCCAGGCAGATGCCCATTTCTGTTAGGAGTCTGCATCTCCAAAACCTCCCAAGAATTCTATTTAACGGACAATGGAGCCAATCCTCCTCATACTTTGCTGCCCATGAATACAGCCTTCCCAGCCTTAGTCCCTGAGCATATTTACACCTACCTGTTCAGTTTCCTGACTTTTCAGCTGATTACATGACCAGACTTAAAGGGAAAAAGACTTGCACTGCACTCCTTTTTTGTTTGTTTGTTTCTGACTTTGAATACCCGTGGGTACTATCTTCTCTGTGCCTGTTTTACAACTTTCTAGGCCCCACATTATGTGCTTGTTGGGACAGGATGGCAGTGTTTACTATGATCTCCCAGGTTCCCATAGCAACAAACTTGAGCTTATCCTCCTCAAGATGTCTACCTACCTCCTTACCTCCCCACGTGCCAATGGAGAGAACACTTTCCAAACACCAGTTCACTGTGCAGCCTCTGTATCAACTAAATTCAGGATGTTTTTCTGATCCACAGGTTTTTCCATGCCAAATGTGTTCATTGTGCTTCTCTGTTATCCCTCCCCTCTGTGGTGAACCAGCATTGCCTCCCTGCTGCTGCAACTGGCTCGGCTCCAGTGAACTCATTCCTTGTTCAATGCACCTGAATTTTAGAGCTTCGATGACACTCTGTCAAAAAATAAATTTTAGTGAATTCCCTCTTTCAACCACCTTGCTAAGAACCTGCATTAATCTCAAGCCATGGAGCAACCAGAAATACAACCTCCCTCTAATGTGCCATCTTAAATCTTCCCAAAAGCATGGATTAATTTAATAAGTGCTGCATATCTTGGGCAGAGAGGAAGTAATGAGTCACTTAAGGCAGGAATGAAGATGGAGGCAGGGAGAGTCGATTTCTGCAATTTCTTTCCCATGTATCAAATCATCCTAGAGCCATTTGTATCAATAGCAGTTCTTTATTCATTGTTCTTGGGACCTCTCAGACTGGCTAATCAGAGCAATAGTTGTTCTTTGTGAAACCATCAAAGGCCCTTTTCTAAAGGCACTTGACTGGCCAGTGAAATTTGAATGTAGAAAACTTAATGGTCATTTTGAAATTTTAGTGTTTTTTTTTTAATTTGAAAAAAGGCAAAATGCAATTCCAATGAAGAAACTTACATTACTTTTGCTTTAAAATTGATGCTTTTTCTGATGTGATCTTTAAAAAGAACAAGAGTGCCAGATGATTTGAACATAACTATAGAACACTGCATGATTGAATGAATGAGTGAAATGTCATAAAAATTTCAATATAGGTAGAATTCTTCTCACTAGATTTTTAAAAAAATGTGGAAGCAGCAAGCCTGGTGCCAAACACTTTGGTAGTTTTCTTCATACAAAAATAAAATACCTGTTCCATTCTTTTGAGCAATATCTGTGAAATATTACTAACCTCTGTGGCAGAGGTTGCTTAATCTGCAAATTTATCAGCTAAAAAATCCATTATTATTGCTAATAACCCTTATTCACATTACCCAGAGAATTGCTTTTTCTTCCATTCCTCAACCAATGGAGTAAGCCATAGTAGGTTACTGGAGCCTATTAAATTTTCACACATCATTAGTCCTTACCTCCCTTAAAGTTTTAGCTTATATTTTTCTTTTATGTCATTTTCTCCACAAAGACACTTTCTTTCTACTAAGGAAAAATATTGAGTGGTATCTCATGCTGTTGAGTAAATCCTTTGGTGTCATTTTGTTTAAAAAATAAAGTATTGGTTCAAGTGGGTATGTGAAAATGTGGCAGTTTAGTCCATTTGATAACAACATATAAAATATAATCCATCTGTTTTGGTGTATGAATTTTAAAATTACTATACCTACCAAAAACATACATAGTTCAGTTTTTCATGAGTTTATTATCAAAACAACTTTTTAGACTTTTCATGTTTGTAATGTCAGATAATTTATTTAACTACTGGTATACAGTCATTTGGCTCTTTCTATCAAAGTGTTGCTATCTTAAATGAAAAGTGTTTTCAGACTCAAATTAAAAAGTTTTTTTTTTTTCTCAGCAAGAGAAACAATAAGGGAGGTAAATAGGGAGTTTACATCCTGGGAACAAATTTTTATTCCTCACACTTCAGATAGAGCCCTAATATCCAGAGTTTACAAAGAACTCAATTAAACAGTAAGAAGACACATAACCCAATCAACAAATGAGCCAAGGACCGGAACAGACACTTCTCAGAGGAGGACATACAATTAATCAACAAGTACATGAAAAAATGCTCACCATCTCTAGCAGTCAGAGAAACACAAATTAAAACCACTCTAAGATACCATCTCACTCCAGTAAGAATGAAAGCCCTTATGAAGTCAAACAATAACAAGTGCTGGCAAGGATGTGGGGAAAAGGGTACACTGGTTCATTGTTGGTGGGACTGCAAATTGGTGCAGCCAATCTGGAAAGCAGCATGGAGATTTCTTGGAAAGCTGGGAATGGAACCACCATTTGATCCAGCTATTCCCCTTCTCGAACTATTCCCCAAAGACCTAAAAAGAGCATACTATAGAAATACAGCTACATCGATGTTCATAGCAGCACAATTCACAATAGCTAGACTGTGGAACCAACCTAGATGCCCTTCAATAGATGAATGGATAAAAAAATGTGGCATTTATACACAATGGAATATTACTCAGCACTAAAAAATAACAAAATCATGGCCTTTGCAGGGAAATGGATAGCATCAGAGCAGATTATGCTAAGTGAAGCTAGCCAATCCCTTAAAAACAAATGTTGAATGTCTTCTTTGATATAAGGAGGGCAACTCAAAACAGAGCAGGGAGGAAGAGCATGAGAAGAAGATTACCATTAAACAGGGAGGAAAGATGGGAGGGAAAGGGAGAGAGAAGGGGAATTGCATGGAAATGGAAGGAGACCTGTATTGGTATACAAAATTACATATAAGAGGAGGTGAGGGAAAAGGGGAAAAAAACAAGAGAGAGAAATCAATTATAGTAGATAGGGTAGAGAGAGAAAAGGGGAGGGGAGGGGAGGGGAGGGGAGGGTGAATAGTAGGGGATAGGAAAGGCAGCAAAATACAACAGACACTAGTATGGCAGTATGTATAAACATGGATGTGTAACCAATGTGATTCTGCAATCTGTACACATGGTAAAAATGGGAGTTCATAGCCCAATTGAATCAAATGTATGAAATATGTCAAGAGCATTGTAATGTTTTTAATAATAATAATAATAATAATAATAATAATAATAATAAAAGTGTTTTCAGGGAATGGCATATAAGCAAAGAAAATAGGCCTTCTTTCCATCTTCTAAAAATTTGCTATTTTTTTCAAAAATGTCTAGAGCAGATGGCAACCTTTCCATCAGCAGTGAGTATTCTCCTTTTACAAATATGTAAACACAGACTTGGTAACCACATTTATAATAATCTCAACATTTTTCTTGTTGAAATAAAAACTTTAGAAAAATTAAAAATTTTGCAAAGTTTATTTGAGCAAATGATTCAGATAGTAACTTAAACCAGAATAGGTTTAGATAAGTCCACCTACAGAGAAATGTAGGTACTATTTATAGATAGAAAATTGAAATGATGCATATGCACACCTTGACTGGTTAAGGCTGAGCATTTGCCTCATTTGCGCATGTACAATGAGACATTTGCAGTATATGGGCATGGTCTGATCAGGGGCAGCCTAAGCTGGACTGAAACTCCACTGCTATAATCAGCTGAGACTCAGCTACTTATTACAAGAATATACTGATAAGGAAGGTTGCAGTTTATTTACATACTAAGTCATGTTGCAGTTTGCTATGTAGGGATTCAAATCACAAATGCAGCTTTAGGCCAAATTTAATAATCTTAAGGCCACAAATGGTTCTTTTAAAACTAAGACTTAAACTGTAAGTTGGAATATGTTTTTGAATATCAGGAAAACTAAGCTCTATTTCTCATTAGGATCCTGACAGAAACATCTGCCAGTTTTCATAATAGCTGAAGTAGGATTAACAAATTGGGTGCAAGCATTAATTCCTGAATAATCAAATTTTTAATGATTAGTGAATAATATATCTTTGAGTGAGCTGGTTGAATCATTCTTAGAAGTAACATTTTAAAGTATTGGCTTAGAATATAAAGAACTTGGAAGTCATCACCGCTTTCTTTGCAACAAGGAAAACTCTCAACAAACTGAATCAACAACTCCACAAATATATCAGAAAATTGAAGTCACAAAGGAAAATTGCTGTCTCTCAAACTGGAGAGTCCAAACAAGAAAGAATCAAACTCACTGGGCACAGACGCCATTGATGAATAGGAATGCTTACAGGATCCTGGTTAATGCTTACTTCTTCTTCTTGTTTTTTCTTTCTTTTCTTTCTTTCGACTGAGCATGGACTAACTTCAGTGAAGAAATACTTGGAGTTTAGCCTTCAGAAGCTCTACCAGGTTCTCAGGAAGATAAATTGGAGGAAAAGCACTCCATCTATACTTCCTGCAAGGAGAAGGGAGAAGGAACCTGTACTCAGAGGAAACTATTTTACGAGATTGTAGCCAAATTATCTTTTACTAGAGCATAACTAACTTGAAGAAAGGGAAAAACTTGAAACTCCAGTCTCCTCCAGCCTTCCTTTCTCACCTTATGGAGTGGGAAAAGAAAAAGCTGAGAAACTCTTATCAAGGTTATATCCCAGAGTCACAGGCTTAATAGGATCTTGCAATCTAATCATAGGATAGAGAGAACTTCCTACTACCACATCATTATGGCTCCTGTAAAGTGAGAGGGGATTACAAGTGAAAGAACCACCTTTCAGACCTTGTAGAAAGGAATCCAGGGAACTTAAATTCAACAGGGGAGGCCCAAATAAGGATACTAGGTGAATAACGGAATCAAAATAAATACCAGTCGTAAAAAAAAAAAAAAAAAAAAAAAAAAAAAAAAAACACTTTAACATAAATGAAGAAGAATGTCTAACGGGCTTATTGGTATACTGGAAATCATCAGTGAGTTTAAAGATATATAAACAGAACTGAAAAAGCAAAGAGAGAAAGAAGACACTTCAGGGACTCGTTAGCTACAAATGATGTTCATTATGTTTGTAATGGGATATGTTTGCCTCATGCTTGTGAGAGTTAAATTTTTAAACAATAATTTGGAATTCATACAACTTTGGAGCTTCATTTACCCAACATGCTGCTGCTTCAGAAAACATTTTTATCGTCATTATACATTATTTTACTAAAGTCGGTTGCTTCTACACCTCTAGCCTTATACTGTCTTGAATCCCTACCAACTATCCCAATAAGTCCAACAACATACTCTAGGGAAATGGAGCAATTGTGACCTCATACACTCAATAAAACAGGACTATGCTGATGAAATTACTCTCCCACTTCAGAAAAGGGTGATGGCTTACAAAGCAAATGCACTTATTTACTTTTTTCTTTTCCATATAGAAGCCATTATCCACTAGTATAGGAATGTGACTATATGAAATGCTAGAAAGAAAACATGGATCTCAAAAGAGATGTCAAATCTTTTTTTTTTTTTTTGAGATGTCAAATCTTAATGCACAGCTTCTGAGACATTCTACTTTCTATATTTAGTTTCAGTCAAAAATGAAATTAGCAAACACTTTCTATAAATAAATGAAAATGATAAATTTACAGGCAAATTCCAGAGTGTTCCACTAGTGATGAGAAAAAACATAAGGAATTTTAAAATGTTGAAAGACTTTGACTATTCAAGTGCAATAACATTTACAAGAGATTTTCTTTTAGGGTTCTGTCACACTTGATGCATTTCTGGAAAGTTATGCTGCAGTTTGGTGGGTAGGCAGGGACATAGCAAAACATCTAAATTTCACTGGAGTTGTGGATTAAATCAAAGTAAATATTTGATAAATATCATTAATTGAAAAAAAAATCTGTTCAGACATGAGAACTAATTTCCCTAGTTTTATGTTTTATGGTTTTTCACTGCTTACCTGTTGAAGTTGAGAATTTTTGTAAAATAATGATTTTTTCATCTTCCCCTATTTCCCTAAAGGATGGGTGGAAATGGTGTGCACCCTCCCCTGACTTTTCTTTTTGTCTGACAATTTGATCAACAGGGCATATAAAGAGGGACTATGGAGAAAATATGGAGAGCACTTTTTAAGCTCAGAGAAAGAAAGAAAAATGAAGGAGAAAAACAAATGTTAGGATAAGCATAATAAAAAAAAAATAGTTCCTGGGGAGAAGATTTTAGGGTGGAAAAAGATGGACAATAGGGAAAAGAGAATCCTTTCAAAGAGATGAACCCAGGTTTCAGGCATTTTGTCCTTGCCTTTGTTATCAGGTATCACAATTGAGTTCTTATTTCACTAGAATAAGCTTGAATGTAGAAAAATAAAGGAGGCATCAAATTCTAAGACTATTCCTCAGGTTACCATTTACTTTCATTAATATACTTGTCCTGCCTCTTTCTCCTTATAAACCTTGCTCATAAGTCTGAAGGAACATAAACATAGCTCAGAAGTTATTATGTATAACGACCCTGAAAAATCATCTCTTTTGAAGTAATTTATTTTGGAATAGTGGAATAAAGTGCTAAATTCATCTTAGTGTGCTGCTTCCTTATTTCTTATTAGTGTTTTAAAATATTTCTGATTTCTGTCAATTTTTATGTATTCTCAAACTGTTTCTATGACAACAAAAATTCTAAAAATCTGTTTTTTGAAAAAAAAAATCCTGTAAACCTTTTGTAAAAAGATAACCTTGCAACTAACTTTCCATCTCCAACTATTTTCATCAAGGAAAATAGATAGCTTCTATACAATCACAACCCTGGGTATGCTTTTCATAAGATTTGAATCCCTGATCTCATGGTTAATTTGCATGATCAAAGAAAATTTATTGCTAAATTTTTGCTTATTGCTCTGTGTTGAGATATTAAAAGTATAATTGCAAATTATATTGTTTATATACATGTTTATGTGTATGTACAGACACATACTACACACTCAGTGAAGGTGTTTCATATATTCTACATAAGGCATAAAAAGTAACTGTTCTATTAGTATTTCCTTATGAAATTTATATCTTCTTTGATTCATTTACATCTCTGCTAATTTCAATGAGGTTTTATAAAATTGGTTAACTTTTAAAATTTGAGTCCTTTTTAATTTTTCATGTCTTGTCTATTTCATGATTTTTATAGTTTTTTTATCAATTGGATGTTGAAATTACACATTGTGCTAAAATATGCCACCCAAGGTTTTTGCCTTGGAGCAATTAGCTCTGGGTAAAATCTTTCAGGGAATATTAATAGCACATAGGAACAATCTATAAGCAGCTTCCCCCCAAAAAAACAGAGAATATTACAGTTGAGCTTCCTTTTATCTTTATATTTGTGTTTCTTTGCTCTTAATCCTGAAGAGTATTTCCCATTTAAGATTTTTGTCCTACTATTGTCATTTATCTCAACATAAATCACCATCCTATTTACAAAATGCTCATTGTGATCTTTGGAGGGCCAGAGCTAGGGGAGAAGTCATTTTGGTAGCCTTTATTGTACATTTTAGGGATCTAATGTTAGTGATACCAGTCTTTCCAAAGAAATAGCATCATTTGTAAGCTGTGTGAGGTTTCTTCCATTTTCTCACCCAGCCCTGTTTCCTCCAGACATACTTTAGGAAGCGCTGTGAGTGGATAGTTCTGAGCCTGCTTCCGCATGCTTGACCTCAGTTGTGGTGGGTCCCATTTAGTTGCCAGTACTCCACATCAAGGGTGCTGCAGAGACTGCTTTAGACATGGTGTAGGAATTTTCTCTACCCTAGATCCTACTATGATGAGCTCCTGTGTCCAAAGCAAGTATTCCAAAGTGAATGTAAATATTAAATAAAATTTAAGAAATTGATTCTAGGTTTCATGTTGTTGACCCCAAAGCTACCTGTACAGAGATGCATAGATGAAGAATGAGGTCACACAGCTACCTGAGTGCTTCTTGTCATATCAGGATCAATGACTTGAAGTAGATTTAGGATGTGGAGTGGGTGGGTGTCCCACATAAGCATCTCTTTGCCCTTTTCTTTCAGTCTTCTCTTTAACCTCTTTCCCTTTTGTCTGGAACTCACCCTCACCCACACACATAAGCACTCTGAATTTTCCAACTGCTCTGTTGTCAGATATCCCTTGGGTCCTTCCAATTTTGCAGCCTAAAGCATGTGCTGGAAATTCTCAGCTTTTCACTCATGTGCTGATGATTTTCTACTGATCTTGCTGGAATGAGGGGGTATGTTACAGTTTCTTTATCTTCTGGCTGTATTAAAGGAGTATAATGATGACTCTCACATTTGGAGAGAGAAAATGGATGATAGAGTGGAGCTTATTTTCACCAAAGTATCTGAAAGCAAACATACCTCCCACTGTGAGAATTCATTCATTTCTAAAGGTTCCCATCTGGTCTCTCTGAGAAATCCATATTCCTTCTATTAACATAACTTTGACCTTATTTATAAGAAACAAATAACTAATAACTCTGCCCTTATTATAGCACAGGAGCCTCCCCTTTTCATGCCCTGGGCTACAGTAAAAATTCTTAACAGGCAATGAACAGTGCTATGCCTATTTGAGTATCTCCAATTCCTAGATTTCTTCGGAAACAATAGGAGAGATGGGAATGAATTTTAATTCACCAAATCATTCTTACAACATAATTTGTCCAGTAGTGCCCTGAAATTAGTAATGGAAGACACATAGTCTCTGAATCTACTTTCTTTATTCTCAAACCAGTATAGGATTTGTGCCCTTTGTCAAATAGAAATATCTTCAAGTATCTTATGAAATATTCATTTTATTTCTTTATTTTCAAGCTTTCAAGATAAAGTTAACCTAGAACTAAAATTATGGCAGGACAATGTACAAAATTAGCTCACAGTATCTGTGCTTTTTGTTTGAGAATGTTTTTCTCTTTGCAGTCATTAGATAGCTGAAATTTGAGGGCTATTTCAGTTTAATGTTGAAAAAATAATACAAAATCAGTCATGGCTGCTGTTTTAAAAAATATTTTCACAAATTTTTTTTTGAAAGTCACCAAATGTTCTACTTAAAATCTTTAAGATTTCTATAAAAGTGAACTTGACAGACTCAACCATTAAAAAAAAAAAAGACCTCAAGCTATTTAGACTATTTGTAATGTTTTTGATAAACAATATTAATCAGAACTCTAATTTTTCTGAATGCTCTCACATTTTCGTTTTGAGATGTATTCTGGTACCTGCTGCTTTTTCCTGGGTTCATCTGAAACTTGCTGTGATCCCTAATCCTCCCACAGTCTGTTATGGACACTTGGAGCTATCACTCATCCTGACATCTTGCATTTGTATGTCCTCCTTTGCTTTTATCACTATCCTGTCTCTATTCCTTTTCCACTTTCAGTATTGCCTGGACACCATCATTGCCAAATATCTTTCTCGCTATGAAATGATCTTCATCTTTTAAAATTTTCTGATATAACTGGGGGAAGTTTCAAGATGGAAGCATTGAGGACACTTTCCTGGCTGCTTCATGGTGTGAAACCAAGAAAAGTTAAGCAGCTTCTCAGTAAGGTGGGTGAGCAAACATAAATAAATAAATAAATGAAAAAGAGGGTGGGGGGAAGTGGTCATTCAAAGTGAATTGGGGACACTGGAGTTTGGATATAGTAAGGAAGAAATCCCCAGCACCACAGCTGCTCCTGCAGCTGGAGGTACTAGCCACAAACTTACCTCCACATGCAAAGTGTAGGGATAAGAGAATTAAAGGAAGCTGCATTTTTAGGAGGCCTAAGGCATGGGTATGGAGAGTTTAGAGAGCAAAGACACCGTCTGATTAAGCTGATTAAGCACAATATCCCTGTGCAGAAAAGAAGCTGAATCTATCCTGGTTGCATGCAGCGGACAGTGAAAAGAATCATTTTGTAGCCATAGTGAGGTAACCAGCAGCTAGGGGAGCCACTTCCTGGCAAACCTGAGCTTGGCCCAAGATACTGCACTGGCAAACCACACTGCACGATGTAGACTATGCCTAAGAGACCAGGATAAAATCAAACGTGGAGAGAAGTTTACACAGGAGAATATTGGTCATGGAAGTCCTCTTGGCTCTCCCCTTCCAATCCAGCCTCTTGCAGGACTGGCTGGGAGAAAGGTACTTGCCAGGGAATTCCAAAGAGTGGAGATGGGAGAGACTGAGCTTCTGGAGATAGAACTGGAGACCAGGAAACATGGGGTCTGCAGGTGACATAGTGGGCTAAGAATTGGTTCCTTGACCACAGGAGTAAAACCCATGGAGTTCAGTCTTCTAGTGTGAATGGGCAATAGCTGTGTCTTGGAGGTGTGATGATGTGAAATCTCCAGAACAGTTGGCATTCAGCAAGAAATATCTAGCATACCTAAGCCTAAACCTCACCTGCATATGGATTACTTCTCTGAGGGTGGGGCATCACACTCTAGATGACCCCACCAAACACTGCTGGGAGGAAGCTGAGAATCTTTTGAATTCTAATAGAAACAATTCTTTAACTTTTCATCAAGACATCAAGATTCTTCTTTTTTTTTTCTACTTGTGACCTTAATGGTTCATGGACATTTATACATATTTTTATTTGTATTTTTTCTCATTTCTAGAATTTTTGAAACCAGTTATTTTTTATGTGTCAGTTTTTTGAGGGACAGGATGTTTGATTGCTATATTTCTGTTTTGTATTTTATTTTTTTAATTTTAAAATTTTATATATATTTCTCCCATTAATCCATTTCCATTGATTCCCTTTTCTTATGCTGACAGCAAATCTCTATTATTCTTTCACTCTTCTTTAGTTTTTTGTTTCTCCTCCACCCTCATAATCATCACACCCCATACACCTCTGTTCTCTCTCTGTCCACCATTCAAAATTGTAACCGCTTTTGGAAAATTACTATTTTTACTGTAAGCAATAAATGATCTTATTACTTCTCTTTACTGTGATAGTTAACATTGTAGATGTCATAGCAGGAACTATTTGGTTTAATAATATATGTTGTTTTCATTTGTTATTATTTGTCTCACTGTAGAGCGTGAGGTACTGGAAAACTTCAGGGACACTATAAGTACACAAGATAGAAATGCTACTGCCTCAGACCCATACTGTTAGATGGGTAGACACACCAACCAAAAAAAAGGGGAGTGGCAAATTGGCCTAAACAAACCAATATACTCTAGTAATAGAATTCATTCACACCACAGTGGGAGAAATGTCAGAAAAGGAGTTTAGAATGCACATAGTTAAACTGACCTGTGAAGTAAAGTTTGATGTAAGGAGTAAAATTTGAAAATATAGGATGGGAAAGATCATGTCAATAAAGAAATAGACATTCTGGAAAAAAAATCTTTGAAATAAAGGAATTCACAAACCAAATTAAAAATTCAATTGAAAGCATCACAATACATTGGATCACTTCAAAGACAGAGTCTCAGGTAATAAAGATAAGATATATAATATTGAAAATAGTTGTGCATGGAGAAAATATTCTAAGAGACTATGAGCAGAACTTCTAAGAAATATGGTATAATATGAAAATACCAAATGTAAGATTATCAGAATAGATGAAGGTTTGGAGATAAAAACTAAAGGAATGACAATCTTTTCAATGAAATAATATTGGAAAAAAATTTCCAAACCTAAAGTGAAATGGAAAATCAAATACATAAGGCTTACAGGAGGCTTACAGGACCCCCAAAATACAAAATTACAACATTATACTAAGTCATGTTATGAAACTGCCTAACATGCAGAATAAAGATAGAATTTTAAAACATCCAAGAGGAAAAATAGCATTTAGAGGGAAACCAATCCTGCTAATTTCTCATTCCAGATCCTAATAGCTAGGAGATCTTGGAATAAAATATGCCAAGCTCTGAAAGAAATGGATGTCAGCCAAGAAACTATATACACAGCAAAATTAAACTTCATAGTTGACAGTGAAATAAACAAAAGTTAAAAGAATTCACAACTAGAAATCCTGCATTACAAAACATAACAAGATATTTCATGAAGAAATTAAAAAAAATAAAACTGAACCTGCAAAGATAGGAACTAAACTAGAATAATAATCGAAAGAGAAACTAATTAAAATGAAAAAAAAGGAATCAACATGACAGGGAATAAAATAAATTCTCAATAATAACATTGAATGTCAGTGGCCTAAACTCATCAATCAAAAGACATACACTGGCAGATTGCATTAGGAAACAATGTAATATGCTGTCTCCAAGAGACTTACCTCATAGGCAAAGACATCCACAAACTGAAGGTGAAAAGATGGGTAAAAAACATATTACTCAAGTGGATCTTGTAAACAAGCAGGGGTATCTAATCTCAGATAAAGTAAACTTCAAGCCAATCAGAAGGGAAAAGAAAGGACATTTCATACTACTTAAGGGAATTATACATTAACAAGACATAACAACCATAAAGATTTATGCCCCCAAATAACAGAACATCTACATACATCCAACAAACCTTTCAAAGATCTCAAATAGACCACAACAAAATAATACAAGGTGATTTTAAAACACCTCTCTCACCCCTGGAAAGAACAAAAACTAAATTAAGAAATTATAGAACTAAAAAATAAGTATTTTGACTTAACAGAATATTTCATCCATCAATGATTGAATACACTTTCTTAGGAATGTGTGGATCCTTCTGTAAAATGCCACAAAGAAACTCTAAGCAAATACAAAAAATAAAGCTAGTGCCTGATATCAGACCATGATAAAATGAAATTATAAATCAATGATAAAATTAGAATAGAAGCTATTCTAACACCTGGAGACTAAATAATATGTCATTGAATAAGCAATGGATGGTGGAAGAAATCAAGGATGAAGTAAAAAAAAAGTGCTTAGAGGTAAATGAGAATAATACAACATATCAAAAATCTCTGAGATACTATGGAGGCAGTGCTAAGTGGAAAGTTCATTGCATTGAACTCATTCATTAAAATAATGGAAAGTCAACAAATAACCTACCAGTACATCTCAAAGCCCGAGAAAAAGAACAAATTAACACCAAAGGCAGTAGAAGACAGGAAATACTTAATTGAAATCAATGAAATTGAACTAAAAAATTGTTGAAACAAAACTTGGTTCTTTGAAAAAATAAAATTGATAAATGCTTAGCCAAGCTAATGAAGAGAAGGTAAGAGAAAACCCAAATTACTAAATTCACGATGAAAAAGGAAATATCACAATGGGCACTATTGAATACAGCCAATCAAACTATTTTGAAAATTTATGCTCTAATGGAATAGAACATTTTGAAGACATTACAAATTCCTAGAGACATCATATCTACTCAGATTGAATCAAGATGACCTAGAAAATTTAAACAGATTCCATTTCAAGCAGTGAAAATGAAGATGACTTCAAAAGCCTACCAAGAAAGAAGACTCAGGACCAGATGGATTCTCAGCTGAGTTCTACCAGTCCTTCAAATAAGAACTAACACCAATCCTCCTCAAATTATTCCATGAAATATAAAATGAGGGAACCCATCCAAACTCATTCTGTGAAGCCATTATCACCCGGATACCAAAACCAGAAAAAGACATATCAAGGAAAGAAAACTTCAAACCGATATCCCTGAAGATAGATCCAAAAATTCTTAAAATGGTGGCAAATCACATAAAAAGCATATTAAAAAGATATTTCACAATGACCAAGTGGGGTTCATCCTAGGGGGTATAAGGTGGTTCAACATACAGAAATCAATAGACGTAATTCATCATATCAATATACTTAAAGACAATTACAATTTATTTCAATAGATGCAGAATAAGCATTTGACAACATCAGGATCCATTCATGTTCAAAACACTAGAAAAACTAGACATGGTAGGAATGCACCTCAACATTGTAAAAGCTATATATGCCAATCCCAAGGCCAACATCATTCTTGGTAGAGAAAAATTGAAAACATTCCATCTAAAACCTGGAACAACACAGAGATGCCCCTTTTCACCACTTTTATTCACAATAGTCTGGAAACTAGTTAGAGAAATTAGAAGAAATTTAAGCAATACAAATAGAAAAGGCAGAACTCAAAGTATCCCTTTTTGTGGATAACATGATTCTATATTTAAAAGCCCCTCAAAAAATCCACCAGAAAACTTCTAGAACTCATAAATTCAGGAAAGTGGCAGTATATAAAGTTAACACCCACAAGTCAATTGCACTCCTATGTATCAGTGATGAATCAACTGAAAGAAATTAGGAAAACTTTCCCATGCATAATAGCCTCAAAAATAAAATATTTAGTCTTCAATATAACAAAAGAGGTGCAAAGACCTCTACAATGAAAACTACAGAATACTGAAGAAAGAAATTGCATTTTCTTGGATAGAATTAATATTGTCAAATTGGCCATACCACCAAAAGTGCTATTCAGATTTAATGTAATTCCCATTAAAATTCCAATGATATTCTTTATAGAAATAGAAAAAGCAGTCATGAAATTTATTTAGAAAAACAAGAGAATGAGAATAGCTAAAGCAATCCTTAGCAATAAAAGTGAAGCAGAAGGAATCAATACCAGACCTTAAATTATACCACAGACTATAGTTACAAAAATAGCATGGTATTGGCACCCAAACAGACATGGAGACCAATGGTACAGAGTAGAAGACAGACAAACCCACATAAATACAGTTATCTCATACTAGACAAAGGCACCATAAAATTACATTGGAGAAAAGATGGCCTCTTCTTCAAATGGTGCTTGGAAAATTGGAAATCCATATGTAGTAGATTGAAACTTAACCATATATATCACCATGCACAAAATTCAAAGAGGATTAAGGACTTGGGCAGTAGAGACCCTTCACCTACTAGAAGAAAAGGTAGACCCATCTCTCCCTTATGTCGAATGGAGTTCTTCAACAAGATTCCTAAAGCACAAGAAGTAAAATCAAGAAGCAATATGTGGGATGATTTCAAATTAAAAAGCTTCTTCACAGCAAAGGAAATAATTAAGAATGTGGAGAGCCTACTGAAAGGGAGAAAACTTTTACCATTTATACCTCAGATAAATCACTAATCTCTAGGGTATATAGAGAACTCAAAAAACTTAACACACACACACAAATAAACAATGAATAAATTGGCAAAGAAACTGAACATACACTACACAGAAGAATAAGAAGAAATACAATTGTTCAACCAAAAAAAAAATCAACATCTATAGCAATTAGAGAAATGCAAACTAAAACTATACTGAGATTCTATCTCATTCCAGTTTGAATGGCAATTATCAAAAATACAAGTTACAATGTTGGCAAGGATGTGGGGGGAAAGCTACTCTCAGTATGTTGCTGGTGGGACTGAAAATTGGTGCAATCACTCTGGAAAGCAGTATGGGGATTCCTCAGAAAACTTGGAATGGAACCACCATTTCATCCAGTTATTCCACTTCTCAGAATATATCCAAAGGACTTAAAAATCATCATACTTGTATTAATGTGGCCTCATCGATATTTGCAGCAGCTCAATTCACAATAGCCAAGCTATTGAACCAACCTAAGCACCATTCAACAGATGAATGGATAAAGAAAATGTGGTACATATACATAATGGAATATTACTCAGCCATAAAGAAGAATGAAATTATGGCATTTGCCACTAAATGATTGGAACTATACCAAGAGTCAATTATGCTTTCAGATATGCAGTTTCTAACTCCCAATAAGTGAGGGGCTGGAACAGAAGTTCCCTGGATTGGACAAAGTGAAATGAAGGGAAGGATGATGGGGGGTGGGAATAAGATAGTAGAATGAATTGGACATAACTTACCTATGTTCTTATATGAATATATAACCAGTGAATCTCTGTATCATGTATAACCACAAAAATGGGAAGTTACACTCCATGTATGTATGATATTTTAAAATACATTCTACTGTCATGTATAACTAAAAAGAAATTTAAAAGTTAAAAGAATTAACTATTTTCATCATTTTATGGTTGGGTTTGTCTTCTTTTCCTAAGGGTCTTAGGGTGGGTAGGAGAGTGATCTAATAATAATGTGTGTATGGATAATAGCAAATGCATCTTAGCCCTCCACTGTTCTAAATGAACCACTATTTTAACAGTTTATTGATTCCATATAGTGTCATGTGCCAGCTATCATGCTCAAGATCCTTGGGATACATAGATGAAGGACCTTGTGAAGTAAGCCCCAGAGAAATGTCTTCTTTGTGTAATTTGCTTTACTGGTTTATCATGGTGAATAATTCATGGCCTCAAGCCCACTACAGTGGCAAACTATTATAGTTCACCATGTACCTATGTGATCTGGTATTGACATTTGAATCATATATGCTATCTGGACATGGTACAGAATGAAATTAGTCTGAAAAGTTAATATCTATAAATGATTGAGAAGGTTCTGAAATCTTGATTTACTTTTTAAAAATTTATGGAAATGATCTTAAAATATATCTCCCTTCATGACCCTTTGTGAATGATTTGGTCCAGGATATGTGGAATAGAAATACAAAAAAAAAAAAAAAACAATTGTAAGATAACAATATAAAATAGTGACCAAAGCTATGATTCAGGGGCTGGGGTTGTGGCTCAGCAGTAGAGTGCTCACCTAGCGTGTGTAAGGCCCTGGGTTCCATCCTCAGCACCACCATAAAAATAAATAAAACAAAGGTATTGTGTCTAACTATAACTTTAAAAATAAATAAATAAAAGCTGTGATTCATTTTTATACAAAATAGCTTAAATAAATATGTCCATGTTTTTCAAATTGTTTTTATTTAATAAATGCATTTAATACTATTTTTTACATTGAAATAAACTTTGTTGATATTTGTTAATTTCTCACCTTGTGGTAGCTGCTTCACCTTACATGTGTTCTGGTATTTAACATCCTAGGTGAGATGTGCTTTGAAGTCAAATGTCTAGCCAGTTTATGCTATATTTAAATAATAATAACTTAAAACCATTACAATTTGTAGTTTTTAATCTGTTTATGCATATACAATATTTTCTTTGTAATTATGTCCAGGTCAGTTTTGTGTAACTGTGACAAAATACCTGAGATAAAAAACTTGAAAGGTTTATTTTGTCCCAGGGTTTCAGAGGTTTCATTCTTGGCCTGCTACTTGACTATGTTGCCTTGGACAGATAGTAGCAAAATAATTCATGTTGGGAATGCATGACAGAGGAGGACTGTATGCTCATGGTTATAGGGAAGCAAGAGAGAGGAAGGGCTGGGCTTACAATATTTCTTTCAAGGGCAGATCCTTGCTGACCTAACTTTATCTCTTTAGGTCCCACCGTTTAACAGCTCCCCTACCTTGGAGATCACGCCTTCAACACAAGGTATATTCAAGCTCTTCAAGTGAGGTTCCCTTTACAATCAAGTATCTCCTCAAATTCTTTCTTGCTCAGATGCTGTAATTTATGATACCTTTTCTGGTTCCTTTCCTGTCTCCATTTTTACTCTTTACTAACAACAGTACAAGGTGAAGTATGCAGTCTTCAGACTACAAATCACAACAATTCACATGAGGAGAACCCTTCCATTTCCGGCTCTTCATTGTTAGATACATTGTTTTACTCCCACCCTTCCCTCCTGTCTCTGCTCCTATGTACCTCAAAGTCCTTGCTCTCTCTGAGAGCCTGAGCAGTCAAGGAATTCTAAAATGAAGTTCAAATTTACTTCAGTCCCTCTGTATAACTCCCCATACATTTTCCTTGTAAATATAACCAAAGCTGAGAGTGAGCTGAGTGTCATTTCTGTTGTCAGTAACCAACCTTAGAAACATCCAGAAAAGGGTTTAACTTAAAGAAATATTATGGGGGGAAATCTGTAAAATTTATTTACTTCTACAACAAACTGAAAAAGAAACCATTGATTAAAAAAAAAATAATCAATTACTAGGATGAGGATCATAGAGATTCCACTTTCTACAACACCCAAAAGACAAGGATAAGAAACTAGTGCACCAAGTTCCACATGTCTTATTGTAAAAATTTATTATTTCACCCTGAACTCCTAAAAACACCCTCCTCTTCCTCCTGTACTCTTGCTACTTCTCTCTGCTGTTCCCAGAATTTTGAATTGAAAATGAAATAGGTAAGGTTCTCCTTTCAGGAAGCCTCTGTCTCCACAGCCCTAGAAGTACATCAGAAGGCACCTGGCTGGTCATGGTGTTGGAAAGTGATCAGACCCTCCTTCCAAAACCTATTTGCAGATCGCTAACACCACTCCTGCCTGTTCACCATGGGAAATTATTTCTTGGAGGCTTTCAGGATTTTCAGTTAATCTTATAAGGAACATTTTCCCCAGGGAAGTCATTCTTGAAGTTTCTCTCTCTCCTGGTTTATAGTACATAGGAATGATTACGGCATTCCTGGGAACAGTAATCTCAAAGAACATAGTATGAGACCTATCACTAGAGATGAAAATCATGTCAGATCTCTTCACCATTGCTTCAATAATTCCAGTTAGACATCAGGTTATAATTTGTATAATTTTGGCAAGTTTATTAAGCTATGTTTGTGTAATCTATGTCACATTACTAACACTATACCAATTTTAAAGTAATTTTATGTAAAAATATGTTTTAAAATTAATATCAGTGAGATGCAGCAGTGCATGCCTGTAAGACCAGCAACTCAGGAGGCTGCAAGTACAAGACCAGCCTCAGCCATTTAGTAAGGCCCTTAGGTAACTTAGTGAGATCTTGTCTCAAAAAAAAAAAAAAAAAAGGGGGGGACTGGGGGATACAGCTCAGTGTGAAAGCACTCCTGGGTTCAACCTCCCGTACCAAAAAATTTAAAAAAAGTACCAGGCTGGGGATGTAGTCAGTGGTAGAGTGCTTGTCTAGCATGCATGAAGCCCCAGGTTCAATCTTCTTCAGTGTACACGCACACAAACACACAGCACAATTTAATTTCCTGAGATGTTTTAACAAACATTTAAGCACTTAATTGATATTTTTGAACACTTTCTTCATTGTAAGTAATTTAAGGTACAGTGCTATCAAAGTACATGTCCATTCCTTAGTTTTTCCACCAAAAAATAGTTCCTTTATCACCAAGGAGTTACATATTTTTTTTGTTACTTGCTAATAATAATACCTGTATCCTGACGATATCGTTTTGTTGCAAAACTGCTATAATTTCTATTAAAAATGTCTCTATCACATTTTATTATGAAAGGACATACTAGTCACAAACAACTCAAAGCATGTATTGGAAGTCAGTTTCACTCCCCTAAATATTATCCCCTAGATGAGTGTTGCTATTAACTTAGTTTATACCTCTTATATGTCTTATGTAAAAGTTGCATTTTATATAAATGGGATCGTGCTGGCTCATATTGCACTTCCTGTTGTGTGTTTTCCCACCAATTTTTTAATTATATTAGTTTAAAAAAACTTTCATTTGTTCCTTTCAGTTCTAACCTCTTCATTTTCACTGGCTATATAGCATTTGCTGTCTTGATTAATCATGTCTTGGTACATATTATTTTGTTTTCATTTTCCTCTGTTTAAAACAATGATAAAAAACAACACTGAATTTATTGAACTTTTAAGTCTTTGCTAATATTTGCCACTTTGATTATAAAAAATAAAGTGGAGCATTTTTACATTATAAATCAAATTTATTATTCAATGTGTGGGCTATCACTTGGATGTTTTGGTGGGAATCACTACTATCCCTTCATATTATTCTGGGTGAATCTCAGAAATCCATCTTTAAGGATCCCTTTCATAATCATGTTAATTTACATTCAACTAATGGGAGGCAATCAAAAGATAGCTATTAGAAAAAACTAAAACCAGTACTTAAAAATGAATGGATTTGGATCTCTTATTGAACGCTATAACTCTTATTTAATCTCTATAACAGATCAATTTGAGACCTAACTGACTGAAGGTGGAATCCTAATGTGATTAGGTCCATGGACTACTACAAAACATTTGTTAATAGTTCTGCTGGGCTCAACCATAAGCAGGATTTTGCAAATGACAATTTTCAAATGGCTACCATAAAAAGCACAAGTTGCAACATTTAAACTTCACAGTAATTCTGTTCCTTTTAAGAAATAGACAATACTTTCTATAATTCCTTTTATAGTTTCGTTATCTGCTATATTTGTACCATTGGTAATTTCTCAGTTGATATTTAGTGACTGAGCATGGAGCCCAGCTGCAGGTTACATCCAACATTGATCTCATCTGTTGAACTCTAATAAACTCAGCCATTGTAAAATCCAGTCAGCAAAGCCCAGAAAGATAAGAGTTAGTTGAAACCAGGCCAGATGGTAACATCAATGAGGTAAATGGATTTTATCAGAGATGGCAACTAATTCTGTGAATCAGTCAAGAGTATCTTTTAGAAATATAAACCCTAGAAATCTGTGGGTCAAGACATCTAATATATACACTGAAGTTATTTCCAGCTGCTTTTTGATCCATTTTTGGATAAACTACAGTGATTCTGTCAAAATGCTAGAGTAGGTTACATAAAGGTATGCAAAAGAATGTATTGGATTGAATTATGTTGTGTATTCTTAGCATATTTAGTGATCTTAGCTGGATATTTTTGATGGAGTCAGAACATGTTACCCCAGGATATGGTACCTTGGCATAATGAATATTTTTAAGCTGAAGGAATTTTAGAAAATGACAGAAGTAGGAAGGTCACTCTGACTTTTCCCCTATCCTTCTCTACTGAAGCAGTCCATAAAAATCTAGGATTTTCTGATCTTCCCCTGAAATAGATCTTAAAGACTCTCACAAGAGAGGTGATTCCATATGCCTGAAGAAAATAAACATCCTGTTCTCTGAACATGAAGGATCACAGAGAAGAATCTCAACAAACAGACCTTGCTAAGTTTCCCAGTTTATCAATATCAGATCATGTCCTTTTGCTTTATATTTCTCCAGGACACTCTACTCTTCACTAAACCAAGCTATAAAGACTCTCAGATTTAAATGTTTCTTTTGGGTTATTATTTCATTGTGAAGATTTCCATGGCACTTATAAAATTAAATTGGTGTTTTGTTAATCTTTTGTTATTGGGCCTCTTCTAATAATCTTTTAAATACAAAATTGAAAATAACATATATGCATATACATGTACATTTGGCATTATTACTAGACCAATTTTTATGATGTTTATATATACACACCACTTTTTATGATTTCCAGGATATTATTTTATATTTTTGGAATCTTTGAGAAACATCTCTGGCTGAGTGTGAAACATCTCTGGCTGAGTGTATTTCTTTGGGATGACTTATACATTACATAATGTTTAAGATTTTACTATCTGACTTACTATAATAGTCTTGACTTGACATATCTATAAAGTAATGTAAATAGTAAATCTCAATCTTGGCACTGTCAATCCTTTGTACCTCAGAGGTCTGGAAATGTAGAGGTGAGCAGCATGTGGATCATTATAGTGATTGTGTCTACAGATTGCTGAGACAGTGTAAAAAGTCATGGATGGAAAACACAGAATATACTACTCATTTTCCAGTTTTCAGAGAGGAGTCTGCTTTTTATTCTGAACACTCCAGGGTGGCATGTGCAGTTATTTAGATGTTCTATATAAGAACTAAGTGAAAGAACATTTTTAAAACCACAGATGTCTTAATTATGTGTTCTCATTTTTTCTTCATTATGAAGATAAAGATCAATATTTGCTCTGAATAGCAGATTATTGGAAGTAATGTGAAATTCTAGAAAAATAACTTTATTGAGAATTAGAATTTTTAAATGTTTAGATGTTTTAAAAATTTAGATGTTTTCTTGATTTTGGTCAAGTTGCGCATTTCTTGGTCCTGATATTTGTGAATGGAGTTGTAAAATAAGAAGTTTTGAATTACTCATTAAATAATTCTACTGAATCTATTTTATGAACATTATTCAATTAACCCTTTAACCCCATAAAACAATCACTTGTTTTCAGGATTTAACAATTACAAACCCAAGCTTTGAGATGTGTGCAATTTATGAGCTACTAGGGATCTGTGGGTACTAGGATTCAAATCTACTGCTCCACATTCAAAGCCTGTTCTTAAAATGTCAGTCATTACTAATTTTGTAAAAATCACAGCCCATGTTGAGACTCACTTTCTTATGATTTAATCTTTTTTTGAGAGAGTAAGAGAGAGAGAGAGAGAGAGAGAGAGAGAGAGAGAATTTTTAATATTTATTTTTTAGTTCTTGGCAGACACAACATCTTTGTTGGTATGTGGTGCTGAGGATCGAACCCGGGCCACACGCATGCCAGGCGAGCACGCTACCGCTTGAGCCACATCCCCAGCCCCATGATTTAACCTTAACATTCACATTCTTAGATATTTTTTCAATAAGAGAAATGAATGTAAGTAATTGAGTTTTGTTTCTGCTATACCCTCAATCAATTAACTCAAGTCCTTTAATTTTTCTTTGCAGTAAGCTGAAGTCAGGTGGGCATGGTAGTGTGTGCCCGTAATCCCATTAACTGGGATGGCTGAGGCAGGAGGATTAGAAGTTCAAGGCCAGTCTCAGCAACTTATACAGACCCTGTATAAAAATTTAAAATTAAAAATAGGACTGGGGATGTAGCTCAGTGGTAAAGCTCCCCTGGGCTCAATACTTTGTACCCATAACAAACAAAAAACTGAAGTTAAATAACCATCAGTGACTGGATGAAAAATGACCCATCCCTCTTTTCTCCTTTCAATAATACAGAAACAGCATTTTAAAAAAGAATTATCTTTAGCTCTAATGATTCCATTTGGTGGAAGAGGCACAGTACCCTAGATATGACTGTTCTTTGAGTATACATTTGCCCAAAGACAGAATTTGAGTTGAAGAATTTCTTATTATCTGATTTAGACTTTTTAAATATTATAGTTGCATGGGAGGAGAACAGTGGACTTTCTTGAGTTTTTCTCCCCTATGTCTGTGGATAGAATTATCACCAAAATTGTTGAATTGCAGTTTATGTTCTCACCCAGCACATTTTTTAAAAGACCACTTATAAAACCAGTGACCTGATTGACATCTTTCCTTAGAAATCTCATATTGAATATTTTTAAGCTTTTTAATAGGAAGTAGAAGGTACATATGATAAAGTTCCTCTCATCCCAGTAACCACTATCCTAATACTTTAACTTTATATTAGTTATTGAGATTTTAAATATTTGTACATGGCTGATGTTCTCATTGTTTTAAGGTCTGTTACAGCTTGCATCTAGAATGACCCCAAGGGCTCATGTACTTAAAGGCTTGGTCCCAAGGTAGCAATGTCCAGAGATTTGGTTTTGAGGACATTATTGCATCATGACTTCAACAGTGATTTGATGCATGAATAGTTTGAGTGGATCATTGGGGTAGGACCTAACTGAAAGTAGGTCACTGGGGTGTGCTCTGAAAGGCTTTATCTTGTCCCCAGTTCCTTCCTCTCTTTTTTTCCCTCTGCTTCCCAGCTGCAATGAGCTAAGAAGATTTCCTCTACCATACCCTTCTACCACGATGTTCTGCCTGGCCTCAGATCCCAAGTAATGGAATCATCTGACCATGTACTTAAATCTCTGAAACCATGAGCCAAAATAAACTTTTCCTCCTTTGTTTATGTTAGGTATTTTGATTGTGATAGTAGGAGCAAATGTGACTCCATTTTGTTTTATGACTTCATCCTGTAAAACAACTATGCCAAGTAGAAGAGTCATGACTGGAGCAAGATGTTCTTTTCCTTTTGCTATAGAAACCTTTAAGAACACGGAACTACCTAATGGGGTATTGTTTCTGTAACTAGGGTAACGGGGCTCTGTTTCTGTAACTGGGGTGACTGGGCTAACTGTGATTGTTTAGGCTTCCCTCTGCTTGACTGCACTGTCCCACTTCTGTAACCTGGCTTGCTTGCATTGGCTAGACCCCCTGAACATCCCTTTTGTGGTTTTCAGGCTTATAAGGAGTGCCCTTGCAATTGTTCTGGGCTGATCAGGGGAACAGCTTTATGTTCTGGTCAGCCGCCACTGGTGTGCTTCAATAAAGTCTTGATTCCATTATACATGAGTGGTCTGGAAGTCAGTTTATAAAACGCTTGGACAAAGCTTTAACTATAACATGATCACTGGAACAAAAAGCCATCCCAAAATCTATTACATAAGCTAAATGCTCTAGTACAGGTTTTATTTATATCACAACATCTAGCAGAATTTCTGACACTTAGAAGATCAACTACATGATATAGTTCTACTTTCTATATGATATAAACTAATTACATAGTATTTAACTATGTAATATAGTTCTACCTTCTATATAATAGACTAATTATATAAAATATATCTGTATAATATGATTCTACCTTCCCTAATTTTTCCTATTCTCTACCTAAACTTTAGAACAGTTGGTAGCACCCCATGGGTCTTATTCAGGCCCTGGTGGACCTCAGGGATTATGAGTAGGCAGCATATGACTAATTAATAGATGGTTAGAACTCCTGAACAATAAATTGTGTACTTAACTACTCCTTGTATTTTTTCAGCATTTCTGATTAATGGTTCATATTGTACCATATCTATTCCTCATTTGAACACTTACACAGTTGAAATTCTATAACTTAAAAATGAAAATCTTAATACAAATGACCCTAAATGTGAAGGCTTCCCTTCTAAAAGCATGTTTTTAGATGAATAACTGAGAAAACTACTACTCAGGCTAAATACCAATAAGGAAAATGAAAATAAAAACAAAACCATGTATTTTGTTCTTCTGCCTGCAATGCTTCAGTACTGAAGAATAAAATGTTAGGTATGTTCTACATTAGCCTTGTTTTGTATGTTTGCATCTACTCAATGACTGACCTCCAACTGCATTGAAATTGTAAAAGATAAAATAACTTGTTTTGTGTAATTTGCCAAGAAAATGAATAATAAAGACAAATTTTAAAATTTCATCCTTAGTAATCTATATGTGGCAGTTCTCTCTCTCTCTCTCTCTCTCTCTCTCTCTCTCTCTCTCTCTCTCTCTCATTATATTTTTTCTTGATCTGATGTCCCAATGTGACTACAAAATTACATTTTATAGAGATCCCCATTATATTAAGAACAAATGCAAAGTGAAGAATAAGAGAGATTTTGATGTTCAGTATGTCACCTTGTTGCACACATTAAAAATTCTGAAGACTCAATAGCATGACTCAATAGCATTAAAGTAGCTTATCTGCAACCAAATGTTTATGTTTAAAAGTCTGATTTGACTAAGTCTAATGTAAATTAATATAATTAAAACTTAAAATAATTTCTGTGATATAAATGTGTGCCTGTGTATAAATGTCTGTACATAAAAGTGTATGTGCCTATTCTTAAAATCTGAAAAGCTTATGTTTTTGTGTATGACTATTCAGATTTAAATACCCAAGATGATTAAATCATGCTATCATAGAAAAATGAATGCTTTCCTTTATAGATTTTTAAAAAATGATACTTCAGTGATGTTTCCAAAAGTGCAGGGGCATCATTCAAGAAGATAGCCTGCCTGAATTTTGTTCCTCACCTGCTGTGATCAGCACAGTACCTGTTGATCAAAGGTAACCTTAGTTGTTGATTCTGTAGGAGAGATGAACAGAGTTGTGATGAATAGAGACTGCACTGATTGCCTCTTCTGCCTTGCTTATGGATTTTCAGCAGTATGTAGTTAGGATAAAAAACAGTTTTCTGGGCTCTTACTGCTTTTTTTTCCCTATGCCTTTCATTAGAAAAAGTGAGAGTGGAAGTGTTAAGAAAGTGTAGTTTACCAGTCTAGTAAAGCAGGGCAATCCTATACAGCACTGTATCTTTTGTATCATTGATCTAAAATCTTTCATGCTGTGTGTTAAGTGGTATAGGAGCCAAAGACTATCAAGGTAGTATTACAAAACTGGCAGTGCAACTCAGAAAGAAAATTTTAGTTCTTTAAAAGAACACCTTGATAAGTGTTTGGTAAGTTAATATTTTTAAAGCACTTAGATTTGCTTTCATTTTTTAAGTCCTTAATATACTCTTATACAAATATATGATGAACACATGCAAAATATTTATTAAACTAATTATGGAGCAGAAAAAAATGCTAAAACTGGTGCTCAGGAGGCTTATAGTATGAGAGCTTATAGGTATTAGAGAAAGATTATCAGGTTAAAAACAGGTTAGGAACATGACTGGTTAACATCCTACAGATCAATGTCCACAACACTTTGGAAGTACATTTGCTGAACAGAAATGATTTGCAACTGTCATATCTTTCCCTTCTTTGAATTAATAATAACTTTCAATAAGTAATCAATAAAGGTACGTTTTATATGACTAAATTATCCTTAGTCTAGTTAAATAATACTAAGACATTGAAATGATATGCTGCTTTCACTATGACCTATTTCTAAGTTTTGAGTATTTAACAGAACAGTCACTGATGTATAAGAAGCATTCAATAATTGTTTAACAACATGGGGAAATAGCTTAGGAGCTGACACCATGGGGACTTATAGGACTTATGTTTAGGGCTAAGATTAGAGAATAAATGTTTTATTTATTTATTTATTTTTTATTTTTGTAGTGCTGGGGATTGAACCCAGGGCTTCACATGTTAGGCAAGTGTTTTACCACTGAGCTATATCCCCAGCCCTAGAGAATAAACTTCTTGAACATACAATATTTTTCATTTCCAAGAGGGTGGTGAGATGAACTAATAGAGGAAAAAAGTGAAATCATAGTAAATAAGACTGAGTACTGCATGGAGAAAGATTCAGTAGAAACCTACAGTTGTGTTATGACCAAATGGAATTCAAAAACAAATATTGAAGATTTGAGGGTTTTTGTACTTAGTGTGCAGCAGGTGACACAGTCTATCTTTGCCTTTCCTTTCTTAGTAAATTCCACAATGCTTGTGAACATTGTAGGGGTGCTTTGTTTGTATTGTTTCCATGGAGCTCAGTTGTGTGCTTGGCATATGCAAGTTTAATTCAGAGGAAAAAAAAGAGACTGCGTAAAGGTTATGTCTGGTGTGGAAGTCAGGCAATAAATATATCAATGTAATTTGTGATAAATGCCACAATAGTGAACAGAATTCAGTGATAAAGAATAGTAGTTTTAGAGATAAGTTTTAATGATATGGTCAAGGAAATCTCTTTTGAGGAGGAGGCCTTTTAGACTTGAAGCAAAGGACATCCAGGAAGAAGTATCCCCGTATGTTAATGTAAGTCTACGATAACAAATGCTTGATGGCTTAATACAACAGGGATATAGTCCTTCAAGTTATTCGGACCAGACATCTAAAGTCAAGGTGATAGTAGGGTTGGTTCCTTCTGGAGGCTGTCAGGGAGAATCTGGTCCTTGCCTCTCTGTTTGCCCCTGGTGGCACCAGCAGTTCTTGACATTTCTTGGTTTGGAGATTCATCACTGCACTCTCACCCTCTGTCTTCACCCTGTCTTCTGCCCTGAGTGTCTGTGTCCTATCTCCCTCTGCCTTAGTCTTGTAAGAAACCTGTCATCGGATTTAGGGGCCAACCAATTTAGGTTACTTCTCTAAGATATGATAATAGAATGCAGCTTAATGTACAATATAAAAACCTGCTTTAATAGTGCATTCTTGACCTGAAAAAATCCTGTAAAAAAATACTACTTCTGTAAACCAGTTCTCTTAGTATCAGTTAAAATTCATGTTGAGTTCTTTCTTCTAGGAACACCACTTTATATAATGGAAGATGCCCTGAGAAAAAGCAGTACTGTCCTACTGTGTTTATAGTGATGGCTTCATTAAACCCAAATAATAAATTTATCTTTTAACTTCTTAAATGTGACTTTCCTATTCCCCTACACAATGTGGTGCTGAGATTACTAAAGTCCTGATTAAAAAAAAAAAAAAAAAAACCTGCCTCTAGGTTGGAACATAATCACTCTTGAGATTCTTAGGGTACTGTTAGCCACTAGCCTCAATGCTGAAATGTTGGTAATATTAAAAACTCAATTTAGGAAGTTTTGGGATCAAATGATAGTTTTATTTTCTGGACAGTTTCTCTTATAAGTATCACTGTTTATAATTTCATCTGAAAGTAATTTTTAATAGTAGCATTTCTAAAACACACACACAAAATCCCAATTAGTTAATTACCTAAGTGTTGAAAATTTGATAATAATAAGTGAAGGACAGAACAAAGTTTGTTTATACTAAAAGATTATTTTTCTTCAAAGCAAAATGAAAATATTAAAAAAGATTAAAATTGGGGGCTGAGGATATGGCTCAGTTGGTAGAGTGCTTGCCTCTCATGCACAAGGCCCTAGGTTCAATCCCCAGCAACACACACACACACACACACACAAACAAACAAACAAATAAATAAAAGTGGTCTCATGACAAGTAGGACCTAATTTCTAGAAACATAATTTATAGAAAACACAAATAGGTACTTTTATGAGATCATTGCTCAATGTGCATTTAACCAAATGTGAGAACACATTGAAGGACTTTAGAGGAGTATTTTTAATAATTTCCTTAGGAAACCCTGCAAAGTGACAATTTAAAAATTAAAAGCAGAGCAGATAAATTAATTCATTTGTTCATCAACAGTGTCTCATAGATAAATGAAAAGAGTTAAAATACAGCTTCCCATAGGGAGCAAATGGGATGTGCCTCACTACTGAAATGAAACCTGACAAAAAAGGCAGTTTGGAAAATAAGATTGTTTTTTGAAGTGGCATTTAAATATGCTTAAGAAAATAAGCACGTCTTATGATAAATGTGAGGTTGGATGGAATAATTTACTGAATACTGTTTTGTGGAAACCTTTTGTAAATCATGCTCATATTAGATTTATTTTTTCCATTAAAAAATAAAAAGCTCCTCAGCAATTTCTATCCCTTAAGAGAATTATAAGTTATTGGTTTGTTGCATTTTTTATATTTAACTTGAAGCTTGTTTGCCTGTTGTATTTGACCTTGAAAAATGAGAAAATTAACTTAAAGTAATAAAATATTGCTTTAATCTTATCTGTTTTATTACTTTCATTTCTCCCCCTTTTAGATAAGTAAACGTATGTTTCTAGTGTGGAGAGAAATTTACAGCAGGGAAAAAAAATGAACACCAGGAAACAAAGGGGAGACTATCATTCTTCCATTCAGTAAGCCCTTTTCAAACAAATAATATAATAATATGAAGGAAGGACTAACTAAACTTTGGTATAAGAAACAAATAGCATAAAGTCTTCATCTTTAATTATTATTCTTCATAAAGAAATGGATTTCTTTTTATAAGTAAATACTCTCCTACTGTTAACAGACCATACAAAGAACCATGTCATGGAAAACAGTTCTATTTTTGTGACTTTAGCTTATGATCCCTGAGCAATTACCTAGTCCCCCTTTAAGGGATAATTTGTAAATATAATGTGATTTCTTATTTAAATCATAAATGAATAACAAATTTTCTCAGATTATTTTACCCTATTAAAATGTAGGTTTTTTTTGTTGTTGTTGTTATTTTTGTTAGTGTGGTGCATTATATTGATGTATTTCGATTGTTTAGAAAAACACCTTCCACTCATGGAATAGGTAATTTGGTCATAATGTCACTATTTTTTGTTAATATCAGTGAATTTGATTGACTTATGTTTAATTAGGATTTTTGCCTCTATGTTTCAGAGGGTTATTTAATTAATTAATTTTTTTTTGGTAATTTTTCTTTCTTATAACGTCTTTGTCAGGTTTTAATATCAAAATTATACTGGCCTCCTAAAAAGAATTGGGGAATGTTTCTTCTCTATGATTAAAGTGTTGTGATTGCTATTATTATTATTTTTTTAGATATTTGAAAAAGTTCACTGATGAAGCTGTCTAGACCTAGAGTCTTTGTTGAAATGTTTTAAAATCAGATTTTATTTTTTACTTGATATCTTCCTACAGTTTTATTTTGAAGAATTTATACATTTCATTTTTTTTCTAATTTATTACTAAAAAGTTCTTTATACTATTCTTCAATGATCTTTGAGGCAGATATGAAGAGTGGTAATACTCCCGTTTGTAATTCCTGATGCTATACTGAAATTTGTATTAATCTTTTTCTTTTTGTACCCCATATTAATATTTTGGTAGGGGCTTAATCATTTAATATTTTCAGAGACTTAAAGTTTGCTGGTTTTGAATATATCATATTTTTCTGATTTTTCTTTATTATTTCTTCTGCAGGTTTTGGTTTTGATTTTTCTCTTGTGGCTTCTTAGTGAAAAAGGCATAATAATTTATTTTAAAACTCTATTTTTCAACATAGAGATGATGATGAAGCTATACACTGCTCTCTAAATACAGCTTTAGTTGCATCACATAAAATTTGAAATGTTGTATTTTAGTTTCATTGATTCTAAAATACTTTATCAGTTGTTTAAATTTCTTTGTTCTGAGCATCATTTAGAAGAGTATTGTTCAACTCCAGGAAGTTGGAGATTTTCTATGTCTCCATCTCTTTTTCTGTCTCTATGGTACCCTCCCCTTCTCGCTATTTTAGTCAGCTCCTAACTTCATTTAGCTATAGTTAGATAATAGTTTCTAGATAGTTTAAATTATGTGAAATTTTTGAGGCTTGCATTATCATATATTATATTGGCATTTTAAAAAATGTTCATTTTGCACTTGTAAATTTTTCAATTTTTGCCTTATAAATTTTGAAGTTATGCTATTAGGTAAAAAGTTTCTTTTATCATTCTAAATTATTATTATTATTATTGCTACAAATCATTACTTTATCCCCAGTGATACTTTTTATGTCTTCTTTTTTGAATATTAATACAGCTACCTCAAATTTCTTTTAGTTATTATCAGTCACTTTTACCAAAACCCTATTCAAGATCATCTTTCTCTCTTATTTAAAGAAACTATTATATAACAACTCTCTCTTCCTTTGAAAAGCATCAGATTCAGATTTTCATTTCAGTTATTTAGAGGAAGCCCCTTTAGTCAGTATCATGAAATCTTTTTGTGAGTGATTTTTGGATGCTGTGATGAATATCACAAAGAGACCATTTCTAATACAGGCTAACAATGCAAAATGAAAGCATCACTTGATGATAGCTGGAATTTAATGGGTCTGTACTTGTAAGTCCTTGGGACATGAGAGAAATCTTCTTCAATATGGACAATTTGTGCACTTGCTTATTCTTCCTCTAGGACATAAATTCCACAAAAACAACTTGCCTATTTCATTGATTGCTGCAGCTTCCAGTACTTAGAACTGTGCCTTGCACATAATAGGAGTCTATAAATACCCATGTAATATGCAATGGAAAATCGTTTTTCTTCCCAACAAATCCTTGAGGAAGGTTCTATTATTATTTGCATATTAGTAATAATATAAATGAGTCTGAAAAAAGGCTAAGTACCTTTTGCAAAGTTAAAAAATATATATATGTCACAGAATTAGAGTGAGTTCTGTGATGCTCAAAGTGAGTCTCTAAACAGGAGAGTTCTTCAGCTCTCAGTATGTGTTTAGGTCAAACATCTTCAGTTCAAATATCATTTCTGCTCCTATGATTTTGAGTGAGTTACTTAACCTCTTTCTGCCTCTGTTTCCTCATCTGAAAGTGGCAATACTAATGTCTATTTATTGAGTTGTTTCAATAATTATGTCACTTTTCCTGAAAAACATTCATTAAAAAAAGGCAGGTTCATTTTTTTTTCCTCTCCACAAATAGTATCAGATTCTCCTTGAGAGAGAAAAGCTAGCCTATTAGAACACTGCTGTTACTTTCTTTAAACTTTTCACACCTACTTTTGAATTTTGTTTTCTACTTTTTTTCCCCTGACAGAAGGAAGACACACATTCTTTTCTGATGTCCATTTTTGTTCCTGGAATCTGGATCTTCTCTGTACATAGTAGTGGGATTTGTTATGGCGTACTCCTATATCCACAAAACATGATATGTCAGTCTCCTCCCCTGGGTCCTTTCCTTTACCTTCCCTCCTCCCTCTCCCTGTTCTGCTTCTCTATACTACTTATCTCTCTTCTGGGATCTTCTGGGGTGATGATGATGATGATGATGATTAATTAGAGCATTACAGTTATACATATAAAAGTGGATAAAATCTCATTTTAATAGACTCTTCATAAATCCAAATCCTCATGCAACTACTATTACTTATAAATTCAAGAAAATTTGTTATATTTTCATCTCAATTTGCTTTATTCCCCATGTACTTAAACCATCTTAACTCTTGATTTGACTATATATCATCTTCAATATAGTTATTAAGTATTAGATTTCCTAAAGGATACATTAATCAGAGGAGAGTTCTGATTTTATTTCAGTGGCTCTCCAGCTTCATGGAACATTAAAAAATTATGAAAACCAAAACTATTGATGACCAAATGTTTTCCTCAGAGATTGATTTTCTTGGTCTATGTGGAGTCCGAACTTTTGCATTTTGTTTTCCTTTAAAATCATGAAGTTGTCATAAGTAGGCTCTGGAATGTCTCTCTAGAGTAAGAGGAGACCTCTGCTCAGAGACTCCACATCAGAGAAAATAAGGATGTCAGGTTCTAGTAAAGAGGAAAAGCTTTTTTAGAAAGTAAAAGGTTGAAGAAACACACTCTTAAAGCAGAGTTTGGGCTATTTCCATAGTGACAATTGTTGTCAAGATCTTGGACTTTTCTTTTGAAGCTGGGTGCAGTGGCTCATGCCTGTAATGCCAGCAACTTGGCAGGCTGAGGCAGGAGGATCCCAAGTCTGAGGTCAGCTTCAGCAATTTAACAAAACCCTGTCTGAAGAAAAGAAAAAGAAAAAGAAAGAAAAGAAAGAGACAGAAAAAGGACTATGTCTTTAATCTAGGGGCAGAGTTTCCCGGGGTTAAATCCTTAGTACAAAAACAAACAAAAAACCAACAACAGAAACAAATTTGTTAGGGTGTACATGGGAGGGTACATAGGAATAACATCAGCTTGGTGACCTCAGTTCTTTGATCACAGGTCACAGGATACTTATGGAGTTCTGGTATTCTTCCAGGATCTTCAGGATGACATTGTCTCCTCTATCTAGATAACATTTGGAATATTCCTGTTTTGTAGGTTTCTTCAAACACATTTCCCTTTGTTTTATCTAATCTGAAAATGCATTATGTAGGCTAGCAGTGCACTTAAGTTTTAATGGAAATGAGGCAATTTCCATAGAGGATGAATTTACAGTAACTCTGAGATTTGCAGATTTCTTAAATTTGGGAGTAACTGGCCTTGAGATAAAAATGGGTCTGGGTAATAAATATGATCATGGGGCTTTTAGATTTATAGTTATGGTCTTTTTGCTACCCTTTCCCCCTTTCTGCCTATTTTATCTCTTTTGTCCTACCCACAGTGATTCTAATAAGCAGCTAAGTCTAAGAAATACTATTTTAAACTCTCTCCACAGTTGATTTCATTTACAGGTGTACCTTTAATTACTACATATAAGGGATGAATCTCTATTTTAAACCTTGGTAACTTTCATTACTCATAGACAGCTGTTGGAAGTTTCAGCATTTCTGGTATTTTGAACATCATATTAACATTTGGCCTATGTCATGGTTAATTTTGTGTGTCAACTTGATGGCAAAACAGGATCCTCAATTGAATACTCTTTCAGAGTGTGTCTGTGAGTTTGTTACTAGATGAAATTAACATTCAAATTGATGGATTCTGTGAATTAAATTGTCCTCCTCAGTGTGGGTAGATCATCATCCAATCTGTTGATGGCTTGAGTATAACATAAAGGTGGAGGAAGGACTCCCCACTCCTTGTTATTTTCCTATTTGCCTGTTGAGCTGGAATATCAGTCTTCGCCTACCTTTGACCTGGGATTGTATGGGGCACTCACCTAGTTCTCAGGCTGTTGGGCTTGGACTGGAATTACACCACCAGCTTTTCCATGGCAGAAAATGGGGCTTTTCGGCCTCCATAATCCAGTGCACCAATTCCTCAACATGTGTGCACCAACCTTACTCTCCCTCCCACTTTCCCTTCCTGTCCTCTTGGTTCTGTTTCTTCAGAGAACTGTATAATATATCAGAGTTCAGTGTAAAAACAGTCACATTAGAGGGAGGTCTAACAGTCTTCATCTCTCCTAAGCCCAACCTTGGTGGTGGTTCACAACTCTGCAAAATAGGACATAGCTTCAAACATGGTAGCCCTGTGGGAAAGAAATCAGAAGCCCAAGAAAAGCAAAACCCAAAAGATAAGGTTTCAGAAGACCAAACTACAGAGAAGAAGAAGAAGAAAAAGAAAAAAAAAAAAGTTTCCCCCACCTCCCTCTACTGAAAGCTTTGGTCAATACTAGCTCAGTTCTGTGTTTCTTAGGATATCATGACTTGAGAGCTTGGCAACCTTGGAGATAGAATGAGGCTATTATAAACCTTTCCTGGAGGTTTAAATTTGACCTCAGAAAATGTTTCTGACAGGGTTAATAATGAGGGGGAAATGAGCTACTCGTTGTGAGTGAATCTGGTATAGTACTTGGCAGAAAGCAGGGCTTTGCCAATGTGGATTTGCCTTTCTCAAACAAGGATCTATGGACAGGCTCTCTCTGCAGATGTTTTGGCTGCCAATTTTTAAAATTCAGTAGTTACACATTTTCTAATACTCATGGCATATAACTGTAGTTTTTGTCCTCTAACCCTACCACGTTCTTCTGAAGAATGCTTTAATGTCTTTCATATTTTCAAAGCAAATAGCAGGACATAAAGAAGTTTCAGAAATAAACATTAGATCAGAAATGCACATTGTATTCTCTTTTTCAAGTTCATTAAATTTGACTGAAGTTATGTTTATAACATTGTTTTTCATAAGCCTAACTCCTTAGGTCCTTGAGAATGACACTCTCTATCTAATTCAATTACTATAGTGTCTTTTCCCTGAACAGTAGAAAACAAAATTCGTGGTGATCATTATTATCCAGAATATTTTTAATTTCTGGGGATAAAAGACACTTCCAAATGTCATAAGCTCCATGCAGAGGTGCCGCACTAAGATTTTGACATTCCTAAATCATGGGGAAAGGGATATTCTAGGGAATATGATTTTGTGATTCTGCTAATTTACTATTGGCTTAAAAAAAGTGAAGGGAATTTTAAAGTTAATAGCTAGTTAAGAGCTAAAAAATTATAATTTCTTACCATTTGTTTCCTCATTGTTGTTAAAAATTGCTTTTATAGATACATGTATATTTCCAACCAATTAAAAGAAGAATCTTCATTTAGAACTACTACGTCCATGGTATTTAAAAGTAAAAATAAAGTTACTGGCTTGATATTTAGTTCATTTGAAAGTAAGTGGTCATATTGAATGTTGTTTGATGGTAGTTGCTGGAGAGTTCTGCAATCAAACTGAAATTATTTGCAATCTCCTATAAACATTTGAAACAGCATTTAAAAGGTCTTGAAAGATTTAATTTGCTTACGGCAGCTATTCAGAGTTCAAGCATTCTTCACTTGTAAGCAAATAACAGTTCCTTATATAAAATTACCTGTTTTCTGAATTTATTACTGACAAAAATATTGGGAGAAGTGCTTTTATCCCTCATTTTTATAAACCAATCATCTATTGTTCAGTCACTGAAGACTTAGAGGTGGTGAATAAAGCAACACTAATGATCAAATCCAATCACCCAATTATTCAAAAAAGGGATGTGAGCTGCCCAAGAGCACACAAAAAACTAGTGACAAAGCTATAACCGAAATCTTCCTCCTCATTCTAACCAAAGGCAGCCTTCCCTGTAGAATAGTTTCCTGCAAATTATTATCAAGAGGAAAGAAAAATTAGAAATGTGTAACTTACACATTTTTTTCAATTTCATTCTGCTTATGTTTAAATCCTTTAAAAAAACTCCATCATTAACTAGTCACCTCTTTTGCATGTCTCATAAATAAGAATTTGTGCTTCATGAATGAATTTGAGATATAGCTCTTCACTATGTTTTTAAAAACATTCTAGACAGATGGAGGTTTGTTATACTTAATTTGGAAATCTCAATGCATTAATTCATATTTAAAGTTTTCAGTATAGCCAAGGAATATAGTTACATTTGGAAGACTTCCCTTAATGAAATGGTTGTGACTAGATTTTTGAAGTATTATAAAAATGACTATTTATATACATATTTTTTTCCAAACATCCCAGGTTTATTTTTGTTCATAATGTTACTAAAGTCAGAATTCATTCATTTTCTTGTACTAAACAAAACCAAACCTATTCTAATTGGATTTAATGAGTGTAAGTGGTGAAAATAAAATTAGAATTTGAACTTTTCATATATTTATTCAATGATAGTAAAACATGATTAAAAACTTTTGAAGTGAATGATTTTCAAGTCATTCTTAATATTCAGGAACCACAAATACTTTTCCTTGAAAATATACGTATTAAAAAATGGCATGCATGCCATTCTAGTTGGTTTCTTCACCTTGTTTTTCTAACCCCGTCTTACGTACACAAGGAGTTTAATTTAATAATTGAATTACACTGACTTTAGCAATTTTGTGTTGACAGGTTTTTAAAATTCTAACTACCAGCTAAATTAAAAATATATGCCTCCTAGATATTTGAATGTTCTTGTATCACTCTGTGTTAATGTTTTGTTGGCTTTTTAGCATTTAGATGTGAAACATTTAATAATATCTAGAGGAGGGAACATAATCCTGAAAACACATTTTCCTCCTTCATTACGCCTGAGTGGGAGGAGGTGCAGATTGGAGACAGGCCCTGACCTCAGCTACCCTTCGCCCTCCTCCTGCTGCTGTGCTTCCCTGCCCTCTCCGCAGCAGGTTTTCTCTAAATTAAAACTGTCCTTTTAACACTATTACAGTCTTTGAATCCTTTGTTTTCCCCTTACATTCATAATATGAATTTCACTTTTGTCAGCAAAACTAGGACAGCTAAAACCTGGCTGTTTTGGAAGCTGCACAGTCTTCCAAAACAAAAGCTGACTGACTTTAATGCAGTTTATATTCACACAGTGGAAAAGTACTTGCCATAAGCCAGATTGGCCCACATGCTTCTCTCATTTTTAGGTATGCCATTTTCAGTTTTGCACAGAATAGAAATTTTTAACATCTCAAGAATGGTGAGTATGGTTTTAAATAGAATATGTTGTTAGGCTGTTTTTTCAAATATGTCGATATTTTCACATTTTAGTGGATGCTAGTTGAATATTAGTTAATTGAGTAATGAAAGTGCCTGAGGGCATCCTTCCCCAACAAATACTAAAGAAAATAAATGAAATAAACAAAAGTGGAAATGAATGTTTTATGAATGTAAGTGTTACATGATTTTAATACTATTTTAGAAAATAGAACTTTACTAGAAAAAGTTTATTGTTTTGTGTTATTGTTGTTTGTCTTTTAAGGTGTAGGAAAGAAGGAACTGATTTCATGAATGCTGACCTTGTATCTACTAAGAGACATTTTCTGGTTGTCCCTTTCCCTGAAAAGGGACAAAACCTTCATTTGCTCTGTCCCCATAGAGAGTAAATTAGTAACATACACTGATTTCAGAGTTTTTCACCTATCACTGAGTCATACTTTTCTTTTATCCAAAATATAAACTACTCTTTACCAATTCCTTGTGATATATGTGTTCTTAAGCGAATATGTTCTGCTTATTTTTTAGCTCTAAAATATGACCACATCTACCAAATGAAACGAAGAAGGAAGCTCCTTAGTACCCTTTCAACAAATGCTAGTGGAACATTTGAACTAAGTTAAAGGTACAAAATTGTTCTTTTTCTTACTAATCATGACTCATTATAGTGAAATTAGAGGATGTCTTTTAAAATGATTACATAATTACCTTACAAAGCATTTTTGAGTCATTTTGTTTTTTAACACTAATTGAAAGATAGTTTGCTGTATTACTTTAGTATACAGTAGTACAAAAAAAAATGGTGAATGGTGCCTCTAGGAAAAATATCACAAACCATAGAAAATGTATGTTCCAAGTCAATAGCAGAGTTACATACTGAATTCCATAACAAAAAATTTTTATTGGAAATTTGTATTTAATAGAGGGGTGGGAGGGGACGGGAGGGAGGGGTTAACAATGATGGTAGAATGTGATGGACATCATTATCCAAAGTACATGTATGAAGACATGAATTGGTATGAACATTCTTTATATACAGAAATATAAAAAATTGTGTTCTATATGTATAATAAGAATTGTGATACATTCCACTGTCATGTATTTTAAAAATAAAAGCAATTTAAAAAAAAGAAACTTATATCTAATAACTGAAGCTTTGGATAGAGATGGTTGTATGCATTATACTGGTAAAAATTTTGTCCCAAACTGAAGAGGTAGTTAGAGGAGAAGACAGCAAATTTTTATGCTTTCCTAATTGTATTATTTTCCTAATTGTATACTTTTAAATTTTACTTCAGTGTTTCTTGTGTTCTACCTCAAAACAAGTTATTAGAATGAATTTGGAAGGTCAAATAAAACTGCTTAAAAATAAAATTTATAAATGGTTTGCATTTACATGAGCAAAAATTCAGGTTCCTATTTTTAAGAAGAGAATTTCACAAAGTATGTTCATTTGGGGAAAATTACATTAAGAACATTGATTCAAAGCTAGATCATTATAAATCTAGGTTTAGAATTAGAATTCTTTTTGTGACACATATCAATTATTTATTTTTACAATCATCAAATCAAGGAAAATTTTTCATATGATATTCATCACTGGTGTCTAGGGATACCTATTCCCAAGACATAATTTGTTTATAGAATTAAAGTCAGCCATTTTTATCTACTCTTTATAAAATTATACAGAAATTAACATTTTACCTTTTTCCTTTGGATATCCTAAAGAAAAACATCAGACCAGAAACTTCAAGATTGACTATAAAATGATTAGTTTCAAGCCCAAATTTTCTTAATACTTGTAAGAATTTGGACCTGCATGTGATGGTATAAAATAATCTTTGTGGTAGTAATTGCTATCCTACGATTGGGGAATGTAGTTCAGTGACAGAGCACTTGCCTCACATGCATGAGGCTCTGGGTTTAATTCCTGGCACCAAATAAATAAATAAGACAAAAAGACAAAAAAAAAATTACTTTAGACATGCAGTAGCCTAAATTAGTACTCTGTGGTACATAATTATTTCATAGCTGTTTCCTGGTAAGAATTCTAGTCTGTGGCATGCTAGTGACAAAAAAATATAAACAAAGAGTTGTGCTATTTTAAAATGGAATAAAGGGGTGTGTAAGAATAGCTGGAAACTTGACAACATACTCAAAAATTAGTTTCTATTGTGTGAATAGATTTTAGTTGTATCGAGTGATTAATACTGTACATTTATTAATTCAGCATTTTGTTCTTTCATTCATAATATGTACTCAGCATTGTGCTAGGTGTTGGAGATATAGCTCTTTGGCAAGGTAAAGTTAGTTTCTTTAACAATAACAAAAATAAGATACACTGGAAGAAAATTGAGAACAAGTAGAATTATCCACTCCTCTTCATTTACTGGCCAAAAAAAAAAAAAAAAAAAAAAAAGCTAGGATTGGTAAAATAACCACAAAGCGTGGTTACAAGGACATTGTCCTCAGGGAGAAGGAAATGCATCATTCAACCTACTGCTTCAGAACAACAGTATTACACAAGTGCCCGAAGTTCAGTCTGGCCTGACATTGAGTGGAAAGGAAACTTGAATGAGAATTATTTAAATGAACTTAGAACTCCAAAAGATTATTTTAAGACAAAATCCCATATAATTTTACATGCCCATAAAAAAAATCTTTCTAGGAACATTCCTCTGGATGGTAGTTTAAAAGACTTACATTTTTCTATATTTATATACAGAGAGTAGCATATACAAAGAGTAGCTTGTTACATTTTTCTATAGTGGGTAAAATAAATAACTTTACTGCCCTGTCATGTATTCTCATTGTATCTAAACTGAGTGCCAATAGGCACTGTAAAGTGTCATTAGAAAAAAATCAGTAATCAGCTGGTGAATGAGACTATGTGAAGTGTGTAGCTAGAAGTTCTTTCTTGATCTATTCAATCTGTCACTTCAAAGAGATTATTTGTTTTCAGATTCTCTTATTGGAAGGGTTTCACCCCAGAGTTAATGTGCTATAATTATACCAACTATAGCAAATGTGACAAAGCTACAAGTTATAGCAACTGAATATATTTCATATACATTTGGTTTTTGTTTCCTATTATTGTATGAAAATATGCATGTTGTTGAAATGTGATGAGGTACAGACATATACAGATAAAATTAATAATCAGTTTTAATTCCAGGATACAGAGATATTATCATTGTGGATATGTTAAATATTCTACAGTACTCCATACTTAGATAAACGCATATGCAAACACACTCCACATCCATCTGTATGAGACTTCTCTGTGAACACCTGGACCTGCCCCCTTAGCTCTCTTTGCTTTTCCATTTTCCCCTTAATGTTGGCAGTGTCAGTTTCCCAGGCCCACATTCCTGACAGTGTATTCTTTTTCATTTCCCTTTATCTTATGCTTATCTATATGACGTGACTTTTTCTTAACATTTGGAAATTTTAAAACATTTAAAAAATATGGAGTAGAATAATCCACTGTAGTACATTTCATTTATTTAATTATTGTTAAGTATTTTTATTGGTTTTATTTTTTAAATACATGACAGCGGAATGCATCATAATTCTTATTACACATATAGAATAATTCTTCATACCTCTGTGTATAAAGTATGTTCACATCAATTCATGTCTTCATATATTTACTTTGGATAATGATGTCTATCATATTCCACCATCCTTGCTAATCCCCTGCCCCCTCCCTTTCCTCCCACCCCTCTGCCCTATCTAGAATTCATTTATTCCTCCCATGTTCCCCCTCCCTACTCCACTATGAGTCCACTTCCTTATGTCAGAGAAAACATTCGGCATTTGTTTTTTGGGGATTGGCTAACTTCACTTAGCATTATCTTCTCCAATGTCATCCATTTCTATATGCATGTGTACTTTTTTTTTAAAAGAGAGACAGAGAGAGAGAGAGAGAGAGAGAGAGAGAGAGAGAATTTTAAAATTTTTTTAGTTTTTCAGTAGACACAACATCTTTGTTTATGTATGTGTACTTTAAAGAAAACAGATATTACTTTTTCACCCATAAATGCATCTCAACACATACTTCTACCAGAGACTTTTAAAAATATAACTTTACATCATAACTATCTTTAATAATGTAAATAAAAATTTCTAATTTTCCCAATCAATTAAAAACTGTCAAGAGTTGGTTTGTTTCAGTCAATGTCCAAACAAGGCAATTGATTAGTGTGACTCTTTTTTATTTTATTTTTCCCTTGCCATATGTTTGAAGAAACTGGTCCTATGTTCTATAAAGCATTTTATTTTGGGATTTTTCAAACTGAACCTCTATGGTGCCATTTGTCATAATATCCTATACTTTCATCTTGCATTACCTGCCTATGAATTGCATTAATTAGATCTTAAAACTTTATTAGATCCTACTCAACATTTTTAATTGTGTCATGTAGAAATATCTGGAAATAACACTTTTAGTGATATTAAAATTAATCAATGATTCCTGTGTTAACTCCCTATCCATTAAGTTTTCTGTCAACCTTTCATTCTAATAGGTGTAATTAAACCATTATCTAGTTGCTTAGATTCATTATTGCATCAACATTGAATAATTATGATTTTCTAATCCTATTATACCTGCTGTGATTTCTTTCATTGAATACAAATGCTTATTTGTAGTTCAAGACACCATTTCACCTCATCAATGTAGCCAAACATCCGGGTTCACTATAGAATCTCTTTTTCAGTACTAAAGTCCTGCATCTCAGGAAATCTCTTGACCAGGGAAATCCAGACAGTTGGTCACCCTATGTCCCAATATATAGTTTCTATGGCTGTTAGTTATATTCAGGAAAATGATGTGGTAGAAGGGACATTGGATTTGATATGAGGAGGTCTGTGTGAGATTAAAGATCAGATTAAAGATTTCAAAGATCAGGTTTCTTATCTTATTTGGAGCTTATATTGTATATAGCAATAATGGGAAGAGAGAGTGTCAAAGGTGACCTAAGCGTAGAAAAGTAATGTTAAGGATTGTTATTTCCCATGCCCATTCTTGTTTATTCTCTATACCTGAGGTAGCTGGTTGTTCTTTAATGTTAAGCATTATTCTTAAGTATTTAATGTTCAATTTTGTTTTTGTATTTGAGTGTGTGTGTGTGTGTGTGTGTGTGGGGGTGTGTGTGTTGCTGGAGATCGAACCCAAAGCCTTGTGTATGCAAGGGAAGCACTCTACCAACTGAGCTATATCCTCAACCCTTAATAATCAATTTGAACTTTAGCTCATAGGGGAGTTTAACTCAACTTCTGTATTATTATGTCACATAAGACAAACAGATCAGTATGGATACCATATTAGCATCATGAAATGAATATTGAAAACCTTATCCAGAACCTGCTAGGACAAAAGATGGGCAAGAATCCATCTTAAGTAAAGGATTTTTCAGAGTCACACTTACATCAAAATTACGTGAAACATTAACTCATCTTGCTTTCTAGACTTCAAGCTCTTTTGAATAGGGAAATTCTAAAATGCTTGCATATCACTAACATTTTTAATATATTTTTTGAGACAACAAAATAATTCTAAGCACATGTATTAGAGATTAAGGCCTGAACTAATATTGCTTAGACAAAATAAAGCTGTAATTTGCTTTTGGTAGGGACAGAGCCAGAGCTTGGACTAGAAGGTGGATTGTATCATTCCCCGGTTCCAGTACATTCCTGTCTTCTCTACAACAGTACTCCCTTAACCCCAGAGAATGTTAAACTAAAAAAGTAAAATAGTTAAGGGTGATATAGTGGTCTACAAATATTTGAATGGAAAACTAATTAGAGTTGTTGTATGTAATTAAGGGTGATAACCATAGGAACCAGAGTGGGACTCAGTGTAAACATGAAAGCATTACAACACCGTGAACTGCCCCACCACAGAACAGGAATCAACGCTCAGGCAGAGGCTGAGCAAGCATCTATCAGAGCCTTTGCAGAGAGAATTTGTATATTGTTATTTTTAAAGTCCTTCCTAACTGCAGGATGGTTTTCACACACACACACACACACACACACACACACACACATATACAAAAAAAAAAAAAAATCACCAGTACCATCTTCTAATTATTCTGATGAAGAACTAGCTTTGCCTCAACTGCCTCTCTCACCAGCACTGGTGATGTGAAAAGGGCACAAAGAATTGGGCTTTAGTTCTTTCTGGATCCAACCTTGTGAGCAGAACATTTCTTTACCTATCAAAATGATTTGGACAATAAAGATGATTATGGAAGCAAACAACCTTTTCAGCTTTATCACTCTCACTCTGATCCTTATTATACATTGTCTAATTACTAAAACAACTTCTTGACTGTTTTCCCTCTGTTCTTTCAATGTGCTGCTTAAAAGTTCGGCTTTATTTCTCTTTTTTTAATGTACTGATTCAGTGTATTATTTTGCCTTAAATTGCTGGGCATATCCTTTCTTTATGATTCATATCAGGTTTTTATTGTTCAATTTTTAAGGCCTCCTAAGACTGACCGCTTAATTAGTAAACAAATGTCTTCCCTTTTCACATCAGGGATGATACATCTCCTATAAGGAATGGCACATACTCCAACACAGGCAGCTCTAGGCAGTATGTGTGATCTTAAACAATTCCCTTACCCTCTTCAAAACTTTTTATTGGTATCTCTAAAAATGAGAATAATAAAATTTAACTTACAGAATTATTAGTAATAAATAAAACACCTTACAGAGTGGCATGAAGTAAAGTTTTTAACTAATGTAAATTCCATTCTCTTCCTTCATCCCCACAGTTTCTTCTATTCTACCCACAGTTATTTTAATTGAGCATGACATTCACTTTGTGCCTAAAATAAATTCTACATACAGTTTGATTTTCTTTTTTTATAAATGTTCAACAGCAAAGCAAATGAATCAGGCTGAAACTAGTAGTACTCTCTATTATATATATTGCAACTTGTAAAAACAAAAAACAAAAACCTGTGCTGAAAGTCTGGGAAAATCAGAAAAACTGAATCCCTGCCTTCCCTTTAAAATTACGGAATAGAAAAGAGAAATTTTTACCTAAAGGAAGGTCATTGTTCTTCACATTGTACAGATCTTCCATATGACTATGATTAACCCAGCATTTGGACACTGCTCATTGTCCCGACAGGGGTGAAACTGCTTTCCAGTGGCATCCTTAGTAATTTTCTCAAATTCAAATGCAAAAACCCACACTTCATTCTTTTCCCATAGCACCTGCTTTGGTGTCCCTGCCCTGCTCCTGCTGTTCCTTGTCACTTACGGTGTCACCCTTTAAGAGTAAGCTGGGATTAAAGGAGTCTCACACAAAAAGGAGCCATCACTAGGTGATATATGCCAAGTGGTGTTTCCTAGCAACAAACAGACTTTATGGGCATTTAAAACAATCCAAAGTAGATAAAGTCATCTCTTCATCCTAGATTTAAAAACTCTAGGAAATGAAGTTATCTGAGACCACAGCATGAGAACTTCAGTGTTGCTTCTTTGTTTGCCACTGACTCTTCCCCATCATCTCGAAGTTCTTGTCCTTTAGTGTTTACTTGGGGAAATTGTATGCTTTCTGGTGGAGCAAAGTTAATTTCATTTCATTGTCATAGACAACCATTCATTTAGACCCCAAGCTGCTCAATGAGGTTTCATATAAATATTTTATTAAAATAATGGTTCTGGCTCTCAAGAGAAGGGTCATAAAAATCATAGCCCCAGTTATAAACCACACTGACTCAGTCTAATAAAACAGCAGTATCTGTCAGAGTCTGACAAGTTTAAAGCAAACTCAGTAACTTTGACTTTTACTGTAAATTCATGTTTAGTTCTTATTTATCTCATAATTTAGATATAAACTTTCATGCATTTGCCTAATTTGTAGATGCCTGTAGTATCATAACACTAGACTAATTGCTTTAGGGAACAAAATTATTTTGTATTAGGTTGTGAACTAAAGAATTTGCAGTCAGGTTAGGGAAGAATAAATCAAGCATAAATGTTAGATACTGAAATTAAAAAGAGTCTATAACTAGCAATAAAATTTCTTCACCTTCTCCACTATCTCATTAAAAGATTTATGAAGACAAAAATAAAAAGGGGGTGAAAATAGCTACTAATAGATTTTAGACAAAATTTCTACTAAGTGATTAGCTGCTGTAACTCGATTGAGAACATAGTCTAAGACTTGTCATACTGCACAGCTATAAACAAACCTTATCACTTATTTTAAGGGAAGGTCAGATGGACTTTCCCTCTTCAGTTTAGAAGTACAAATTTTGACTGAAGAGAATGATGGAAAACCATTCCTCTGTTTCAGTGGTGCTGGTTTTGAAAATAGAGTGCTACTCCTGCTATTCTGCCCCTTCCCTCTTACCATAATTTATAATCATCTGTAGTTAAAGTTTCAGAGATTGCTGAGAGCTAATAAACAGGAAATGAGATGGAACTTACATGACTACCACATTCTTAGGTACAGTAGAAATAGACTAAAAAACAGCAGTTTATATAAGGGCTATTTTTTTTAAAAAATGTATTCAATATGTTGTTAAAAAGCAAGAGCTGGTCAAATAAATTTGTTTCAGGGCCATTTGAGGCTAACAAAGACATCTCCCAGGTTCCCTGGATACTGAGATTTGGTCTAGGAAAGTAGATCCTAATACTTGAAAGGAAAAAAATGTAGGACTAAAGGCAATCAGAATTCCATATTAATTAATGACTAAGCATAGTTAGAGTTCTCCTCATTTATTGAAGAAAAAAATAGAAAATTTCAGCTATAGATCACCTTTGAACAAGGAGCTTGAAAGTTCAGTTTGAAAATTATTTTTGAGAGAAATTCAGAGAAAAATTAGAACTTTAAAAAAATTCTCTTAATAGCATGCAAATAGAAAAAAAAAAGCCTCTTTTAAACCAAAAGACATAAAATTTCAACACTGGGAGATTAAAAGACGAAAGAAGTAGCCATTCCCTGACAATCACAATAATGGTGGAAAAGCCAGAGATATAAACAGAGTTGGAATCATCACAGAAATATTAAATCTCAACCTGTAAAGGGGGGCGTAAAAATTTGCGGATTCCTGGTAGAGGAGAAAGAGTAGTCAAGAATAGATGACCAAGTGTTACCAGCAGTCTACTTATTAGGAGTGTGCTGGGGAGGAGAGTTAACTCTTATTCCCCACCCACACACATTAAACAGGAAAAATTACCACCTCTTCATTATCACCACAAGAGGTGTGCATTACTGGGGCCAGAAAGTGGTAACTTTAGGATATAGCCTGAGCCACTATATTTTGGGGAGCATACAGCTGTAGGAAAACAGATATAGCCTTTCCCCATAAAGTTTCCCTCTTTAAAAAGGCTGTATATAATTTTGCTATTGAAGACATTTTTTCAGTCTCATTTCTTGTTAGCAGTAGCATTGAGCCCATCAAACTGTACAGAGATCAACTGCCTAGACTTTTTTTCCTTTGTCAATTTCTGTCTTCAACATTTTGATCCCTACGGGGAATTTTTTTCTTTCTTGTAAACCTTGCTAAGACCTGAAAGGAAAAGCTAACGATGCTGTCACTTCATGTAATATTCTCCAAGTTACCTCACATTGCTGTTTACTTGAAGTATTTTTTTTTCTGTATACTTTTCTTCCTCTTATCAGACTACAGTATTCTTTTCTACTCCTTATATGATCATTCAGATGTACTTTTTCTTGAGTGTAAAATTTTTTCTTTTTATTAAATTACATATCACTACTAAAATAAAGCCAAATTTTTGAATAAAACATGCAAAAATAAGCTACATCAGAATTTTTAGTCCCCACTTTCAGATCTGGCTGAAAAAAAAAATCTAGTAATATCACCTATATTTTTCCACCCTCCTAATGTCAAGGTCTTTGAAGACTTTTCCTTCAATATAATCATTGCCCAAGCTCATCCTACTAAGAAACAGCTCTGAAGAAGCCTGCAGCTGCCCTAATCTTGCAACTGACTCCACTTGTTAATGGCAGCTGTTATTTGTGAAGCCACCCACATGTTTTTGCCAAGGTCTAAGGGGACCTATAGAAATAGAAGTCAGCTGTAGACAAAGCCATCTTTAGTTCCTGGCATTCACAAAGCTTAAAATGCTGTGTGGCCAGTTACTATACATGGTTAATGCTGTCACAGAACATTAAAATCCTGCCCGGACAGCATAAGCCTCTAGAAATCACCAAAAGAAAAGCACCTTGGCAACATGTTAAAGGTCCAGACAATCTGCTCCCACCCAAAAGGCTCCCTTGTGTTGCTTCTGCCTGAAATTCCACATCCCGTTTCATTTGTCAATGTTCTCTGAGACTGTACCCAAAATTACTTGTTTTGAAAGAAACTCAATAAATAGCAAACTCTCCTTCAATCAAGTTCTGAGAAAAAAGTCAGTGGATGGAGGCCAACAATGCTGAAGGAATCCATCTTCTTAATGTAGGGCCTGTTCAGATTCCTGTTTCAGTGTGGAGGAGGAGATCCCCTGCTCTCTTTAGGCTTTCTCCTCTCTAAGGAAAAAGGGGAGGAACTATGTCAACACTACCCTTTGTTATTCCCCACCCCCAATAAAATAAAATCACCTTTTATCTTCTAGGGGATTAAGAAACTAAAAGGCCAGGGGCAGCACACGAGAATTGCTGTTTCTACCCATAAATGTCACCAGAAAGAACTGTGTTCTAATAAGAAAGGCAGGCTCATTTTCAAGTTGTTTTGCAAGCTAAATGCAGATCAAGGAAGTACTATCAAGTTTTATTGAAGAACTTGAGAAACTCATTCTAAAGTATACAGGAACATTCAGATTTTGACCAAAGGTGAACATAGGGGTAATTGATTGAACTAGACATTAAGACATACTACAAAGCTATTTAGTGTAAACCAAATGGTTGCTTGTGCAGATATAAAAATGTACAAGTTAATGGGAGAGAATAGGGAACACAAACATATCCAGATACAGATAGGGGTTCCATATGCAACACGGATGGCCAAATATATCCCCAGGGCACAGATGGGTAGTTCATTAGATGTATTTGAAAACATGGCTCACAATAAGGAAAAAGTTTCAAGCATACTCTGTTTCACCCTAGATAAAGGTGATCTCCAGATGGACTTAAAGAAACTTTAAGTTTCTTTACACAGATTGGAAATAGCAAATATATACATGAATTAATGCAAGTTCAACAGCAGTGAAAGAATTGCAAGTTGAAATAACCAATAGATTTATACTGAATAGGTTTATACAGAACACATTTTTAAAAACTGAAAACATTAGATTATAAAGTCATTTAGGAAATAGGGAATACAGGAGTCCTTATGAGGAGACCAATTGGTATATAACTAGATTAGGCTCTCTGGAATGTAATCTGGCAGCATTTAGTGAAATTAAATGCTATTGCCCAGCAGTCTTAGTGTGTAGAGAGCAGGGAACTTCCCAACAGGCTCATGCAGGAGGCCCAAGTTCACTGTGCACTATGTTTGTACACTATCTCACACTGTTTAGATGTAATAGGTATCTATCATTAAGAGAACAGATATGATAGAAATAACCTTGCAGAAGGAAGTTGTAAAGAACTTGATGTGCCCTGGTTATTTGGATTGATTTTTAAAACTCTTTCCTCTCCAGGAGCAAAAAGATCTTAAGAACCTAGAGCACAATAGCATTTTTAATAAATATAAAAACCATGCATCAAATAATGTGTTTTTCAAAGTCACATGTTTGTCAAAATACACATAATAAAGCAAAGTGATTGTGTACGGTGAATGGGCAAGGGAATGAGATCTGGAATTATGAACTGAAGGGAAAATATGTGAGAGACTTTGTACCAACTAATGATATAGCAAAAATCGAACTACTATTATTATTTATTCAACTATCTACTTCTGAAATTCAAAATATAAATCAAAAGAGATGGATAATGTGCATCGTGCTGGCATGTAAATAGCAAAAGGCTAAATTACCATTAAAGTCCAAGTAAGATAATCAGTACTGTTGATTATGGGTAATATTAAAATGCTTTTCCAGAATGACAAGTAAAATAACACAATGAATATTATGCAAAGGACATAGAATTCCTAAAACAAACTAGAGTAATTGCAAATAGAAGCAATAATAAATGACATGAGTTGTGAGGGGGATACAGAGTTCTAATTCTTCAGCTCAAAAGAGCCTACCATATTTCATTAAATTAATAGTCAATAAAGTCAAGCCATTTAAGACACATGTGGCCACAATCTGTGAAGGATTTTGTTTTTAAATCACAAAAATATGGGAGAGTGGAGAGAATTTGTAATATTGTTGGGGAAACATATTTATAAAGAATATGCAGCAACCTAGCAAAATGCATAGTGATGAACAATACCAAAAGTACAATACAACCTGCCAAACAGAAAAGGAAGCAGAAGCTAGAACTGAACATAAAAGAAAGTTTGATCCTGATCTCAACTATGTACAATTGTTTACTAATTAAATAGCTTTACTTCATACTGTAGTCACTAATCATGATATCATATGCAACAGTAATTTGTTAACCATAATATATGTAATCACAATTTGTTAACTTACAATTTTAAATAAGAAACTATAAAGGCTTTAAAAGAGTATGCTGAACTGTAGACAGTCAATTTCTCTGGTTATTTGAAATCTTCCTTTTTGTATATCTTTGTTTTCCCAAATTCCCACAGTGTACACATATTTATTTGGAAACAAGGAAAATATATCTAATTTTTAATATTAAACACTAATCATAACAAGTAACAGCTTAAAGATGTTATTGCTCAGCAGGTTAGATTAATATGGGTAGAAGAGAAAGACAACATATGCAAATGGACCCAGGCCCAAGACTGACATTTTGAGAAAGACTTTTCTAATTATACAGCCTAAGCTAGCTATGGCATTAATAGCCCCAATGATAAGAATTTAGGACAGTGGTGTTCTCTTAGAGAACTAGCTTAACCAAGGCTTTTTCCCCCTCTGTTCCAGCACATTTGGGAATTAGTAATTCTTATGCACAGATTGTTTGTTAGTCTACTAAAGCTTGTATTTCGATACAGCAAATCAATGGAATATCAAATTATGCATTAATTCTCAGCCCCAGATCCCTTAAAGGATTTTCTTGAGAGTTGTAATGTACTGTTATTAAAGTTTTAAATTTTGTTATATTTTGAAGATAATAGCACCATGCCTATTAATGTGAAATTTATAATTTGAACCCACAAGTATGCCTTACCACCTCCATGTATTATATTTTCTATATAACACAAAGTGTACACTTTACATGTAAACTATAGCTAAAATGGAGATATTCTTCATTTGTGCTACTGCAGCTGGGGCAGCTGGCATTAGTAGCAACCCCCAAGGATGGGGACTTTTCTGACTTCCCTGAAGGTGCCTTAGGGCTATGCGAAAGACTGAGGTGTCCCTGAGGAGACTTACTGTGGATGAATATATCTGCCTCAACAAACTGTTTAATATCTCTGTTTAGAAACACGGTCCTTCTAAATGTCCTTCCTATGTTGTTCCCTTATAATTTGCATTTCTAACTTGAAGAAAATCAGAGGTATTTGGAGAAAACTATAATGATGTTGTTTGTTAAGGAGAAAAATGAGCTTTGGTGTCCATGTGCAAGAAAATAAAAGGGCCAAGTATAATGTAGTCAGGTGTTCTATTGGGCTAATGAGGATTATCAAATGACAAAGTTGTAGATTTTTAATATTAATCACATGGAGGCCTAATATTAAGCAGGAAAAGAATGAACTGTGAAAAATAGGCAGCCGCTACTAATATCTCTCACCCAGTGATCTGGCATTCTTTTCCCTAAGTTCAGTGGTTGGGGTTTTTATAATGGCTTCACCAGGTGTTTTTACTTTGTTTTCCTCCCACATTCTGCATTTATTCCTTTGCTATGTTTGGTCTATCTCCACCTGGTGTGTGAAAATCTATCTAGTACAAGAGTTTTGCTTCATAGGTGCTGGACACAAGAAGGGTACATGAAGAAAGTGTGATGCACTGGCTGGTGATTGACAGTAAATTGTTACCAGTTCACAGTGGGATAAAGACACAAATTGAGAGTGTCTAGAAACTTATATAGCAATTTGACATCGTCAGGATGACTAGTCTGGTTGAAAAGGCTGTAAACTATTTCAGGTATTGGTGAGGTGAGCTTCAGAGAGCACAAATTATGTTCCAGTCAAATTACAATGAATATTTTAAGATTATTTTGATGACTGAAACCTAATACTGTATAAAATTTGAAATCAGTGGGCTTCTTCAATTGAAACATATAAATTTAATTGTAAATTCAGGATAAATACTTGAAACTGGCTACATATGACATTTTAAAGATTAATTTTGGGAATATAGCATTTCTTCCTTTTGGATACAAATTAAATATCTTAACTTGATGAAATTGTCCATCCTTTCCCATCAGCATTCTTGTGTGAGAATGGTTCTCTTCTGTGAGTTTTGTATTAAATGTTGCTTAACAAAAAATTGTTTGCATTTAATATTGTTATCAATCAAATAAAAATTATGTTAACAGATAAAAACTAAGCTTATTTGTCACATAAAAATTTAAATATTCTTAGCCAGGTGTGGTGGCACATGCCTGTAACCCCATTGATTTGAAAGGTCAGCCTTAGCAACTAAGCAAAACCCTGTCTCAAAATTACAAAGGCCTTGGGATGTTGCTCAGTGATAAAATATGCCTGGGTTCAATCCCCAGTACCAAAAAATAAAATATTTTTATATATGGTGTTAGCTTGAATTGTATGTATAGGTATTTGATATGGGAAATTAGTATTTTGCTCCTATCTTTTTATTATGATTGTCTAAAAGAAAATTTTAAGAGTCATTGTGATTGTCTCTATTAATCAAACATCCATGTTTTCTATGTTTTAACCTATCTGTTATAGCTTCTTTTAAAAAACATTAATTATCTTGTAGTTACTTCCCACAAGTCTAACAAATAGTCCTATGAGTAAAGCAAAACCACAGAGTTACTCTATGAGGGATTTCCAATGATGTGTGGCAACAGAAGAAGCTCCATTGGGATAGACCTCAACTTAAAATCTTAACCTACATATTGTGATTATATTTGATGAAATATAATTTTGTATGTAATGAAAATTAGGGCTTACATTTTTCATTTCTTTTTTAAAAACTGCTTTATGTTTTTATAACATAGTAGTCTATACCTGTTTATAAATAAATTAAAACTATGTTGTTGCATCAGATACCTTGACAAGTGATGCCCTGTGATCTAAAATATAATAAGGTATTAGAAGAAATGGAAGAAGTCATCTAAAACTAGTGATATTTTTTGAGGATGTGGGGATATGAAAGATAGAATGAAAAAAACATTATTACTGTATGTACATATGTTAATTCATGACCAATATGATTCTGCAACATGTACATCAGAAAAATGAGAAATTATATCCCATCTATTATATATTTTTATATATATTATTATATTTGTATGATATATCAGAGTGCACAAATGCATTTACTGTCATGTATAACTAATTAAAACAGATTGAATTTTTTTTAAAAAGGTGATGACACATGTACAGTGTACTGGGCTCTTTTCTTCTTTTTCATTTTTCCTCTGCCTAGTAACTACTACTTCTGGGAATATCTTCCCCACCCCACAACACACCTAAGCAGATTCTATGGTTTCCATGTCTGCCTTTGTAGACATGTGACCTATATAGTTACATAGAGCCCTTCTCTTTAGAAGGGCCCTAAGTCTGCTGCTCTAATACCCTGATGTAGCTCTTTTAAAATTCTTAATAGTTTTTGAACAAGGGGACCCACATTTTCAAATTGAACTAGACTCCACAAAATTAGGTAATAATCCTGAGTAGCAGCTATGTTAGTATGATATAACCACACTCCCTAGCCACCTTGATTAATTCAAGGCTGTGTGCCAGACTGAAGTCAATAATAAGGCTTTCCAGAGAATTTGAAACTTGGTAATGAGAGATTCAGGGTAGATTTATATTATGTCTCAGTAATGACTAAGATACAAACTTCTACCCAGCCAATCTTATTCTTGTGATGCTTGGTGATTCAATAACTCCTGGGACCATGACAAAAGAACTATTATACTATATTCCCTTTTTTTTTTTTAAATTCTGGAATAAGGTTGTTCTTGCAACTAAAAAATTTAACTGAAATGTGTACCTATTTTATAGGTTGAAGAAAGAATAAGAAGATTGAAAATTATATTGCAATTTTGTTTTCAGTCTTAAATATTAAGTTTCAATATTTTAATGCAGTGGACATAGTTGCATGAAAATATGTTGGTAAATCATAATCTAGAGGTTGGAGATCATAATATAGAGTTTGCATTATTATATTAATAATTATTTGCTTGTAATTACATTTTATATAATTGTATTACATATAATAACTATTTCAGTTTTTATATATGTTCCACATCTGGGATGATGGGATAAAATGGATTAAAGAGCCTTTCCTTTACCCTTGGAGAAAATGGAATATAATGGATATAGGAAAGTCAACAATTAAGAAGACTGTATGGCCACACCCTGAATTTGGGAAAAGCCATCTGGGTATTGCAGGTCTCTCCTGTGAAAATGGATAACCAGCCAAGTGTGCCCTGGTACAGCGTTTTTCATAAAAATTTTTTTGAATTGTAAATTGAATTCAAACATTAAAATATTTGATGCTGAATTTGCAATTATCCTTTGTCCTCAGCCACCTCTTACTACTTATTCTCTCAAGCCACAGAAAAATGGGTAGGAAAAAACATACCAAGTTCTCTAACCTGAAAACACACATTAGCAGGAAAGAATTCCTGCCTCAGAAGTAGCAGAAAGGAAGACAGTTGGTTATCCTTCACTGATGCTGAAAATGAAAAGTGCCAAAAAGAGCTGCCTAGACAGGGAAAAGGTAGAAAGAAAAAGAATAGTAATAATTTAAACACAAAAAAGAAAAATTCAAACTACATAAGGCAATAAGCTGACCACGTGAATGACTGTGAATAACCAGAAACCCAAACCCTGGAAACAAAAACTCAATAGAGCAAAGCTTTCCAAAGTTACTTCTAGCTATAGGAAAGCATAATATGATTTAAATGATCTATGAGTTCAAATCTGAGATATTAAAATAATAGGGTGAGATGAGCATAAAATACTAATGGACACCAGTGACAAGATCATCAGAGGACAGTTGAGGATCACAGTAGTTATATTATTTATATTGTTACAATAATAGTTACGGTGATATAAGTCTGCCCCTTTTTTTCCATCTACATAGATTTTATGGCAGCATCACTCATCTTTTCCATCATGGGAGAATGGACAAATAATTTGTGGTAAATTATTTCTATGAATTTATCCCAAAATAGAGTGTGATTTTCAGTCTGGTGACTTGTGTATGGCATCATCTTAAGTGAAAAAATTTTTCAATAATACATCTAGGAAAAAAATATACATCTAGGATAATTTTGCTTTTCTAATACAGCACAAATTCCCTTTATATGTGAATGTTAGAATGATCATGTAGATTTATGTAGGAAAAGAGAAAATTTCATTGTGTATATACACCACAGTTTCTTTATCTATTCATCTAGGGCATGAAAGGCATCTAGGTTGGTTCCACAACTTAATTATTGTGAATTGTGCTCCTACAAACATTGATGTGGCTGCATCAGAGTAGTATGCTGTTTTTGAGTCCTTTGGGTATAAAACAAGGAGTGGGAGAAACTGGGTCTAGATGAATGGATAAAGAAACTGTGGTATATATACACAATGGAATATTTCTCAGCATTAAAAGAGAATAAAATCATGGCATTTGCAGGTAAATGGATGTAGTGTAGAATATCCTGCTAAGCAAAGTAAGCCAATCCCCCAAATCTAAAGGCCAAATATTTTCTCTGATATGTGAATGCTGACTTATAATGGGGTGGATGGGGAGGAATTTAGGAACTTTAGATAGGTTGAAGGGGAGGGAGGGAAAAGGAAGGGGCATAGGGTAGGAAAGATGGTGGAATGAAATGGACATCATTACCCTAAGTACATGTATGAAGATATAAATGGTGTGACTCTACTTTGTGTACAGCCAGAGACATGAAAAATTGTGCTCTATGTGTGTATTATGAATTGAAACGCATTCTGACATGTATAACAAATTAGAATAAATACATTTTAAAAAACAGAAAAAAGAAACCACAACTTCCCATACATTATTATGCATGATTTAACTAATGACTTGAATCACATAGTGTCATTTTAACCCTAATCTTTACTTTTTCCTGTATAACCCTGTTTGTTACATATTACATTTCAAACTTGAAATTCATAAGGAAAATGTCACCCAAGGACTTCTTTTTAACGTCACTTACTCTTATTCTAACAAAATTAACTAGTTCTTCTAATTACAGCTGAAAGGCCTTGGTGACATGGAGGATTTGGTTCTTTATGGAAAGATGACAATAATCAGCAGATGGTATCTTAAATGAGCTGCCTTTCACAGGGAATGCACCCAGCTCTCTGCAGATTTTGGTGAGGTCTCAGTCCAGGAGCACACAATCTATGGGGCATAACTACATGGTAAGAGCACAACAGGGAAATGCAGGATGGGTCAACCCAAAGATGAACAAAGTAAATGTATTAGGGTTCTCCAGAGGAACAGAATCAACAGGAAGTATGATTATAAAGACAGGATTTATTAGATTAACTTATACAACCAGAAGGTGGATAATCTAAAATGGCCATCTGCAAGCTGGGGAGCTGGAGGAACCAGTAGCTGCCCAGTCCAGGAAGCTGAAGCTGCAGAAAAAGAGGGATCAACAGTGCTTCCCTAGTCAGAAACCAAAGGCTTCAGAATCTCTGGCAGAGCCCACATTGGAAGACTGAAGAATTAAGAATCCAATATCCTCAGGTGACTGCAGCAGGAATCAAGAGCCTGTTCAAGAAGAATGGGGCTTGCATCTGCTGAAGCTTCTTTGTTATTCCAACTTTTATTCCATCCAAGCCATCATCCTATTGGACAGTGCTGCCCATGTTTAGGGAGGGTCTCCACTTCAGTTAGCTATCCACATGCCAATCATTCCTAGACATGTCCTCATGAATACACCAGAGCCTCTTAATCATTAGCATCTCTTAATCTAATCAAGTTGACAATTCAAATTAACCATTACAGTAGAGAACCATTATTATACAAAGAAGCCAGTGTTACAAGAAAATTAGTTTCATAAACTTAAGAATAAGCCAAGAACAAAAACATGAGTGACAGTAATCCAGAGCTGCATGATCATTTTGATATATAATACAAGCCTCAAATGTAAGCCATAAAACATGATTTTAAATTTCCTAGTATCTAATTTAAAATATAAAATACAGATGAAATTAATAAATATTTTATTTTATTTTATATATCCCAAATATTAATGTCAACATGTAATCAATACAGAAAATATGAGACATTTATTTTCTTTTAAGTCTTCAAAACCCAATGATAATTTCCTTATTTCAAAGTAGTAGCAATTAAGTGCCACACATGGTTACTGGTTATTGTCCCGGATGGTGCAGGGCTAGAATCATGGAAGTGACCAATGGGTAAAGGTGAGACATTCTAAAATTAATCCATCAAATCCAGCAAATGATGTCAGGTACTCTTTATCTTCAGTGCACATGTAAATTTTAAGTATTCTGAATCCTCAATTTTCTTCTATCTTACCTTCAACACCCTCAGATTTGTTGGTTATGTCAATGAGAAAGATATTACATTGTATCCCCTCTTCATAGGCCTGAGATATCCTATGAACTAGCACTGTGGATGGTTTCAATATTGCTCAAAATACAATGGAATCTTATTGCTTACTAAATTGAAAGAAAAAGAGGACATAAAAATTGAGAGTACCCATCTAGCTAACATCAACCATATTTGGATTTTGATTGTTTCCACTGTTTGTGCTAAATAGGGATTCCTGCATTCTGATACAACCTAGATTTTATGTATTTCTTTCAATTAGCTTTGGAATTATATAAGTCAAATAAATCAAACAAGTATATTTGGTTCTGATGTAATTTAAAGCAAAAACAAAAGGCTTAAAAATCCTAAAATATTATCCATGGTACTTATAATTAGGATTTATTCCTTTAAATGTAAAAGGAAGAACTACCATCCAAGGGAAAGTTCAATTAACAGAGCACTTTGTGGAATCATCCAAGGGACAAAAAAACTCCTAATGCACAGTGGAAAAGTCTGGTTCACAAACTAAATGTGAGAACACCTAACCTCATTGAATCAGCTTTCATATTTGTATAAGCTCCTTAATTTCAATATGTTGTAGTTCAAGTTATCAATTTGTTACTTTACAGTCAATGTTTCCTCTTTCAGGGAAACATTTAACAAGTTTTCTCAGATCTGAAACAATGACAATATTATCAAAGTTTTACTTTGGGGCTGGGGATGTGGCTCAAGCTGTAGCGCGCTCGCCTGGCATGTGTGTGGCCTGGGTTCCATCCTCAGCACCACATACAAATAAAGATGTTGTGTCCACCAAAATCTAAAAAAAAAAGAAAAAAAAATGTTAAAAATTCTCTCTCTCTCCCTCTCTCTCTCTCTCAAAAAAAAAAAAAAGAAAGAAAGAAAGAAAGAAAAGTTTACTTGCTTTGTTTTCCATATTGAGATTTTATAATCCAAAAGTAAGATTGTTCTGTTCAGGAGTCAAGTTTTATATGTGTGTGTGTGTGTGTGTGTGTGTGTGTGTGTGTGTGTATACACTATTCAATTAACCCAGTAGTGATATTGTAGTCTGTTCTTTGCTTGCTGTTCTATAGTTCCATTAATCAAAAGTGTTTCAATATGCTACCATGGAATACCTGAGATTGAATGATTTATAAAGAGAAGGGGCTTATTTTAACTCACAGTTCTGGAATCAAAGAACATGGCACCAACACGTATTATTCTCTTGTGATTAGAGATTAGATTGTATATTTCAGTAAATGAAATCCTCTGAGTCTTGTTCTGTGTTCACCATATAGTGAATATAAATTTTCCATATGCCTTGAAGATGAGGTACACTTATTTTTTGTTGCTATTCTGCCATTTCTGTGTATGTAGTGACCTCTCCCAACACAAGCACACATAGTCAACTAGACCAAATTGATAAAAGCCTAGCTCAATCTTCTGTACATTTATTACATTTTTTTCTTCTAGTTTATCAGTATCTAGAGACTTGTCAGAAAGTGTACTATAGTTGTGGATTTGTACATTTCTTGTATTTCTGTCAATGTTTGTTTTACCTTGTGGATATAACTTTGGGGAAATGCAAACTGGAGAATTGTTGTACATTTGTGTATTGATTCTTTTATTGTTAGGAAACATGTTTTTATCTCTGAGTTTTCTTAAACAGCATATAATTGTTCTATTGTGTTTTTAAACAGTAATCTTTGGTAATCTGGTAATCTTTTTCTGTTAATGGAAATATTTAGTGCACTTAAATAATGATTTAATTTTATTTCATCTTTTAACTGTTTTATATGCTTTGTAAATAGTCTACTTATTCTATATTTCCTTTCTTTCCTTTTTTTCATATTATTTTATTCCATGTATCCACTCAGAAGTTATGTACTTTAATCATTTAGTGTATTTCCTCAATATTAAAATACTCTTGATTTATCAAAATCAAATATTGTCACCATTAAAATCTTTTGTAAAAAGAATAATTTGTACTAAGAATAACGTATTTATTCCTTCCAATATAAAGACCATCATGTTCATTAGTATAATTTCTTTTTATATATTTTTCTTGGGTTTTTACAGGGATGGTTTAAACCTCTCTTGATGGCTGTAATAAGTTTTGTAAAGTACTATCATTGAAGCACAAAATTCTGCTTCGTATCTTCCCTCTTTCTGATGGTCTCCAATGAGACCTAATTTAGTACTTATAATTATATCACCTATGTCTCTAACACACCCCTTTTTTTATTCTTTTACCTCTGTGTTTCATTCTAGTTATTTATCAAACCTGTCTTCTCTTTAATTCATTCTCTCTCAGCATTGTCTAATTACAGTTGAACTCATCCATTCAATTTTTCTGAAAACTTGTTTGATCTTCTCTTTTAGGAACTGCCAGCATTTATTTACTTTGTGTCATATCAATTTTTCTTGACATAAACCTCCATTGAGAAAATATTTTCCCATTATAGGAAAACTGAACCTTTGTGAGTGGTAGTGGATTGATACAGATATACTGGCAATAAATGAAAGACTGAGGATTGGCTCAGGCCAAGCCAACTCTATATCCACTGTACCCATGTAAGCCCATAACCCAGAGATCATGAGGAGCCTCTCCATGCTTAAACAAATTAAGCAAATTAAACCTATTCCTTCTTGCAAAAGTATACAAATCCATAGGAAATTATGGGATGTTTGAGAAAGAGGATTTTAGAACCTATTATAGATCTTGGGCTTTGCTTGGGTGATTTCCTAGAAGGTTGTTAAGAAAAGGCCTTCCTCTAGACTGTTTGCTCTTAAAATTCTGCTGGAATTGTCTGTTGAACATAGTCTATAGTTTCTCCAGGGTGTGTGTATATGTGTGTGTGTGTGTGTGTGTGTGTGTGTGTGTGTGTGTTAGAATGAATTGTTGAACAATGTGAAACATTACGCTGGACAGGACATATTGGTCAATTATAATCAAAACAATTATCAGATCAGAAACAAATGACTATTGATTTGTCCTTTAAATAGGTCTGAAATTAAGCATCTAGTTTATGAGAACTGGGTCATGATAAACTGTACCAAAATCTAATTGGTTCTGCTTTAGACATTGAGGTCAATTTTTTGTTCTGTTTTTAATGTAGACTTTCATTTACTTTATATGATAGTTGTAATAAGAAGTATTTACTGCAATACTAACTTTCCTTTGGCAAACTAAGGAGAAATTAAGATTATACAATTGCTTATAACAACTTTAGTAAAAGAATTTAGGCTAGCATTCTGGCTTTCAGAGAAGAAGTGATTTTTTAAATTAATTTGTTAAGAACAAGACAGAAGTTTCTAAGTATTTTCTCTAGTTTTATTCTCCTTAAGCAAATTGTAGTTTGAAGAATATTCATGAAAAGGCAATGATTTTCTCTTTTGGAAGTTATTTTAAGAAACATGTATTATACTTTGGAGGCTTCTGGGTATTATATTTAAGGAAATACGACTTATTAGTGAGATGGTAGTTTTTAATATTGGAAAATCTCTTAATGATTACTCCAAATACCCAGGGTAAATGAGGTTATGTATAGAATATAGGAAAAGGTCTGATGTCCATGAAAGATGTAGTATCCTTGTTGAGGATATATTATATTGGAAAGATAAGCATTTTTTATTGTAATAGAAGTTACTTTGTATGTTCTGAATTGAACAAATGCCTTGAGTGGAATCAAATAGTTTATATAAAGTTGGCTGGGATATCTTTGAAGAAAACAATGTATTGTGGCTTAGTCCTAATGTAAATGCTTATTATTTGTTGACTGGGCTTTGTTGATAGGATTATAATGACATGAGCAGAAGCATTTAGTTAATATGAAGTCAAGATCCAATTTTGCAAGATTGAAGGTGAAAGTGTCTGAAACATCCTGTTAAAGAGAATTTGTCTTTTGAAGCATTTCAGGGAAGAGCTATTAAATATTATCAGGAAGTCTAAGAAGAGAGTGACAAATCCAGGAATCCATTAAATTCAGAGCAATATCTATAGTCTGGGAAAAATGTGTAAGAGGTTTGTTTTTCCATAAGTGGTGGAAGGTAACCATGGAGGTCAGGCAGGATAAAATTAATAGCATAGGGAGCAGAGTAGGGGGACAGAAAATGATGTTGATGAATCAGAAGTCAGAGGCTTTTAAATGCTTCCTAAAAATCCTCAGTTTAAGATTTCCAAATGAAATAGATGCCCAGAAGGGAAAAGAAACCACTATGGAGTGAATCGTGTCCCACCCCAAATACACCATGCTTGGAGCTTTAGGAGGTTATTAAGTTAAACAAAGTCTTAAGGGTAAGGATTTAACCTTATAGAACTGGTGGCCTTATCAGAATAAGGGGAAAAAAGAGATTTCTTTGTATATGTGCACAAGGAAAGTTTATATGGAGACACAGAGAAAAGGTGGCCATCTGCAAACCAGGAAGAGCACACTCTTACCAGAACTTAATTGTGCTGGCACCCTGATCTCTGACTTCTTAGTTTTCAGACTGAGAGAAAATCAATTTCTGTTGTTAACACAGCCCAGTCAATGGTATTTTTATGGCAGCCCAAACAGATAAATATATGAAATAATGAGTATCTTTGGAGGGAGGAAATATCAATATGAAAAATCAATACTTCCAACTTTGTGTAGGTCATTAACAGCATCCAATAGAATCCTGTTTATCAAGTTTTAAGGGAAGTTTTTCTGATGTGTTTACCAGAAAAATAACTTGTCTGATCATGGATTATAAAGAGATGGGTGTTTGAAAATATGTTCACATCCATTGAACTCAAGATGGAGATATCATAAGAGTCCTTGTAGTTTATTAATTGTATCTGTCATATCTGTTTGTAATCAAGTAGAATCTAGGATTGGTGATGAGATTTCTAAATTGCTGTGATAATCTGTTATTAGTTCATAAGGAGATGACATAAAGTTCCCTGTGAATTTGAGCTTATAGACATTAAACCTAATGATTATACTTTATGGGGATTTGAGGGTTTCTGAAAGCTTTGATAATTTTAGTTTTATAATTCCATAGTTCTGTTTTTCTTCAGGACTGTTGATAGTGACAGTGAAGGAAGACAAAACTTTCTTTTCAATATTTCTTGATGTGAGTGCAAGTAAAATAAGTGCCTATATCAGTGGAACAGTAAGCAGAAATTCCTGAGATTGAAAAGCAAAATCAAGAACTGTTTTTAGCCATAAGTTACAGCTAAATAACAGTCCATTGTAGGGATATACCCCACATTGTGTATTCACCAGTTGATGGACCTATGAGTTGTTTTGACTTTGAGGGCATTGTAAATAATACTGCTAGGAAAATTGTGTACAAGTTGCTTTTAAAACATGTTTTTATATATGATAATATATCTTTGGGTGGGATAGTTAGATCATATAGTTAAATCTGTTTTTTTAAATTCTTTTTTTAGATACACATGACAGTTGGGTGTTTTTTTTTTAACATATATACCTGGAGTATAACTTATTCTAATTAGGATCCCATTCTGTGGTTCTATATGATGTAGAGTTTCACTGGTCATGTATTCATATATGAACTTAAATGTGTCTTTAACATATTCATGAGCTGTAAATACGTTTTCCAAAGTGTCTATACCATTTTACAATCATACAATAACATAAAAATTCTAATTTTCCTATGTCCTTTTGAATACTTCTGTCTGCCTTTTGATTCATTTATTGTAGTAAATGTAAGGTGATATTTTATCTCACTGTGATCTTGAGTTGTATTCCTCTAGAAAAATTATTTTTTCTATTTTTAATTGGGCTGTTTGTCTTTTGTTTTTGTTGTTGTTTTTCTTTTTTTTCTTTTTTTTTGGTTTGGTCAGGTTTTTTTGTTTTGATCTTTATTCTGGCACAAATTTCTTATCAAATACATGATTTGGAATATCTTCTCCCATTGTTTTGAATTGCCTTTACTTTGTTGATGGTGTACTTTGAAGCTCAAAGTGTTTTTAAAACTTGATAATATCCAAAGTAGTCAATTTTTTTTCTTTTGTGACTTGCAGTGTGTCATATCAAAGAAAACCCTACTGAATGAATGTTAAGATTTACTCCTTCATTTTTTCCTGAGAATCTTATTACAGTTTTAACTCTTACATTTGGGTCTCTGAACCACAAAGGAGTTCTTTTTGTATGTTATCAAGAACTAGTGTAACTTCAGTCTTTTGTGTGAGGTTATTCAGTTGTGTTAGCACCATTTGTTACAAAGCCCAATCTTTCCCTCAATATTGGTACATTTTTGGAAAATTAATGGCCATGAGTATAATGATATACTTGTACTCTTAGTCCTGTTACATTGTGTTTTTGTTTGTTTGTTTGTTTGTTTTATCTATTCCTGGACTAAATATCACAGTATTTTGGTTACTATAGCTTTGTAATAAATATTGAAACTGGAAAGTATGAGTTATCCAACCTTGTTTTTCAAGATTGTTGTTTTGGCTATTCTTGGTTATCAATTGCTGCAAAAAAAAAGTATCAGGAGTTTTAATATGAATTGTTTTGAATCTGTAGACCAAGTCATACACTATTACCATCCTAATATTAAATTTTTCATTGTAAGGAAAAAGATGTCTTTCCTAATTAGCTCTCTAATTTCTTCCAAGAATATTCCATAGTTTTAAGTATAATGTCCTGTACTTCTTTTGTTAAAAGTATTCGTATTTCTGCCAGGAATGGTGGTATACACCTGCAATCCCTGAAACTCAGGAGGCTGAGGCAGGAAGATTGCAAGTTCAAGATCAATCTTGACAACTTAGGGAGACATTGTTTGAAAATCAAATATAAAAAGGGTTGAGACTGTAGCTCAGTGTTAAAATACCTCTGGGTTTAATCTCCAGGACCAGAAAAATATATATATTCCTACTTTTTAAATTCTTTTTGATACTGTAGCAAATGATATTTATGAAATTTCATTGTTAGAGTACAGAAATACAATTAATTTTTGTATATTGATCTTGTATCTTGCCACCTCGATGAGTTAATTTATTACTTCCAATAGTCTTTTTACTATAGATTTCTTAGGATTTTCCATATTTCATATCATGTATTCGGTGAATACAGATAGTTTTAATAAAGTAATTTGAATCTTTTTTCTTCATCAGCTTTAAACAGTTACTTAATTTCATTAATATTTTCAAAGAACCAACTTTTACTTATTTTCTATATTTTTTTCAATTCTATATTTCAGTTATTTTTAATTTTATCACTTTTTTTTCTTCAGCTTGCAGTCAGTTTGCTCTTTTTTGTAGTTTGCTAAGGTAAAAAGTTAGGTTATTGATTTTTAAATATATGGTTGTTTTAGTCAGCTTTTTTGCTGCTGTGACTAAAAAACATGATCAGAACAGTTATAGAGGAGGAAGAGTTTATTTAGGGGATCGCATTTTCAGAGGTCTCAGTCCATAGAGAGCCAATTTCATTCCTTGTGGCCTGAGATGAAACAGAACATCATGGCTGAAGAGTGTGGCTGAGGGAAGAGATTCACTTGATGATCAGAAAACAGAGATACTCCACTGGAGAGATATAAAATATATAACCCAATGCCTTGCCCCCAATGACCCACCTCCTTCAGCCATACCCTGCCTGCTTCAGTTTCCACATGGTTGGGTTAAGGCTCTCATAACTCAATCACTTCTCCTCCAAACATTCTTGCATTGTCTCATACATGAAATTTTGGGGGACACCTCATATCCAAACCACAACTTGGATTTATACCTATGAATTTTCCTCTAAACCCTGCTGTAGCTGAATTCCATTCATTTTTATATGTTTAATCTTCATTTTCATTCTTTTCCAAGTATTTCCTAGTTTTCATTTTGATTTATTCTTTAATTATATTATTTATGGATGTGCTGTCCAATTTCCTTGCATTTGTGAATTTCTCCCAATTTTTTTCTTAATATTAATTTCTAATTTCAGAGAACACACTTTAAATGCTATTTTCTTAGGTCCACCATAACAAACTACAACAAACTTAGTGGCTTCAATAGCACAAATTTTATTTCCCACAGTTTCAGAGATTACAAACCCAAGATCTAGGTGGTGGCTGGATTGGTTTCTTCCAAAGTTCTCTCTGGCTTGCTGATGGTCACCCTCTATGGCCTCTTCCATGGCTGTCCTTCTGTGCATGTGTGCTTCTGGTGTCTCTCTGTCCTAATTTCCCTTCTTATGAGGAAACCTGGTCAGATTGGATTAGGGCCCTCTGAAATTGCGTAATTTAAAATTAATTACCTTTTAAAGGTCCTATCTTCAAATACACTTTCTGAGATGCTGGGGGTTAATGCTTCAATGGGGAAAAAATTCAGTCTATAACATTTGACACTTAAATCTTTTATATAACTTCAATTTTTTAATGTCTTTAGCCTTTTTTTTAAAAAAAATGGTGTGATGGATTCTATCTTTTATTCTACTCTTCTTATATGGAGTGTCCTATAGATGTCTTTTCTAATATTGTTCAAGTGTTCTATATCTTTGTTGATCTTTTGCCTAGCTCTTCTATTTAGTGTTTAAAATGATACATTGAAATTTTCAATTACTCTTGAAATATCTATATCCTCTTTCAATTCTATCAGTTTTTATTTCATGTCTTTCAGGGCTCTGTTATACAGTACTTTTACATTTATTATTATGTTTTCCTGAAGGTTTGATTTTTATCATTATAAAATGTCCTTCTTTGCCTGTAGTGATAATTTTTGTCTCAAAATCTATTGTCCCTGATATTACTATGCACAGTGAAGTTTGCTTACTTTGCATAGTATTTATATTTCCATCTTTTTACTTTCAACCTATCTGTGGTTTTCAATCAGAAGTATGTCTCTTATATACAACATATAATTTAATATTTTTGTTGTCCATTTAATCTTTGATTTTAACTATTTAGTCAAGTTATGTTTAATGTAATTACTAGTGGAATTTTTCTGACATTTTTCAATTTTTTCCATGTGTCTTAGGTTGCTTTTGTTCTTCTACAATAATGTTTTGCTGTATTGAACAGGTATTTTGTCATATATCATTTTAAGTCTTTTGTTTGTTTCTCCTACAATTTTCAGATATTGTCTCAGTCTCAAGGATTATAATTAACGTCATAATTAAGAACAATCTAGTTCAGATTAATATCAAATTAAGTTGGGGCTGGGTTTATAGCTCAGCGGTAGAGCACTTGCCTTGCACATATGAGGCACTGGGTTTGATCCTCAGCACCACATAAAAATAAATAAAATAAATAAAGTAAAGATATTGTGTCCATTTTTAAAAAAATTTAAAAATTAAAGTTAGACATTCTTCTCTAACACAGTTTCATTTCTTCCCCTTTCTTTGCATTCTTTCCATACAAATTCTATTTTCTTCGGTATAAGCTACCAACAGAAAAATTATATGTCTTCATTGTCAGCTACCAACAGTTTTTCTTACACATTACTTATACAGTTGTCTTTTAAATTGGATAGAGAAAACATATATAAAAATATATTTATACTATTTTTTATATTGATGTACTTACTTTTACCAATGCTCATTCACCATTGTGTTTTTGATTTTGATTAGAGAATTCCTGTTGTTAATGGAAAGAAAATTTGCCAGTAATGAATTCTTTCACTTTTGTTTGTCCTAATTTCTTCTTTGCTTTAGAAGAGTATAGCTCTTTTGGTTGATAGCCTTTTTCTTTATGCACTTTTGAGTGTCCGTCCGAAGGCCTTTTGGACACCATATTTTCTGTTGAGACATCAGTTGTGAATTTTATTACAGACCTCTTATATGTGATAAGTTGTTTTTCAATCCATTCAAGTTTCAGTCTTTTAACAATTTGACAATAGTATTTCAAGGTGTGGATATCTGAATTTATCCTACTTGGATTTATGTTTATTAAATGCATAGATCAATGATTTTTCTCTCTATATATGAATATATGTGCATATATACATATGCGTATGTATGTATTCCATATATGCATATACATACTTATGTACACATATAATTTTTTTTCTCTTTTAAAGTTCCAGTCAAAACAGGGTTTTCACGTCAGCATGGACCCTTATATGGATACTGGACTCCAATTCCTTTCACCCAGATCAATAGGACTTTGAAAAGCACTTCTTAGTCCCTCAGTTACCTACTTTGAAATTCACAGGAAACTTGGCTCACCAAATGGCCTTCACCCACCTTTAGGTTCTAGCCTGATCATCCTTCAGTATTTTCTCTCTGATTCCTTCAAGCAGAAAATTTGCTTCCAAAATTTTCTTATTGTCCTGAATATAAGGTTTGTCCCAATTACTTAATCACTAACAGATGTAAGAAATCAAGTTTTTCTTTATTTTTATTCAAACTTACTGTGATAGAGTCTAGAATTGCATCAATTCTAGTAATTTAAATGGTGCATTCACTAGAAATTTAGCTTTTCTCAGATCTCTTTTTCCTTATTTGGTGAATGACAGTTTGGCATTAGTTTATCTCCACAATTTTTACCTTGTTTAATACCTTGTCCTTTCAATCACATTCAGTATTTTTTGTTACCGTTGAAAGTTAATACAGAATTAATTAAAAAACATTATATTAACATAATTGTAAGTTTCACTCAAACATCCAGATGCAGTCGCTCCACACTCTATGTTCTCAGACAATGTTATTCTACTATCATTTACCTCACACTGCTTTGGTATTTGCTTTTAAGGATATCTTCTTTAATTATATTTGTCCTTTGTATTTAAGAAAAATGTAGCAGGGGACCTAAATACTTCAGAAATTATGTCTCATTTAAAATTGTTCTGCTTAGTTAAGTATTAATAAGTGAAAAGACAAATTAGAATTTAATGTATCTGGCCAGTGTTTTGCTATGGATATTCTTATATTTTATATGAGTACACATAGTGATATTGAATGATATATATAGTAAATAGATTTTCTCAGCCAGGTGCAGTGGTACATGCCTGTAATCCCAGTTACCAGGAGACTAGATAGGAGAATAATAAATTCAAGTCCACCATGGGCAATTTAGCAAGACTGCTTCTCAAAACAAAAAGGTCTGGGTATGTACCTCAGTGATAGACCATTTTAACCTAGCATAGGCGAGGCCATAGGTTCACTATCTAGCACAAGGTGGGGAAACTAAAAAAGAGGAGAAAAAAATTGATTTCCAAAGAGCCAAGGTTTTCTATGTACCAGGATATGGTGAATATTTTTCTTTGTACATTTTTTTTAGTTATTTGCAGTAGTAATAACTAATATATTTGAGTACTTAAAGAGATCAAATACTTTTCTAAGTTCTTATTTCATTTTCAAAACTTTTTTATTTTCTTTTGTGAGTGGTGCTAGGGATCAAACATCAGGCCTTGTGCAAAGCTAGGCAAGTGCTATCCTGTGGAGTTATGCAGCTCTCTAAATTTGTAGAGTAGTGACAAAGAGTCTGCCTTGTATTCTCAAAGCCCTGGGTTTGACCCCCAGTTCCAAAAAAAAAGAGAAAAAAACAAGAACCCCACCCCCAAAAAATAAGATTAATAACAAGCATGAGGCAGGTTCTATCATTTATTTTATACATAAAAAAATTTTAGTACAAATGTTAGGGACTTTCTCAAGGATGTGCAATACTTGATAGAAGTGAGATTCTAAATTATGTTTTCCTTGTCATTTTTTATACAGACATTGAATAAAAATATTTTTGTAATGAACTCAACTTTCTTAGTCACTTATTTATTTATTTATTTATTTTGTAGTAGTAAATGGACAGTATGCCTTTATTAAATTTCTCTATTTTTATACAGTGCTAAGGATTGAAACCCAGTGCCTCTCACATGCTAGGCAAGTGCTCTGCCATTGCACTATAGCCCAGCCCCTCTTAGTCACTTTAAATAATACATTTATAAAATGTCTTAATATCATTGTAGAGGAAAATAAATTTGTTCCTAGCCACTGAATAAGTTCAGAAGCTGCTGAATAAGTGAAAATCCTCTTTGACAATAGAAAGGGTGCCAAGGGAAGTCAAGACCATTAATTCTTTGTGACTTGATCTTGTTTTTTTTTTTCTAATTTTTAATGTCATACATCATTTAATGTGATTCTTGACTTACTCTGTGGGACTGAAATACACTGAGGAGGAATAATTCCCTCCCCCACTTTTTTTTTCTATAACATCCTTTAAGGTCCTTGAATAAAAGGTGTTTTACTAAGGTTGAAGACTTTGCATAAAAGAATTACCTGCAGTCAGAGGTTAAAGTTAAAGGTCTATGATAAGTTCTGCTATCTGTTATATGTGTTTAAAACAAGAAATTATCTTATATACAACAATGTTGGTAGACACGCATTTTTAGTGGGTCAGCCAGGTTATCCTCAAAGGTACTAAACAGGGAACAAAGTCATGAATTCAGTGCCTTCATTTTTCATCTTTTTACCTTCCCATTTTTCCATAATTGCTTGTCATTTGCATTCATCTCTATGCTAATTGCTTCATTAATGCTTTAGAAATTAGAATGTTAGTCATACTGTGCAGTTGTTAGGTCACTTAAGACAGGCTAAAATTTTACTCTAAATAATCTCATCACCCATAAACTACCATTTATACTTTTTATGTGTATTTATGTTTCATAGATTCTATACTTTGGCAAGGCTAAGTGATTTATGGTTTTATTCTTGGGATACTATGAAAACTCTTGTCCCAATTTAGAACTGTTCAGTTGTACACATTTTAATGATTATTTTAATATATCAATATTTTAAACGATCTTTTGGAGTCAATAATTCATTGCAGATTTTCAAAAGTATATTTAAGAACAAATAAAAGGAAAAATATTTAAGAAAAATTTGGAGACATGAAGATCTTATTTTCCACTTATATTCCCAGTTAATTCCAGAAAGTGAGATTGATCAGTTTGTGAGTTGTATTACTATCACATGATAAATGCATTGTAACTTTAATATAGCTTGATGGTGTTACTGGAGTCCTAGTCCAGTGTCCTGACTCTAGGGTTCTTAACATACCATACTTGTCCACTTGCCATAATAATCCAATCAGCAGAGACAGAGGGGAGTGGTGCTGAAATAGGAAAGGAATTTATTTTGGTGTGGCCATATTGGGAAGAATAGAGGTCTAGGGACCTAAGATCTGTCTTTGGGGTACTGACAGTTGCTCCAGGAATACATAGAAGAATTAAGGCAGGGGACAGGAAGTATATATAGCATTTTTGTCAAACATAATCTGATTTTTTTATTATCTCAGGTCTGGTTTCATGGACCCCAGTGGTGACAGGAAAATTATTAATGCTTGGGGGTAGACAAGGATGTAAATTATTCCCCATCCTCAGATGCTTGCTCCTGCTTGCAGGCAGCCATGGTTCCTGCCATTAGGAGTTTGAGGTAAACCATGGTAGGAAAATTACTTGGAGGGAGAGAGACAAAAAATAGGTTAGAGAGACAAAATGGAGTTAGGTAAGGGTTGGTCCTTCTTCCCTGTTACAATGGTGATATCGTACTTTAAAATATTTTCCATAGGTTAGAATTTTTTAAGTAAAATTAAAAGCAGCAAGCAGCAATTTCAGACATACCCACAGAATTCTAATTAAAATAGAACCTCAATTCTTGATAAAGATGGGAATAATGAAAGATATTATAGAATATTTCTTATCTGGATTTATTGATTTAAGCTATGAGCTAAAGAAAATATGAATTGCCTTATCAACCTAGCAAGCATACATGAATTTATAGATTCAGAGGTCTTCCAAAATATGATTTTAAGGAGATTTGCTCATTTTTTAAAAATTTAATGTGGTACAATACTATATTTTTACCACAAAATTTTCTAATATATTAAATAAAAACTTTGCCTTAATGTAGATTTTTTTGTGAATATTTTGTCCTTTTTCTTTTTAGGGAATGAAAAACCTTCCACTTTGTCCTAAATTCTCCACTGGGATCCCTATAACAAAAGATAGATTACAAAAGAAAAATATAATTTTAAACATGTATATTTCATATATATATAGATGTTTCTTGGTGTACAGAGGGTTAAGTCCTGATAAGCCCATCATGAGTTGAAAAATATATTTTTAAAATGCATTTAATACAGCTGTAAACTGAAGTTCTCTGACAAAACTGCATCTATATTACAGATCCTGCAGTTTCCTTTGCTTATTAGAACATTTTGGAATGTTGTAGGTGGAGTCAAAATTATTTTGGTCTATCTTAAGCTCTTTAATAGTCATTTATCTTAATTTTTGTATTCATTCTAACCTTGTGACTAATAAATTAACATTCTGGAATGTACCACTAGATTTTGCAGACTTCTAGCATCTACCAACTCTCAAGGTAATACTTCTATAACATGTAAAATCTATAGAGAAGATTTTTCTGCCTTGCTTTGACCCAGCTACCTGACCCTCTTGTCAAAGTAATTGGTAAATATAGTGATTTATGTCTTTATTTTGTTCTATGACTATAAAAGTTCATGTAACTTCCTCCATGGTAGAATGTGTCCATCAGGGTAGTATGATTCTGTGTTCCTGGGCCAAAGTATTTCATAATGTGCTCAGTATAAACTATTTTCTTATTTCCTTTAAAGCAGACCCATTTTATTTGACACAGCTAATATAAACAACATAGCTCCATAGCACAGTACACTGTGGAGTATCATCTTTCTTCTTCACTTGTGACTGCATGGCTTACTGGGAGCTATGGACCCTGATGCCCAGCATCAGAAAAGAGTATCCTATTGTATAGATAACCCAGGAAAGAGAAAAATTAGAACTAAGATTTCTACTGAATGTTTCCCACTTTCATATGATCTGTAAGTAAAAAGAAAATTAAGTTAAGCCATCATATGTTGGCGATGATCAATATGTGGGAAATATCCAGAGAAATGAGTGGTTGTCAAAGAGTTGGTTTATGCAGAATTAAATACCATGTTCAACTAAGAACAAAAAGTATGTGGGGAGTCCAGTAAGAGGAAGTTGACCAGGAAAAATATAGTAACCAGAGAAAAATTTATCATGCATATTTAAGTTGGATATTTCCTGAATATTAATGACCTTTGGATCATATCACTTATAAAGGGTTGGTCAAAAAATCATTATAAACTATTAGGTTAAGTAATCTGTCTACTGGGAGTCCAACATGAGAATATAGAATTTGGCATGCATGAATATTTTCCCTAGTAGTAAAAGAATTGTTAGGATGCACAAGATGAAAGGGGCATGATATGTTGGGATTAAGATAATAGTTTTATAAATTAATATAGCCATAAAAAGGAACTTCAAAATTACAGGCAAAATAATTTATGTTATAATTAATATATAGTACTATCTGCTTGCACATAGTGACTGATTCATGTTTTTCTTTGGTGTAAGGGATAAAAAAAATGTGGCATCTATACACAATGGAGTATTATGCAGCACTAAGAAATGACAAAATCATAGAATTTGCAGGAAAATGGATGGCATTAGAGCAGATTATGCTAAGTGAAGCTAGCCAACCCCTAAAAGACAAATGCCAAATGTCTTCTTTGATATAAAGAGAGCAACTAAGAACAGAACAGGAAGGAAGAGCATGAGGAAAAGACTAACAGTAAACAAAGACGAATGGGGGGAGAGAAGGGGAGAGAGAAGGGAAACCATATGGAAATGGTAGGAGACCTTCAATGATACACAAAAATATAAGAGGTTATGAGGGGCAAGGGGGAGGGAAGATATTTATTTTTTCAATGCCTATTATATGTCCATCCCTGTCTTAAGAGTTGGGAACACTAGTGAATATCTTTCAGGAAGCCTTCAAAAAAACCATGTCTTTGATCATGCTTGATGAATACCATACAATACCGATAATGGTGTTTCAATGTAACATAAATTTGCATTGTGAACAGTGTCATGGTAATGATTACAGCTGCTACCATTTAAAATAAAATGAAGGGAGTGATGTTAGTAAATGGAAGGAAAACTGCCACACCAAAAAAAAAAAAAAAAAAAAAAAAACCTTTCAAATAATCTAAGATGTGATAAGAAAGAGAAATTGGAAGAAGGTAATTTGTCAGTTCTAATTATCCTAATTTGAAAAAGCAAATAGGCCCACCAGATGTTACTACATGAGTTAATTGTGTCTTCAACATTAAAGGTAATTAACTTACATGCTTATACTTGTAAAATTTTTTAGACTGGAGTTAAAGTCACATGCTATGATTATCCACAACCCTGTCCTCGAACAAAAGCCCCTAGTAGAATGATATAATATTTTCTACTTTTTGACAAGACTGCCAGGCCCATCTCAGCATTTGTGGCATGGAATGGGGCCTTAGACTTTGCCATTTGTGTCCTTCCATGGCCGCTTGGCCATCCTTAAAATTAGGCATTCCCTTGTCACATTTCCTTTGTTCCTCAGTTTGTCCAGAGCCCTGCAGAGAAAGGTAAAGCAAATGTTGATTCTGTGACTATATTTTCCATCTTCTGGTCCCTTAGTGACTGTAATAATAGCATCAAGAATTTATTGAATGCCAGCTACTTAATCCTTACTGTAAGATCTGTAAGGTAAGCATTTTCAGGATCTGTTTTTATAAGTGAACAACCTGAGGTCCAAGATAGTCAAAGGGTCAGTAAACCCTGAGTGATCTAAGATTGGAACTCAGGTACTCCATATCAGAATTTGTACATGTACACAGCAAAAATGCTGTCCAATTTAGATATTCCCATATTTGCTTTCCTCTCTGATCTTTTTAACCTTCCTTAACCTTGATGATTTTTTAATCCAAAGAAAAATTGATCTGTTTTGCTCTTATTGCAAGTTTGTCATTGGTAATATATTAGAGTATTTGGAAATATTTGGAAGATGTGAAACACTATATAAGTATGAAAAATGATCACTATCACTTGGCATTATTGAAAACTCCTTAATGCTTTTTCTTCCTGGCTCCATGACAATGATCTATCCTAGCTTTCTAACAGCATTTCTACATACTTTTTTGTTAGCTACATTTCTTTTATCTTTTGCCACAAAGCTAATTTTGCAGGGTTGTATTTGTGCACATATTCTATCATCCAGGTTTAAGTCCTTCCACTACAAATGCTGGGTCATTGTTGTATCTTCTGCCTTATCAGAAAGTATCAGATCTGAAAGTTACTAGTGGTTGAAGCAAACATTGCAAGGAAAAAATGTTTTAAGACCATTTCTGTAGAAGATTTCAAGTAGTAATACCAGTTAAAAGCAGAAGAAAATGGAAAAGATTAAACAGATTGATTCCCATATAAAAAGATATGCAGTATCAGGGCAGAGTAACAAAAACATCTGCTTTTACATCTTTTGAGGATGAAAAAAGCTAATTAGTTTGGGACTGATTCAGAGAGATGTCATTTTAAATTACTTTTTTTTCTTCTGCTTACCAAAATAATGCAATTAGATGGAGAAAGTAGAATGAATAAGATAGTTTTAAAACAGATGTCTGGTAATAGACATTTACACTATTAGAAACTATACAGAACTGCCTGCTGGGCAGATTTACACAGAATTAAGGGTTGGGCCATTCTCAAGAAAAATGAACCTTGATTGAAGTGCATTAATTTAGCCACGGGCTTTGTTTTCCATCAATAGAGAACATTACCAGGTCAAGGTAGGTAGAATGGTAAGATTTGGGGGTAAGGAGTTAGACAGTGAAGGTAATTGATTGGATTAATTAGTCTACTCAAAATGCAACTATTCTTCTGTTATTAAAATTTTTTCCTTATTTGCTTTAAATTTGAGCTGTGAATGTACATCTGTGTATGTGTTTATATTCATATACCCAAATGTTTCCTAAGAGACTTAAATGATACTATATCTAATTTGAAAATTATCATTATACTCAACTATCCCTTTCCCTAGCTGTCTTTTGACAAAAAAGAGAAAATGGGTAGAAGATTAATTTGAAATAGTAGCAACTGATTTTGACCAAAGCATAAAGAGATTTTTTTCTTTAATTATCAATATTTAAAATAAAGTGGAACTTAGCTACATCAGCTATCTGAGAATCTCTGGACATTTTCTGAGTTACACACCACTTTTCCTTTGGAACCAAAAAGAATAAATGTTAGATGAATTATAATCATCCCGTAAGTACTAATTTTTCTTCCCCTAGAAACTATAAGTACTCCTTAAATAATTGTTCATTCATTCATGAAAAATATTTCCTTCATATCACCTACTCTGCAAGGGGCAAGTGTTGGATAGAACTAACAGTTTTGTCTCTCAAAGAATTTGATTCTTAAGGTATATAGGTTTATGGTTTACAATTCAGGATTAGGGTTGTGGGATAGAAACATAACTGTGCCCTATGAACTCTAGTAGTGCCTCCTAATTCTGTCTGGTGTGGAGGATGAAGGAATGTAGAAGTGGGTAGATGGCTGCAGTTTGCCAAGTAGAAGAGATTGGTAGAATATGATGATACACTGCCTAATGAACCATGCTAAAATTTTTTAAATTCATTCCATGGACAATGAAAAACCATCACATCATTTGAAGTGAGAGAAGAAATGAACTGATTTGCATTTTAGAATGATCATCACTGTTTAAATTCATTTGCCAATTAGGATCTTTTTTCCAGCAGAATGTATTTCCTCTAATTTTTGGTGCACTCTGTCAATAAAGGCTTATTAGACACTGCAAATAAAGAAAGAGATTTGGTCTTATTCATTTCTTCTTGACAGTTATGTATCACATACCTATAAGGCAAATTTAACTTGTTATATTCTGTGCAAGTATAATAAGACCTCCTGTGACCACCAATTCTAGAAGTAATACAATCCTGAAATGAACCAATAATCTTTTTATTTTATTGATTTGGAGGATTGTGCAAACACTTATTTACTTGTCCCTTTCAGACACTTTTCAGCCAATTCTAAATCTCCTTACAGAATTACCTTGAGATCATCCACTTGGTCTCCCTTCTTGTACCAGGCTTTAACCTGGTAAAAATCCCGGGCTCTCTTTAAGAAAAGTTGTTTCATAAAACTATCTGTTGAACTCATGCCTGAAAACCCTCGTTGCCTTGGATCTTCAGTCTTAATAGCATCTAGAAGACAAATCTACACTGGTTGCTTTTTTTCATTGTATCATTTTGATATCTTATCAAAGCCAGTGCATGCTGGTGAACGTTTAGCTGGCTCTCAGTGTATGGGGATATTGAGAGTTCTGAGATTTGTAGTCACTGTCAATGGTATGAATAATTCTATCATTATCATTTTCACACTACCAACTTGACATCCATTCAGTGGGCACCTTGCTTCAAGTTTCAAAAGTTGTCCTGAAGATAGGAGAGAGTTGTCTTTACCTTTAGACAAAGTCAATTAGAAAACACAGATGACTGAATGTCCCCTAGTCGCCTACTTGAGCTCTTAAAATGCCCCAGTCAATTTTTTTTAGCATAGTTGAGCTGAGTCTGAACTTTGGCCCCTTTTCCTTATAATAGGCTTGAGTAATGTCTTCCTGTCACATTTTTTTTTATTTGACACTTGTATGGATTGAATTTCCTCTCAAAATTTGTGTGTAGAGATCCTAACTCTCAATGACTCAGAATGTGACTGTATTTAGAGATAAGGGCATTCAGGAGGTAACTAAAGTAAAATGAGGTCATAAAAGTGGGTCCTGTGCAATATGAGTAGTGTCTTTATGGAAGAGGAGATTAGGGCATACTCAGTAGGGGAGACCTTACAAAGACAAGGGGAAAAATCTGCCATCTACAAGCCAAGATCATAAGCACTAGAAAAACTAACCCTGCCAGCACCTTGATCTTGGACTTCCAGCCTCCAGAACTGTGAGAAAAATAAAATTTCTGTTGTTTAACCCACATATTATATAGCATTTTATTACAGCAGACCTAACAAATACAACACCTTACTGGTAGAAAAGGAAAAGGCCTGTCTTATTACATTGTCAGTGGGATTCAATATTTTAAAATAATAAAGTATTTGCTAATTTAGTAAATGAAAAGCTGTTTCTGATTTTCTTTATTTGTATTGATTAGTAGTAAATTTTATATATATGTCCATTGTATTTTATTATTTTATAATTGGTCATTATCTGGTCCATTTTCTTCTATTGTGATTTTAATGTTGTCTTTTAAAAATCTAATTGATTGGCCTTTCATATTTGTCTTCAGTCTAGTGTTCTCCCAACTGAGTCATTTTTGCCAACTCTCAACTTGTCTTCTTTTTCTTGAATCTTCTATTTTTATATTTTCTTAACATATATTTTTAGTTTATTAACTTTTTTGTTTAGAAACCTATCTGCTAATATTTTTCTTCTAGGATTTTTTTTTTATTTTTCAACATCGTTCATCATTTTACCTAGAATTTATTCTGGTTACTATGAGAGTTAAAGACATATATTGATTCTTTAAGAACTTTTTACTTTCCTATTAGCAATTACTAAACAAAGCATGTTCTTTATTGGCTTAGAGGCTTAGTTATCACATGCAAAATGTTTGATATATTTGTGAATGTTCTAAGTTACATCTTTCCACTTGTTTTTATGCTAGTGAACTATAATGATGATATAGTTTTTATTATTCAAATATGTGTTAATATATATCCTTTCTCTTTTTTAGACTAAATTATTGGCTATTTCTATTAATTTTCCAGATGAACATTATTAAATTTATTTTTAATACCTTGTGCCACTTGTGTATTATTTCAGGAAGAATAGAAGTTATTATTAATAATGCTTTCAGTAATACAGCATTTATTTATATATTCTACATATGTTTCTTTAAAGATGTACAGTTTCTTTTAAAAGCATATTCTAAGCTTGTCTTTATTTTTTTTCCCTTTTATTTGGCTGCTGTTGTTAATGATGTCTTTCTCTCTTGAATAATCCATTGTTGTGGTACCTGACAACAGCAGTCATTTGGCACATGTGTTGAATATATAACTATTTTTCAATTGTTTCTCTTCTATTGTTACTTTTTAAGTAAATGATTTTGAAACTTGCCAAATAGCAAGTAATAATAGCTTATAAGCTTGCTTTATCACTTTTATATTTTAGGACTTTTAGAATGAAAGATAATTGGTACTATGGAGTGTTATATTCCTAGTGATAGTAGGAAATTTCTAATAATGAGTGTAAGATCAATTTGGGACAGTTATTCTCTTTGAGAATTTTATCTTTAAAGAAAGAATGGGAATTGAATTTTATTAAAAGCATTTTGGGTTAGGTCATGCTGTTTTTCTTTATTTTCTTGTTTATATAATTCCACTTATAACATGATAGTGATACCTAATGCTAAAATATGAGTGTTTTATTTGAATAATCTGACATGAATGTGATATGTATTTACTATAAATTTTAATCCCATTATTTATTAGTATTCTATTTAACATGAAATTTAGTGTCATTGATCAGTGGTTTAAGCAGATATTTTACAGTTTTATGCTTTTATGCTTTTTTCAAAATCTTATTGCCGTAGTAATATTGGATGAAGAAAATATTCCTAACATCATGTTTCTTACATAGTAAGTACTAAATAAATATCTTAAGAATGAATGAATTTTATTGAAATATTTACATAGCATTAGAATTGCACATTTACATAGCATAAACAATTGCATAATGTTTATTTTCAGCATAGTCAATTCTGCTATAATATGATATATGTTACAAAAAAAACCGTTTTATGCAAAAACATGTAATAAAATCCTGAAAGCTTTGGGAAAATAGTTGTGAACATGAACTTCAAAAACATTAATTAACATTAAAAATATTAGAATCTAATATAAAACAGTAGCATAGTTTTGCACATGTTAAATGGTTAAAAGTATATAGACTTATTGTATATCTATATATACTTATATTTAAATACTATATAGTATATGCCTATAAATATGGTAGTTAAGATTTTAAAAGGCCTAATGTATGTTGTGAAGTTGAAAGGGTTGCAACTATGAGTAATTTTAAATTGATGGTAGGAGGGGGTTTATGAAATAGAAAGTTGTAACACCATATGTGGGTAGAGGTGCTCAAAACAAACTGTGAATTGAGGTGTCTGATAGGAATGTGTGTGTGTGTGTGTGTGTGTGTGTGTGTGTGTGTGTGTGTGATTTTACTGACCTGCTACATTTTCTGCAGTAACCAGTATTTTTCACAAATGAAACCACATATAAGCAAAACAAAAGTCTGTGTTATGTTAAAGTTGTTTCTTAATATACCAATTGTGTTGGGACAAATTCACTAAACAGTTTTATAGCAGAACTGGTACTATTTGTGAGAGCTTGAACAAATTCTTTTGGAACTAATTCTTTCATAACTTTTTTGCTTATTTCTTTTTCCATTCTTTATCTGTTCAAGTTATCTTCTTCTAGAATTATTTTTGGCCATCCCATTGATTTTTATCTGCATTCAGAGTATACTTCTGCTTCCCAGGTCTGATATTAGTCTTTGCCTTGGCCCAATGCCCAGCTCAAACCTTTATATATGAGCCAAGAGAGGGATAAATATGAGGGATCCAATAGTTCCCAGAGGATATTTTCAAGTACCTTCTCCCTCATTTCTTTGTTGTACTTGAAGCCATTTCTCCTTTGGAGCATTTTTTTTAACTAAAATAGTGCAGTATACAGTTTGTGCAAGTAGTGTTATTTTCTGTGAAGCATGACCATGACATCCTATAAAATAATGATTCTTGTGCTCCTATAAGAGTGATATATGATATGACATAACTTTTTAGAAAAAGCTCAGATTATATGGGAGAACAATTTTCTCACCCATCTCTAGGTTCATGATTGAGACACCTATTAGATTAACAAGAGTAAATTATAGAAATTTATTTAATGTAAGTTTTAATAACACAGTAGTCTTTAAAAAATGAAGGCTCAAAGGAATAGGGAAACCTGTGTATTTTTAGCTTAGGTTTGATAAAGAGTGGACAGTTGTGCGGAACTATGATTGTACACAGGTAGGATCAAATGTTAATAAACTGCAGAAAACTTAGAAAAACCTATTTGTTCAGATTCTTCTTCGTGTCTTTGAGGACAGGATCCTCTTTTCCTGACTATAAAGGTTTTATAATCAGCTTAAGGGGAGAAGGGCTAGATAAAGGTGAAGGTGAAATTCCTGCTTTTGCTCCTCTCTCAAGTGCCAAGGTATTTATATTTTTCAGAGTATGTTACAAATTAAGCAAATAATTTAGCATTATTATTACCAAATGTCTCAATGTAAATATAGGGAATTATTTTATAATCTAAAGAAACTAATTCAGTGCCACAATTTTATTCAAAATTGTCCTAAAATTTAATTATATTGCTTGAAAATCCAAAAATAGTACCATTTTAAAATCTATTACAATTCTAGGTCTGAGTAAACAGTGAGAATTATAAACTAAATGGAGATACTTTTACCAAGTTGGAATTACAAAAAGATATTTTAAAAATATATTGATCACCACACACCTACATGGTATTGCTGGTGTATTGCTTATCCTTACTTCAACTTGGAATACAGAAGTTGGTTGCTTAATCCTCATGGGCATATGTGAAATAATTATAAGAATCACTGGTAATGCTATCGATACTTACTGCATTATTAGTAGTACTGATGATAACAATTCAATAACTAGTATATTAAACTATACAAAATGTTTTCATTTATATAGTCTGCATATTGGTTTGAGGAAACAGGCTTACTTATTAATGACAGACTCTTCACTATACCCATCCAATATTTCCTTAGAATCAGTGTCTGGACTGTCAATTTACTTACCTGTGGCAATTGATAAGGATTATACAATGCCTCTGCTATAAGGTATTTCTTTAGGAAAATAGGTTCTTCTTTATTAGTTACACAATTTAGGGTTGTCTAGAAAGTTTTTAAAAGCAGAGAAGTCATAAAGTTTCAAGAAAAGGAAATATTACTAATAATATATGTTGCCACAGTTTGGCTGCAGCAAAATAATGTTCCAGAGAAAGGAAATTTTAACTTTTTCAATGAAACTCAAAGACTCCTTGCACAAGAGAATTCTGATGTCCTTATATCAAAACTAAAGAGGGCCAGGGAGCTTGAGCCGAAAGAAGTGTGCTTGTTCCTATAAGCCAGAGTGTACTTATTATTCAGATAAAGAATTGAACTTGTTCCAAAGGTATCTATAGGATACGTATATATAATTACTTCAAAGTCACTCTAACTTATGGATTTGAATAGGCTTAAATACCTTTCTGAATTTGTTTTCTCATATTTTGTAAACATAATTGGTCTATGACATGATTTTAGCATATGTGTGTGTTGGAATTTTGGAACTAGATGGGTTTGGAAGTCATAAAATAAGGTTTTGCTAATATTTTAATGGTTTCCAGGAATAGTAAAATAATGAAGCAAGGAGGAATTAAATATCTTTGTTTTCTTTTCAAAGTTTAGCAATCATTATTTTTCTAAGTTAGCTTTTAGGACTGCTGGGTTTTCATTTAAAAAGTATCAGTAAAGCATCACCTTAGCACCTGACAAACCCAAGGGATTTAGACCTTACCATGAGAAAAAGCCCATAGAGGTTTAAATATATACCCACAACTCTGAAGAAACTGACTTTAGATAAGAGGAAGTCTGTTTGTTCCCAGTGGACAGAGAAGAAGGGATTGTGGAGGAGAATATTAACTGCAAAAAAATAAACAAAAACCCATAGTAGGAGTTGGGGCTGTGGCTCAGTGGCAGAGTGCTTGCCTAGCATGCATGAGGCACTGGGTTCATTTCTCAGCACCACATAAAAATTAAAAAATAAAATTAAAAAAGGCATTTTGTCCGTCTATAGCTACAAAATTTTTTTAAACCTAAAATAAGTTGTTTTATTTATTTTACATATATCACGTTCCAGTATGTATATTTTGGTGGTTTTTTAAACCTATAATTAATTTTTTATGATTTTTTAAACTATAATTATTAGATATTTATTTTTGTGTTGATTCACAAGTCAAGACTTCTGTTATTAGTATTACAGCTGTGGGCAATTCATTTTAATTTCTTATGCCCTTATTGTTGGGTACATGGAATGAAGATTTAAGTACCTTTTCTGTATACCTTAAAAGAGTGTGAATGTGAAATGAAATAATGTAATAAGTGTATTTTATAACCTGAAAGACAGTATACATATCATACTATAGGATTATATGCCCATGTATAATCAAAGTATACCACAGGTTTAATCAAGTAACAGGTATAATCAAATAATACCACAGGTATAATACTATAGGTATAATCTAAGCATACCACAGGTTTAAAATTCTGTACCCAAAGTTGATTTATAGAATTCAAGCTGTCTCCATTTGAAACCTATTTCAACTTCTAGTTGGACTAGAAAATAGTCTCCTGTTATATGTCATTCTACAAAATAGTCACAGAATGTGGATAAAATCCAAATTTCACACCATCATCCACAATCCTTGTGCTCATCTCTTCACATTCATTTCCTGTCAATCTCATCAGTCATTCCATGGAAGTCACACTGGCCTTGTTCACAAGAGGTTCATTCCTCCTGCAGAAAAGGCTTATGGTTGTGATTTCCTTATTCTGGAATTCTCTTCTGCCACTGTTACATGACCTACCCTTCACTTTAATTTGTGTCATAGTAGAACCAATTCTGTACATAAAGACATTAAAACATTCTTGAGATCCTAGAATAGAGTCTAAATTTAATATTCCCTATTCCTTGGAAATACTTTTGCAGTAAGCCTATAGAATTAATTCTGTAGTATTAAAATATGGGTGATGTACAGAGTTAAGTTTTTTTTTTTTTTACATAAAATTTCATGTAAATTTTTACTAAACTGTTGTGTCTTTGGAGAAGTTTTCTTTGGCTCATCAAACAAAATTTTCCTCCCCCAATTTGGTCACATTGTTCTCATCTTTTCACTCCTGTTTCTTATGGAAACATCATTACCTGCATCCTATTTCTCGGTTTTTACTTTCATTTTGATTTAGACCTTTTTTTTCCCCTTTATCTCCCACTGGAGGAGAATTTTTAGGAGGTAGTGAATTTAATCAGAACTTTTAGTGTGTCTTACCAACCTGAATAGTGTATGGCAGAAAGTAAGCAAGAATTGGACAAAAACAAAGGGGGGAAAAAAGGAAGATGAAAAGATGGGAGAGAAGATGAGAAAGGAGGTTGCAGGACAGGAGAGGGAAGAAATGAGGGACGAAGAAACAGGGGAAAAATAATGAATAGATTCTGGCTATTTATCTTGGTCATTGGCTGCCATTGTTTTCTATATTGTTCTAATATTTGTAGCTGATTTACAAAATAGTTAAAACTTTAAAATGCACTGTGATTTCTGGGACTGCCTTGCATCTACACTTATTTATTCATACATCTGAATACACATACTTATGTAATTATATTTTTCTTCTCTTGCCTTTGTGAGGTTGATACAGTGCAGTTCACTATGTTAAAGCTAGTGAGGCATACAGCTGTTGTATATTTTTTAATGCAGGTCAACAATGAATAAAAAGTTGTACTATTCTGGGAATTGTTTTTTTTTCAGTAGCTATGAATAATGTTTGATTTTTATTGTTGGCATTGCTGCCTTTACTTATTCTTTGGTAAAACTGGCAGACATCATTATTATAACTGAAAATAAAAGCTGATAATAATATTGATGATATTGTATAGTTTAATAAAACTATTATTAATGGATCCTACCTATCTCTGTTAAATTTAATGGCTATTTGCCATTACAAGCACATTTTCACAGTGAATTAATAATAACTAGACAACTAGTAGATTAAAAAACTTATTATATAGGTTTGGAATAATGCATCAGAAGACCCCATCATTAAATACTCTCATACAGTTTTGTTCCCATAACTCTGTGCTTCTCTTGAGATACAGATTTCCCTTCTGAGAAACAATCACTAGACTCATTCACTGTGGTCTAGTATAACCAGTGTTAAGTCATTTTAACACATCCTCATTTTCTTAACCTGGGTGCTGGCTTAGAGTTGAATTTAGCCCCTATTCTGGAATGAGCCACTGGTCTCCATTTAGGAGATTTAGGAGTTAACTTACTTCTTGTTAGAGTCTGTAAACAAGTCAGGATGGCACCTGGTATTTTGCCAGAGGGAGTGGTTTGTGAAGTAAAGCCAGTAAGCCATTAAGTGTGGAGATTCCTTATTGGTTGACTGCTGTATCTATTTTATGTTAATTAGATAAGCTGTGTGGAATTTATAAATACCACTCCTGTCCTACAATAAACGGCTCCCACTCCTGCTGTATCAATCTACGCAAGTTGCTCGTCAACCCCCCCCCCCCAGGTTATTTTGCTGCAGCCGGACTGTGGGAACTGTTGATCATTTTCCCTGCTTTTTTTTTTTTTAATATTTTCTTCAATATGCTATCCATCTTTTGGGGGGGCTCTGCCTTTTTTCCCTTAATATTTCTTTAAATATTTCATTAGAGAAATAAGCATTTTATTTTGAAAAAAAAACTTAGTGATACCAAAAAAAGGCTTTAATCATCTTAAAAGTGTTAGATAAAATATGTCTCAAAAATTTAACTTTTTTCTGTGTACATTTGTTTTTCCAGTTTTCTGAAAGACCCAGAGTGAAGTAACTTTGATAAGTTCAGTGACAGTTTTTCCTAACTGTATTGGTTCAAAGTCAAAATAATATCCAGAATTATATAAGCTTTCTACATTCTATACACTTATAAACAAATTGCCTATTTCTTTAGATGATCACCTTTTACTTAATGTTATAATGATTCTATTGTGATTTTTCTAGGGTAAATCTTTTTTATTTCACAAGTTTTAATTATAGTAATTAACATATAACAATTGCACAAATAAATGGGCTTCAGTGTGTCATTTCCGTACATACTTTGATCATATCCACCCTCCCTACTACTCCCCTGCCTCCCACCATGGGCCCTTTCTCATTCTCTAACAGTGTAGGAGGAATGTTTTCTATGTAGTTTCTTTATACTAGAATGCTTTTTGGTTTTGAACTTTTAAACTTACTTAAAAGCACTTGAGATACCAAATATTTCCCACTGGAGTTAATTTTGTGGCATAGCAGAAATGATTCTGTACATGAAGACATTAAATTGTTCTTAAAATCCTAGAGAGTAAATTTAACATTCCCTATTCCATGGAAATATTCCTAAAGTAAACTATAGAATTAATTCTACAATACTAAAATATGGTTGATTGAAGTAATATTTTTATGTGAAATTTCATTCTGATCTGTGAGAATGCACATCATAATATTCTTTCTATTTCTGTTCAAACATGGTGTGTTTTTTGTTTAATCCCTGTATTTTATTACCCAGATATTTTCTGTAGTGAACAAAGGCAACAAAGTCCATCTACACTAGACAAATTTATATGTCTGTGGATTTCATCAACTTCTCAAAAGGTGAAAGCCACCAATCTAAATGGTATATATAAATTTATGTATGATTTAGGGGTTTACTTACTTACCAGAGTCCATTTATATTTAGGTGTATTTTTATTTTGTCACATGAAATTTTCCAGTGTTCAGTCATTCATATAAAAACTCAAGATTATAACATCATTTTTCTTGCATACCAGAAAGAGGACTGCATTTAGTTTTCCTTTGGGAATTTTACTTTCTATTGATTATTAACGCTTTGTCACTTCACCAAAAATAGCAGGTTCGCCTCTATGCAAAGAAGTAGTTCATATTTTTCTTTAGACCTAAGTTGTGGGTCTTTTTTTCCAATGCCTGAAAATAATGTAGTAAAATGTGAATTATCAACAGGATGACAATATTAGAACTTTATCTTAAGACATTTTAGTATGAAAGTGTAAAAATGCAGATTACCAGGACACCAGACTTTCATTCCATGGGCCATGGAGATGAGAGGGAGCAGGGAGTTGGAGTGGGATGTTAAACTTGATTGACTAGTGTATATTCTATTTTGCTTACCGGTGCTAGAATTCTTCCTAATTCTAGGCACCTGATCACCCTCTTCTTAGAGACTTTTCCTTAAAAAAAAAGTGTAATTGTCAATTATTTTTCTGCCTGTTTGAAATGTAAACCTTTTAAAAAGCTTCTTGACAGCTGAACAATCCAGGAATATCTTTCGAAAGAACCTGGAGCCATCATTTAAAAATGTAAGCATAAAGGAAGTTAGGGTTCTGTCTCCTAGTTTCATGGAAGGGTAGGAACTAACAGCAGTAGGCCCTTGCTTCAAATTTTAAAATTGCTCCTCCCATCCCAAGATAGGAGAAAATTTACTTTTTCTTTGCATAAAGCCAATTAGTAAACATAAATGGCCTATGAACCCACCTTCCCATCCCATCTTTTAAAAACTCTTAAGCTCTTTGTTCCTAAGGAGTTGAGCTAAGATTGAGGGTGGGCTCTCTCTTTCCTATTGAATAACTTTGAATACAGTCTCCCTTGCCCATTTAATTTAAACTAGTGCATTTTTTACATTATACAGTTGTAATGTTTTGTTTCCAAACACTATTCTTTATCTTCTTCCAATAAGATCACAAAGCATCTCCTAAAAGATAGCTATTATTAATTGACCTCTTTAAGAATATTTACTTATAACCATACATTCCTTAAAATTAGATCATAGTCCTTTCATTTTTCCTAATGTTGTTCCTGATTTGGTAATTCTTTAGTCATCTTGTAACTGTTGGTAATTTCTCCTCCATTCTCTATCTATGCATCTTTCTTTGGTTAATGTCAAATATGCTTCAACTTTCAATTATAGGTTAACTATTCATTATATGAAATGCTTGGAACCTGAAATGTTTTAAATTTAGAATTTTTTTTCAGATTTTGGAATATTTGCATACACAGAATGAGACAATGTTGGGCATGGGACTCAAGTCTAACATATTTGTTTTATATGCACCTTATATCCATGTATAAAGTATTTTTATTGCAACTATTTGTTTTCTTACTGTAATTTATTATGAGATCAGGTGTGGAATTTTCACCTTTTAGCATCCTATTGATGCTCAGAATGTTTTAGATTTTGGAACATTTCAGATTCTTGGATTAGGGATGCTAAATTGTATGTGCTTATTCCTTTAAAATATTATTTGTCAGGTCATAATCCTCTTGAGATGATAGAATGTCTTTTCAGTTGCTTTCTTGAATCGGCAACTTGATGCCTCTAGGACATCTTGGAATCTTAAATTATCTTGAACAGCACCTTGTAATTGTAACTCTTTAGATATTCCTTTACAGGACAAGTGTACAACTTTTCACAGAGATGACCAAGTTAATAACCTGGGTATCAATTCACATCATTCATTTGCTTATTAAGTACAAAGGTCCCTAGTAAGTTTTATCATGTCAAATAATGTGAATAGTATTTACATAACATAGGGTTTTAACAGACCTTATATCTTCTTTCTAATGTTGGTCAGGGAGTGAGATGGAGTCAGTGAGTACCGCTTGAAAAACCTAGCCCACAGAGGGTGAAGATAATCACTTTCATACTGGAATTTAAGGTTCCTACCACTTGCTACTCAACCAAGCACTCAGAAATAAGAATATGGTAGAAGGAAACAGGCTTATTCAAATCAGGCCCTGAAGAAGATAGAGGAGCCTTTCCACCTCAAATCTCTATTTTAGGATGGGGTCAGGGTACAAAGAATATATAGTGTGTGTGTACAAATATATGATTGAAAAGGGGTTATGGTGATACAATGGGCAGGGGTTCTAGTCAAGTAGGGGTCTTCCTCTCCAAAGCTTCTGTTCTTCTCTCCTTCCTCACACAGAGAAGCTGGGCAGACTATCTTCTTGAACCAACATCTGCATTTTCCTTTCAGAGAGACACTATTTCTTTTCTGCAAGTCTGTTCAGCTGACTTGAGAAAAGGAGGCAGCATTAAAGAGGCCTCTTTAGAAAATCATGTGTTCTTAAAAGATTAGGGAGGGGAGGTGAAAACAATTCTGTTAAAGATGTCTTTCCAGAGAGTTGCTCTGTTACAACTTGGTTTTTCTGGTTTTATTCTGGTTATTGTTATTGTTCTTTGCACTGCTGTGGATGGAACTCAGGGCCTTGCGTATGCTAAGCAAGTGCTCTACCACTGGGCTACATCCCCTGCCCAATGACTTCGTATTGATTAGTTGGTTTTTAATTTATTAAAAGGCAATCTCAAAATATGATGATTAGTCTATAACAACATCAGTTTATTAATGGGTATATGCTCTATAGCAGGGCCAATTTTTGGAGGAAGAGTTAGATATTTTTTATGTTTTATGGACCAAAATGCAAGATAGGATATTATATAATCATTTAAAGTGTGATCACTTAAAAAGTAAAAAAAAAAAAATTAATCTCCACCGTTATATAAAAAGAGGCAGGAGCCACATTTGGTTTGCAAGATATAGTTTGCAAACCCATATTACAAATCAGAGCATTAAATTCATAGTGTAATGAGACTAAATTTTTTTTAATAATTCTCAACTCATATGTCACGTAATGCCAATCATAGTGTATATACATGTGTGCTTTCTGTGTTTGGATTTTTTTCTTTGGACACAGTTATTTTAATTTCTAGATTTTAATTTTTATTCTTAGTGTTATAATTTCTTGGTAGATGAAGTTGCTAAAGGATTATGTAATTATGTAATTGCATTTTTACTATGTTGCATGTGAGCAACTGATCATCAGATGGAAATGAGATGAATTATATTTATTTCTTGTCATGAAGAGAGAACGTTGTGTTAATTGGTGGATGCTCCAAAAAATGGCCATATTTGAACTTACCACTTAATCACCTTATTTATGACATAAAAGTCTTTCAGGAGATAAAAGGGAATTAAAGCAACTTTAGTCAGTACTAAAAGCACTGACTCTGTACTTGGGCCTGCAGATTCTCACTGTGTAACTAAGAGCAGGATAAAACCTGGCATCTCTGCCTTCATTTTGTATGTCTCCTTTATTACCTTATAGTTTATGCTGGGTCATTTCTCAGATCTGCACATAGGAATGTTAATTATTTAAAGAATGTGAAACAAAGCTTATTAGCTCTAAATTAACCTAATCTGCTTTGTCCCCCTTCAGGATTGAGGACAACAATTTGAGAGTAACTCAGGTATTTTCAAGATTTGTAGGGACATTAAACTACCAGCTTTTTAAAATGAATGTTCCAGACTCCTGGAGAGGTGCCTGTATGTTTCTGAGCATTTCCCTAAACCTATAGTAATCTTGAATTGTAGGAACAGCAAAGCCTGGCAGACAAATCACCCCATAATGAGATCACCCTCTTACATGGGATCAGTTCCCCCATGATTAGAACTGAAAGCAGGAGCAATCATCTCATGGGATCCAGATTGCCCTCATAAACAATAAGGACTTCTCTGGAGCCACCTCTCAGAACCAGATGAGATATGAGCAATAGGACCATAGTCTGACCAAGATGGCCTACTTGCATGGCTAGCTGTGGAAAACCATGAAAGTCCCCAAATCTTGCCTTCATTAGCCTTTTCTATAAAATCTCAAAGTTTAGACCCTTAAGAACAGATCTTTGCTCACTGTACCCTTATATCTGTTCTTCCCAGCATGCTATGATGATTAAAGTTCTTTTCCTGCCCTTCATCACTGCTCATCTCTATGATTGGCATATTGGGATGAGTGACTGACTGTACCTGGTCTTTTGGAATCCCACACAGCTGGGGACCTCTCCCAAGGACTCTGGTAACAAGGAGAGGTACTTAAAAATTCTCTGTTACTATCTCCCCAGTTGTAAGACAAATAGACTTCATTTTCTTGAGTTAATGAAGCTCCATAATAAGGATACCTTAGCAGTGCAGGAGAAATATTCTCAGCAGTAGTGCAATCAAGATTTAGGAAGACCTGGAACTTTGTTCATGCTTGTTGAATCAGTAATTCATATTGTCTATCAAAAGCTCTGTTGGAACTGGGTGTGGTGGCACACACCTATAATCCCAGTGGCTCAGGAGACTGAGACAGGAGATTCACAAATTCAAAGCCAGCTTCAGCAAAAGGGAGGTGCTAAGCAACTCAGTGAGACACTGTCTCTAAATAAAATTCAGAAAAGGGCTGGGGATATAGCTCAGTGGTTGAATGCCCTTCAGTTCAATCCCTGGTACCCCACCAAATAAACCAAAAAATTTCTGCCCTGTTGGCTCTGCCCTGATTCAGCTCCTCCCTGCCCTCCTTCCCACTTGTCCTAACTGCTTTCTTCCCAATTTGCTCCCTGTCTCTATTCTCTGATCCATGTTGGGACTTTCATTCCTCAGATTTACTTACTGTATTCTTACAGGATGTGTGCTTGGTGGTGGATTGTTTTAATTGCTAATCTTGGTAGCTCATATAGAGTATACTAATCAAGAAGGTAGCCCTCCTTCCTAGCTGGTAAGGAATTGTGATCTGGTTTGAGTATTTGACCTGTTCTCTTCTGCAGACCATTTGTGTTGGATTGACTCCTCTGCCCCCTGCCTCAAGTTCATATCACAGGGATAATGTGTCAATTTTGTAAAAAGTTTTAAGGGAGGCACATTTTACACATTATCATGCAAACCCAAGTACCACACTTAGGAATCACAAAAGGATCAACTTTTGTCTTTTAAAGACAGTGAAACATCCATTTTATAAGTTAAAATGCTTATTTATACCAAAGGATAGTCGTTAAACTGAAAGGACATGTTATGATTTGAATATTGTTCCCACCAATGGAGAATTAGGTCTGAATCACAATTATAGATTCCTCTAAATTTCTTCTGTTTTAATTTCATGTTTTTTTTTTTTTTTTAACTATTGGGTTGTTTCATGACTGGCATTTATTCAGAAAGGAAACAGAGGCTAGGTCCATGATTCCTGACTCTATGAATTCAACAAGTTTATTTAGATCCATTTCACTATTTTGGATGGCCACTCAGAATGACTTTTGGCCACTTTGTAGGTCAACCCAATTATCTTGCAGAGCTAGTCCAATAATCATTTGTAGATAAGAGGAAAATGACTGGACTCAAGCAACAGTGACAGATCAGACTGACCTGCCCTTACTATAACACTGTTGATCCCTGTTGGAACAGGAAATTGAATTCTCTTACATTATTTAAATAGCTGAAGAACCTCAATTGTTGCATATTCATAAATTTATAGGTGACAAGCAGAAAAAAGGAATTATAAGGTTAAGTCAATTTAAGATTAAGTTAATTTTTAAATTCACGGCAAAAAATTACAATTTAGAGTTATCAGTTATATTCTACCCTGACTCTCCATACTGCTGTCCTCATCCCTAATACCTCAGAATGTGTGACCTTATTTGAAGATAGGAACTTTATAGATGAAATAAAGTTAAAATAAGTCCTTTAGGATAGGTTCTAATCCAATATGACTGGTGTCCTTACATAAAAAGAAGAAATTTGAACACAGAGACATGCATAAAGGGAAAACTCTGTGAAGAGTCATGGAGAAAAGACCCAGGTAGGGAGGCCTGGAGCTCCTCATCCCACACTGTCCTAAGAAGGAACCAACCCTGTGAACACTTTCATTTTGGCGTCCTAGCTTCAGCACTGTGATATAATACATTTCTTTCATTTAGGCAACCCAGTTTGTGGTACTTGTTACAGCAGCCCTAGCAAACCAATACACAAAATATCCCTGATTTTACAATTATTGGCATCTACTAAATTGTTTTAAAAGTTGAAACTATAATATATCTCTATGCTTCCCCCTTTGGAATCAGAATCGCAATCTATTTCTTTTGAAGCAAGTTTAGTGTCAAATACAAAGGGCCAGGTTCAGTTCTCACTCTAGGCATTCAAAATTATAACTGAACTTTGGGGATATCAGTGTTGTTTAGGATTTTTTTTTCAACCACCTTTGCTTAATTATAAACCTTACTAGTGGTGACCAACCTTTCCTGCATGTCTCAAATTCAATTTATCCAAAAGGACAAGTAAGTGGTTGAAAAAATCAGCAGAGTAGAGGAAATTTGTACTTGTTAAAATTTAATACCTATTATTCTTTACCAAACCATCTAAATTTCCTGATGCCAGTCTCATTCATTGAGTATTTGGTCAGAAGAGGATATCATGACCAATCACTCTGTGTAATTACTTACCACTGATTATGAATATAGCAGGTAATCAGACTTTCATAGACCACTTCTCAGTAGAATTCAATTCACTATAAAGATAGCTAAGATTTGGCCAAATGAGGCTTTACCGAAAATTCATAATCTTTATAATTGAGTTATTAAAGAGATAAATGAAACTCAAAAATTTTTTATTATTCAAGTCTTCTGAGAACTTTATTCAACATCAAAAATTTGATCTTGAATGAAGAAATAATCAGGATGGTTATAGACATAACAATATACTTTTAAAATGTGATATATCATTTATAGTTATCATTCTATGTTCTATTTAAGTTCCAAATTGTTTAACAACAAAGTCTTGATTCTGTTAGTTAAATACAAATTGAAACTAACTGATCCATTCTGCTAGCACTTTTAAATAATTCCTATTCACAAATGAGTCTTTTGGTTAAAACTACTGTTCTTTCTTAATATTTCAGACTCTAAAATGGATCTTAAATCAAAGTATGCTATAACATTAAAACTTAGGAAACAAAATGTGTATGCATTTTGTATGCTAAGTAATTTTCTCACTGCCAAAACTATTTTGATGACATATGACTGTCTTAGTCTATTTCCTGTTACTATAATAAACTACCTGAGGTTAATAACTCATGAAGATGTTTATTTAACTCATTGTTTTGGAGACTAGAAAAATAGCATGTATTAGTTAGTTGAGGGGCCCCAGTGCTATATCACTTCAAGTGTATGGCATTACACTTGTGAGAGAATGTGGCAGAGGACAATATGAAGAAGGCAGGGAGCTAGCACATGGGGAATGAACACTGTTGAGACCTCTCACTGTATCCTGCCACCTCAACACTGCCATATTGAGGACCAAGCCTAAACATATGAACTTTTGGTAGACAAACCACGTCCAAACCATAATAATGACCAAATAAATTTGATAAACATTACTTCAACTGTATGCCTCCTTTTCCCAATCTGTAAAATTAATAAATTTGGTTATATGAATTGTAAGGATAATTCTATCTCTGAGGATTAGAAAGGAAGGGAAGAGGTAAAGGAAGAAAAAACAGAAAAGAAAAAATAAAGCAGAAGGAGATAACATTTCTCTCCCTCATTGTCTAAACTAGGTTTTATTTGATGTTAGAGCTTATTATGTAAAACAATAAAATGACATTCATGTGAATACCAGTGGTTTCTGTTTCTTATGGTCATTTTGCTAATGGAAAAATTGCATGGGGTACACATACAAATAAGATACAACCTGCTTCATTCCCCTATTTTAAATTAACATTAATAAAAGATTTTGGTTTGGGTTTTATAGAGAAACTGCCCACAGATTTCATCATACATCTCAGTCAACCCTGGCATCAGGAAAAAGCCCTGTCTGCTTACAAACAAAACTAACTATAACCACTATTTCTGTTAACAACAGGGGACATCATGAAATACATTTAACCAAACTCATGGCTCAGGCGTTGGGAAGTGCTATGAGAATGTGAAGGAATGATGTAGAATTTACTCTGCTTTGAAGATGCTTTGTAACTCAGGAAACCCAAGAAGAAAATGTAACTCTGGGGACAAAAACATATACACTGTAATTCTAATTATCTAGACAGGAAAAACTGATTTTTAATGGATGATGCCCCTCAGTTTCTCTAGAGAGTCTCTGGAAAAGGTTTCCACATCCATGGCATCCCAGAGACAGTTTATGCTTTTCTGAGTAAAAATCCCTGGTGAAAGATTCATGGCTTTTCTTAATGGCACCTGCCAATCACTTTAAATAATATAGAACCCTAAATTCCAAGCTCTATTATTTGCCAGTAAGTTTACAGGACAAACATAGAGCAAGAAGAAAAAGCAGAGTTTAGACAGCACAATTCATTTGAGTTACATGACTGTTGTTATTGATGTACAGCGGTTGACTTTCAATACAAAATATAATTTAGACCTTAGAGATCTATTAACCAAAAACCCCACAGTTTGCATTAAATATAGTCATGACATTCAAGAAAGTAAAGTCATATTTATAGGATAAAGCACTAATGACAGATATGATGTACACATCTGAACAATGTATAATAATTGAGGTTTTCGCCTAATTTTTAAAATCTGCCGTAATGCACACTGCCATTGTGCTGTTTTTCTTCAAATGATAAAATAATTCAAGATACAAATGACTTTTGTTGTGTCATTATTTCCTTTACTAAATTTTCCTTAACAACTAGATTTTATAAAATCCAAGCTATTCACACAACGGGCAGATTAAAGCTGTGGGAAACACAATAACATCCAATAGTTGTGACCATCAAGGGTATTGAGTGCTAACCATGAGAACTAATTTTTCAAAGTGTAAGGTTGACAGCTTAACACTTTCCACATGACAGTTAAGTGATGAGTGAGTTTTATTGTAATGTAGTCTTATGTTCACAATCAAACTAATTTTAACATATTAATATTTGTAAATATATTTTCTTTCATTTGTTACTGAATAGTTGATGTCACCTAGTTTCTCTTTTAAATATAGAGATAATAAAGTCAATATAAAATTCCATAAAAGGTAATTAATTACACTGCTTTTTACTTTATATGCTATTGCCAAATGCTCATCTTACTTTAATAATTTGTTTCTAGAACTCAGACAAAGGATGGTGGGGAGGGATATTTTCTCGGGTAGGTGTTTATAAGTAAAGGGCAAAATCTCTATGTTCTGCATGAGAATCATCTTATAAAAAATAGATTTGGAAATCTTGTCTGCAGATATTATGTATTTCAATGAGTCCGCTGAAGTGCAGCCCAAGAAGCTGAACTTTTCTTCCCCAGCGTGATTCTGATGAAAACATTATAGGAGAGCAGTAGGCTAGGAAGGACCATGGAAAACACTAGAAGCAGTAACACTTGATCAGATGACTCAATCACTAACTTGTTCTCTAGTCATTAATAGAAATGTATCAAATGCCTCTGAACACTGGCTCAGCATAGTTTCTCTATTTCTATTATGTTCCTGTTATAAGAAATCGAAGTGTACAAACTTCTTAGATTAAAACCCAGGACAAAGTAGATTTACCTTCCAATGCTAGTTATCTCCAAAATGCCCAAATGCTACTTGATTGTTACTTCAGTGCATAATTCTGATTTTTTTTCAGAATTCTTAGATATAAAATTCTTCCCTCTCCCTCCCCTCCCTCCCCCCTATTAAATCAAGCAAGTATTAGCCTCCACAGCGCCTGAATATACCTTGTTTGGCTTTTGTCTTTGAGATATTTACCTTATTAAAAAAATTAAAAATCTCCCTTACCCAGGAGAACAATAGGAAGATCGGAGATTAGCTCATTTTAGGATCTTTTCTGTTTTTCTGTGTTTTGCACTATAGAAAAATAAAACCCCAAATTCCTTTATCTTCTTTGTTTTGTTTTCTCTTTTTTAAGTTGAAAGAAATTAGGGGTAATGGTTCTATAGGCTACAATACTTAATATTATTTTCTTTACAAATGTAACATAATTTCTGATGTACAGAAGAGCTTGCTCTATATTTTAAAAGAAGCTAGCAAACAGAAAATATATAGGAACCAAAACCTGCTAAATTTTGCATACTTTTCAGCTGCATATAGTAAAGAAAAAAAGAAAATTATATTACTATTTTATTTAATAAAATCCTACTTAATTCCATTCACAAAGTGTATGTGAATAGCCAACTATTTTAAGTGTATTTTCCTTTTATGACTTCTTAATAATATTCAGAACACTGTTTTTCCACTTCTAACAAGGGGATGTCTTTGTTTTAAAAATTGTGTTTTTTTCTTGTGCTAAGCATTTTTTGGTTTTTGGCTGGCTGATTTTTTTTTTTAATAGCAAGTTTAACACATTTTTCCTTTTCTGAGCATTAGAAACACAATATGTATATGCAGAGTCATGGAATCATCCCACCTAATGTGTGTACTTTGAGTGGAAAAGCACTGGTGGGAACCAATTGAGTCCATGCTGAGTAATTATCAATGGAAATGAGTTTGGTGATTCTCTTTTGCACTGGGAAGTTTACACAGTATTGTTGAGTAAATATTGATACTGTATTTGTGCATTCATTAGAGTGCAAAAGCTTCTCATTTTAATTCTTAGGGCATGGATTAGAAGACGGAAAGGATTAGATTGAAAAATCCTGCAGCATGAATGCATTTATGGCTTGGATAAATTCTCTTTAAGTAGAATTAGATTTGCAAAGGAATCTCCATATGCTTATAGTTGTTCCTAAAAGGATTTGACCATTTGGGGATGAAAGAACCAATTCTTTGTTGAATGTGATTAATAATAGCATCAGCTAGTAACTTTTTAATAAATTTTCATAGCATAATTTATAGATTATAACTTACCAATTGATTATTTGTCTTTTGGATAGATAACTGCAATAATGACTCACCTTTATTTTTAATAGCCATTGTGAATCCTCCTGTAGTTCTTAAAAATAACTATTGCTCTTTAAATCTAAAGCCATAGAATTAAAGTTACTTTTCAAAATGTCACTGTCCGTGAGCACCACATTTTCCAATACTTTCTTAATACATAGGCATACTGCATTTATTTTCAAAGCTATTTGCTATAAAATGTATGCTATAATGTTCCCCTTAGAGGAAAATGAAGACACTACCTAAAATATGGTTAGACAAATAGCACTTTTTTTCAGAAAATGCCTTGGACTATGTGAAAAAGTTATAATAAAGAAAATTATGTTTAATGCAATATATTTTCAGCCCACCTGTGACTTCAAAGTGAGTGGGACTACAGAGCTGGCATTATCTTCATTTGTGAATATTTCCCAAAGAGGAAATATTTTAATACTGTTCTACAGAAGTAACATGAGTGTGGTTAAATTTATAAAAAATATTTTAAGATTCAAAGCAAGTGTGTGAGACCTAAAGATAACTGGTAGAGTGGCTGCCGCTGAAATATTTCCCTTTCCTTCATCCAGTGGCCTGGATTCTGGCACCAGAGAGGCTTATCATGTTAGGTTTTACCTCTGCTTCTGTTACATGTTCAGTTCCATTATCTGGCTGGTTAAGGAGCCACGGTGAAGTATCTCTCCATAAGAAGTTGCAAATCCTTAAATATCTCCTACACCATCATCCATAAGTGTGAATTTGGGAATCAGAAAATGGGCTCAGGAATGGTTCTGTGTCATTGAGTTGACACTACTTTCTCTCCAACAATTACTTAACTTGGATGTATGGTGACATTGTGAGGAAGTATACTGATGCTCTTGACCAATAGAGATAAATTTTCTTACAGTTTGAGGACAAGTGTAAACAGATATGTGGTTAGTTGTGCAAATGATAAAAGGAGGCAAAGGAAAGAAACTTGATATCTGAAACAATTTTAAGATAATTTCAGTTTCTCAGTATTTCATAAGACTAAGATAAACTTTTATTTTTGTGAATATATTCTTCAGTATGCATGTTCTAGTCATATACGTGGGCAAACAGTCCAGATGGAAGAAGCAGTATCATTCCTCTTTCTCTCTTAAAATTTCTTATACAAATTGTCAGAGTCTTACCCTATATTGCCGCTAAATAAATTGTCATTCTCAGTTTTAATTTAGCTATCATGTATCACTTGCGTGCTAATTTTCCAAAGTCTGTGCTAGACCCAAGCATCAAATTTTAATTTTCGAGCCTTTTTATAGTGCAAAATAATGCCATGATACCTAAGTAACTATAGTGAATAAAAAAGTGCAGTCAGCCATTCCTCAAGCATATTGGGCATTAGGTATCAGAAATACAAAAGTATAAAAGAAATGGTCCCTGCTTTAGAGCCAGGGAGAATATATACTCAAAAACCAAAGGTCTGAATCTAATAGTCTTTATACCAAGATATTCTCACAGCTGAGGGTTTAGTACAACCTTAGACATAGCTTGATTTTATCCCAAAATTGCATTCTACATTTTTCATGTTAAAATTTGCATCTGTGGCCAGGAGCAGTGGCATATGCTTATAATCCCAGCAGCTTGGGAAACTGAGGCAGGAGGATCATGAGTTCAAAGACATCCTCAGCAAAAACAAGGTGCTAAGCAATTCAGACCCTGTGTCTAATAAAACACTAAATAGGGCTGGGGATGTGGCTCAATGTTTAAGTGCCCTTGGGTTCAATCCCTGGTTTTAAAAAAAAAAAAAATTGCATATGTGTGGGCAATGATGATAAAAAGATATTTTTCTTGCTTTTCTTTACTCTTAGTGTTCTTACCAAGAATAATAATAATGGGAAACCCAATAACTCGTCCTTTAAAAAAATGAGTGGGACCACAGAGCTGGCCCAAACAAAACACAAACATCCATATAATGTGAAAGACGTGTCAATATTTGAATAGGATATTGAAGGAGGACTAGAACATGGACAAGGAGAGATACCATAAAATGGGAGAAATATATTCCTAAAGAAGTAAAGCACATGGACAAAGATTTAGAATTGGTAAAGAGCAAGGTATTGATATACCATGAACTAATTTGGCTGGATATATGGCAGGTTGAGAAAGACTATATTTAATAGGTCATAGGTGATATCTCGAAATTATTATTTGTACCATGTAAGGAAATATGTTAACCTCTTCTATATTTACTAGATGATTTAATCTTCACAATGTTATCTGTTAATTATTGTTATGGATAATATACAGTTGAAGAAGTTGAGGCTCAGAACTTAATTTTGAACAATGCTCTTCACTTTGATTGCACTTGGCTAGTGAGGTGAAAGAGGTTAGATTTTGGAAACCTTTAAAGTCATGTTAAGGACCTGCCCCTTGTTGTTTTAAAAAGTATGAATTTATTGAAAGCATTATAGTTTTCTTTTTTTTAATTTTTATTGTTGATTGTTCAAAACATTACATAGTTCTTGACATATCATATTTCAAACTTTGATTCAAGTGGGTTATGAACTCCCATTTTTACCCTGTATACAGATTGCAGAATCACATCGGTTGCACATCCACTGATTTACATATTGCCATACTAGTGTCTGTTGTATTCTGCTGCCTTTCCTATCCTCTACTATCCCGCCCTCCCCTACCCTCCCATCTTCTCTTTCTACCCCATCTACTGTAATTCATTTCTCTTGTTCTTTAAAAAAATATGATGGGAGGGAAGGGAAAGGGAAGGGGGGAATGGAAGGATGGCAGAATAAAATAGACATTATTATTGCTGTGGGTATGTATGTGACTGCATGGCCAATGTAATTCTGCAACCTGTACTCTCAGAAAAATGAGAAATTATATCCCATCTGATTCAAATATACGATACTTCAAGATCATTGTACTGTCATCTGTAACTAATTAAAACAAATTAAAAAAATTTTGGTTAATCTTCAACTTCAGATACAGCGATAAAGCCATATCACATTAGGCCATCTACCAGTTCATAATATAAATGTGATTAATAATGATTCATAGTAGATCTTGACTTGTAAAAGAATATTGAGAAATATGATTTTGGTCAATTTTCTTCCTCCAGCCCATTTTCAAAGAGCAGAGAGTGTTCTCTCTTCCAGCTACAATATTTCCTCTATGGCATCATTCAGTGCCTTTAAATAAAAGTCTTACTGCATACTGCTCTCAAATTTACATTTCTAATTTAATATCTCTGAACTCCATTATGTTCAACTGCCTACATGGTATGCCCACTCGAGTATCTAGGAAGCATTTTGTACCTGAGATAATCCATATTTTTCAAATTATACTGCCTATCATACCAACCACAGACATCAAATAAGCCACTCTTTACACCATTTATTTAAAATACCGTTTTCATACATTAGTTTCCTTTACATTCTTCCGTTTCTTGACCTTTTTCTTTCTCATGATTTTCCTATATTAGTATCATCCTGTTATGATTTACAGTTTCTGGTTGTGATAAGGACCATTCCGAGATGTGTCTCATGCCCTTGTAACATACTCATTTCCCTCTGAGTGAGATAAAATATGAGAATAGGAAGAGAGATTACTCCACAAGTATGGTACCTTCCATAATACAGTTGACTTTAAGTGAAAGATTATTCAGATGGGCACAAACTGAGTCCATTAAAAGGAAGGGTTTTCTCTGGATGGTGGAAAAAAGATTTGAGGCATTGAAACATTTGGACACCACGGCTGTCTTTTTGCTGAGGTGAAAGGGGCCATGCAATAAGAATATGAGTTGCCCCTAGGAACTGAGACTGCTCCCTTGCAAACAGCAGACTGCAGGCAGACAACTGTGGGGGCTGAGGGAGGGATTGTGCAGTAATAGGAATGAGCTTAGGAAAAAACCCAGCTCCAGATAAGAAACTAGCCATCCTTCCATTTGATGCTAGCTAGCCTTGTGAACCCTGAGCAAAGAATCCATATATGCAGAATTGGACTAGTAACCTAGGGAGCTATGAGGTAATAGTGATGTTTTAAAAAATGTTTTGTAGTTGCGTATGGACAGCAGGCCTTTATTTTATTTGTTTATTTTTATGTGGTGCTGAGGAGTGAACCAAGTGCCTCATACATGCTAGCCAAGTACTCTGCCACTGAGTTACAGCCCCAGCCCCAATGGTGATGTTTTAAGAAGGTAAATTTTCATTAATTCAAAACATAGCAATAGTACACTGATGTGTTAGTAAATCAAGTTTCCTTTACATTATTTATTTTTTTTCAAATATTTCTTAGCTCTTTTTAGAAACATTTTTCTGTTTTCATTTTGAAATTATTGTATGGTTCCCAAATTAAAAGCAATAAAAATGGGAAACATTAAAATTGTGATATTAATTTTCAGTTAGATGACATTCTTATAATATTAATGCATTAAAGATAAATTAATCTGTCTGGGGTTATAGCTCAGTGGTAGAGCGCTTGCCTAGCACATGTGAGGCACTAGGTTCGATCCTCAGTACTGCATAAAAATAAATAAATAAAGGTGTTATATCCATCTACAACTAAAAAAATTATTTAAAAAATAAATGAATATTACTACTTATTTAAACTTTTTTATTCTCCTAATTTTTATTTTCCAAAATTATTATATAATTCTAAATATTTCATTTTTATTGTTTATTTTCAGTATAAGTTGTCTAATTGAAATTTTCAGGTATTTTGTAATTTTGAGAATTTTTACTATTAAGAATTATATTTTCTTTCAATAATATAATCCCCAAAGAAAGTATATTTTCTTCTTTTTCAACATATATTTTCTTTTTTTTTTTAAAGAGAGAGTGAGAGAGGAGAGAGAGAGTGAGAGAGGAAAGAGAGAGAGAGAGAGAGAGAGAGAGAGAGAGAGAATTTTTAATATTTATTTTTTAGTTCTCGGCGGACACAACATCTTTGTTGGTATGTGGTGCTGAGGATCGAACCCGGGCCGCACGCATGCCAGGCGAGCGCGCTACCGCCTGAGCCACATCCCCAGCCCCCTCAACATATATTTTCAAATAGTTACATTTCTTAGCTGGTTATATTAGCTAAATACTTCAAACTCACGTTTAATGGCATTGAAATTTTATTTCACCATTTTAATGGTATGGCTAATATTGTACTTAAGGAGATTTGTTTATTTTAGAATATAGGATAAATTGGAATGAGAGTCTCACAATATAGTCAAGGAAAAATCAGGTGACAACTTAATCTTCAGTTCTGCCTTTAACTTTGCCATAAACTAGTTAATCCTTGAAAAAAAAAATGGGTGAACTTTCCAAAACTTCAGTTTCCTCTTGTACTGAGGGAAGAGTCTCAAATTGAGCAAACATCTATTGATGCTTAACCATGTGGAAGACACTGTTTTAGTTGGCAATAAAACCAAAATTATCTGAAAGTCATAAAAAATGAATATGATTAATTTTGCTAGATACTGATGAGTGACTGGATTTAGGAAACACATAGATAAGGAAGACCAGAACTTATGACCCAGTGAAATGGCCCAGTGGGAATGGTCCAGTGAAATGGAGGAATTTTACCTGTGTAATGTATGCAACCTTGTTCCTCTACCACTCTAAAAAAGTTTTAACTGGAATCCTATTTGTTACAGGGTAAAATCTAAACTACTTAGCATTGTGTACAAGGTTATTTATGACCTCCTTTGTTTTCGTCTCTTAATCCCTGCTTCCACTTTCCTATCTTGAATTTCCTTCATTACCATCTGGCTACTATGTGCTTCAGGCACTTCTCACCTTTATACATCACTTATTTTGCCTAAAATACTTACCCTCCTATGATACTACTTGGAGAGTGGCTACAGACTTCAAGCCAATTTCAATCATTCCCTCCTCTGTGAGAAATTCTCTGATCTTGCCCATGATGGTGATGCTCATTTGTGCTATGTGCACTCTTATTTGTCTCATATTTGACCTTCACTTATAGGAGTTAAAGTATCATGTGTTCAAATTTCTTTTCTCCATTAGGTAGACATTCTTGAGGACCGGGTTTATGTCATATTTTAAATATTCAGTTTGAACTTTTCCATCTGAGCATTTACTTTACCAGCAGGTCTAGGCTCTAACCAGGTCCTCATCAAATCCCTACTTCATAAATGTCACTGTTAGTATTTTTGACACCTGTGTTAATTTTTCGAAATTTTCCTTCTTGTACGTTTTAAACATGTTTCTAAAATGACACAAGTACTTTCTGTTCCAAACACAGAAGAGAAAGATCTTATGTAAATAAAAAAAATCACTGGAAAAATCAATTTATTATTTTGGAAGTTATAGGATATTTTCATCTCTTAACTGAAAAGCATTTTACTGATAATCTATAGACATTTAGAAAAAAGCATATCCAATGATTTCTATATGATTTGGTAAAATCAAATGATCACTTGTAAGCTTGCATCACAATTTGTTCCAATTTCAATTTAGGACCTTCCTCTACTAACACATTTATAGAACTGGGACATCTGCTACTATTGGACACTCAGACCCATGTAAGAGACAGCTGCAGCATACATTATTTATTTGAACAGCTGGCTGATTTGTAAGTCTAAAAATTCTCTAAATTATCAATGTGTGATTTTTTTCTTTTGTATTTTCCTTTTTTAGTCATTGATTTCCTACGTATATGCATTTCTGTGAACAGGACGTGGATAATTGAAATATTTATAGTAAGAAATCTCAGAAACAGTGTCATCCACTCTACAGTCATCCATAAATTGAATAAAAGGATACAATTATTTTCTGTTCTAAAAGACACTGATTAAAATATCCATCTTAAGAATGAAAAAAAGTGATTTTATTAACAGAAGTACTTATTAGTAGTCCATCTGGCAAAATTGATGCCTATAGATTATGAATAGTCAAGTAAGATTTGAAAAATTGTTACTTTATAATTGGTTCCCATACATGTTATCAGAAAGGTAGAGTTATTTTCAAATTGTTGATATTTTATATCCTAAAATAGTAAAATTAAAATTAGAGCCCAAAATATTTTAAGCAATATAGTCTTTTATAATGTCATAATATTTTTTCTTAATAAAGTACAATAAAAGCAAAATATTTAAAGTGGGTTATATGCACACTTATCCCTCATAATATTTAGAATGTTCACTGACATACATGTGATGAATAAAAGACCTCTGGAACTTTCATCTAAAAATCCACACACATGATAATAAAGAGCACTAGACACATTTGACACAGTCCCTTTTATTAATTAGCTAAAGCTTATATCCTGAAACAGTCACCTGGGTGGTTACTGCATGTGGTTGGCACATTGCCAGTTGTTTTATTAGAATGGGCACCACGTTTTTTACATCATGGATTTCTGGTTGCATATAATATTTATTTACTAGTATTAACACTAGACAATTATTTATTAGTCAAATTAAGAATTATTTTTATTGCATTAAAAAAGCAATATGTGATTGTTATTGAACATTTAGAATACAGAATGGAGAAAGGAACAAAAGTATCATCTTTTCCTGTTTAGTGTATCAATCAGCTTTATGCAAGTTTCACAAGTAAAATCATATGTATACATGCAATATATATATATATATACACACATCTCCACAACATTCTTTTTTTTTTTTTTTTGCTACCAGGGATTGCACCCAAGGTCACTTAACCACTTAGCCATGTCCCCAGTACTTTTTATTTTATTGTGGGACAGAGCCATGCTAAGTTTCTGAGGGCCTTGCCAAGTTGCTGAGGCTGCAATTTTGAACTTGCAATCCTTTTGCCTCAGCCTCCAGAGCGACTGGGATTACAAGCATGTGCTACCACTCCTGGCTTCATTCTTAAACTTTTTGTGGTGAGAAAATTTAAGATCTTTGCTCTTAGCAAATTTCAAGTATGTAATACACTATTATTCACTATGGTCACCATGCTGTATAATATATCTCCAGTATGTATTGATCACTAGCTATATAATACATTCCTCCTGGAACTTAATACCTTTGTAGCAATTTTTACTTATTCTTTGTTCTCTACCTTCAGCCCTTGGTAACCACAATTACACTGTCTCTGAGTTTGATTTTCTTATATATCACATAAAAGTTTCATATCATATGTTTGTTTTTTTCTGTGCCTGAAATATTTTATCTATCATAATATATGAACTAATTTCATATATATTATCACAATTGAAAGTATTTATTTTTAAGGGCTTAATAGTATTCCATAATATATTCAGGTACTCCTTTTCTGTTGATAAACACTGATTGATTCCATATTGACTATTGTGAATAGTGCTTCAATGAATGTGGAAGTGCAGATATTTCTTTGACATATTGATTTGTTTTAACTTTGGATATGCCCCTAGAAAAAAAGACTGCTTATTATCATATGATGGTTCTTATGTTTAGAAGGAATCTCTAGAATATTTTCCATAATGTCTGTATTAATTTACATTCCCACCAACAGCACACAAATGTTCCCTTTTCTCCATATCATTGCCAATACTTTGCAAACTTGTATCTTTATGATAACGGAAATTCTAATTGAGTGAGGTGATATCATATGATTTTTATATACATAAAAGTATTTATTCATATACCTGTCAAAAATTTGTAATGTTGTTTTGAAAAATTTCTTTTCAGGTTCTTTTACCATTTTTAATCAGATTTGTTTTATTTTGTTTTTGCTATATAGTTGTTTGAGTTAACTATATCTTTTGAAAAATAACCACGTTTTAGATGTATGGTTTTCAAATATATTCTCCCATTCCATAAATTATCTCCTTACTCTGTTGATTGCTTTTTTCATCATGCAGAAGGTTTTTAGTTTGCAATCCCTTTTGTCTGTTTTGCTTTTGTTGCCTATGGAGTCATATTTAAAAGACCTTTTTCTAGACCAACATCAAGAATTTTTGCCTCTAGGTCTTCAAGTCCTTATAGAGTTTCAAATCCTCACTTTAGTCTTTAATTCATTTTTATTTTACTTTTGTGTATGGGTCCAGTTTCATTTTTCCATAAAAATTCCCAAAAGAATTTATTGAAGAGAAATCTCCTTTCTCCATTGTGTATTTTTTGTACCTGTGTCAAAGATCAGTTAACAATAATACATAGATTAATTCCTTGGCTCTACAGTTTGTTTCACTGGTCTTTGAGTGTGTGTGATGGTACTATACTGTTTTAATTTTTTTAATATATTGTCTTGTTATATTGTCTAGGCTGGTTTTAAACTTGTCATACTCCTCGCTCAGCCTCCAAAGCTGGGAGTACAACAACACACCATCACTTTCAGCCTACTTTTTTTTTCAATTGATTCATAATAATTATACATATTTCTTTTGGAAAAACCCAGTCCTGGTGAATAAGAACAGCCACAAACCATGGAAAGTGCCCTGAAACCAAAGGAGGGGGCAGACAGATCAAGGATGCCACAAAGTCCCTGTTCTATTAGGTCCAACTAATCTACACCATGGTTTAACATTGCTGTATTTTCATTGATTTTCTGTCTGAAACATCTATCTGTTATTCAAAGTATGAAATTGAGAGTGAGTCTTGTTGGCTGCATATGGTGGCGTCTTATTATTTTAAATCCACTCACCTATTATATGTGTTTTGATTAAAGAATTTAGTTCACTTACTATCAAGTTAATTACTGATAGCTTAAGACTTACCACTGGCCATATATCCTGGCACCTGTAGGTAGAACACGTGAGAGGCCCCCAGGTTCCCAATGGGACCTGGTGACATGTTGGGGCCCAAGGAGTCACAGTCTCTCTCTGGCTGGCTTTCTTGCCAGGTGATCTCTATCTCAAAAGTGCTCCTGTAACATGGCGGCCGGCGAGGAAGCAGCGATTCCAACGTCTCCACTTTAACGGGATAAGAAAGACCCACCTGAACAGATGCAGCCTACCTACGGAGGAACTTCTAGCAGAATTCCCTTAAGAGGAGAGCAGCCGTGAACTGGTAGGTTTATTGGAAGTGACAGTTCGTCCCAGAGAAGTGGATCTTGGACAGCCACTCGGGCACAGAGGTCTAGTCCCTCAGCCATCAGCCGTTCGGCAAGCGGCTCCCCCGGGAGGCCTAGAGCTCACTCTGGGAGCAGCCATTTCACCTGCCCGGTTCCTAACCACACGACCACAGCTACCTGGCTCCACGGGTGGCCCCGCAGCGGGTGCAGAAGTTGAGTCCTGAAACCAGAGGCCACTTTTGCAAGCGGCTGACACCCGAGCGGTTTGGCCCGCCCCACCCAAATCGGCAGTCAGCCTCCGCCATCAGGGCTCCCCTGGGAGGCCTAGAGCTCGCTCTGGGAGCAGCCACTTCACCTGCCTGGTTCCTAACCACGCTGCCACAGCTACCCAGCTCCACAGGTGGCCCCGCGGCGGGTGCAGAAGTAGAGTCCTGAGGCCAGCGGCCACTTTTGCAAGCGGCTGACACCCGAGCGGCTTGGCCCACCCCGCCCAAACCGGCAATCGGCATCCGCCATCAGGGCTCTCCTGGGATCTCAGCTCATTCAGCTATGGAACAGGTGATTTCAGGCTGGTATTTGCCTGCATCTACCAGACAGATTTCTTGCTCAGGCTCGGGACTGGGGATCTTGTGGAGAATACTCCTAGAGGCTCGTGCCTGGCAAGGCGTGCGCCAGGCACTGAGCAGCTGGACTCTGGTTCCTGGGGCTAACCTGGCCCAGGTCTGAGGAAACTGCGGAGACTGCCGGTGGAGGCCAGCTCCAAGTGGAGCGTGCACTGAGCTTGGGGCGACTGGGTTCTGACTCCCTGAACAGTTTTGGCCTGGGGGCAGGGGAACCCGTGGGGGTCGCTCACTGGAGCCAGCTCCCAGCGGTGAGTGTATAGGGATCCGAGAGGCGGGGTTCTGGCTACCGAAGCTGCTTCGGCCCAAGGATAGGGAACCAGCGGTGACTGCTTCTCAGTCAGGCTCCTGCTGGGTGCTGTGGGGCAGAGTGGAGCTTCCTCCTGCGCCCAGAGCAGGCCAAGTGACCCGCCGGCGTGGGATCATGACACACCAAACGCAGCTGGGGCTGAAGAGAGTAGCCGCCCATGCCTAGAATAGGACCAGCGACCCAGAGGCGCGGTAGCCAAGTAACCTCATTTGGCGTAAGGGCTGTGCAGAGCTGCCATCTGAGCAAGCAGAGCAGGCAGACCTGCGGCCCACTGGAAAGACAGGCCAGGTAGCTTGCCAGCGTGGTGGACACGCAACACCGAGGCAGTCGCGTCACACTGGTTGGAGTGGGGGTGGAGCAGGGTCGCCGCCCGGGTCCGGAGGGGGCTCAGCGACCCGTTGGAGAGGTAGTCAGGTACCCCCATTGGGAGTGGGGGCTGTGCAGAACTGCGACCCACCGGCCTAGAGGCCTGCCAGCGCGGTAGACACGTCACACCAATTGGAGTGGGGACCCAGCAGAGCCGCCACCCACATCCAGATCAGGACCAACGACCCCAGGGCGTGGTAGTTATATTACCACATTTGGAGTGGGGGTAGAGCAGAGCCGCCACCCGTGCCCGCAGGGGGGGCAGACCTGCGACCGATCAGCGGGGTAGACAGATCACCCTAATTAGAGGAGGAGCAGAGCCACTACCCGCCCTGCAAGGGAGACTTCCCAACTATACAAGAGCAATATAAAAAAATAGGGGGTAAATTTCAAAAACACAACAGTTGCACCAAGCAGAAAGAAACGCGAGCAGTATGAAAAGACAAGGAAAGAAAGGACCACAAGCAATGCAGGTCAACTCAACTTTAGAAGAGGTAATAGCTGCAACAGATGGAATGTCAGATAAAGAGTTGAGGATATATATGCTTCAGATGATCTGGAGTCTCAAGGAAGACATGAGACAGCAAAATCAGACAATGAAAGATCACATTGACAAACAAATCCAGGAAGTAAAAGATCAATTTCACAGGGAGATAGAGGTAATAAAAAACAAACAAATAGAAATCCTAGAAATGCGGAAACAGTAAACCAACTTAAAAACTCTGTTGAGAATACTACCAGCAGAGTAGATCACTTAGAAGAGAGAACATCAGACAATGAAGATAAAGTATTTCAACTGGAAAAGAACATAGATAGCTCAGCAAGACTGCTAAGAAACCATGAGCAGAACATCCAAGAATTATGGGACAATATCAAAAGACCAAATTTAAGAGTCATTGGGATACAGGAAGGCACAGAGCTCCATACCAAAGGAATAAACAGTCTATTCAGTGAAATAATACGAGAAAACTTCCCAGAATTGAAGAATGAGACAGAATCCCAAATCCTAGAAGCCTACAGGACGCCAAATGTGCAAAATCATAAGAGATCCACACCTAGACACATTATAATGAAGATGTCCAACATACAGAATAAGGAGAGAATTTTAAAAGCTGCGAGAGAAAGAAAGCAGATTACATTTAGGGGTAAACCAATCAGGATAACAGCTGATCTCTCAACACAGACTCTGAAAGCTAGAAGATCCTGGAATAACATATTTCAAACTCTGAAAGAAAATGGGTTCCAACCAAGAATCGTGTATCCGGCGAAAGTAAGCTTCAGGATAGAAGATGAAATTAAAACCTTCCACGATAAACAAAAGTTAAAAGAATTCACAGCTAGAAAACCATCTCTTCAAAAAATCCTTGGCAAAACATTACAGGAAGAGGAAATGGAAAATAACATTGAAAACCAACAATGGGAGGTAGGACAGTAAAGGGGGGAAAGTAGTCAAAGTGGATAACAAATCAGGTTTAGTAACATCAATAAACAAATATGGCTAGAAGAACTAACCATATCTCAATAATAACCCTAAATGTTAATGGCTTAAACTCACCAATCAAGAGACACAGGCTAGTAGAATGGATCACAAAACAAGACCCAACAATATGCTGCCTACAGGAGACGCATCTGATAGGAAAAGATATTCATAGACTGAAGGTGAAAGGTTGGGAAAAATCATACCACTCATATGGACTGCGGAAACAAGCAGGAGTGGCCATACTCATATCTAATATAATAGATTTCAAGCCAAAGTTAATCAAAAGGGATAAAGAAGGACACTTCATACTGCTCAAGGGAACCATACACCAACAAGACATAACAATCATAAATATATATGCCCCAAATAATTGTGCAGCTTTGTTCATCAAGCAAACTCTTCTCAAGTTCAAGAGTCTAATAGACCACCATACAATAATCATGGGAGATTTCAACACACCTCTCTCACCACTGGACAGATCTTCCAAACAAAAGTTAAATAAGGAAACTATAGAACTCAATAACACAATTAACAACCTAGACCTAATTGACATATATAGACTATACCACCCAACATCAAGTAGTTACACTTTTTTCTCAGCAGCACATGGAACCTTCTCAAAAATAGACCATATATTATGTCACAGGGCAACTCTTAGACAATATAAAGGGGTAGAGATAATACCATGCATCTTATCTGACCACAATGGAATGAAACTGAAAATCAATGATAAAAGAAGGAAGGAAAAATCAAGCACCACTTGGAGAATGAACAATAGGTTGCTGAATGATCAATGGGTTTTAGAAGACATCAAGGAGGAAATTAAAAACTTCCTAGAGTTAAATGAAAACACAGACACAACATATCGGAATCTATGGGACACATTGAAAGCAGTTCTAAGAGGAAAATTCATTGCTTGGAGTTCATTCCTCAAAAAAAGAAAAAACCAACAAATAAATGATCTCATACTTCATCTCAAAATCCTAGAAAAAGAAGAGCAAAACAACAGCAAAAGAAGTAGAAGGCAAGAAATAATTAAAATCAGAGCTGAAATTAATGAAATTGAAACAAAAGAAACAATTGAAAAAATTGACAAAACTAAAAGTTGGTTCTTTGAAAAAATAAATAAAATTGACAGACCCTTAGCCATGCTAACGAAGAGAAGAAGAGAGAGAACCCAAATTACTAGCATACGGGATGAAAAAGGCAATATCACAACAGACACTTCAGAAATACAGAAGATAATCAGAAATTATTTTGAATCCTTATACTCCAATAAAATAGAAGATAGTGAAGGCATCGATAAATTTCTTAAGTCATATAATCTGCCCAGATTGAGGCAGGAGGATATAGACAATCTAAACAGACCAATAACAATAGAGGAAATAGAAGAAACCATCAAAAGATTACCAACTAAGAAAAGCCCAGGACCGGATGGGTATACAGCAGAGTTTTACAAAACCTTTAAAGAGGAACTAACACCAATACTTTTCAAGCTATTTCAGGAAATAGAAAAAGATGGAGAACTTCCAAATTCATTCTACGAGGCCAACATCACCCTGATTCCGAAACCAGACAAAGACACTTCAAAGAAAGAAAACTACAGACCAATATCTCTAATGAACCTAGATGCAAAAATCCTCAATAAAATTCTGGCGAATCGGATTCAAATACATATCAAAAAAATTATACACCATGATCAAGTAGGATTCATCCCTGGGATGCAAGGCTGGTTCAATATACGGAAATCAATAAATGTTATTCACCACATCAATAGACTTAAAAATAAGAACCATATGATCATCTCGATAGATGCAGAAAAAGCATTCGACAAAGTACAGCATCCCTTTATGTTCAAAACTCTAGAAAAATTAGGGATAACTGGATCATACCTCAACATTGTAAAAGCAATCTATGATAAGCCACAGGCCAGCATCATTCTGAATGGAGAAAAATTGAAGGCATTCCCTCTAAGATCTGGTACAAGACAGGGATGCACTCTCTCACCACTTCTGTTCAACATAGTCCTCGAAACACTGGCCAGAGCAATTAGGCAGACGAAAGAAATTAAAGGCTTAAAAATAGGAAAAGAAGAACTTAAATTATCACTATTTGCAGATGATATGATCCTATACCTAGCAGACCCAAAAGGGTCTACAAAGAAGCTATTAGAGCTAATAAATGAATTCAGCAAAGTGGCAGGATATAAGATCAACACGCATAAATCAAAGGCATTCCTGTATATCAGCGACAAATCCTCTGAAACAGAAATGAGGACAACTACTCCATTCACAATATCCCCCCAAAAAATAAAATACTTGGGAATCAACCTAACAAAAGAGGTGAAAGATTTATACAATGAAAATTACAGAACCCTAAAGAAAGATATAGAAGAAGACCTTAGAAGATGGAAAAATATACCCTGCTCATGGATAGGCAGAACTAACATCATCAAAATGGCGATATTACCAAAAGTTCTCTATAAGTTCAATGCAATGCCAATCAAAATCCCAACAGCATATCTTGTAGAAATTGATAAAAGAATCATGAAATTCATATGGAATAATAAAAGACCCAGAATAGCAAAAACAATGCTAAGCAGGAAGTGTGAATCAGGCGGTATAGCGATACCAGACTTCAAACTATACTACAGAGCAATAGTAACAAAACCAGCATGGTACTGGTACCAAAACAGGCGGGTGGACCAATGGTACAGAATAGAGGACAAAGTAACCAATCCACAAAACTACAACTATCTTATATTTGATAAAGGGGCTAAAAGCATGCAATGGAGGAAGGATAGCATCTTCAACAAATGGTGCTGGGAAAACTGGAAATCCATTTGCATCAAAATGAATCTGAATCCCTATCTCTCGCCATGTACAAAAGTTAACTCAAAATGGATCAAGGAGCTTGATATTAAATCAGAGACACGGCATCTGATAGAAGAAAAAGTTGGTTATGATCTACATGCTGTGGGATCGGGCTCCAAATTCCTCAATAGGACACCCATAGCGCAAGAGTTAACAACTAGAATCAACAAATGGGACTTACTCAAACTAAAAAGTTTTTTCTCAGCAAAAGAAACAGTAAGAGAGATAAACAGGGAGCCTACATCCTGGGAACAAATCTTTACTCCACACACTTCAGATAGAGCCCTAATAACCAGAATATACAAAGAACTCAAAAAATTAGACAATAAGATAACAAATAACCCAATCAATAAATGGGCCAAGGACCTGAACAGACACTTCTCAGAGGAGGACATACAATCAATCAATAAATACATGAAAAAATGCTCACCATCACTAGCAGTCAGAGAAATGCAAATCAAAACCACCCTAAGATACCATCTCACTCCAGTAAGATTGGCAGCCATTAGGAAGTCAAACAACAATAAGTGCTGGAGAGGATGTGGGGAAAAGGGCACTCTTGTTCATTGCTGGTGGGACTGCAAACTGGTGCAGCGAATTTGGAAAGCAGTATGGAGATTTCTTGGAAAGCTGGGAATGGAACCACCATTTGACCCAGCTATTCCCCTTCTTGGTCTATTCCCTAAAGACCTAACAAGAGCATGCTACAGGGACACTGCTACATCGATGTTCATAGCAGCTCAATTCACGATAGCAAGACTGTGGAATCAGCCTAGATGCCCTTCAATAGATGAATGGATAAAAAAAAATGTGGCATTTATACACTATGGAGTATTACTCTGCATTAAAAAATGACAAAATCATAGAATTTGGAGGGAAATGGATGGCATTAGAGCAGATTATGCTAAGTGAAGCTAGTCAATCTTTAAAAAACAAATACCAAATGACTCCTTTGATATAAGGGGAGTAAACAAGGACAGGGTAGGGACGAAGAGCTTGAGAAGAAGATTTACATTAAACAGGGATGAGAGGTGGGAGGGAAAGGGAGTGAGAAGGGGAATTGCATGGAAATGGAAGGCGATCCTCAGGGTTATACAAAATGACATATAAGAGGAAAGGAGGGGTAAGACAAGATAATACAAATGGAAGAAATGATTTACAGTAGAAGGGGTAGAGAGAGAAAAGGGGAGGGGAGGGGAGAGGAGGGGGGATAGTAGAGAATAGGACAGACAGCAGAATACATCAGACACTAGAAAGGCAATATGTCAATCAATGGAAGGGTAACTGATGTGATTCAGCAATCTGTATACGGGGTAAAAGGGGGAGTTCATAACCCACTTGAATCAAACCGTGTAATATGATGTATTAAGAACTATGTAATATTTTGAAAGACCAATAATAAATAAAAAAAAAGACTTACCACTGTCATTTTGTTAATTGTCTTCTTGATTTGTAGATTCTTTGTTCCTTGCTGTTTCCCTTTTTGTTAAATGATTTTTAATAGTGATATGCTTTCTTTCCTCTTTATCTTTTTTGTATCAAATATAATACTTTGTAATTACCACAAAGTTTAAGTTAAACATGTTATAGTTAACTGTTTTAAGCTGATAACAATTTAAGAGTGTACATAAAATTTTTTGTGCTTTTTACTCATACATTTCATTATTGATGTCATAATATTCATGTTTTAATTTTGTTTATATAAGCAAATAACTTGTAATTTGTTATTTTAAATAATTTTTAACCTTTATGCTGGAGATCTGAGTGATTTACATGTCACCGTACAATATTAGAGTAGTCTGGATTTGTCAATATACTTTTACCAGTGAGACTTATGCTTTCATATGTTTTCATGTTACTAATTAGACCTTTTTTACATCTTGGAGAACTTCCTTAAGCTTTTCTTATAAGGAATTTTTACTTTTATTTTTCTAGTATGATAATTAATTTTGGTTATCAACTTGACTGGATTAACAGAATTAGTGAACTATATTTCTGGGTGTGTCTATGAGGTTGTTTCCAGAGAAGATTGTCATGTGAGTCAACAAATTGAGAGGGTAATGCTTTCCTGAATGTGGGTGACAACATCCAATAGACTGAGAATCTGGGTGGAATGATAAAACTGATAAAGTGGGAAGCTAAGTTTTGATTCTACTTTCCCTTTCTGAGCAGCTGTGTTTTTCTGTTGCCTTTGACCATGGAAATCAGACTATAGTTTCTTTAGCCTTTGAAAGCAGAGGGGGATATACAGGGGTGGGTGGTTAATCTAGGTTGTCAATTTAATTGGATTGAGATGTCTTAAACTAAGAGAATTCTGGGTGTGTGGATGAGGGATTTCCAGAAATAATTGGTATATGGAACAGATACTGAGGAGAGAGACCCACCCTAAATGTGTGTGTGGGAGTCCATAGGTTAGGGGATCTGGATAGAAAAAATGGTGGAAGGAGGAGGAAGTCCATGTAGATCTAAACTCCCATTCTTGGGCACTTTGATTACTGCTGCAATCACCAGAGGACATTGGACTCCAGCTCCTCCACTATTACAAAACAGACACAGACCAGTGATTCTCCAGGAGGTAAAGGCCTTCAGTCCCGAGCTGCATCATTCATCTTCCATCTTCTGAGACACCAGCTTCTTGGACTGAGCAGCTACAGGTTCTTCTCGTTCTCCAGTCTGTGGACAGCCATTTTAGAACTACCTTCTAATAGTTTCATGCAATCTAATAAGTCCCCTTTTAATAATCATGTGTGTATGTTGGGGGGTGTATCCTGTTGGTTATGATCCTCTAGAGTATCCCAATACAAGGAGATGTTGGATCTTCAGCCTTGGACAGTGTCTGCAAGAATGGTCTCTCTCTCATCTCTAGGCTTCTGGCTTCTTGGACTGAGCAGCTGATATTTTCCTTGCTTTCCAGCCTGAAGATGGACATTGTAGAATTCTTCAGTCTCTGTGATCATGTAAAGCAAATAAAGAAACACCCTTTTTTGATTATTATTATATTTCATTCTGTTTCTCTTTAGAATTCTGGCTAATTCATCTGGGAAAATGTTTTTATTTCCTTCCTTTCTGAAGGATACTCTACCAGTTAAGGTATTCTGGGGTTTTATTATCCCTTAATATACTTTGAATATATCCATCATCTTACTCCCAGTGACCTGCAGATTTTCTGCTAAGAACTATTAGAATCTTACCAAGGTCCCTTTTTATTGTGAGGACGTTATTTTTTTATTTAAATGTGAGGACATTTCTTCTCTTGCTGATTTCAAGGTTCTCTGCCTATGGTTTTTGAATATTTATCTTGATAAAGTCTTCTTTAGGTTAAATCTAATTGAAGACCCGTGAGCTTCTTGTACCTAGATGTTTATATCTTTCCTCAGATTTGGGAAATTCTTAGCAATTATTTTTTGAACAGTATCTATGTTTCATTATTTCATTTATATCCTTCTTGAAATGTGTAATTCATATATAAATTCTATAAGCTCTCTCCCTTGCTTTTTTTTCTGACATGATATGTTCAAATTACTACGTGACTTCAAATTTATAGATTAATTCTATCTTTGATCAGTTCTGCTGTTGATGTTTGCTAATGCATCTTTGTTTCATTCATTGTATTTTCAGCTCCAGATTTTCTGTTTATTTCTTTTGTATGATTTGAGTTTCTAAACCTTCTCATGTTGCTCATGTATTATTTTGCTAATTTTATTGAATTTTCTCTTTATGCCTTCATTGAGCTTCCTTAAATAATTATTTTGAACTTTTTGTAGGAAATTCCTTTGGAGTTAATTATTGGAAAATTATTGTGTTCTTTCGGTGGCATTGTTTCCTTGCCTTTTGGTGTTTGTTGTTGCTTTGCATTAATATCTGCACATTTGGTGGAACAATTATCTCTTTCATACTTTTATATTTGGTTTTATTGGAGAAAAACCTCCTACGGTTTGGTATGAGGGATGAAATTGTTTGGAGTGTGGCAATTCTGGTTCCAATAAGGGCACACCAATGTAGTCTAAATCTAAAGTTGCATTGGCAAAAGATTGCAAGGCTCCTCGGAGGTGAAGACTGTGATGATCCTCATCCTGTTAGGTTTTTCAATGGTAGTACTGCAGGGTGCTCTTCTTAATCTTTCTCCTAATCTTTCTCATACTGGTGAAGTCATGGTCAAGAGTTTTCATCTTGTGTCCCAGTTAAGCTGGTAAGTGTGCCTTTTAGTAGTGGTGGCCCTAGCATCTGATACACAATACCTATACCCTGGCCGTGATCCCAGAGTTTGGCCTGTGGACACATACAGAGAAAATCTTACTCCAAAATCAAGAGTTCATGCAGGGTTAAAAGGAATGAGAACTCCTGAGGCAGCATAACCGTGGCTCTTCTTGGGGGGTGGAGTAAGTAGCATCTCCCTCTCTGAGTGTCCATGACAAAAATTTCTGTTGGCGACTTCAGTGACAAAAGATATCAGTGTCCTCTGCAGAGAAGATGGTTAGAGGTTACAGTGGAAGCAACCACATGGATAATATTCCCCACCATTCTTCATTCCTGGCCATCTCCAATAATATCTCACGTGTGCTATTCTCTCCACCAATCCTTCCTGTGTTGTTATTCTAATTTTTAATCTTTTTGTTCCACGATGCTGCTGCAAATTTTTAAGTTGTTTTAGTAAGCTTTTTTCACCACTGTGACTAAAAGATCTAACCAGAAAAAAATTGTAGAGGAAGAAAAGTTTGAGGGTTCACAGTTTCCGAGTCTCAGTTCATAGACTATTAGCTCCAGTCCTCAGGGTTGGAAGTGAGGCAGAACTTCAGGGTGGAAGACAACGGAAGAGGGAAGCAACTCACATGATGATCAGTAAGCAGAGAGAGAGAGAGAGAGAGAGAGAGAGAGAGATTTCTGCTTGCCAGATACAAATATATGCCCTGAAGCCACACCCCCCATGTCCCATCTTCTCCAGCATACCCACCTGCTTTCAGTTTCACTCAATTAATCCTTTTAGATAATTAATTCACTGATCAGGTTGAGGCTCACATAATCTAGTCATTTCTCCTCTAAATCTTGCATTGTTTCACACAATGGTTTGGGGGGGGGGGGAAACACTTCACATCCAAACCATAACATAAGCAGACCCTTGAGCTATAATTTTTCATGAATAAATGTCTATTAGTTTTAGGTAGGAGAGGAAGAAGAAAGTTTCTATCAGACCCTCTACCATTTTGTTGACATCAGTTTGTACAGTATATATCTTGAATAATGTCTTGTAGTATATACTCAGTTAAACACTTCTTTCCATCTACTATATACTAAACATTTTCCCATGCCACTGATAACCTTGTATGATAAGTTATGATACACGCATGCTATGTAAACACAAAGATAAACCATGGTTTCTTTAACAGGATCCCCAACTTTGAATATTTGAGTTGTTTATAGACATTTGATGCTATAAATAAGTAGCAGAGTCTATTTTGAAAAATAACATCTTCACATTCATGGATAAAATTATTATATATGTTATAAGATAAAAAGGAACATTCTTTTAAAGTAATATTGATATTTATGGTTGATATACTTACCAGAAGTTTTCAAGGTGTTATGCTCTTAGTGACTACTACAAATTATTTTATACTTTTATGATTCCTTTATCACATGTCTAAAAATGTTTAAATATCTTGAGTAGATCAACCACCTAAAAATGGTAGAAAAATTACAAACTCCTGCAATCTCAATACTCAGGTCTTTAGGCAAAGTTTTTAAAAATTGCTATCTACACAAGAATGTAAGATGATAATATTTTGCCCCATTCTCACTGATACCTTGGAAACTTTTTGTTTCTTTGTTACTTACTCTTTTTAGAAAATCATACATTTTTCAAATTTTTGAAATTCCCTTTTCATTTTTTTCTTTAACTTTGAAATCATACATACTAATTTTTTTTAGAGATTACTATTAAAACACATTTTTAACCTGGGTCTAAATTCAGTCAACATTTTTACTATTTACCCAAAGAAGACAAATATCATAGAGTATAATGACACTGATTATCTATCTCCTGAAACATGTTCTTTTCCAGTATTTGATTGCCATTCAACTAAACAGTGAAAATTAAATTTGATTTACCCACATATTTACCAATTTCTTAATGTTTTTCTTGTATCTCACATTTATTTATTCCTGCAATTTCCATTTTAAATGTGTGTACTCTGGGTCCCCTAGATATTGTTCTTAAAGCCTTCATTCTGCAAGTACTTTAGGTTTCTGCATTCTTTAATTTTTAATAGCTTCATTATCATCTATAAGGTGAAAATGGTGTAGACTCAGTGTTTCTTGGGAATTGTGGTTAATTGTCTGTGTCCCTTGGCTTCAGCCTACCATTGTGAAGGTGAATCTTCTCAGTAGTACAGAGGGGATCAACTTAATTTTCACAGATCTCAGTCACATTCTGGCTTTAAATAAACTTTTCCTTCTTTAAAAGGAAAAATGACTACTTTTTAACTAAAATCATATTTTTTATACTTCACTCCAAAGTCCAGTCTGTTTCTTTTTTGTAAGTTTCCAATAGAGTACATTCAAAGTGAAAATCTAATAGAGGTTAAGTTTATTACCTGAAGTATTAATTCATATGGTTCAATCACTCAGGCAAATAAATGACATTCTTCCATATTTTGTCTATATTTACATAACTCCAGTATTTCTTTCATTATGTTGTAGTATTATATAGCACTTACTGTGCAATAATACTTGGAAGTCTGCAAACTAAGATTTCATGAACAACTTCTGAGACATCATAATAGTGGAGAAAGATAACATTCTGAATTTGTTATTTGCCTTGTCCTTTCTATCTTCTAAATTTCTTAAAATTTTGGATATGGCATTTGTTATGGTTTAAATATGAAGTGTCCCCCAAAAGCTCCCCCAAAAGTTTATTCACTTAAACTAATCAGTAAATTAACCTCTGATAGGAATTAACTGGGTGGTAACTGTAGTCAGGTGGGGTGTGGATAGAGGAAGTGGGTCCCTGGAGATGTGCCTTTAGGGTATTTTGACCCTGGTAAGGGGAGTTGGTCTCTCTGCTTCCACGTTGCCAAGTTCTGAGTCGCTTTCCTCCACCACACTCTTCCAGCATGATGTTTTGCCTCACCTTGAGGCCCCGAAGAATGGAATTTTTGGACTAAGACCTCCAAAACCGTGAGCCCCATATAAACTTTTCCTTCTTATAGTTGTTCTTGTATGGTCTTTTGATCATGGCAGTGAAAAAGCTGACCAAAGCAGCCTTCTTCAAGGTTGTATTGCTTTTTAAAAGTCTTCTCAAATATCTATATCCACGTATTTAATTTGTTGTTTCTAAACTTCAAGAATACATCCCCCCCCCCAAAAAAAAAAAAAAAAAAAAAACTTCAGTATACCCAATGTTAAGTCCTTTTTCTGGCCCTACTTCATTGATTTTCCTTTCCTGACATTTCCAATCTGTTTATGATGACCTCATTTTTCTGCCTTCACAGAGTCAAAGTATCAGAATGTCTTTGATACGCAAATTACACTAGAACTTCAAAGACTTACAGATTTTCTTCAATATCATTTTTTTTTCAGTACAGGAAGTATCTGATTTATGGTTTGACTTAATATTTTTATTATTTTATCATTCTATGAAAGGTGACATGCATTTAGTAAAACCTATATTTTGAATTTTGATCTTTTTCCCAGCTAGCAATATGAGGTACAATTCTTTTGTGTGATCCTGGGCTTCAGCAGCAGCAGCAGCAGTAACAGTGAACTACAGCTCCCAGTCATGAATGTAAAAACACATATCCTCTAGTATACTGTGTTGCTAAACACTGTTTCTTAGGTTGAGTGTATTAAATGCAGTTTGCTCTTACATTTTCAATTTACAATGGGTTTATCAGACCTAACCATACTGTAAGCTGAAGAGCATCAGTATTCACTTTGCTTTTCTAGTGGCATCACTATTCAGTTCAACATTGTTTCACTTCCTAAGGAATAAAAATCTCACACTTCCATGTACTAGCTTCTTAAAGTCACCTCCTGGCAGACCATAGCACATTCTCCTCTCACACTCAAATTTTTACCTTCAAGTTTTTATTCATGCTTTTTAAGCCTATAATCTTTACAATTTCTCACATGCTTTGCTTTTAAAACCATGATTGAATCCTAACCACAGAAGAGCAAATAGTCATAAACTGTTCCTGACCTACCAGAAGAGTACATTTCCTACCCTTTTTCAACTCTGAGTTCATTTCAGAGATCTTTAAATATTCTATAATAATTTGACATTTTCACATGTCAAGTTTACCTCTAAGATTCTAGAGATATACTACCCAATAGTCTAATGCTAATGAGCACTTGAAATGCCTAATCTGAATTGAGCTGTTCTTTAAGCATAAAATGTGTACCAGAGTTTGAAGACTTAATATTGATTAAAAAAAACACATAAAATGTCTTAATATTTTAGACTGACCCATAGCAACCATGAGTATGCTTCAACTTTTAACACATGCAGAAAGATATTTGCAGAAATCTTTACCAAGTATGCTAATTGATATTGAATCAGTTCTGCAGGCACATAGTTATAGATCCTTTCTCACTTGTCTTCCTTCCAATTCTATGTACAAAGCCAACTGAATCATCCTTCCAAGCCTGAGCCCTTTCTCAGTTTTTTAAGTCCCTTAGAATGGCCTTGAGGTGGAACAGTGATCAAGAAGAGCAGTAACTAGTCAAAGTAGCTTTGAGGCCTGTGAGAACTGTGTAGCTTCTTATGTAATTATTTCTGATACTAAGATTATCTAGATAAATAAATATTATTTCATAATGATCTATTTTAATTGATTTGTTTTTCATGAAGTCATGACTTTGGTTTATTATACAAAGACTGCTAGCAATCTGACATGAGACTTGCTCTCAAATAGGACTGGGGACTTACTAGTATAAAATGACCTTGTAGCAGTCAATGGGGTTTTTTCCCCCTCTAGAGCTAGAAGCACAGCAGTGTCCACTTGAATGGCAAATTGTGATAAAGTAGCAAGAGCAAAATTGCATAGCATAATCACTGCAATTTTTTATTGAATTGAGCCCTTTGCTCTTTCTCTTGACAGAACAGTTTATTGAATGTGCTTGTGGAAAACAAAGAAAAGCTGTAAAGAAAAATACTTTTTTTTTTTGTCTGAGAATATAAGAGAAAATGTGCCTACTTCAAGAGTGCATTTCTTAAATGGAAGAACATTTTCAGGTGCAAACAGATTCTTTAGAAATATCATAAAACTGTGCCGCTCAAGGGCAATTCAGTGACTGATGAGGTTTCTATCTGGCAGCCCAGTCAGCTTGAACAATGGAAGTTCCTTATGTCCTTTATTCCAAGGAAATAGAGAAATTCTCCCAGATAATAAAATATTTTCATTAAAAGGCAGAAGTATGACTTAACAGACGGCTAATATTTTACTTTGTATATCTAATAAAAAAAGGGAATGTGAGCTGCAAGTTAAAGTTTTATGAGCATGAATGAATAGAAAAACAATTATCTGGAGTTTAAGGCAGAAATTGACATTGAAAATTGGGTTTGAATCCTAGCTTCAGCACTAATGCCATTTTGGTTAGATAGAATTAGCTCACCTAAGTTTTCTTAACCACTTTCAAGCTTAGTAACCTTCAACAGAATCTTGAAATATTTTTCTTTCTTATTTTTTTTTTAGTCTTAAAGTGGGAATAATGCTGTTTATTATGAAATATTTTTATGAAATTGATACAAAAACTCTACTGCAGATATTGGACTTGATTATTATCATTTTCTTTTGATTAATATCCATTCCAATTAATTATTCTATTATAATTGATATTTTAATTGATACTATAATGTTGGCTCATTCTGTTTAAGAAGTCTGTTTATCTGTTACATATTTTAAATATTCCTGGACAAAGTACAGAATGGAAGTGAATCTAAGACTCTTGGGACATTCACCTTTTTGTAAAATTTTATTCTTTCTTATATGATTTTAAAAAAATTAGAAATTTTTGAAGTATTTTTATTTCAAAAATTTAATCTTTAATACTAAATATTTTGATTTTGATGATAACCATTTTTTTCTAGAAGTTTTTTAGCATAAATATTATAGAGCAGTCTATTCTGGAATCCCTTCCAAGGTAAGGAATAGAAACCATATTATACTTCAACCTTAACAAAGTCTTACTGAATATATTTTAGAGCAAATTCCCCTGTTTGGAATTATAGATTGAAAAAGCTGGCAGATATTTACTATTGTCCATTCTCTGGGAATTTCCTGCTATCCATTTGAAAAGCCAATATTACTGATTAATCTCAGATATAAATTTATAAGTTCTTAGTGAGAGTCAGATATGTAACCAGGGACATTTTAGAGACTAAAGTTTAGCCACACTTAAAAACTCAGCAGTTCTCTCCCACATATCTTTTTTATGATGATATTTTTGCTAGCAAAAAGAATAGTTCATTGTTGAACATTGATGTAAAAATTAAGAATTATAAAGGAAAGGGTACTAAAAATGATATAAGAGTTTTCTCCTTCCCTCTCCCCATCTCCCAGGACTTTCTATCTTATATTTTTATGATTCTCAGTTTCATCTTTAAAGTCTTCAGGACTAATATTTTATTTGATGTTGGGGATGTTTAGGTAAGTTTCAATATATTGGATTATTTTTCTTTTATTATATTTACATATATTTTATTATAATCATGTCATTATTTTATTGTCTTTAGTTGAATAATATATAGAAAAGAATAGAGTAATATTCCAAGAAGTGTTTTCATATACTAATGTATGATTAATTACTCAGTATTGACGGGGCTCACACCACATGACATTAATCTTAAAGTACTAAGATATATTTTATTAACTTTGCTAATGCATACATTACTATCAGTTTTACAAGCTACTAGATTTTGTCTTCTAAATCCAAATTTAATTAAGAAATAGATTATTAAAAGAAAATAGAGCCCCTTTTCAAGTATAAGCTGTAAAAACAACAATTTTTTAAACAACAGAAGGAGTAATTTTATCATTTCAATTAGTGTTTTCCTGTGTATCAATCATCTTTTACTTGATTTTTGTAGCATCTGTTTGGTGTGTTAAAAGTGAATTAGATAGGGCTTGGGTTGTGGCTCCTAGCATGTATGAGGTATTGGGTTCAATTCTCAGCACCACATATAAATAAAAAAGGTCAATTGACAACTAAAAATATTTTTTTAAAACATGGATTAGACAAAGAGGAATGAAGGGATGGAAGGGGGAATAGGAATTGGAAAGATGGTAGAATGAAATAGACATAAATAATCGGTTCACATGTGAATACACCACCAGTGAAACTCCACATCATGTATATCCACAAGAATGGGATCCTAATTAGAATCAGTTATACTCCATGTAGGTATACTATGCCAAAATACACTCTACTGTAATGTATATCTTAAAAGAACAAATTTTTTAAAAAACCCTCTTAACAAGCATATAAGTCTTAATTGGAGAAAATAAGTACTTACAGATACATTTCACATAATTTCTCATCTCTTTACCTGTAAATCAATACAAATAAATCATAAAACTGTGAGTTATTGTTCATCCTGGGACTTCTGTATTACAGGTGCCAATTTCTATGGCCCAAATTGCATAGGATTCTGTTTTTCTGATAGACTGTTTCTTAGATTCTGTCCTTAAGTTGGCTTTCTTATATCACTGAAGCATATTTCCTTCCTGCTAGGTGAGTTCCACACCCAGCCAGGAGGAATACCACTGCTGCAAATGGCCCTGCTGCTACTGTTCTGGCACTGATGGGCTCCTGCTGTTTGGGTATAAATGTTGCATTTATACACTGAGAATCGTTTATCTTGGCATCTAGGAGAACTGTTATCATGAACATGATGAATTCCTGAGCCAGAGTATATTTTTGCATTCTCTCTTCTATTTTTCACTTATTTGGTATCTATTGTAATGGTGCCTCAAATAAACATGATTTATTGTCCATGTTATTTATAGATACAGTATACTTTCAGGTATGCATTCAGCAGATTCTCTGTTCCTATGTGGTTATGTTTCATCCTGTTTCTTTTTTACTATGTTTGCATGATCAGATTTCTTCCTTAGAATATGTGTGCAGTTAAAAATCCCAGGCTTTGGGAATAAAGACAAGCCTGCATTTAAAACCATGCTTCATTCCTTACTCTGAGACATTGGAACACTTGTTAAAAAATCAAAAATCTTGTTTCACCATATAAAAATGAAAGTAGTATCTTCTTTTCAAAATTATTCCCGTAACTAAATGGAACAATGAATTTACTATATTAACCACAGGGAAAACACTGAGCAAATCTTAGCTTCCTGTGGGTGCTAGGATCTCATTACATTTTCCAAATTAATTAGTGATAACAGAAAGAACAATACTCATCTAAGTTGGTCTTTGGTTGCTCTGGAGATAAATTCTACAGAGGCTACTCATTCATATCTGGCTGGAAGCTCTGGACTCATTCGTATCAGTTTGGCTATTCTGAAATACTTTTTCACTCCAATGTGTTTGTGCTTCCATGTTTATATATTTAATTATAAACAGACACACAGGAAGGGAACTGAAGCCAAAATTCAAGAACATAGTGATTTTCTGGTTCCCCAGTGCCTCTGGTCCTCTACACATGATTTATAGCAAGTAACAGCATCTCCAAAATGAAACAGTACCCTATCTACAATGATAGGGTGACCCTGGCACCCAGCCTCAACCTAAAGGAGTACCAAGAGCAGGTACAGTCCAAGATGTGCCAGGTTACATACCCTCAACTAGAACATCAGCAATTCACATAGTTGTTATTGAGGCAGCAAGATCTAAGAGCCCTGTCTGTGCTCCCCTGCCCACCTGGGTCCTATGGTCCTATTGTCCTAGCTGGCTCCCTTTTCCCAGCCCTCAGGAATCTTCCCAACAGCAGAATCTTTCCTTTTCTTGCCAGGTCTGGGCTTTGAGGGTCCCTTGGTACAGCACTTAGAAGAACATCATAGCTGCCCTGGAATCAGCACAGCTTGACCTCAGGTCCCCTACATGTTGGACTAGTTGTTGAACACTGTATGATTATCTAACTTTGTAGAGCTCAGCTTACTACTAGATACTTTCCAGAGACTCTGCATATACACTGGTATCAAGACCAGGATGACTTGGGCCCAGGACATTACTTAATTTATAGGGGGATATGTGCCTGCAAATTTCTGTAGATTTGTGGGGTCAGAAGATCTGGAGCAGAGGTGAGTTGGTGTGTACACTGGTTTCTTCTTGTCCCTTGAACAGAGCATTTCCCCAGAATGCTAGAAGTGGACATCTGAGTTTTCCCTCTGAATGTCTCCACCACATCACATACAAACATTTCTGTTGGTTTCTGGGACTAGAGGTGGAGTTACTGCTCAGAGCGCATTTAGCTTTAGTCAGTACTGCCCAAGAGCTCTTGAAAGAGCTTTACCTCGCCCAGCTGGTCAACCTGAGACTTAGGGATTGTGTGGCTTCTCCATGTTTTCTGACCTGTGACATCCTAGTGATTTTAATATTTGTTTCCTTAATGAATGAGAGACTGACACATTTTTATATGTTAATCTAATATTAGAAATCTTTATAAACTGTGTCCGTTTTTAGACTTAGTTTTCTACATTTATTTGAATTTCTTATACTAAAAGTCCTGAAACATTTTTCCTATTTGTACTTTTAGTAGCATTTCTTGATTTTAACACTGATTTTAATTCTTTTCAACAATTTGTCATGAACCTGTTTTGTTTTTTATCAGTGGGAGACTAGCATATTGTGGAACAAAATAAAATTATGAATAACAATTTAAGTGATTTTTGACAAGAAAAGAGCAAAGTTAGCGTCAAAGAGGTCTTTTCATTCTTCTCACAGTTTTTTGTATCTTTCCATGGCAAACTAGTTTTCTGTCAATATTAGTTGGAAGTGACTGTCTGGAGCACTGTATGGGGAAAAACTGAGAAGCCACATCTCTGCTTCATGGTTAGGTGATTTAAAAATGGCGTAATCAATCAGCAATGTCTGCCAGAGAATTGGGAGGGAGCTGCCAACATGTCAAACCTGCTTTAAATTATTTGTACAAATGCAAACATATTTTTTTCTGCTAGTCTTTTATAAATTTGGTTCAAATAGTATTTGTAAAGTTACTGTCACATTCTAGCTTTATCATTCCTAATATAGTTTAAGCAACAATCTAGTCATTTTGTTTTCATATAAGCCTTTGTATTGCATTTATATTTTCACTTAGAAGCAAACTAATAATATTTATATATGTGTTGGTCTATAAAGAATAAAAAGCCAAAAGATCAGGATTTTAACACAGATAGTTTTATAAAGCCCTGGGCCAAAGATCTTTGATTAATTTAAATGACATCCCCCCCATTTGAAAATGGATTATCTCTATAAAATCTTTGAGACATGAGCCTTATTAGCCCCAATTATTTTATGTTAATTTTTATTTAACATGCATCTAACATTGCTAGCATACTTCAATTTAAGATGTGACTGCAGATTTTAAATAACATTGTTAAAAGAAATAACCAGTTCTAGAGAAAGCCTTTTGTCTTCAGTATCCACACAAAAGTTTTCAAAGTATTGCTTGATTTTAAGTATAAAGTCCTCATTGTTTTACTTAAAAATTTTAAAAAGTATTATAATATAGCTTTTCAGTGCCCATAGTATATAGTTAACAACAGCTTGATTCAAGAATATTTTACCTGTCTCAATAATTCCTCTGGTAAGTGAATTACATGATAAAGAGGCCAGGAACATCTTAAGTGTTTTGACATATTCCATAATTGTTAATTACTAGGTTTAAATTATAAACATTTATTTGTATGTATGTTAATAAGACTTAAGATGTAAGTGTATCTAAACATCCATAAGGAAATACATTTTCAATTTATTATTATCCAAAGGAGTTTTAAGTTAAACCTTTGGTGATATTCTTACTCTAAGTAAAACTTTGGTATGCCTTGCTATATCAAAACATAAAGTCATTGTTACTGTCACTTTCTAACAGAATTTTGCAAACTGCTACATAGAAATAATTTTTTAATTTATGGACCACTTGTTTTAGGAACAGTGTACTTTTCCATCATGAAATGCTTTTTGATAATGGCTTCATAAGTATTGTTTTCTAAATTTCTCTAGAAATTTTACCAAAGTGATACTATTTTTACCACAATAGTAAAAAATGTTTTCTGTGAAATATTTTGATTCATTCTGTATCTCAGCCAGGAAAAAGCTAAGTAAATTAATGTTCATGTTTTCATTCCTCTTTTAAAATCATGTCTAGGGAGGTTTAGCTTATTCTAGTATGACTGTCTCTTATGTAAAATATGATTTCAGCTATACTTTCTGAACCAAGATGTGTTTGCCATAATCTACATCTGCTCTTATGCTACTTTTACTGAAATTTTAGTTAACATAGATTCTATTTCTTAGTTATTATTAGTCTACTTTTAAATACTTTTCATTGTAGTAATTTACTCCATGATCATATTTGTCTGTAGATTTTCTTAATGTTAACTATATGTTATGAAGTTTAAAGTTATGTACTATAATTATTTCTACAATTTAACTATAGTTCTACAATATTCTTAGGGATACTTATAATGATGTTCCCTCAAATGTATTATTTTTTTCATGTGTTCAAGTTTATTGAGGATTTTTGGTATTCTCATCACTATACTGGGAATGGAGGCATAAATGAATACAAAAAATGAATACAGTTGGTCCCTATTTCCTCTGTATACACCATAATCTGGATGAAGAAAAAGTCATTTGGAAATATTTCCCAAATATAGAACAAGTCCTGACCATGGCTGCTTTACTTTGTGGTCCACTTTCCATAAGCCATTGAGAATTCATGCAACTTAGTAATGGTAGGAAAAATGCTATGCTATTACTAAAAGGGCAGAAGGTTATTAGATCTTAAATAACAGAATGTTAGTTATTGCAGGAGGATAGAGATGTCTACATGAAAATCTGGCAAGAATAGAAACATTGTGTACATTTCAGGTCATAGATTTGGACAGGGATCAGAACACAAGAGACAGAAATGATTAAAGATAAAGCATTCACTCTGCTATTGACAAAACTCCACTATTGATGGTCCGACATCAACAACAAATATAATAACAATGATGTTTGAAATAATCAAACAAATGTACCTTATTTCAAATGCCTAAACAAGAAAAAAAAAGTAAATTTCATTCTCAATAGAATACAATGAAACCCTTTTAAAAGGGGGGTATTAGTGAATAAAGAGTATACAAGTATAGAACCACAGGGGCCTGCATGGGACCCAGGCTCACAGTAAGCCTGGGTTCATCCTGCGGTAGACACCAGCTGGAGCCTAGCTTCAGGCATAGGACTGCCCCTTCTGACCAGCAAACTACTGCAGGAGGGCAGGCCCCAACCAGATCTATCCTTACCAATTTGCACACTTCCCAGGTCCAGGGTAGGTGTGAGTTCATCCCCCCCCACACACACACCCAATCTGGGAGCCCAAGCCTAACCCACTTCCATTTTGGGACACTGCAGTTATCTCCATAGCCTTCCTGAAGAAGTAGCCCCTCAAATAGGACCTAGAAGCAGCTACATCTCAGAGCAGCCATCCCAAAGAGATTGTAAGGCCCTCCCTTTCAACCACATCTCTGTAAGACATCCATCTGCATCCTTCTTGGGGCACCTCCACTCTTATCTCAAGTCACCTTGGCTATTACTGCCACTAACTTTAGTTGCAGTAGCAAACACTGGGGGGAGGGGGTGTGCCAAGAAGGTCTGAAAACCCATCATCAAGGTGAGGTATAGACAATCTGCATGGGTACAGAAGAATATAGGGTAGAAACTGTAATATCTCAGATCCACACTGAAAGAAAGGAAGACACATAGACAACATGAAAAAACAAGGGAGGAAAGTGTCCCAAATTAACCAGGATACTACAATAACAGAACCATGGACAGCAGAGTTGATGAAATGTCAGAGAAGGAGTTCATAAGGTTCATAATTAAAATGATTTGTGAATTAAAGAATGACCTAAATGAGCAAATACAGGCAAAAATTGATCACTCCAACAAAGAGATAAGAGAGCAAATACAGGTAGCAAAAAAATTACTTCAAGAAAGAGGTAGAGACTCTGAAAAAAAAAACAAACAGAAACCTTGAAGGATACAATAAATCAAATAAAAAACTCAATATAAAGCATAACCAACAGACTAGATCACTTGGAAGAAAGAACGTTAGATGATGAAGACAAAGTATACAACTTGGAAAATAAAGTTGATCACATAGTGAAAATAGTCAGAAACCATGAACAGAACATCCAATAATTATGGGAGAGCATCAAAAGCCCAATCTAAGATGTATTGGGATAGAGAAAGGCATAGAGTTTCAAACCAAAGGAATGCACAATCTCTTCAATGAGATAATATCACAAAATTTCCCAAGCATGAAGTACCAATTGGAAAACCAAATACAAGAGGCTTACAGGACACCAAATGAACAAAATACACCATGGCACATTATAATGAAAATGCCTAGCATAAGAATAAGGCTAGAATCTTAAAGGCCACAAGAGAGAAATCAGATCACATATAGGGGAAGACTGATTCATGTATCAGCAGGTTTTTCAACCCAGATCCTCAAAGCCAAGAGATTGTGGAACAATATATACCAAACTCTGAAAGAAAATGGATGCCAACCAAGAATCTTATATCCAGCAAAATTAAACTTTAAGTTTGATGAGGAAATAAAAACCTTCCATGATAAACAAAAGTTAAAAAAGAATTTACAACTGGAAAGCCTGCAGTACAGAACATTCTTGCTAAAATATTTCACGAAGAGGAAATCAAAAACAATGATGAAGCACAGGGAGGTATTACACGGTAGGAAAATCTAATTAGAGGAGAAACCAAGTCACGTTAAACATCAAAAATTAACAAAAATAGCTGGGAATACAAATCGTGTCTCAATAATAAACCTGAATGTTAATGGCCTAAACTCACCAATCAAAAGACATAGACTAGCAGATTGAATTTTTAAAAAGACCCACCGATATGCTTCCTCCAAGAGACTCATCTCATAGGAAAAGAGATCCACAGACTAAAGGTGAAGGGTTGGGAAAAATACCACTCACATGGACTGCTGAAGCAAGCTGGGTTTCCATCCTCATATTAAATAAAGTAGATTTCAAACAAAAGTCAATCAATAAAGGATAATGAAGGACACTGCATACTACTCAGGGGACCCATACACCAACAAGACTTAACAATTATAAATATATATGCCCCCCAAAATGGAGCATCTATGTTCGTCAAACTCTTCTCAAGTTGAAGAGTCAAATAGACCACAACACAATAATTTGGGGTGATTTTAACACATCTCTTTCACCACTGGATAGATCTTCCAAACAAAAGCTGAACAAAGAGACTATATATAACTCAATAATACAATCAATAACTTAGACTTAACTGACATATATAGAATATTTCATCCTTCAGTGAGCAAATACACTTTCTTCTCAGCAGCACAAAAGTAGAGGAAATTACCCTGCATTCCATCAGATCATAATGGAATGAAATTAGAAATCAATGATAAAATAAGAAATAAAAGCTACTCCAACACCTGGAAACTAAATAATATGCTACTGAATGAACAAGGGGTTGCAAAAGACATTAAGTAGGATATTTTAAAAATTTTAGAGGTGAATAAGAACACAGATAACAATGAAATCACTGGGACACTATGACGCAGTTCTAAGAGGAAAGTTCATTGCATGGAGTTCATTCCTTAAAAGAAGAAAAGGTCAACAAATAAACAACTTAATATTACATTCTCAAAGACCTAGAAAAAGAAGAACAAATCTACACCAAAAGCAGTAGAAGATGGGAAATAATTAAAATCAGAGCTGAAATCAATGAAATTGAAACAAAAGAAACAATTGAAAAAATTAACAGAACAAAAAGTTGGTTCTTTGAAAAACTAAATAAAATTGACAAACCCTTAGCCATGCTAACGAAGAGAAGGAGAGAGAAAACTCAAATTACTAACATACAAGATGAAAAAGGAAATCTCATGATAGATACTACAGAAATACAAAAGATAATTAGAAATTATTTTCAAAACTTGTAATCCAATAAAATAGAAATATTGAAGGCATCAACAAATTTGTAGAGTCATATGATAAGCCTAAATTGAATCAGGATGAATACACAATTTAAACAAATCAATTTCAAGTGATGAAATAGAAGATGCCATCATAAGTCTACCAACCAAGTAAAGCCCAGGACCAGATGGATACACAGTCAAGTTCTACAGCACCTTTAAAGAAGAACTAATACCAATACTTTTCAATTTATTTCAGGAAATAGAAAAAGAGGCAGCACTTCCAAACTCATTCTAGGAGGCCAATATCACCCTGATTCCCAAACCAAAGACAGATCAAAAAAGGGAAACTTCAGACCAATATCTCTAATTAATGTATATGCAAAAACTCTGAATAAAATTCTGGCAAATCAATACAAAAACATATCAAAAAAAATTGTGCACCACGATCAAGTGGGATTCATCGCAGGGATGCAAGTTTGGCTCAACATATGGAAATCAATAAATGTAATTCATCACATCAATAGACTTAAAGAATCATATGATCATGTCAATAGATGTAGAAAAAGCACTTTACAAAATACAGCACCCCTTCATGTTCAAAACACTAAAAAAGTAGGGATAACAGGAACATATTTCAATATCATAAAGGCTATCTATGCTAAGCCCCAGGCCAACATCATTCTAAATGGAGAAAAATTGAAGACATTCCCTCTAAAAACTGGAACAAGACAGGGATGCCCTCTTTTACCACTTCTATTTAAAATAGTTTTTGAAACACTGGCCAGAGCAATTAGATGAAAGAAAATTAAAGGGATACACATAGGAAAAGAAGAACTCAAATTAGCGCTATTTGCTGATATTAAAATTCTATACCTAGCAGACCTAAAAAGTTCCACCAGAAAACTTCTAGAATTAGTAAATAAATTCAGCAATGTAGCAGGATATAAAATCAACACCCATAAATCAAAGGCATTTCTGTATATCAGTGACAAATCCTCAGAAAAGGAATTGAGGAAAACTACCCCATTTACAATAATCTCAACAAAAGAGGTGAAAGATATATACAATGAATGCTAAAGAAAGAAATCAAAGAAGACCTTAGAAGATGGAAAGATCTCCTTGCTTTTGGATAGGCAGAATTAATATTATCAAATGACCATACTACCAAGAGCACTATACAGATTTAATACAATTCCAATCATAATCCCAATTACATTCCTCATTGAAATAGAAAAAGCAGTCATGAAATTCATCTGGAAAAATAAGAGATCCAGAATAATAGCTAAAGTGGTCCTTAGCAGGAAGATGGGAGCAGGTGGCATCACCATACCAGACAGACCTTAAACTATACTACAGAGAAACAGTAACAAAAACAGCATGGTTTAGGCACCAAAACAGACTGGTAGACCAATGGTACAGAATAGAGAACACAAAGACTAACTCACAAAATTACAATTATCTTAGACAAAAGCACCATAAACATGCATTGGAGAAAAGATAGCTCTTCAACAAATGGTGCTAGGAAAACTGGAAATCCATATGTAACAAAATGAAATTAAACCCCTATCACCATGCACAAAATTCAACTAAGAATGGATCAAGGACCTAGAAATAAAATCAGAGACCCTGTATTTAATAGAAAAAAAAGTAGGCCCTAATCTCCCTCATGTGGGATTAGGCCCCAACTTCCTTAATAAGACTCCTATAGCACAAGAATTAAAATCAAGAATCAATAAATGGGATGAACTGAAACTAAAAAAGTTTCTTCTCAGCAAAAGAAATAATCTGTGAGGTGAATAGAGAACCTACATCTTGGCAGCAAATTTTTACCCCTCACACATCAGATAGAGTACTAATCTGTAGGATATATGAAGAACTCAAAAAGCTAAACACCGAAAAATGAATAACCCAATCAATAAATGGGCCAAGAACCTGAACAGACACTTCTTAGAAGATGATATACAATTAATCAACAAATATATGAAAAAATGTTCATCATCATTACCAATTAGAGAAATGCAAATCAAAACTACTCTAAGATTTCATCTCACTCCAGTCAGAATGGCAGCTATTATGAAGATAAACAACAATAAGTGTTGGTGAGGATGTGGGGAAAAAGGCACACTCATACATTGCTGGTGAGACTGCAAATTGGTGCAGCCAATATGGAAAGAGTATGGAAATTCCTTGGAAAACTTGGAATGGAACCATCATTTGACCCTGCTATTCCACTCCTCGGTCTATACCCAAAGGACTTAAAAACAGCATACTACAGGGAGACCGCCACATCAATGTTTATAGCAGCACAATTCATAATAGCTAAACTATGGAACCAACCTAGATGCCCTTCAGTAGATGAATGGATAAAAAAATGTGGCATATATACACAATGAAATATTACTCAGCAATAAAAGAGAATAAAATCATGTCATTTGCAGGTAAATTGATGGAGCTGGAGAAGATAATGTTAAGTGGAGTTAGCCAACCCCCCAAAAAACAAATGACAAATGTTTTCTTTGATATAAGGAGGCTGATTCGTAATGGAATAGGAAGGAGGGAGCAGGGGAGGAATAGAGGAACTCTAGATAGGGAAGAGGGGAGGGAAGGGAGAGGAGAAAGGGTTAGAAATGATGGTGGAGTGTGATGGACATCATTATTCAAAGTACATGTTTAAAGACATGAATTGGTGTGAATATACTTTGTATACAACCAGAGATATGAAAAAATGTGTTCTGTATGTGTAATAAGAATCGTAATGCATTCCACTATTTATATAAATAAATAAATAAAAATTAATAAAAGAGTATACAAGTATATAGAATAGCAAAATAAGAATGAGAGAAGGACATGCCTGGGAAAACAAAAGCCTAAAACTGGAAGTAAAAATCACCTGGAAAAAGTTAAAAATAGAATTACTGCCATAGAAATTAGTTAGAAAAACTATCTCAAAATGTTTTAAATCAATAGGAGACAAAATATGTCTGACATGGAAACTGTACAGAAAGACATTATTAGCAGCATTTCTAAAAAATTAGTGAAATGACACAATATAATTAAAGAGAGGAATAAAATGCTACTGGTATAAAAAATACCTTTTTATTCAGATTAAAAGGAACCTCTATTGTCTTCGAAAAAAATAAAAAATCATCCAATCTTAGATATGTTACAGCCACATTTCTTAGTAACTGAGAAAATTCGTACATGATTTAATGGACTGAAACTAGTTGCTTACAAAGAAAAAAAACAGTATCTGGATGCTCCTCTACAATATTAAATACCTGGGAATGATAGAGAAATGTATGTATTTTTTAAATAAAAAGGGTGTGATCTATTAGACAACAAAGATATTTTCAGATATGTAAATTTTGTTTTAAAAACTGACACATAAGAAAATATCAATATAAAAAAGAAGTAATGAAAATAAGAACTGTCAAAAATCACTAAAATTTTATGCTGTTATAAAAAATGTTTTTGTGAAAAAAGTATGATTCATAAATCATAATGTAATAACAATAATTTGTTCTCAAAAAAACTAAAATATAGTAAATAGGTCTGGAAAAAATCTTTGTGCAATTAAACTTTCTTAATTGTGGAAAACAAAAATAAATAAATAAAAATATTTAAGGATCAAATCAGTTTTGGAAATTTAAAAAGATAGAAATATAATTTAAAAGAGACTGTATTCTGAAGAAATGCACAAAATAAATTTTAGCTCTTGATCATATGTAGCAGGAGAAATGAAACAATAGAAAACATGAAACTAAAGGATATGTATGAAATAAATATGTTTAACCAAATATGTGTAGATGGATTAAACTTTCTATGGAAAAAATTACCTGGATAAAAATAACAATAATAACCTCTAAATCTATTCAACTCACAGGACATGGAACTACAACACAGTGACACAATGTGGTAAGTTTTCAAGAAAGGTAGAATTTATGTAATGAATGGAAACAAATCTTAAATGAAGATATGCTTCCAGAAAGTAGGGATCTTGGCACACCTAAGTTTCAAACTAGAAACCCTGAAGGATTATACTCCAGAGTAAACAAGAAACAGACACTCTATTATTAACCCCAAAGCTTAGCTGCAGTCTTCTTTGTCACAATTAGATTAAGACAATTTGGAATGTTACAAATTTAAATCTTCTAAGGAGAAAAATCATCTCATACAGATCTCATTTTTTTTTCTTTTTCAATTTTTGGGATATTTTAGGTTTTTCTGTTAACTTTTATTTATATTGGGATATTTCTTTCTCATATTTACTAGTTTGTGTTCTTATAGCCTATTATTTGTACATCAATTTGATAATAGAAGATTGTAAAGACAATTAATAGCTATAAAATTGATTAATTTTATTATACTTATCTAAAAAATTCAGTTAAAATCAATATTTCTGTTCACCTATTTCACCCAAGGGATGAACCCTGGAGAGACAGATGGGAGGCGATGTAGAACTGGGTGTTCTCAGAAGGCAGGGGGTAAAAGTGAACTTGAACATGAGTACTCTGGCACAGGCAGCATGCAGAGCAAGAAAAGGACTAAGCAGTATCTTTTCAAAGCAAAAATCATATTTCCTCTTGAATAGAAAACCTAATTTGGGGGTTGACTAGGAGATGAATCTAAACAATCTTTTTCAGAATAAGCATCAAAGCCAGTTTGCTAATTTATTATCTGTATTGAACAATCTGCCCCAAATTTTATTTGCCAGAGAGGGGCCAAAAAATAAATAGATTTCTGAATGAAAAGATTTCAATTTTCAAGGTACTTTCCTGCTGGTCCCTGCTGAGAAGCACATCTATTCTTTTGAACTTTCATATTGCTTGACTGAATATGACTGCTGTTTTCTTATTTCCAGGATCTCAAATAGCTTATTATGAACTTTAGGAGCCATAATAAACTTGCTATGTTGGCATTACCTCTTACAAGTTGACATTACTTGTGTTTATTTGTATAAACTGAAAATCTATTAATTTTACCATTCCAACTTACTTCCATTAAACTTTTCTTCCATCATATGCCCTGTTTAATAATAATAAAAAAAAAATGAAGTCAAAGAAATAGAAACAAGTTCAAATATAAATCAGTACACTTGTTCCTATATCACACTATTGGTTTACATCTACAGGTACATTACCCACCAGGGCCTGTTTCTTGAAGCAATTGTGTGCTTTATGTTTGTTATTTGGTCATTAAAATTTCGGTCTAAGCACCTAGGGATCTATTGGGACCTGTATTTGTCATTCTGTTTCCCTTTAACTCTTTTCATTATCTGTGAGAAAATACTGTAGGATAGAAACTGTGATCCAAATTGCCATGGGGGCCCATTCCCAAAGACTCTTCCTTGAGCACAGGAAGCCATTGTCAGGGTCATCCACTCCAAGGATTTGTGCCTTAAGGAATAAAATGTCAAAAGTGAAATTAGAAGACAAGATAAAAATGTGGCAAACTCCAGTATTACCTGATCAACAGAAAACACACCATATGTTCAGAAGTTTCTGTTTTTCTTTTATTCAAAATTAAGAAGTCCCCAATTTTGTCTGCTTACTTTCCAGAACCTAAATCTAAAATGAAAAGATTTTTCTATAGATATAATATTTTTACTTGCATTGCATTTAATACCCTTTCGAAACATCAAAGTTGATAAATCCCTTTGTAATATTTCACTATGCTACCAATTGTTTGGTCAGTAGATATTCATAAATGTGATATCATGGGAGATATCTTTAAAATAAACAGTAAAAATTAAAACAGTTTTGTGATTTTGAATAAACTCAAGTTTCATTGATTTATTTAAAATAGCTTATCCGGTAATAACCATATTTGTTGGATAAATCTTAAAGCATTTTTCGGTGCCACTAATGTCCAGTTTATTTGTACTACGGTAGTTAAATTTATGATTTTTTTCTGTCTTGTTTTCCTGAAGACCTCTCTATCATGTCATTTTAAAATACTGCCTTTTGATTCCCAGCATTACAAAAACAAACAAGTAAATAAAGTACTTCCTTTACATGAAATATATTCATAAAATATTGAAAACAATGTTTAAAACAGTCAAGATGACTAATGTGATGGTTGATTCATTAAAAGTAGAAGATAGTGATGGCAGACTAGTGGTGATAGCAGTGAATTATTGAAGACTATTACTGTTCTAGGATTTCCCTCTGGGTACTCGGTTATATCTTTGTTTAGAAAGCAGTGTTTGTGAGCTTCCAAGGCCAGATGGTGCAACAAAAAAATTTAGAAGGAGGAAAAATCAAGGACACAAGTTTTAGTTTATTCTTATTTTTTAACTTGAAGATGATGAATTAGGTATTGATAGAATTTACCTGATTGTCAGATTCTTTTTATTCTAATATGGTGGTTAAGTTGGGAAAAAATGAAAATGTGCATGTTAATCTCTCTTTAAAACATTTGATTTATAGGCATATAAATCAAGGTAATGTTTTATTAATACAACTTTTAAGATGGCTTTAGGAATTTCATCTCAATTTTATGTTGGTGCTTTTAATGAATGAGATTTAAAAACAAAAGGATGGCTGGGTCAATTGAATTTAGCTTTTATGAAATTTCACCTGTTTCTTAATCTAGAACAAGAGTACTGAATTCAAAACGACCAGTTTTGTTCCTAGCTCTGGTGGTACTTAACCAGTAATTCCTCTATGAAGGATATGATCAAATTATGCAACAGAGGGATATTTAATCACCCTAGAATATTTTAAAGATGATATACTGTTCTACCAATATTAGAAATTCCAGACTTTTTACATCTAAATTTTGATACTTATTATACTATAGATGCATTGTATAAATATAGCCAGTATGGTTAATTTATGAAATTTACTTCAATAGTCAAAAGAGAGGCCAGTGTTAAATATTAGTGATGAAGCATCTACCAAGCATGCAGGAGGCCCTGAGTTTAATCCCCAGCACATATATAAATAAATAAGGAGTCTTTGGAAGATTTTAACTTTTTGTTACTGTTATACTTAGCTTTTCTTTTTCCTTTTCTTTTTATATCAAAAAATTTGTTTTTATTGGTTCTTTTCAGTTATACCTGACAGTAGAATCCATTTTGACATATTATAAAAGCATGGGATATATCTTGTTCTAATTAAATAAATGTCCTTCATAAATGTTTTTATGATTTTAACACATATTTTAAAGAAAGATAAATACAAAATCAAAAGAATACATTTTACTAAACTTTAAGATTCTGAGATGAAGTAATATAAAAATAGAAGCTGACTCTACTGGCATAAATTTGCAGTGCTAATTAAGTTGTGGCCTACTGGTTCCCATATGGTTGGTTTGGCTGCCATGATCACTCTTCTGTTATCTCTGGGGCTTTAAAAGAGATATAAAAATAAGTGGAGGCCCATGTGCCCATGGCCTAATTAGAATTGGGCAGTTAGCCTAAGCAAAAATTAAGTAGTTTACTTCGATTTCCCTTATACCGAATTATTTTAAATCTCTGACTTGAGTGAAATATCAAATATTTCCTCAAGTCAATGTCTTTGCTCTGGGTAAAAATAATTAAACTCAAATATTGACAAGGATCTATTATATATAGATGTATACTATAAAAGATAATGATGAAACAACTAATAAGGTCCCTGGTTTCAAGAGAGTTTTAACAAAGAAGGAAGTGTAGGTATCATTTATATGATATATTTATTAAGTTACAGCTGTTTTCAAAGTTGGTATAATTGTATTTGTCTAGGCAATTATAGAATTATGCCAATCATTTTAGTGACTATTACTCGACACTATCAAAGAAGATATACTCTTACTTTTTTTAGGCCTTCTATATTCATAGTTTCTTTGTTTGATTTGAAAATGAATGAGACATCTGAATCAAAGTCTACTTCTTTCAATATATTTCGTTATCCTGCTTATAGTTTTCTTGTTCTTATTGTAGATTTGTTGATATTGTTGTTGTTGTTTGTACTGGGGATTGAATCCAGGGGTGTTTTACCACCGAACTATAAACCAAGTACTTTATTCTGAAATAGGTTCTCACTAAGTTGCTGAGTCTGGCTTTCGATTTATGATCATTGTACCTCAGCACTGGGTCCCTGGGACTACAGCTGTGCACCAATCTTCCCAGCTACTTAGTTTTTGCATTATGAATATCCTTACTATATAATTAGGGACAAAACAGATATTTATAATTGATGAGTATTGTTTTACTTTCTGAAGTAAAAATAATAAATTTATAGTGATACAAACTTCTGTGTAATTTATACTATTTACTTATTCCCTACTTAGAAAAATGATAAAATATTTTTTTACTTATCCCACTTTCTTTAGTGTTTGTCTAGCTTTAATCAACTACTTTTTTTATGTTTCTATATATTATTCAATAAACTTATTCTAATGCTCTTAATTTGTAAACTGGAAAATATATCTTTTGGCATACTTTGATCAGTATAGCAAATTATATTTTGCTGCAACTAATTTTTATCAAACCAGAGATAAAACTAATAAACATAAATCTCCATCATTTTTAGACTATTTTCTTTTAAGTTCTATATTTTTCTCATCATATATATATGTAAATATCATTACATATGTGTATGTCTGTCTATATATTTTATTGTGTATATTTGTGTATATACCACTGTTATATATGCATATGTTATATATGTGAGTATTTATGTGTATATCTTATGTGTATATATATACATACATCTCAGATATATATGTATAAATCTCTTTGTTTTATATATGTATGTAAATATATTATATACACTTGTATACATACGTATACATCTCTATATTTGCTTTAGGTGTATCATTGGAACATAATATTAAATAGATTATTTTCACCAATAGTCCTTCTGTTTTAGTTTTCCCATCATCTTTTAATTGTCTTAAAGTGATTCTGGAAAAGCTTATGGGAATGTTATTCCTAAAGCTGTTGTGTAAAAAGTCTTGTATGTTTCACTTAAGAATTTGTGGAAATTGTTTTACTGTCTGCATATTGAAGGATAATAATGAAGGTATCTGAGATCTCTCAGATATTTTCCTCTTATATTTTGCTTGATTTATTGTCTGGATGTGCCAATGATAGTTTCTTTGACTTTAATTGCTAATAACTTGAGTGGGATATGCTTCTGTGTTTCCTATTCTGAACATTTTTTCCTCTGGGATCAAACTTGTTTCTAAAATATAGACTCAAATCTACTTGTATTTTAGGATTATTTACCAGTACATGCAACATGTTATATGGTCTTCTTTCTGAACTTCCTATTTAATTTGTGTCTACCAGAATCAGTCTAATTTTCTTTAATATTTATTCCTTTTTAATTTTAATGTCACATCTTCTTTGATCCTTGTTAGTCTACATTTTGTCTCCTGTTTTTTGTCATCTCTTCACAAAATTCTTGTATCTTTCGATGGTGTTCATAGAAGCAATATCTTTATTAAATTTTATAAGTTCACAGAGAAACAATTCATAAAATTTTTGTCTATTTCATGCAGATTTGAATAGTATACCTTCAGAATCAGTATCTGTACAGAATCTCAGGATGTCAATTTATTGGAAAATAAGGTCTTGGTATATGTAATTAGTCACATTAAGATGAAATCATACAGAATTGAGGTGGCCCCTAAGTCAGATGCCTGGAATCCTTATAAGAAAGCTGTATTTTGGACTTCTAACCTCCAGATCTGTTAAAGAGTACATTTCTGCTGTATGAAGCCAACTACTTTCCGGTGAGTGATTGTTGCAGCCCTAGGAAGCTGGTGTACTTAGTACCTTTTCATCTGCCACTTGTTTTTATTTTCCTAGGCTCTATAGTAGATTTATCATTTAAAGAGGTCACTTTTTAAAAAAAAATTCTGGAAGTTCAGGGGGATTTGGGGGCCTAACTCAGTGACCTAAGGGTTTGTATTTTTATTTGTTTAGGCATATCCTAATCCAGTAGAGATATGCAAATATATTTTTGCACAAAGTAAAAGGTTTCCTTCCTCACTGATCCTACAGGGAATGATGTTTTCAAATATTGCTTGAATGTGCGCTCCCATCCCCTGTTTGGTTTGTGTTCTTTTGTCAATTCTGTGGTTTGGATTCATAAAACTAGTGTTTTTATGTATTATCTTTTCATTGACTGTAGATGAATTTTAGAAAGGGTAATGCCAACCTCATATCACCATTCTCACACAGGAAATTCTTTAACTAATTGATTTAATGGGTAATTCAATTTTGCTGATAGTCCAAACTGAATTTGGCTCTAATTATCCTGTTAAGAGAGAGTTTAACATAGTGTGTTGAACACTTGGGATCCAGAGCCCAGATGCCCTTATATGAATCACATCTCTGCCCTTACTTCCTGTGTCTTTGAGAAAATTGATTTACTTTTCTCTGCTTCAGTTGTTAATCTATACCATTATAGCAATAAGCAACTATCTCTTAAGATGGCTGAGGACCTGAAACAAATTGTCTCTACAAAATAATCAAAGATGGAGCCTTGCACATGGAAGGTGATTCCATCATTATTCTCCAACATACATGAACATCATATTGTAAGATCTCTTAAAAAGTAAGTCATTCACAAGTATAAATTATCTATACACTTTTAAAGTTTTATTTTTATTGAAGATAAAAAATTGGAATATTCTATGTGACTCAGTCAGTTCACCAAATTTACTGTTCATCTGTCAGTAATAATGGGCCTTACTGTCAAAACTAGAATACATTTCCAAAAATGAAATTCTTAACATTTTATCTGTAGGACATTTTATTTATTTATTTATCTATTTTCATGCCTGACTTTTTTTGAAACCTTTTTTTAAAATATGACAGCAAAATGCATTACAATTCTTATTAATCATATAGAGCACAGTTTTTAATATCTCTGGTTGTATACACAGTACATTCACACCAATTTGTGTCTTCATACCTGTACTTTGGATAATAATGATCATCACATTCCACCATCATTAATGACCCCATGCCCCTTCCCTTCCCCTCTAACCCCTCTACCCTATCTAGAGTTTGTCTATTCCTCCCAAGCTCCTGCACCCTATCCCACTATGAATCAGCCTCCTTATATCAAAGAAAACATTCGGCATTTGGTTTTGGGGGGTTGGCTAACTTCACTTAGTATTATCTTCTCTAACTCTATCCATTTACCTGCAAATGCCATGATTTTATTCTTTTTTATTGCTGAGTAATATTCCATTGTGTGCATATGCCACATGTTTTTTTTTTTTTAATCCATTGTTGAAGGGCATCTAGGTTGGTTCCACAGTTTAGCTATTGTGAATCGTGCTTCTATAAACAGTGATGTGGCTGTGTTCCTGTAGTATGCTGTTTTTAAATCTTTTGGAATAGACCAAGGAGAGGGATAGCTGGGTCAAATGGTTTTTCCATTCCCAATTTTCCAAGAAATCTCCATACTGCTTTCCATATTGGCTGCACAAATTTGCAGTCCCACCAGAAGTGTATGAGTGTACCTTTTTCTCCACATCCTCACCAACACTTATTGTTGTTTATATGTCTAATAGTGGCCATTCTGACTAGAGTGAGATGAAATCTTAGAGTGGTTTTGATTTTCATTTCTCTAATTGCTAGTGATGATGAACATTTTTTCATGTACATTTAGTTTAAAATTGTTTTAGTTCATGACTTTCATATAAAAAGTCTTTGTAATTCACAGAAGTATTTTCATTGTGAAAATATTGTGTTGCTAAATTCATACTCAAATGATAGTTTTCCACTAAAATTATAATCATAGGTGAATTTTATATATATATATATATATGTATGTATATATATATATATATCATTTAATTCTTCATCTAACATAATTTTAATTCTTAACCACATCTTTATTTCTTTCAAGTTATTACTATTGTACATTTTTTTAAAAAATTAGTAGCTGTTAGAATAATTTTCTATTGTCTTTTAGTGTTATTGTCTACATTGAGGTTTGTTTGAAATAGGCAAAAATACTAACGTTTTCAGGTATCTGCAGACAATTGTCATAATTTAATTCTCTTAATCTTTACTCCATAAAATATACCAGTTACAATTTCATTAAGATTAGTAATGTATAAGTCTTTTTTTCATTCTTAAACTTTTCTCTAAGTCCCATAATTATTTTAACCTCTCCATTAACAAGATACCTTGAAGTGAAAGTAAAGGGAGAAATAAAATTTTGTAAGTCAAGTAGTCCCAGTGTTTTATAACTTTCTAGAGTACAAGAAAACATTCATATAAAGGCTAAGATACTAAATACTCAGTCATTCCTGTGTGTTTAGAGGACGATATATTCTGGAGTATCGAATCAGCAGCCTGTTGTACATCAGACACCCATCCATGAAGTACATTGATTGATTTGCTTCAGGATCACCAAGTCGTTTTGGCATTATGTAGTTAATTTTAAAAAGGAAACTCACTGTAATAACAGTCCTCAGTGTAACCTGTCTTCTTACTAGAACTGAAGGTGCTTTTATGTTTGAATACTTTGCATAACAGTATTTAAATCTAGTTCCTTCTTGTTGAAATTGACTCATTATCTGAGATCATCCATTCTTATTCTTGTCTTTTTTGAAAACTTAATTTTTAAGACTTAGTACCTCTTATTACTAGGTAGAAAAAAGAGAACTACTTCTAAATGTCTTTGAAGAAAAGTGAGCAGTTTCATTGAAATTATTATTTTCCAAATGAAAACAAATGAGTAGTACTAAGTAATTTGTGACTATTGTTTCTATGGTTGACATTGAAAGTGAATGTGAAATAAGTGTAGGTTTTCAAAATTGGAATCCTGGGAACCTCTTTTACTTTTTTGATAGTCTTTTGTCTCCCAGATGAATCAACTTTGACTCCTTTGAAGACGATTTCAATTTTGATTTTTCAAACTATTTTAGCATGATTACTTTAGCATTAATGTATGCTATGATGATTATACAATATGGTATCTAGAATACTGGGATGGCAGAAATGTGAGCTCTCTAACATTTTGGCAGACCATTCTTACATAAATCAGTATGATTTGTGGAGAATTGTTGATTTTTCTGCAACTTCCTGAATGATATATATCCCTATTTAAATGTTCAATCAGTAGTAAAGTTTCCTTAAATCTGAATTTGTTTTTGAAAAAATAACTGATACTAAAGCTTTTGCATTAACATACTTCAATTGGTATGTTAATATCATACATGATGCCCCCAACCCACATACTGCAGCTTACATAAGAGAGTTTATTTTTAATGGGATAGTCCTGGGTAGACAAGTTTCACTCCACTGAACTCTCCAGGGACCCAGGCTGGACTAGTGGTTCTTGACATTGTCACCATACAAATGGTTTCTGACACAGTGTATAAGGCAGCTGCACTAGTTTCATGCTCTACATTATTGAAGGAGGGACACCAACACTGTGGCTACTTTCTGAAAGCAGCTTACAGTTCTATAGACACATTAATGAGCCATGTTTGAAACATAGTTTTGGTCTTGATAGCAACTCCTTGATTGTGCCAGTGTGCCCATCCCAACCCATTTACCTAGACTCCTCATTTACCACTTCCTCACTAAATTGCAATCTATCCACAAGGAGGAAATCATTATTCCCAAATGTGCCATATCATGTTTGTCATTTTTGTACACTACTTTCCATAATGTTTCCTATCCCTCTCTTTTTATTTTTTAGTCTCATTCTCCCACCCTCTTGAAATACACAATCTCTGTGATTTTGTTTATAATATATATCCCAATTATATTCTAGACTCTTTATAGGCAGCTATCATGTATTACAATCCTGGTTTTTTGAATTTCTGAGCTATGTGACAATGGGCAAACTACCCAAACTCTGCACACCTCAGCTCCTTATATAAAATGGGTGATCTAAATTGTGCTTTCCTCACTGGGCTTAACAATTGAATGAGTATAATCTGTGCAAAGTTCTTAAAATGATTTCTAAAGTAAAAGAACTCAAAAATGTTAGCTATCAGTAACTCTTAGTGTGTCTTCTATACACTCAAAATAGCAAGGACCACCGTGGGAAGAACATTTGGTTACATTTAAAGATCAGCACCCTACATGGATAGTCTTCAGAAATTCACAAAAGACTGGACACTGGTAATGTGACTGAGGCCTTAAGAGAATTACAAAGAAAGGTGATTATGATGGTTTGGAAGCAGGTGGAGAGGGGGAAAAGTCAGGACCAGGACAATAAAATCGTTTTATTAATCAAGAATATTTTCTTCCCAAGTTGCAGAGACAGCAGCTTATACTTGGAGGAAAATAAATGAAGCAAGGGAAGGAGAAAATAAAAAAGGAAAAAAAGAGAAGAAATGAAGGAAAGAAAAATAAAAAAAAAGCTAGGAGAGGAAGCAAAGAGAAAGACAAGGGACAGAAGGGAGGAAGGAAGGAATTGATTTATGGGACCATCCACAGATAACCAGCACGTTCTAGATACAGGTACAATTGTAATATTGTCTTTTTATCTATCATTCTGGTCTGTGGTGACTTGTTCTTAAGCAGTTTTTTTTTTCTGAACTACAAGCTCATATCATATTTACAGTTAGCAATGATATTGAAAAGAGAATGCCCCTTTTTTGATAGTTTCAATAGTAATCCTGACTCTGGGTCTCCCTATTCAGACTTTCTTGATGAGCCCATTACTGAATCAATCACTGTGACCTGTTGGTACTTTGACCTGGCCATTAAAAATCTCTATAATATTATTTTCAAGATGAATGGAATCCAATCATATGGCTGTATCATATTTTTACTACCATTACTACTGCCATTATAAAATTATGTTGTTTCAAATTTTTCTCAATTATGTTGTAATTAGCAAGATCATATAAGAAGTGTTTTTTTTTTAAAGTTTAGCTTATCACTTAAAGCTGTATTTCTAGAAGTTGGAATGCTAATCAAGGGATAGGAACTTTTTAAAAATAGTACTAGGTATTGGGCCTGGACTACAGTCCCATTCCTTTTTTTTTTAATATTTTTTAGTTGTAGGTGGACATTAGGCTTTTATTTTTATTTATTTATTTTTTATGTGGTGCTGAGGACCGAACCCAGTGCATCAAACATGCTAGGCAAACACTCTACCACTGAGCTACAACCCCAGCCCCAGTCCCATTCCTTTTTACTTTATTTACTTAGAAACAGGGTTTTGCTAAGTTGCCCAGGCTACCCTTAGATTTGTGATCCTCCTGCCTTGTCTCCATGTCATAGGATTACAGGCAAGCTTATCGTTTTGTTTTGTGACCTAATCCTTTGTTCATTTATTACCAATAAATATTTCTCAAATGTACAGTTCTCTAAATTTAAAAAAATTATAAACCTTGTTCTGTGATATGCCTCACAGATTTTTTCCCTTATTTTTTCATTTGGCTTCCCATTTTGTTTATGGTGGTTTGCTTGTAAGAAATATAAAAAATCAGAAAGGCAAATTAACCAGTATTTTCCTGGAGTTATTTTAATAGTGTAGAAACGGGCACTAGGATGAGAAAGGACAAAAGGTTGGTAAACAGGATCTCAATACAAGAATTATGAACTCGGATTTGATTGAGTCATTTATCTGTTTTTCTAGTTTTAGGCATGCCAATTTTAAATGAGAAGAGGGCTAAGTAGAATTAATACCCGAAATGATGCCTAATGCACCTCAAATCTGAAACTTTTTTAATACTCTTCTGGTTCTGTTTTAAGGATGACAGCAATCAGAATGTTGTTACTCAAGAGCCTCTTGATTTATTTGCTTATTTAACATTTCAAATGCCCTGCTCAAAATGGATCAGCTAAATAAGCTAAACCTGAACACCATCTGGATCCTAGATATGGACCCTCCATCAAATGACTATCACACAATTATTGTACTGCTTGAACAAATCTGTGTGTAAAAAGCAATCTGGGAATAACCTGTGAAAATTAGTTTCCTGTAACGGTATCTCTCCCCACCTCCTTTCTTGTATTTCTTGGTTGTAGTTGTTGGATATTACAAAGACCGCCTGACAGAATCTATTTAACTACATATATTTCTATTTGTTTTGTAAAGTCACATTCGAAAATATAGGAATTATATCTCCTAGTTAAAGAAAATAAAGATTTTAAAAATACCAGTTTTAACTTTTTATAAAAAAAGGTCATACAAAATACTAGATGCTTGGAAATAAGAATCAGTTCTCTAAGCAGTTTTGGTGTGACTATTAAAATCCTGTCTCCCTCACTTAGTAGAACACAGACACTAAACCCCACAGTGCATGCTAACGTGTGTTTTGTTAGCCCTCGATGCCCAGAAGAATCATTATATTCAGTAACTGAAGTCTCGTACACCCTTATTCCTGTTTATCTCGCCGTGTACCACAGATGGAGTAAATGGGCCTGCAATTCCTCAGGGTTTTAAAAAATTCACTGTTTTAGTTTAGAAATTGAGACTGCACCATTGACTTCCTCCCATAACAGCCTGGTTCAGTGTGGCATCCAAGATGTAAAGCTTGCATAGATTAAAACAGTAGCTTTGCTTAAAATCTCTTTATGGACTGTTAATCACCAAAGCAGAGAATATAATGGATTGCAAATATTTACTAGACTTGTGCTATACAGCTGTGCCTAGATAATTTAATCAAGGTTTGCAAGGCACTTTATTCCAGAAATTTGTAATTTTGAATTTAAATAAGGAAAATGAAACCCAGAAAAGTATTTTGTTTCATTTGTTTTGATTGTTCACCATTACAAGGCTTTCATTTATAACATAATATGTGAAAACTGTAAAGGTAGAAAATATTACCCATTAAGTACATATATTATGCACACTTAGGTATAAAAGTATATCTTACATAAATGCTCATTGAAATTTTTCCCATGGGAAAGCAGGAAATTGACAATTCCATTCAAAGGGCGTTAAATACAGAATAACGTGAATACAAATCTTAGGGTAAGGAATGTCATAGTTTCATTGATGTTTTAGTTGGTGAACAAAATATTTGTGTATATAACATGTATAATATCTAATCATTAAAGGCCTGTCTCACACATAAGTTTCTCTCCAAATGTACACTGCTTTAATATTTTTTAATTGCTTGGTGAGAACCTATAAAAGGAGATATCATTTATGCAGCTGATCTTGCCCTGATTCATATGTTGTTTTACTGAGTTTGCTTCTTTCTCCAGCTAATATCTGTTTTGAAAGGAAAACCAGCTGTGAAAGTTAATCCTGTAGGAAACCCAGGATGTGGGTATGGGGGAAAGGCTCTGATAATGTCACATGCAAAAACATTTACTAGTGATGATGATTAAAATTAGTTATGTAGAGAGAATATTATTTTTATAAGAAACTCACCAAGATAAAAATCAATGTTGGCAAACAGTTGTCAGAATAAACTCTATTCCTTCACACAGGGAAAGAAACTTTATACTAAAATAAAAAGCCATGTGATTTTATGATGAAAAACTACTATGTTTGAGAAGTAGACTGTGTCAATGTAGGTTCAAATGTTGAGGGAAAATAAATTTAAAAGCTTAAAAACTGCAGTAAGAGCCATGTGAGACACAAGCTGAATTATGATCTTGTTTCTATAGTTATATTGGTATCTAGATGCCAAGTTGGAGGTCTATATAATGGGCATATCTTGAATAAAATGTGAGAAGCAATTATCACAACTTAGTAGCACATACAGCAGTAATGTGCTAAATTGATAAGAAAAAGTCAGGTTAATTTGAGCTGATAATCGGTTCTTACACTCCAGCTATTTATTCAAAGTAAACTGTAGAGAAATAGAGGCATAACAGCTATTTTACAAAGGTTCTTCACCAGGAAAGAAAAAAGAGACTGTGTAATTATGGCCCAGGGACACTCTGTTAGGGCGGTGAGGGATGAGATAATCATGGAAGCAGCCAGGCTTTTATGTTACTTCCAAAGGCACCAGCATGTGGTATAGTCACCCCCTGGGATCACTGGTGTTGCCTACCAAATGAAGCCCCCGGGACACTTAGGAGAGGGGTGGGAAAGTGAGTGCGGACTGTTGGATGCTTTTCTAATGTTCGGGTATATCTACAGACCTAGCTTAATTTTATCACCTGTAAAACCACTTTTCCTACCTCTTAGGTAGACGTATGCACTCCTGTTTAGGGTGAGCATAGGTTTGGGATAAGATATTAACTCAAGGCAGATTTAAAGTCAGAACTGATTGGTCTGTGAAAAAAACAAGGAAAGCATTGAAATATAGGCAAAAACTTGGGGAAGCACTGAATATTTTCAACCATGTTAATGTGATTGAGCAGTATTTAGATTGTCTGAATTTATTTCCATGATCTTGAGAAGCAATCCTTACTCAAACATGATATCACTTTGTTAGTCAATGTTCTCTTAGACGGTCACAATTTCAGGTTGTCTCAGTTTAAACAGGAATATATGTTAGTATAGATGTGTTAGTTTTAGATAATAACTTCTGTTCTTGTTTTCCCTCTGCTCATTGTTGTAGTTCCAGACTTTTAATGACAGTCTTACTTTTCCATGTATGTTTAAGAAGGCTAAAAACTAACAGGGCACAGTTGTACATTCCTGTAATCTCAGAGACCCCAGAAGCTGAGGCAGTGTTACAGGGCTGGGGTCTACTAGGAAACTAAGACAGCATGGAGACCTCCCGTTAATCCCCAATTATTGTGATCAAGTCATATTTCAAACATGTCAGAAAGATTTTGCACTTACTCTCCATTGTCAGTGGATATAATTCACTTCAGAGTAACCGGAAAGGGGCAAAGGGACACTCTTAAGGGAGAGACTGCATCCTCTCAGGAGAGAGATGGTGTGCTGCTCTAGGCTTCTAGTGTTGTTGGGAATCCTAGGGAAGTTTCCAGAAAGTCCCACCCATGTCTACCTTTTGACTGACAGCAGGGATGATTTGCATCACTTTGGCCCATGTTGACCAGTTGTAATTGGAACCTGTTCTTACAGATTTTATAGGGGAATTATTTTATTTTATTTTTAATTGCTTTTATTTTTTAAATGCATGACAGCTGAATGCCTCACAATTCTTGTTACATATATAGAACACATTTTTTCATATCTCTGTTTGTATATAAAGTTTGTTCACACCAATTCATGTCTTCATATATGTTCTTGGATAATGATGACGTCCATCACTTTTGGGGGAATTATTTTAAGGGAGAATTATCCTTATCTCCCTGAGCTGTGGGATCTGGTCTGTGTAGGTGTCATAAAAGTTCTCCCTTCAGGGTAACTTGTGTTCCTCTTATCAAAATTATTTCAGACCTGTATTTCTCCTGTAGATCACAGATATTTTCCTGGAGAATGTAACACATCTTCTGCATTTAAGCCAAGCAAGGCTGCAGGTAAATTGCTTTGCAAAAGAGAAAGCATGAGCAGGTCAGTACAGTGAGCCCAGTTCCCTTAACTTCATGTTCCTGCCACTCACATCTGTGAGCCCCCTCTCAACAGAAGTATTACAAGTTCTAGGCCAGCCTCAGCAATGTAGCAAGAGCCTAAGCAATAGTGAGACCTTGTGTCAAAAAAAAAAAAAAAAAAAAAAGGCTCAGTGGTAAAAAGTGCCCCTGGCATCAATCCCCAGTACCACAAAAACAAAACTGATATGAGTTTATGAAAAATTGTGACTTTTTTGTTAGCATTCTAACTAATTTGCATTTGGCAAAGTCTTTGATAACAAGATGCTAAACCTCTTTTTTTTTCTTTGTTTGTTTTTCCCTGATGGAAATAAATGCAACAACATTGTAACACTAAAAGAATTAGGGATTGTTTTATATCGATTAGTCCTTTAAGTGCATCAGAACTTTCCATTTTGTCTGCAATCTATTTATTGACTTTGAACTAAAACCTGTTTTACTTTTAATCTTATTTGTAATGCTAAGGAAACTGTTAAGGAAAGAAACAAATAATCTTGCATAAGTAACATCAGGAGCCCATGCACAGGTATCCAACTATACTGCAACTATACTTTTGCATTACAAAGAGGGATGGGGAGGTAGGAGGGTCTCTTCAGGAGCATTGGAAAATAGGAAGATTACCATTCAACTACCCAGAGTTTTTGGAGGATTGCTTAGATAGATAAATGAAGGTGAGAATACCATGGACTTGTAATTCCTGTGATGAGGCACTTACTTGGGTTTTTTGTTTTAGATTTTTAGGTACTGGCAATTGAACCCAGCTGATAAATCATTTGAAAACATGAAAAAATAGTTGGCTTTCTTTCTGGACTAGACTCAACTGGACTGAATCATGACAAGCCACAGCTAGGATTCTTTTTCAATGAATTCATAGAAGAGGATAAAATATGACTATTCAGAATATGTATATAAGAATAGATAGGAGAATCAGTAAGATAGAGGCAGGCAATTAGAGCAATGGGCCTCAAGCAGATAGCTATGTAGAAACACTCCAAACATTCCAACCACCAAGACCCTTTGACCCAGAAAAGTGGAACAAGGTAAGGGGGACAGACCTGAGTGGAAGCTCAGAGAATTTCAAACTCAGCACTAGAAGGGCACAACCAACCAGAATGTTACAGTAGGATCCATGAATAAATCATCTTCCAGACATCTGGTTATCATAAGTTAGGCTAAACCATGTAGATAAAAACTATTAGGCCTAAATCCTACCTCAGTAAACCTCTATCAGGACTCCTCTTGCTTGAGAAGAGCGCTGTTTTGTTTCTCCTTACTTAAATAAATCTTGCTCTTTTGTACTTACTCTCTGTTGCCAGTGGACTTCATTCTTTGAGTATGCAAGACAAGAACCTAGAAAGAAATAACTAGAGGTCTGCTGCTAGCAGTCATTTCCTTCTTTGGAGCCGGAAAAGTTACAACACAAATGGTCCCTGCCTGCTGCAATTGTAATGGCAGAAAATCCAGTTTCATATATAGGTCATACCCGAAGATGTCCATGCCAAAAGGGCAGTGGTAGGTATGGTATGGTGGGGTGGTTCCAGGGGCAAGAGAGGCATGAAACTTGGACCAGACTTAAAAAAGAAAGGAAATAAAGGAAGGAAGGAAGGAAAGGAGGGAAAAAATTCTTTTTTGGTTCAACTTTTGAAATTTGAGCATAATTGATAATTAGATAATATCAGAGAATTATTGTTAATTTCTAAATATGATGTGTTCATGCCTGGGAAAAATAGGAGAATGTCCTTATTTTTAGGAGCTGAATGCTTAACTATTGAGGCATGAATTCAGTGTGCAACTTCATAATGTTCAAAAAGAAAACACACATGTGTAAGTTGAGAGATACCTATCGTAAAATATTGAAAAATATTTGGATTGATTCTAAATAATAGATAAGTGAATATATAGATGTTCCCAAGGATTTATTCAACTTTTCTGTATGTTTAAAGTTTTCATTAAAAAAAAAAATCTGTATCCTTTACAAAGGAGCATACTGAAAGAAAATGAATCTAGAACATCGCCACCACCACCTCTATAAAATTATGGCAATACAGATACTGGACCCAGGAAGTTCTTGCTCCTTTTGACATGATAAGGAGGCTTCAGGAAATCATGAGGAGTCCAAGTGAAACCTGGGAAACTCCTTTGGGCTATAAAATCTCCGTGAAACTACTGTCTATTGCATCTGAACACTTCTATCTTCACTTTGTGGGACACAGGCTGGCTAATCTGCATATGTACATTTGTTTTTGTCTCACTAACCTGTGGCTGCCTCCTCTATTCCCCAACCCTACAACTTCCCCTTTTTAAAAATTTCTGCTAATATTCAGGAACTTGAAATATGGAACTTGAAAAACAATTAAGTTTCTTCTATCTTTCTTTAAAGTGACTTTGAATAAAACCTATTTTCCTATCAATTTGACCCTGAACATTTCTGGAGCAAGGAGCAGTATGGCCTAACCTCACCCCACAACTGAGGATGGAATCTTGTGCCATCTGGTAGCAATACTGGCCAACTAAAAGAGGTCTCGGAGGTAAAAATGAGAACAACTTGAGCAGCAAAAAAAGTGTTGCCCTGTAATCCAAAGTATAAAATAAATATCTTGAGGTGATTTATATGCATACTGACTGAGATAGATGAACAAATTAATAAAGGCGGGGTGAAACAAATATCCTATGCATAAGAGTTCCCAATGTATGTAGATTACCTGTCCTCAGGGAGGGGGAACATAACTCCACACTCCTTAATGTGAGCTATACATAGTGACTTCCTACCAGAGAGTACACTATACAAAGGGGGAAGATTAAGAGAAACTGTACTGGAATCTGAAAAACACTTCAGCCAGGTGATCAAGGTCAACTTCAGATAGTCTTGAATCATGCTGATGATTGGTACTTTTGATATTATGTATTGGAAATAACACTCTTTCTCTATGTTCTTCCTTTCAGTAATTCATAACCCCACTATCATCTTGAGAAAACCACCAGCCAAATTCCAGTAGGAGTGCTTACAGAATACCTGTCAGTACTCTGTAAAACTGTGAAAGCTGTCAAAAACAAGGAAAGTCTGAGAGACTGCCATAGCCAAGAGAAATTTAAAAAGATATAACCACTAAGTGTAGATGCAGTATTCTGAATGGGTATAGAAAAATTACATTGGATCAGAAAAAAATACATTATAAAAAATGAATAAATCATAGATTTTGATAGTATATCAATACTAGTTCATTAATTAGAACATATATACCATACAAGGGGAAAATGTTAATAGGGAAAACTGGAGGCAGTGTATATGAGAACACTTCATTATCTACTCAGTTTTTCTGCAGATCTAAAAAAGTCTGTAAAAACTTAATGACTCTAGATCTGGTTCACTTGTTTATATATATAAAATATATAAACGATATATACATATATGAATGTTGCTTTTAAAACTAAAACATTGAAAGTAAGGGACCAATTACAGGGTAATAGTTTAACAAATTACAGTGAAATAGTACTGTGCAGCAATCAAAAAGTATTTAAGAGAATATTAAAATACTGAAAAATAATGGGAAATGGATTACTAAAATTCACATAGTATGATTACAAATTTCATTAAAGTTTTTTTTTTTAAATGATGGCTTAATAGATAAGAGAGACATGTAGTAAAATAGAAAGACAGAGCAATAGGCCCCCCAAAAGCTATTCCAAATGCAAAGGTCTCTCCAAGAAATTAACTTGTAGAAACATTCCAAATATGCCAGCCAATTCCTTTGTTCCAGAGCAGCAGGAAAAGGGAAGCAGCAAGGATCAGGGTGAAGGCTATGGACCCAAGGGCTAAAAGGGCACAACCAATCTGAAGGTCACAAGCCAAACCAATAGCCTTGGCAATTTTCCAATATCTGATTAACATAATGATCAATGTCCCTACCTAGTAGCTATATTAACCTCTAGATTAGTACAATTAAGTAGCAACCTCTATCAGGTCCCCTCTTGCCCAGTGAGAGCTCTGCTGCTTTTCTTCTCATTTGAATAAATTCTACTCTTACTCTTTGTTGTCTGTGGATTTAATTCTTCAAATTGGGGAAAGCAAGAACCCAGATAGAAGTTACTTGCAGGTGTATGGGGTTGGTATAACACTAGAGAGCTACAACCCAGTTAGATGCTGGTCAGCCTATAGAAGAATCCAGTCCTGCCAGGTGAGACCAGCCACTAATGCTGGAAGGAACCCCTTGCTGTAAACAATTGCTACTGCAGCAGAGGGCTGAATCACTGCAAAAGTGAAGAATCTGGTTTTGTCTCTAAATCTGGTTTTGAAATGACATAATTAGCTTTCTTCTGCTTCATGTTCAGTGTATAGTTGATCCTGGAGATCATTGTTTGGGGGAAGGGGTCAGTGATGGGGACTGACCACAAGGGCATTTTACCAGTGAGCCTTTTTAATTTTCTTTATTTTTATTTTGAGTCAGGGTTTTGCTAAATTGTTTAGGGCCTTGCTAAATTGTTGAGAGTGACCTGAGTCACTGAGATTACATGCATGTGTCACCAGGCCTGGCTCAATGATATGCATGTTTTTAAAATTGTATTTTAAGTTTAATCCCCCTTTTTTTGATTCACTAGCCAATATAATTCAGAATTCTATCAAGAATAAAAAAAAATCCCAGTTTTAGTAATTAGCTTGTTAAGAATCATTGAAAGTCTACTTTGCTAATGATCTTCCATTTGGCACAAAGTGGTCACTGTTTTGAAACCTGCATCCTTAAGAACTGAAACAAAATATCTCTCTGCTGTCAATTAAACTCCAACCTAATATTAACTTTAATAGTTAAAGATAGGTTAAACTTAATATTTTGTTGGAGCTGTATTTTTGTGTCAACTTGTTCAAATGAATGTAAAATGATATGTTCCCAGAGAATATAAAGATAAAATTATTTCCCTTTTAATTTTTATCTAAATATACAAACTCATAAATATATCTAAACATACATGCACACACAGAATTTAGCAAATACTATGAATAACATCCTGTATGTTCAGTATATTTTCTCAAAACTTTTTTAAAAAGACAAAAAACCTTATAGATAAATTGAAAGTGTTCCCTTCCTAACACTTTGCTTTTGCAAAGATAATCAATTGCTTAAAGTTGATTTGTATCATTCCTGTCCAATTCTTAATAATTTTAGTAGGTAGTATGTAATCATATGTATTTTTAATATTGTTTATGCTTTTATGTTATAAACTTTGTAGTAAGTAGAATAATTTCATTTGAATTCTTTTGTGAATTCAATACTATTTGAAATGTCTATTTTTGTTAGCAGTTTAAATTAATTGAAGTTTATTAAATGTGTAAACAGATCATTTTATTTTTATCCCTACATCTATAGCTGAACATAAAATGTACTTCACACCTAATCTGTAAATGTGTAATAAATTCTATCTTTTACAGATGTAGTACTCATCTCATGCTAGAGATAAGAAAACTGAGGCATAAATCATTTAAATACTGACCAACATACCAGCCAGTGAATGGTGAAGACAAGATACTAACCATATAGTGACACCAGATGGCAAACACTTGATGACTAGTTCCAGTGCTTTCCTTTGCCGATAGTTTAGTAGATAAATGAGTTTTGAAGACAGTAAAGCAATGTGCCCTGCTTGTCTATAGATTTCAGAGGAATAATAACAGAATTGAAGGATATAACTGTAGTATGAGGAAAACCAAGTAGAAGTCAGAAGAAAATAAATTATAAATATAACACCAAACTGGATTTCTTCTCATATCCACAATGTTTTTTCCTCTTTTTTTTTTTTTTTTAATTTTGCTACAAGGGACTGAACTTGGTGGCACGTGACCACTGAGCCACATACCCAGCTCTTTTTTTGTATTTTATTTAGCTAAAGGGTCTTACTGAGTTGCTTAGCGCCTGCTGTCTGCTGAGGCTGGCTTTCAGCCCTGCAGCTCCTGGGATTACAGTGATGTGCCACCATGCCCGGCTGTGACTCTTGACTCATGGGCCACTCAATGTGAAAATCCAAATTCAACTCAGTGCAGCAAACACCCAAAGTGCTTATTATGTACACGCACTCCTGAGTATGCGATACAGGATGCAAAAATGAACTCTGACTCCTAGAATTCACAGTTGAAGAAGGTAACTACAGTGAAACAGCTCAGAACTTGGACAGGACATGACCCTTTTATAGGCTGTTGTGGTTAATGTAGTTCAGTGCAAAGATTAAAAAAGGATTCCTAAAGGAGGGAAAGATTCATTGATATTCATTGATGTGATTTTTTTGAAAATTTTTTTTAAACATTTATTTTTTAGTTATAGGTTGACACAACACATTTATTTTATTTTATTTTCATGACATGAACTTTATTGTACAAGTAGAAGTAACCTAGACACAGATGGAATTTAGGGTATTTTCAGGCAGAGAAGGTACAGGAGCAAAGAATGAACATTGCACTTGAGAAACCACAAGTGCCCTGTGTGCAGGGTCATTGTATGAATGGGAGAAGTGGGAAATTGTGTCCTAGAAATGGATGAGGATAGTTTGATGTGGAAATGTTTTCCTAAAGACAAAAGGGAACCACAAGGCAGATTTTAACTGGTGAAAGAACAGAACAATTAAAAAAATATATATATATATGTATATATATACATATATATATATATATATATATATATATATATATATATATATATATATATATTGTTTTGATAGAAGCATGAACGATATAGGGGTATTCTAGAGGCATAAAGACCATTTCTGAAGTTAATGAATCCCAAAGCCAAGTTAACAAAAGTGGAGTTGTGGTGTGGGAAGTACAAACTAAAAAAAATATATATATAGTATGGTTTTTCACATCTTAATTTGAGTTTTTCACTGAATGGGGTAAAAAAAAAAAGATCATGAACTTATTGGATGTGTGATTTTTTAATAATTCTAAACTCTTTTGTTTATTAATCTGAATACCAGGGCTGTATGACTAATTGCTCACTTATGTCATTCTCTCAAATATTTACATATTATACATGATAAAAATGGAACTCATGAGCTTTCTCTCCACACTTTTCTTTTTCATACCCTGATTAAGATAGAAGGGATTGAGTATGCATGTTCAAGAGAAGTGTTACCACTTTAAAAAGAAGATATTTTGTATCTCATCTACTGAAAAAAAAAACAACTTTAATTGTTTCCTTATTGGCATACTATTGATGGAAATATTAAAAATAGAGAGAAACATTGATTTGGAATCAGATTTACACCTTATTTTTCCTATTTAAGGTTGGTATCTCTAAATGCTACAAATAATTATATATAGACATTTAGTAACTTGAATTTGAGAAAAAGCTATCTCTAAAATATGGCTTACAAATAGATTTTACCTCAACAGTTCTTTTTTGTGAAGATATAATTATTTGAAGTGTTAGTTTTCATTCTAAAGTTGAACTTTCCCTCAGACTCATCCATATATATATATATATATATATATATATATATATATATATATATATATATATATGACATAGATTAATGCAATTCTTTTCTTTTCTTCCAAGGACATTCTTTTATCTATTCCCTACAAAATATACATTGCCAGTTAATTAACACTGAATATCGTTTTCCCCCAGTGGGGAGGATGACTTCCATAATATATTTGTCTTTTACCAAGAAGCCTACTTGATAGTTTAACATTTGCAAGTGCAGTTTTAAAGTGAAGGGGAACAATCTATAGAATAAAATGTGGTATGGGTTAAAGTGGAGGATGGAGGGATGTTTTTATTAGATTAGAAATATTATATCTTACAACTGAAAATACAGATGACACTGTGCCATAATGTTCCTTTCAAGCACACAAGATAAAATTTGCATATCTAAATTGGATCAGACCACTGGGTTTCTCTGGCTCCTTTCCCTTGAGAAGCAATCAGCTGGAAAAAGCCTGCAGGTGATCCCAATATTGAGATTTTAAAGTCCAAAATCAAGAGCCTTCATGCATGAGTCTGTGTGGGGGCATGTGTATGCATGTGTGTATAATATATTTGTATCCAATTTATTTTCATTTAAATTTCTTAGGTACTGATAACATTCTTCTATCTCCTTTTGATATTTATTTTTTTATGTTTTTCATTTTCATATTTTTTTAAAAATCTAGTGTTCATCTTTTAATTTTTTTTCTCTAAAATTTCTATTTTTTGATTTTTCAGAGTGTGATGAATATTTGAGACTTTGAGTTGTAGGTGAAATTACTGTAATGCATTAATTGCCTGTGTGTTTTCTTCAATTCAGGAAATATATGAACTACTCATAAAGAAGGATAAACTGTATTTTACTGGATTATTTGTCATCTAAAATTATCCCACATATTACTTTTTTAAGTTCAAATTTTTATTTGAATTAGTTATTCTTTTTTAAATTATTATTTTATGTCTTTATTTAGAGGCATATGCATACAGCTGAAGTTTGCAAATAAGGTGCTAGTCTACCCATATAAAGTTGACTCAACAATGTAATGTGCTTAAGATTCCTATACACATATATATTTGGCTTATTTTAATTTTTTTAATGGAATAAAATTATAGTTGGACTTCCAGATGTTTGAAATCTTGTCATGATTGATGACATTTATGTATTTGTAAATTCAGATAAAATGAATATTTGATTAAAAAATGTAGTTATATTTGTTGATCACATTATCAGAACGTAAGCATCCAAATTATACTACCTGACTTTAGAAGATACTAATAAAAATATTTTTGAGGATTAAAAAAATCCAAAGCCAAGAATAGTCATATGAACTGTATTCTAAAAAGCTGAAAAATTCTTTCTCTCATATAAAAGATACATAACTATTTTACTTGTTGTATATAGAGGATTGAATGTTTTATTCAAATGTTGCAGAATTTTTCCTGTGATATTTGTTCTTGATTATTCATAGATAAAACTTGCATTTGTAGAAAATCCATTCCCATAAGTTCCCCAAGTTCCATTTCAATTTAAATTTTGCCATATTTATTTTTATTTAAAATTTCACTTTATTTTTTAATTTAGTATTTTCCTTGTTAAAGGTAGATGGACTGTAAGTATCTTTTAGCTTAAATTTCTGTGTTTTACTATATGATGGCTAAATTAATAACAATTATTCCATAAAATAGTCTTTTGGGTTTTAGTGAATAAAGAATTTCACAATTTCCAAAAACACTTTGAGAAAAATAAAAATATAAGTGCAAAAGTGCAATGGTAGTACTACTATTGTTATTATTTAGGGTTGAACCTAGTGGACATGGTTGCACCTTTTATTATTCTTGTGAATTCCCTAGTGCTTTTCTGCCATATTTTCTTTGGCTTTGCAGTATCTCCTGCTTCCACCTACATATCCTCAAGTTCCCCAGTTTTAGCTTCTTTCTGTTTATAATTCTAAGTAATGTGAGGACTCAACGGTAGTCTTCATATAAATGAATCAATATTTGAATATATTAATATTAAGCCTTTAAAAGGGAAATGTTTTATGGAATGAAACTATAACATCGTGTCTTGTAGTTTCCAGTTCAATCTAAAGGCAATAATAATCTTGACCAGGCCATATTTGTTGTATTATTCATAAAAGAGATATATAGTTTATAGAGAAAGACTGAGTTATAGATATGTATATATACAACACATATACTCATATTGATATACTTTCAAATTACATAACTGATACCACTTAATTATATATCATATCATATAATTTTAGACATGCATAGTTATCTATATTTTTACATATATGTGTATATTTATGTCCAGTAAGTGTTTTCAAATTAGTTCATGTGAGGATTGATTTTTATTTTTTTTAGATGTTGGTGGACCTTTATTTTATTGATTTATTTATACACAGTGCTGAGAATCGAACCCAGTGCCTCACAAATTGCTAGGCAAGCACTCAACCCCTGAACCACAACCCCAGCCCAAGTATTGATTTTCAATTGTGTTCTACTTTCTTGAGCATATAGAAGTTTTAGTTTTTCTTTTTCCAGCTCATGTCTATGTCCTAAACAAATGGTCAAAAATGATTTGTTGATTCTTTGATAAAATATGAAAAACAAAATGATACTGACAAAATGTAAGAATCTTATGAAATCAATTCTTACTGAAAAAAATCATTAAATATTTTGGGGAATAATTTGGCATTATTTGATAAAGTGAAAATGTGCATGCTTATGACTAATATCACATAGGTATATTTAACAGAGATTCTTATATGCACAAGGAGATGTACAAATTGTTCAAAGCAACCTTATTTATGATAGCAAAATATTGAGCTCAATCTAAGTGGCCACCAAAAGGAAAATTCATGGTAACATATAGAATATTCAATAGATTTTTAAAACAATAAACATTATCATCTGTGTTAATAGTGATTTCAAAACATATCAAATGATAAATCTATAGAATTATAGATTATATTATAAATTATATTATAGATTATATTATAGTTGGTGGGCTCTAGTGGTCCAAGATAACACCAGAAAACAAGATGCAGGTGCTGGTGGATCTGAGTCAGGGCAATACTTGTAGGATACGGGGCAACTCTGATACTACAAAACTGATAACTGGCTTGCTGGTTGGATTAGTAGAAGGAAAGGAATGGAATTGGGTCTGCAAAACCAATCCAATATCACTGATTTTCTTTGTATTTTACTTAATGATGTAAATAGAACAAAATGTTAATAATTTTCAGTTCTAATTGTGGGTACCAGATGTTTGTGATGGTATCTAAAAATATTTTCCCAAATTAAAAAAAAATTCAAAATAAAGTTTAATAAATAAACCATCTATTTTTAAATTATTCATCATACAATAATAGGTTGAATAAAGATATGAATTATGAACTCCTAGAGACCAGGCATCATGCAATTTTGTTTACCAGGAAACTTATACAGACTCTTGGCAACAATTTAAAAATGAATGACTGAATTAATTAATTATGGATTCCAGTTGACCATACCATCTCTTTATAGGTATTGTCAGCCAGTTATGAATCAGGCTTTTTGGCTTTACCCTACCATCAAAGTAATAGTTTCTAATTTCTTTAATGTACTTTGGCATTGATTGGATGAGAAATTTAATGTTCATCCTTAATTGACCTTAGTATCCAATAGTGATATCTAAAGAGGTAAGGTCCTGGATAATTAGAGGCTCCCTTCTGGGGATGTGACTAACAATATTGCGGGAAATTTAAGAGGTGGGATATTGGAGAATTTTGACAAGATGTTGGTAAGTCTGCGAGTTTTCCCTTTATTATTTTGGAAAAAATCATCATAGATGCAATTGTAAAAAGGCTATAATTTCAGTAGTTGTAAAAATTGCCAAAGAAGAGTTCAAAACCTCCTTCAGACATGTAGGTTCATATTGTATTATGTGACTACCATGAACTGAATTTTATCAGTTTTATGAAGAGTTACTTATTCTCCCATTTGCCTAAAGCTGAGACAATATTTGGTGAGTAATAAAGAATGAACATGTCATTCTTTTGAAAGGATAAGCCCTGGGAAGACGAAAAGGCAGGAAATACAAATGCTTACAATAATGTGGATAACTACTCTTCACAGAATAGTGGTAGAACTAAACTCAAGAAATATTGACTGAAAAAGATCTTTTTTCTCATATAATTATATAAAAAAAATTGCATCTTTTCCACTTAGAATGAATATTGCTTTGTGATGCCCACATCAGGATTATTTGTAGAGTTGTAAAAATGTAGTACAATTCAAGATACTGTTCAAAAGTAAAGTATGGTGAGATAACATTTCAAAAATCCACAGGGCACATAACATTTTGTTGTTACCAGTTCTAAAATTTCACTCGTTGATTTACTTAGATCCTAGACAACAAGACAATCCTGCAAAAGTAAAAGAGCAGGTACCAACCCCAGACTTATTGCTGATTCTGCTGTTGCCCCAGGCTGTGTATAATGACAGTGTGGCTCAGATTCTGCTTCTGGAACTTGATGTTTCAGGCTTGCCATTCCCCAACTGCATGTTGTATGAGCTTTACCTAATTAGTGCCTGCAAGGAATTCTGAAACAAAATGCTGTGTCTATTAGGTACTCCTCTGCCTCAGGGTCTTTGGGTACGAAAATCATGATCAAGGGATGACTGTATTTGTCAACTGCTGAGTGCTTATTTTCTCCCAATTTTTTATCGTTTTGTATCATATGAGTATTCAAAGCTGTCAAAGCTTTAGACAATGTGAATAGAAATCTCTAGGAAATAACTACTCAGACTTCTTACTTCTTGTGTACTTACATGGATTGTAAATGGAGGGAGCATATATAATAAAAAGTGGAGTTTATTTTGTACAAAGTTTGACAGCCTCCTAACACGCATTCCTTAAAGAAAACAAATTTAAAGGTGAATATGGTGTTGGTTGCTATGATTAAATAACCACCTAGAGGCAGAGTCACAAAACCTTGTGAAAAGAAAAACTAAACTTTCTTAAGAAATTCCTTGAGAAATTTTATGATATCTCAGAAAAAAATTCCACCAAAAATAGGGTTCAATTTTCAAAACATATGTTTTTCTCTTAAGCAGAAAATGTCCTACAGATTTTGATCCCTGCTGTTTTTCAAAATTATAATTTTTAATCCCCCCCCTTTTTTCACCCAGAAATCTTGTAATCTTAATTATTTTGAGAGTTTTTGAGGACTTTGGCATTTGGTAAAACTGTTCACAACTTTGTGAATTTATAGGACTACTTAGTAAAGTACCAAATAGAAACTAAGTTTTTCCTCTTCATCTTACTACTTTTTGAAAGAGTTCCTCAATTTTACCTACTGAAACCTTTGCTTGACTTTTTATTTCTATTACCATATTCTTAAGTTGGAAATATTACTTCTTATGTTGTGTCTCTTCCTGTTTTATAGCATCTTATTTCTGGTTCCCAATTTCATTTTCTTTTCTCTGAGTATATTAATGTTTTATGTTTTTACTCCCCTCATTTTATCAGTTCCTTTCCTGTTTAAAAAAAAAAAGTACATGAGTATCTGTCTTTTATTTTGGAGACTTTTCCAAGAATTATCGGTTGACATTCAAGAATGAGGTAATAAAAGTCAAATTGGACACTACAGGCATGGGCAAGTGTTGTTCTTTGAAAATATGAGTATCTGTTGTTTTCCTCAAGGCTGGTGGAATTCCCCAGAGATGTGTCATCAAGTCTCCTTGGAGAGTTCACACACTGCTTCTAGTATCCCCAGAGCTGAGTGAAGGGAGGGAGCTGAAGGTTTTCCAACTCAGTATGCATCAGTGCATTTAGCCTCCTATTTCAATAGAGGAATGCACTCAGCTTTGCCCCTGCTCCTGTGTCTCAGTGGTTTAACATCTCCCCAGACTCCTTTGTTTCTTACAGAAAGAAAAGTGATAGCAATACAGGTCATTGTTGTTGTTTTTTTTAATACGAATATCTATAGGCTAGGTAGTTTAATACCTGCCAATATGTAAATTGAAATTGTAACTTGTGATTATGTGATTCATTATTTAAATTGTTATTCAAGTAAGTACTTATATATGTATAAGTAATCCTTTTTAGTTCAATGGTCAAAGGCTGAGGATTTTCCCATTAAGTTTATAGAATATTTATTATTTATATGAATGGAACTCATTTCACTAATTAGTATGGAGAAATTATAATGAGAATTTCAGAATACAGGATCCTTACTGATCTCAAATCCATCTGCTCGCTGAACTACACACCACTTAAGCTGAGAGGCCAAACATTGAGGCAGGGAGGGTGATGTTTTTTGGGAAAAGCTGGCAGATTATTGTCCCAAACCATTTTACTCCTCTGGGGCAGAAATGGGTTTGTAAAGGGAAAGTCTAAGGAAGTGGGAACTGAGGAATGTATCCAGAACCCCCAAGGTTTCTGCAACTAGGTTTCTCTTAAATTAGCAAACCACCTGTTTCCTGAGACTGTAGGTTGCTTGAAGTCTGTTTCTGCTCAGTTTTCTGTGACAAGATTAGTAAGCTACTAAGTTTTAGCAAGTGTAAGAGAGTTTTGTCATTTAGGGTTAGCTAACTTTTTCCAATGGAGTTGTTGTTGCTATGTTTTTTCAATTTGGGGACTTTTTTTTTTCTAAATATGATTATTTCTTCTGCTCCAGTATTAGTGTTTCCCCAGCAGGGATACTGATTATTCCTATACTGGTTAATTCCATTTATCCTTTTGGTCATTATATTTTAGTAAGTCTTTCTTGTGGTGTTCAGTGTTTCTATGACTTGTCCTTTAGGCCATAAATTTTACTTTGCACGTTTTTAATTCTACTTACTGTTATAATATGGATTTTCAATTCTGCTATAACTGATTTTCTTCCTCACAAAGTATTTTATCATGCAAAAAGAAGTTGTCAGTTTTGAGATAAAATTTAAATATCAACTGAAAAGATGTCTCATATCTTAAATATTTAAGCTAAATCTCTGGAAGATTTGATAGAGTCAAGGATATCTTTCCCTTTTGATTTTCTTGAATTCTGAAACCTGCAGAGGTGATACCTAACCAGGATCCTACATGCAGAATGAGAATTGCAAGCTTCTTGCAGAAACTTGTGGCTCTCCTAAGACTGGGGGAAGGTGGGGCAGTTAACCATCCTATGAAGACGAGAATAGGTAATATTATTGCGCTATCTGAGGATGGTTCTTCTTTACCAATGGGATGACTGGAAGACACATAAGTGCTCTATTAGATGTTATGGATAATACCATATGTTTAAAAATATGACTTTTTATTGCTTTATTTTATTCTTTTAATTATAAATAAAAATATTTTCATGTCTTTATATAGCATTTTAGTCAACTCTATAAACATATCCTCCTCCTTATATGCTTAAAATATATATATATATATATATATATATATATATATATATATATATATATTTAAACATTTTTTCTTGTTAGAGATTTAATATATTAAAAAAAAATTAAGGGAAATATCACAAAAGCTTTTTCCCATTTGTCTTTCTCCTTGGGGTTTATGCTAGGACATTTTATATGCTATCAGTGATCATTAATTATGATGAAGTCATATGATTTATGACATCTGAGTATTTTTTAAAATTTTTAAAAGCTATTTACCCCAAATTAGCAAAATTATTCTTCCATGTTGTATTTTAATTCTTGTATAATTTTATTTTTTCTTAATCATATCTTTGATGTATATAATGTTAAATGTGAAGAAATATTCTTTGTTTATATCTTTCAAATGGCTAGCAATTTTTCCAAACAATATTTCCTATTTTCTTTATCATTTCTCCACTGATTTATTATATATATACATACACACACATATATATGTATGTGTATATGTATATATATATATATGTATATATATATACATATATATATATTCTGTACGATCACATAAACTTTGGTGTTTTAAAGCTTCTCTTGAGTGATTTGTCTGTAGGTCAATTTTGCATTGCTCCAGTTATAACATTACCAGATTGTTTTTAAAATGGCAAGTTTATCTAGTAGAGCCACCTTCCCTCTTTATTATATTAGCTGTTGTTATTTTCATTAAATGTTGGAATCCCTTTGTCTGGCTGAGGAATATACTACTGCATATTTTACTAATGCATAATCATATGGACAAATGTAAGGAAAATAATATGTGGAGAAAGTAGGTTAATATATAAAATAATTTAGGGGAAATGACCTATTTGCATTTGTACAGGAAAATCCTCTTTATTTAGTAAACTCCTTTAGGAAACTTGAAAATTTCTTTTATGTAGGTTTGTGCATTTCTATTTCTTGTTTTTCTTATTTCTAAATATTGCTTATTTGTAGCAGTTATAAATGGGAATCTCTTCATGTCGGGGTTTTTAGCCCCCATCTCCTCCTGACCAGTGGGAGAAGCAGGGAAAGCATGCCCCAATCAGGATGAGCCAAGAAAGGTAAAGGTCGACTGGCGGCCTGCACCCAGCCCTCCTTTGCCAGAGGACAATCAGACGCACCAGGGAGAGGAGTCAAAGCAGGATCTCATTTAATGAGGAAGTACACACAGCTTATATACTGCACAGGAGCCAATCAGAATAAAGGTCAGAGAGGTGGAGCAAGTTCACGTGTACACCAATCCCATAGTCAGTAAGGGAAGGCACAAGCTCTCCTGAGGGCAAAAGAGTCCTGGACCTATCCTGGAGGTGGTCTTCCTCCTCTGTCACCACCCACAGCACCGCCTCCTGGCTGGAGCCTTCCCAGCCACATGTGCAGCCTCAAGACCAGGAAGCAGGCATCTCTTTTTCACATCTCTTTTTCTTATGGTGTGTGAATGTTATCCTGAGCCGTACACTAGCTCGACAAGTTCTCCATCTCTGAATTACACTCCCAACCTCTCCTAGTCATATCATCTGAGAATAATGTTTAGAAAATTAATGATCATTTTATGTTTTAAACATTTAATTTTGTGTTTTTTTTATTGATATCTTTAAGTTTCCAGATATATATTATAATTTTTAGTTACTAATTTTTATTTTTATTTATAATGTTTCTCCATTGTGTTTCTCCTAATTATGCTTTTTCATTCTATTAGAATAACTTTAAACCTTATTGGTAATTGTAGCATTTGTGTCTTGTTCACTAATTTTATGAGGATATATTTGAATGCTTTATGAAGAAGAATATCAATACTTTGGTGTTAGGAGTCATGCGTCTTTCATCATTTATGAAAATATTAATCTCTTCTTAATTGATTTTAAAATGTTATAAAACTTTTTTGGTATCTTATAACAAAATGTGTCTCTATGGATATGAATAAGCATAAATATAAATCCTGATATCCAACTACCCCTGCATTCTGGGCATGATTCTCAACAATAATATGATGGCATTTTTTGCTGTATCAAGTAACTTAATTTATCAATATTTTATTTCAAAATTTTGCTTTCATATCAGAGAAATAAGCCTGTAGTTTTAATTTTTTATCCTATCTTGTGTATTAGTGTTATATTTTACTATCATGATGAATTCAATGAAACAAGCAAAAAAAAAAAGAAAAAAGAAAAAAAACTGCATTTTCAATCACATAGATCTATTTGTTAATTCCATTGAACTCTAAATAAATTTACAGAAGATAAAAATAATATAAATTACCTCAAGAACTTCCATGGGTTATGAAGATTTCTTTTTTAATTAAATAGCACAGATCTTATGAAACCAAATAAATCTTTACTTTAGAAATAATGGCATTTGGGGCATGGCTGGTGATAGGTTGATCATCAGGATTGATGAAGTTAAGCCAACAGACTTTAGTAAAACTCTTTCTTAACCCTTCCATGTCTCTTGCCCAGTTTCACATCTGTGGTTTTTCTTGGTTGGTACGATTTGCCTGTATTGTTTTACTTAAAACATATTAATTTCTATGAGTCAAGTGGTATGTGTGGGGACACTGCATATATTTTCAGATATATATTGGCTGGTGTAAAGTTAATTTCAAAATGATAGAAAAATTGGAGACCCAACTAGTAAACACAAAGATAAATGAGTTTGGTGATAGCTATATTATAGAGGATACAGTCATAATTATATCCTATCATAATTTGTCTTTCATTGATGTACAAACAAATCAATCTTTTTTCACCTTGTATGAAAAAAAAATCAATCTCTGTTTTATTGACACTTAAACACTTCTGCACAGTGGCCATCATCCTCTTTTATGACACCACAATAATTTGTCACTAGTATCACCAATTCTAGACTAATGATTAAACTATTTCAACATCATGATATTCTTAGTAAATTGCCATGGTTTTCCAATTATATTCTTTTAAGAGGGTTAGATTCACTTTGAACTTCTGAAATGAAAGGGTTGCTAAGGCAACTAGATTTGATTTGCAACAAAAATTAACACTGTAATAGGGCAGCATTTCAATGAACCTTCTTATTTTTTTAAATGTCCTTTGAATTTACATATGTTAAATAAGGTAAGTATACTTTTCAATCTGATCTAGCAGAAGCAGAAATGGAATTTAGTAAAAAAATAAAAAGTATCTACACCTTGAACTTAATTGAACTCATTTACTAAGCTAATAAATTTGGACACCTCTGAATGCTTGAGGACATAAAGAATACACATTATTAGATAAATAGTCTATAAAAAGTAAAATTAAGAAATGTTTTTGGCTTAAATATTTTGTACTTTGTGAATTCAGGTTTGCATTTGTTAAATTCACTTTTTTATCATTTGCTTCCATAATCTCCAAATAATTTTCATTATATTTGCTAACTGGGCTGATATCTTGATTAACCAAGTGCAGATATTAATCTGCACAATAAGCTTACTTCGCATTTCAGAATGGTCCTCAGAATTCACAATGCTAAAGAAAAAAACTTATTTTCCAAAAAGTGCTAAACTGTTTTGGTGATTTACTTCTCTTAAATTAAAGCAAGTAGGATAATTTCTTAGCTTCTTAAAGTATTTCTCCCATCTCAAATAAGAGGATAACAGAAATTTGTTAAAATCTAGGATTGAAATGATAGATAGATAATGAAATTGTCTGTCAGTGAGGCCAAAGACATGAATACAGACTCTACATGCTTAAATTTTTTGAAGCTTGTGTTTCCTGATTATTTCAGAAACATTTTAAAGAATGAATTTATGTGTAGTATCAACATGAAATCCAAAGGGTTTTGCAGGAGTAGATTTGTCAGACTGTTGGCATCTGAAAGTGTACATTGCTAGGAGGTCTGTGTGAAGTAGCAACAACAGCAACTTAAGCAGATCAATACAGATGCTCTGTGAATGCTCAGGGATGTAAAAAAGACACAGATAAATGGTCTTTACAAAAAGGTGAGCGACATTAAGAAATGACAACTGAGTTTCCTGTATCATGTAGGGATATGAAAGTAAGGGTTTAATTTCAGAGCAGTATGCACTCATGACCTTTGGTTGCACAGTAATCTCTGAGGCTTTCACTCAGTGCTGCAATAATCATGAACTCACTAAGAATAGTAACTAAAACTGACACAACTGAGTGAGCTTTTTCATACAGATATTACCAGAATTAGAGAAGATTAGTCCTTTAAATATAAGAAACTATAATCATTTCTCTGTTTTTGCTATTACTAAATGACTTCAATACAAATTGATTTGTGTAATTTAATTACCATGTTCATATTATCTCACTAAGAACAAGTCCAGAAAAATCTAATTTGGCTTTTTATTTATTTATTTATTTATTTATTTTAATTTATTTGCTTTGTAGATCTGGATGGTTATACATAGTTTTTTTTTTTTTTTTTTTTTTTTTTTTTTGTACCAGGTATTGAACTCAGGGGCACTAGACCACTAAGCCACATCCCCAGCCCAATTTTGTATTTTATTTACAGACAGTCTCACACTGAGTTGCTTATCGCCTCGTGTTGCTAAGTATGGCTTTATACTAGTGATCCTCCTGTCTCAGCCTCTCAAGCCACTGGGATTACAGGTGTGCACCACTGTGCCCAGCTAATTTGGCTTTGTATAAATGTTATTAGGCTAATCATATTAGATCAATAAAAGATCTTCAAATTTTCAGAGTGAATTGAGCAGGAAGTATAGCCCACTCCACTTCTGGTGGCCACATCTAACTATTAAATTATTTTGCTTAAATTATGATTAGAACTAAATATTTTTTAAATTATCCATGTAAAATAAATATTTTTAATGAACACTGACAAATCAGATGATTAGATTAGAACAAAAAGGTCTTCATGCCTTTTGATTTCATAAAATATTTTGTTATAATCTCTATTACTATAGATTTAAGAATTAATATTACAAAAATGTTAATTAAATGCAAAATAACCACTAAAGGAAAAGACCCACGACAACTTGGATCTTCTTCTATTATCTTTGTTGACACACAGACTTGATGTTTTGCAAAGAAATCATTTGTTCTGCCTTAGTGAAGCTAATTATTCTCAGCATGCAATCACTGTTTCAAATTGCAAAAGGCACATCAGCCTCTGCTGTATGTTGCCAGAATTAAAACCCAATCAAATGAGATAATGAAGTGCATACAAAGAATATGATCTCACTTTTGCAATGCAATAATAGTAAAAACCATTTAAAGAAGTGTTGCAAAACTCATAATTTACAGAGAAGAACATGCTGTAAAAGCAAATGTTTACTGTGCATTTTAAGTATGTACTGCTTAGAGGTAAGCATTAGGTTTATTTATATTGTGGTGAAGTTTTTTCAACCCCCTCCCCACTGCCCACCTGACAGTACCAGATGCTGAACCCAGGGGTACTTTAACACTGAGCTATATATTCATAACCCCACCCCATTTTAGTTTTTTTTTTTTTTTTTAATCTTGAGACAGGCAACAGACTAAGTTGCTAAGTCTGGCTTCAAAATTGTCATCCTGCTGCCTCAACCTCCCAAGGCAATTTTTTAATGATTGAGAAATAGGGTGGCTACCTGGGCACAGTGTTGCACTCCTGTAATCCCAGCAACACAGTAGGCTGAAGCACCAGAGTAGCAAGTTTGAGGTCTGCCTGGGTAACTTAGACTATGTCTCAAAAAATAAGAAGGGCTGAGGATGTAGCTTGAATCTTTGGTTCAATTTCCAGTACCAAACACACACAAAGAATATAAGTTCAATATAAACCACATAATTTTTTTAGTTTCACAGAAAATTATAATCCGTATTAAGTCTATCATAAACATATGTGCTCATAGACATTGACATGAAAAAATATTAAGACATTGATTATTAAAAATGGACTAACATTATTATTCCTCTGTATTTATATGATCTGAAAGAATGAAATATATCAGTGTTCTTATTCATTAAAACATACCATCTGTGCTAATGTCAACTGTAACATATTACCCATTTAAAAATCTACTTATTCTTTTTCTGTGAAACCTTCTTTTATAAAGAGACATAATTCATTAGTAGCCCTACGATTGCATAATAAGCTAGTGAAATATAATTGAGTTTGGATCTATATTTCATTTTTACTAAAGAGAAATCTCCTGTAATTTAAATCTGTTGAGTTATCACTTTTTTGTTGTTGTCTTTGTTTTTTGTTTTCTTCCACAGAAACCATTGTCAGTGTTGCCTCTGTTGTCCCCACCAACACCTCCTTTCAAATCACATAGGGTGAAATTAAGATGGATTATAGGTTTTGTACCTTGCTTGTCATAGAAAAGACCAGAGTAACTTTCTCTTTTAGCTGCCAAGAATGTGCAGTCATCTCAGCAGCTCAGAAAGTGAAAACAGCAGGATTCAAACATCAGCAATGACAACACAGAGAGCATGAAGTTTGTGCTCATTACACACTGTGGGGCTGCCTATCTGGGCAGTTTACTCTGCAAATTACCAGTTGAGGATAATGGCCACTTACGTGCCAGTGTTATACCCAGGTTATTAATATATCAATGAACTTTCCTCTTGGTTCTGTCTTTCTTCATATTATATTTTATCTTTGTATATGTAATGTTGGCCATGCACATTATGTGGTCCAGATTTTGAGGAACGGGCAATGTGACTACAATATAGAGCTCCAACTTAGTGCCCAGCATACATGAAGGCTCAGTGACTGATGCATGCTGTAGAAGTCACTGTATTCCCAGAATCTGACATGGTGCTAGTTACATAGGCACTCACCAAATATTTTCCCATTAGTTACATAAGTAAATTTTCAGTGAAGGTTTGATATGGGAGATATAATGGAGATCATTAAAAACCTGTGACTTAATTATACATGTTCATATTATACATTCTTGCATACTACTGTGTCATGACTCAGTAAGCACTGGAAAGAGTTCAGATCTAGATCATGGGCATGCATATTTTTGATGGTGTTACTATTTAGTTAGTGTTAGATTCCTATTTCTAATTTGGACTAAACATTGAGCAATTTCAGAATATTCAAGCAGGCAAGATGTGGTTTCTCTCACTGTTCTTTTAAGAGACATATGTTTATAAATACATTTTGTCCTCACTATCAGCCCTCTTATGTTAAGTATTCACAACAATTTGGTAAGTGAAATATGTTATGAATGAAATGGTCCTGTCTCCTAATAGTTTTGAAGAGCTGATTTTATTCATATTGCATCTTAGCTGCTTTTGTTTATGTCTTTTTAAGTTGAGTCACATAACATGGAATGGTCACCTATTGTTCATCCAATTTGGCCAAAAAAGAATTTTAAAATACCCTGATTTTTTTCTTTTTATCCTCTTCCAAAACTTACTGCATTTTCTTCTATTGCATCCATTACCATTTGAAAAAAAAATTGTTTTCTTTGTACATAGAAAAATAATGCAATTGTTATATACTGAGATAGGTTAGCATCTATATCTCAAGGGAAAAACTTTTGAAAGTAGCAGAACTGCCAGTAGCAATTAATTAGAAAGCTTTTCATACTGTTTTCAGTTATAGACATGTACTAGCAGTTTGAGAAAATTGGTAGTGACGGCTGCTGTCACCACAGGGTGGTACAATGGATTGACTTAATTTACTGACATTTGCTTTTTTTTTCCCTCAAATTGTCATATCTTTATCTTACACTGAACTTGGTTTATATTGCCAAATGGTGAATTCAGCATAAATATAGTTTTGATTGAATTATAATGCATGGTGTGTGAGATCTAAGCACAATTAGTCCACAAGAGTGAATACATCTTACACTTAGGAATGACATGATGCATTGAACATTTGATCTCTTTTCACCACCTACTATGTATAAAGAAAGGCTGATCTTTTCTATTCTAGAAAGCAAGGAAAGATGTATTGACTTAAAATATCAGCAAGACTTGCACAATTATTTAACAGTTTTTCTAGAGTAAGAATAACTTTTACAAAATATTTTAATTGCAAAAGCAAGGCATGCTTCACTCTTTTAGTTCATTTAGAGGGGTGATTGTGTATGCTACACTAGTTAATTTTTCATTGCTGTTATAAATATCTGGAAAAAAAACAACTTGGAGAAGAAAAGATTGATTGATTGATTGATTGATTGATTATACTTGCAACTGAATCCAGGGGCACTCTACCATTGAGCTATATTTCAGCCCTTTTTATTTTATTTTTGAGACAGGGTCTTGTTAAGTTCCTGAGGCTGGCCTTGAACTTTCAATCTCCTGGCTCAGCCTCCTGAGTCGCTGAGATTACAAGCATGCACCAGCATGACCAACAGGAAGAAAGATTTACTTTTGGCTCATGGTTTCAGAGGTTGTAGTCTATGGTCAACTGGCTTTGTTGCTTTTGGCCCAAGATGAGGCAGAACATCTTAGCAAAAAGTTTTGGAGCAAAGATGCTTGCCTCATGGCAGGCAGGAAACAGAAAGAGAAGAAAGGACCAGGGACAAATTATATTCCCTAAGGTAATGCCCCATGCCTCTATCACCTCTCAGGAGTCTGTTCTAGCTATCAATGGATGATTTCACTGATGAAGTCAAAACCCCTCATGATCCAATCATATTCCCAAATCCCCACCTCTGAACATTGTTGCCTTTAACACATGAATCTTTAGAGGGTGCTTCAAATACAGACTATAATATGTCAAGATTCCTCTATTTCTTTCTTTCTTTTCTTTTCTTTTTTTGTTTTTGGAACTGGGGATTGAACTCAGGGACACTTGACCACTGAACCACATCCCAAACCCTATTTTGTATTTTATTTAGAGACATGGTTTCACTGAGTTGCTTAGCACCTCACTTTTGCTGAGGCTGACTTTGAACTCGTGATCTTCCTGTCTCAACTCAAATGCCCACAACTGATTAGTGGGTAAAGAAAATGAGTTATATCCATACATTAAAAATATTCAGTCATGGGCTGGGGTTGTGGCTCAGTGGTAGAGTTCTTGCCTTGCACATTGAAGTGCTGGGTTCTGTCTTCAGCACTACATAAAAATAAATAAAATAAAGGTATTGTGTCCAACTACAACAACAACAAATTCAATCATAAAAAGGAATAAAGTGCTGATTCATGATACCTATGAATGAACTTTAAAACTGGATATTGAGTGGAAGACAGTATTCACAAACGCCATGTATTGTATCCTTCAATTTATATCAAACATTTAGGTAAATCCATAGAGATAGAAAGGCTAGTCGTTCCCAGGGCCTAGGGGACACGCAGAATGGAAGTGACTGCTAATGGGTTTGAAATTCCTTTTTAGCTTAATGAAAACATTCTGAAATTATATGATGGAGAAGATTGTACAAATCTGTGAATAAACCAGTAGATTGTATTCATTCATTCATTCATTCGTTTGCTTATTGTAATTAAACCCAGAGCATTTTAACACCAAGCTACATCCCCAGCCATTTTTTAATTTCTTTTTTTTTTTTCTCTTAAGATAGGGTCTTACTGAGGCTATTTTAGAATTTGTGATTCCCCTGCCTCAGCCACCTGAGTCATGTATCACCATATTCATGAAGTCTATTTTTTGTTGTTTTTTTTTCTTTTTTTTTTTTGCAGTGCTGGGGATTGAATGATCTAAAATGTGTCTTGCATGCTACTAGGAAAGCACAGTGCCACTGAGCTACATTGTCAGCCCTAATGAGTTCCTCTTATCATATATAAATCATATCTTAATAAAATTATAATTTAAATTGACGTAAGGCCTATAAAATAACAAAATAACAGATAAAATCTAACCAATAATAATTGCATTAAATGTGAATGAACAAAAAATTATAAATCCAATGGCATAGATTGTTGAATTTGATAAAAAACAAACTCAACTATATGCTGTCTTTAACAGACATAACTGAGGTTCAAAAATACACGTAACTTGAAATTAAAGGATATTATATCAGTATCAAAGCAAAGATTAACCAAAAGAGAATGGGAGAAGCTATGTTATCAGAAAAAGTAAGCTTCATGACAAGAAACAATAGAGACAAAGAGTCTTTGCTAATGTTAAAAAGAGCAGTGTTAGGAATCTATAACAATGCATGTGTACACACTGCAGCAGCAGACTTCCAAATACATGACACAAAAATGAACAGAACTTAGTGTGATCAAGGACCCAGAACTAACTTTAAAATTTTAAAACTTATATGAAAAACAAAAGTGTTAAATAAGTAACATAAGATTCTACCTCAAGAAACTAAGGAGAGCAAACTAACCATTCCCTGAAAAGCATTAAAAAAAAGGAGAGGAAAAGAAACAATAAAATTAGTATGTAAATCAATGAAATAAAAGAATTTTAAAAAATAGAATAAAATCAAACCAAAAATTTGTTCTGTGAAAAGAAGTTAGACTGACCACGAACAACGGGAATAAAAATGAATCTTCAATATCAGAAATGAAAGAAGAGGAAATAAACAGCCCATCTTTATATTTCAAGTGAAATTAAGAGGAGGAGGAAAAGAGAAAGAAGAAGAGCCCAAGGATACAAGGAAAAGGAAGTAATAAAAATCATATCAGAAATAAATCAAGTAGAGAGTAGAAAAACAATAGAAAAATTAAATCACCAAAACTGAGTTGTTTTTTTGAAAAAATAAAATTAAGAAACTGTGGCTAGATTAAGGGGGAAAATATAGTTCAAATAAAATCAGAAATGAACAAGGAGATGTTATAATGAATACCTCAAAGATATTATCAGGGAATATTTTGAATCAAGTTCGCACTAAGTAGATTAGCACATCCCTAAATCCTTGAGGCTCACTTTGAGCTTGTGATCCTCCTGCCTCAGCTTCCTGAGTTGCTGGGTGCTGGGTTCTATAAGTCCAGGGGGTATTATTAATAATTATATGGCAAATAGGATAGCTAGAAAAAAAGTGATTAAGTTCCTAGAAATATGCATTCCAAGACTGACTCACAAAAACCTAGAATGCCTGAGACAACCAATAACAAATTAAAATGATAATCAATACCAATTCTTAAACTCTTCTGGAAAATAGAACACTTTCAACCTCACTTTATGAGACCAGACACTCTGAGATAAAGATATTATAAGAAAAGAAAATTGTGGGTCAATATCTCTGATAAACATAGATGAAATATCCTCAATAAAATACTAGCAAACTAAATTCAACACATCTACAAAGATTATACACCATGACCACAATGAAGGCAAGGTTTGTTCAACATATTAAATAAATTCAATGTGATAAAGCACATTACCTAAATGAAATATAAAACAAATGATCATCTAAATAAATATATAAAAATATTGGACAAAGTGCAACATTCACTCATGGTTAAAACTGTCATTGAAATAGCCATAGAAGCAACTTACCTGAACAAAATAAAACCCATTTATGAAAAGCCCACAATTAACATTGTAATCAATGGGGAACAACTGAAAGCTATTCCTCTAAGGTCTAGTATGAGGAAACGATACTTATTTTCTTCACTTCTATTCAATATTGTACAATAAGTCCTAACCAGGGCAATTAGGTATGAAAAAAGAAATCAAAGGAATCCAAATTGGAAAGGAAGAAGTAAAATTATCTCTGTGGTCAGGTAATATATCCTATATTTAGAAAATCCTAAAGATCCCATTAAAGATATGTTAAAACTAATATAGTAAAGTATCTGGATAAAAAAACCATCTTACAAAAGTCAGGAATGTTTCTATATGTCAACAACAAACTATCCAAAAATGAAATCAAGAGGGCAATCTTGGGCTGGGGTTGTGGCTCAGTGGCAGAGCACTTGCCTAGCATGTGTGAGGCACTGGGTTCGACTCTCAGTACCACATATAAATAAATAAAGGTCAATCAACAACTAAAATAATTTTTTAAAAACAATCTTATTTATAGCAGCCTCAAAAAGTATAAAGTACTTAGGAATAAATTTAACTCAGAAGGGAAAATATCTACATATTAAATACTATAAGACATTGATAAAACAAATTGATTGCATAAATAAGTGGAAAGATACCTCATGTTCATGAATTTCAAGGCTTAATATTATTTAAATGTCCATACTACACAAAGTTACAAGCTGAACACAATCTCTCTCTTAAAATTTATATGTAATCACAAAAGACCTGGTATAGCAGAAACAATCTGGAGAAAGAAGAATGAAATGGGAACATCACCTTCTGAATTCAAATAATATTACAAAGCTATAATCTTCAAGAAAATATTGATGATACTTTCAAAAAAAAGCAGGTATAAGGGCCTCAGGATGTGGGTAGCTCAGTGGTAAAGCACTTGCCTAGCATGTGGGAGATTCTGAGTTTGATCCCAGCTCCAAAACCAAAAAGAAGCCACCACCACCAAGAAAAAAACAATAGATACATGAAATAGAACAGAGAGCCCAGAAATAAACCTATGAATATACAGGCAACTAACTTTCAACAAGGTGCCAAGATTACACAATGAAGAAAGGAGGCAAGGTTTATTCAACATATGCAAATCATTTAATGTGATATAGTACATTAACAAAATTAAATATAAAATAGCATTTATAAAAATAAGTAGAATTGGAAAAACTGAATGTCCTCATGCAAAAGAGTAATATTGGGTCCTTATATGACTTATAATAATGCAAATGGATACAAGGCTGAAATGTAAGACTTGAAACCATAAAACTCCTATAAAAAAAGGATGTAAATCCCTTGATGTAAATCTCAAAAGGATAGGAAGCAAATAGAAAAATTAAAAAGTAGGATTACAGAAAATTATAAAGCTTCTATACATTAAAGAAAATAATCACCAAAATAAAATTTCATCCTACAGATTGGAAAATATTTTCTGTTAAAGCTTATAGAACCCAATGCTTTTTATTTACTTTTTTGTAAACTGACAGATAAAGTTTTGTGTATTTATTGTGTACACCATATTTAGAAATATGTCTTGTGGAATGACTAAATTTAGATAGGTATAGGCTTTACCTTATAAAGTCAACATTTTTGGGTAAGAAAGTCTATAAATCTGATAAGGGATTAATATCCAACTATATATCTAAGAAACATAATATCAAAAATAAAAGCAAGTAACTCAGTTAAAGACAAAGGAATAGAATAGAAATTGTTCTCAAAAGGACATACAACATAAAATAGTCGACAGACTTATGAAAAGTTACTTGGACCTCATCATGTTGATGGAGATGCACATTAAAGCCACAGGGAGGGACTTGGGGGATAACTCAGTGGAAGAATGCTTGCCTAGCATGTATGTGGCTCTAGGTGTGAGCCACAGCATCAGAAAAAGAAACACACACACACACACACTGAGGTGTTACTTCATATGTATAATTTTGTTTTATGTTCTGGTCTCTTTGATCAAATAATTGCAAAACTTAGCCCCTGTGAATTCTCTTCTGGCCTTCACCAATATGGCCTGGCCAATACTTGGGGATCCTTTGCTATCTGGTCTTTCTGCCCTCCTATCAGGCTCAGCAAGTCCTAAGCAGCTTCATACTGCAACTTAACCATCAATTTGTAATCCACAAGAGGAGACCAGGATTGGTTGTGAGGCTGGCCTGGCAGGAATGTGCCAGCTTTTAATAGAGATGAATGGGCCACTGCTGCAGGCTTTGAGAGTTTAGAGGATCCTGGGAGCCAAACCTTTGGAACATCAACTCAAATGAACTTGTCCCAGGTTTTTCCCAGTGGGACTCTGATCTTAACACTCTTGCCTTGGTTGATCATTCAGTTACCTTTGAAGTTATCTACTATTAAGTTTTCAGTTTAGTCCTCAGGTTTTTCTGCTCCATCACTGCATGAGACAAGGGTCTCTTTTTCAGATATCAAAGAGAACTTCCACTCTTCGTATTTCATTTTCATTATTTGCAAATGGCCAAGACTTTTTACATTATCACTCTATAGACATCAACACAACTAATGATAACTTGCCAGTTTTATTGTCCTTGTACATGTTCCTCCATAATTCTCAAATGCCAGAATCATTGCCTTTGGCCACAGTGTTCTCTCTGGAAACATTTCTCCATGTCACCACTGGTGAATTCTATAAGCAGTTTTGCTGCTGTGAGGCCTACAATGTATGATCCATCCAAAGGCTCTATTGGATCTGAACCAAAATATTGTCAGTTTTTACCTGATAGACAAAACAAGGGTCCAACTGCTCTCAGTAGATATTGTTTAATAGGTTACTTATTAATAAAATGGAGAAATCACAAGATAAATTTTCTATAAATCGATATGAAATTTAGAATCTGTCTTCCTCTCACCATGCAAAGTTACAAATCTGCGAACCAGTCAGCCCAACCAACAGATATGGTAAAGTGTTTATAAATAAAATGGTACTAGAAGGAAGAGAGAGGATGAGTATTAGAGTCAGAGTTGAAAAAAAAAGTAAAATTTATGGCTACTTACTACAAAGATCAAAAATAAAATGTTTTATCTTTTGATAATTTGATGGGTGTGGCAGGGAAGGGGGGCATAGAAAGAGGCCTAAAATAAATTTTGTCAAACTTAAATCTTAGTCAAGTATGACACCTAGAGGATGTACAAATTGAATTCCTTTTGGTGTTTTTTTGTTTGTTTTTGTTTTCTTCTGAATGCAAGATACATTTATTTGGAGAAATTTATTTTAAAATTTTATTTCAAAATACACATCCTTATGTATTTCCCTATGCAATATTCTATCAATGAAGTAATTTTGTTTACATTGCATCATTTATTTTATTTATAAAAATAAATGACATTAATAATTGCTTCCCTTTTTATCAAGTAGCTGAATTTTTTATAATTGGTTTCAAATACTGATACTAATCACAGGAAGCCATTTTCCATATGTCTGATGGGTCATGAGGTGTATTATATGCTTATATTCTAATAAAAGAGAAAGCATGTGTAGGTGTGTATATGCCCTCATTCTCTGGAATTTAGAAATAATGGCAAAAATAACAAAGGCTAATTAAGGACATAACAGAAGTGGAAATAGGTTCAAAATTGTCTTATTTCTAAATATTAAAAAAATATATGATTTGCATTTGTCATCCATTGGTTTGGAAAACTTTTATAGCCCTGCCTCATTAATACTTGAACAGTTCTTCATGAAAAACGATGAATGACTTAATTCATGGCAAGCTGTACAGATGGTCAATTTGATCTGCATCCTTGAGACTTCTCATGACTCAATTTTGACATCACGTCATTAAACATTTGTGTATTATTTATATCATATTCTAGAAAACAAAGATTGCTATATCTTGCAATCTATCAATTTTATTGATAGGATTTATCCAACTGGACAGTTCCTTTCACAAAGGAACATGTATCTGAACATATATATTTATATATCACTTTTGTCTCCTTAGAGACCCATACATTTTTGTCCTCAAGTGCAGTAATGACATTGTTATGAACAGATATGTGGCAGTGGTGAAGACAAATGTTTGTATGACTTAGTTTCTGTAACATTATTCAGGGTGTCTTCACTGCTAATAAGTGATTCTTTTTTTTTTTTTTTAGTGTATGTTCCCTAATCTTTGTATTAAGTTTAAATTAAGGAATCCAATTGTTGGCTATTTTCAAACACTACTGTAGAACATGTCATCCTAATTGTATAATTTAAATGGCAAGAAATGTTGACTTAAAAAGCTGACCTTGGTTCTTACACAATACTTTAATTTGTAGGTGTAATGTTTAAACTCTTAACCAATTGAGTCATTATTATAGAGACGGATAAATACAAAGATCAGAATCTTGAATTTTCTTTTGACATTGAGCTATTGAGTATGGCATCTGATGGCTTTGTGAAGGGCTGGATGACTGTCTTGCACATGAAAATGTACTAACTTGACTCCTCATGTTCCCTGTCCTGTCTGTGTTATATAATGAATTTCCATATGGTGAATAGGTTTGGGCTTCCCAAGAAAACTTAGAATAGCTGTTATTAACAGAGTACCTCCAATGTGCATTCTCCCTGTGCCAGAGTTAGAGGATTCTCTGGACATGAACAATACCTGAGAAATATAAACAGACATGGTAGGACAATGCTTCTTGTGGAGTGGTTTTGTACAGAGTTTTCCTGAACAGGGCAGAACCCAGGAAGCAATAGCAGTCTCACTTTCCTCTGTGGTGTTACTGTTGAAAGAAGTACTCCTTCTGGGAGCTGTACATTAGGTAGGATCAGGCTTCCTTTGTATTCTTTATCAACCTATAATCTTTTGATTGTTGCCTGTTTTTTGCCAGTGAAGAAATAGTAATCCACACTAGTTTATCTCTCCTAATCACAGACACAGAGCTAGGGCTCTCTGAGCTTTTAATTCCCTCTTAGAGGCCTAACAGAGTGAAAAGTAAACAAAGACCAAATTTGCAACCTTCTACGAAGCTAATTTCCTCTGATGTCAGAATACTTAAACAGGCAGGACCTGGGAATTATTTGATCAAACCTGCTTTTAATCTAATGCATGCAGAGGGCTGTGTCTGGAAAGCACCACAAAATGACAATTGTCCCCAGGGAGCCTTATGGAAGGTTTCCTCTTTCAGAAACAGTAGCTTCCTCGTTTTAAACCCCTGGGTTGCTCTGTCTTGGAGTAAATTCATAAAATTTACTCTAAGTAGTTTTCCTGCTTTAAAATTTTAATTTTATTTGGCAGAAAATTTCTAACCAGATGAGAAGAGTTTTCTTTGGCTTTATGCTTGCTGATACATTTTTTTTAATTGACTAAGTGTCTTGATTTTAGGTTTACTAGGAAATAAATAAATAATAAACAATTATTACTGTGGGAAAGGAAGAAAATATAAAGCATAATTTGACTTCACCCATTCTTCTATTGATACATGATATAAGAAGGTGAAAACAACAAAGAACAAAAGACACAAAACCATGTGGTTCCTAACTTAGATAATGAAAGAGGGTTTTCTACACTAAGTATTAAGAGAAATTTCTGTCAGAATTTTAAGAAAAGAGTTCATTAATTAGGAGCTATCCAAACAATGTTACTGACTTAATTTGCCCTATTGTTTCTATTCACAACTCTCTGGATACTTAGAAGTAGTGTATTCTTAACAGAGAGAGTACTTTACTTCATACCTGAAATATAATTTTATGATTAGTTTTCGTGAAATTTTATTAATGTCATTACTTAGCATTGTACATGCTTCTTAAGTATGAATTCAGTTTTAAAAAGAGAATGGCTTACTTTAAGTTAAAGAACAATGAAGAAAGAGTTTAAGTGCATTTTGACAGCAAGTTGTAGTTGTGTTTTCTATATCTGATCATAGTGTTTCTCACATAAAGTAATTCAGAAGCCACAGCTTAAAAATACCTTATCAACACGGATGCTTTGTGCAAATATGCACCAAGAATAACACGCCACTAGATCTACCCTTTGACTCCTTGGGTGACGATGAATTTCAATGGCAGTTATTCATCATTCTGAAGCCTGCCGGGTGATGATCCTTTTTATTGGTGTACCCTTTCAAACCTATTTCGCCGCACCATGTGCACTGGAGTTCTCTGGGCGGATATGCCCTGGCTGGGTGCTGCCTGGCGGCCGGCTCTTGCCTTCCTGGCTCCCCTTCTCGCCCTCGCGCTCTCACCTCCCCCTGCCTCCAGCCCCCTCTCACTCCTTTCGGCTCACGCCCCCCTCCTCTCTCTCCAGCTGGCGGCGGGGGCTGCGCTGCCTCCCAGACCTCACGGACCTGCTCAGTCAGCTGGGGCCCCCTGCGGACGGCTGCTTCCCTCTCTGCACGGACCTGCCACTCTGCGCGGAATGGCAGCGACGGCAGCATCCCCGCCAGCGGCGGCAGCGGCGGCGGCTGTGTCCACGGCCACCACGGACGCTATTGTTCCCTGGTGTTAGATGCTCTTTCCCTCCCTTTCATCTGAAACGAACAATAGGAGGAAAGAGCTTTGCTTTCTGTACTCCTTGGGAAGACGTTCCGAAAGGAAAGAAAAATTCCCTGCTGAACCAACGTACTGCGAATCCGGACCCTGGAGCGGCTGCGGGCAGCATGGGGCTGCAAAGGAAGCGCTCGGTGTCCAGGAGCCAGGGCGCTGCGGGGCCACGCCGGGGCGTCCTGCAGCTGCTGCCGCTGCCACTGCTCCTGCTGTTGCTGTGCCCGGGCGCCCGCGGGGCTGCGGCGCAGAGAGAGGCGGAGGCACCCACCCTCTATCTGTGGAAGACTGGTAAGTGGCACGGAGTTGTCCCTTCCTTCCATCTTCACATGTGGGTCCACGATATGGAGCTGCTGGGCTCCGGGAGGGGACCTTGGTGCTTCTCGATGGCCGGATTGTGCTGGGATTGTAAAATAAAAAGTATGAATCCCGCAAGCAAATTAGGTCATGTCCGATGGTCTTAGGAAAGAAAAACATAACAACTAAGAGGCAACAGTGAGTCATTGGAATGATATTTCTCTTGCAGTTCTGCAGTTAATGGGGGCAACGCCGCACTTTCATGATGAAGTGCAATATTTTTAACCTCTGGATTCTCGTTCTATTAGGAGTTCCTAACATACATTTCTGGCAAAGAACAAGCAGTTTAGCCCCAGTCTGTATTCTGTCTCTGGGCAAACAGGATGGTTAGTGCAGCAATATGTATGGATATAGAGTTGAATTTGTTAAGTATAGCTTTGTGATATGTGGGACACTTGGAAACAAGACAAGTGAGGGCAATTGTGACAGTCAAAAGCAAAGGGTACTCCAAGGCACTCACCACGAAGATTGTGCATAGTTTAATTTGTAATGAGTGACGTGACTTTTAAAGTCTATAATTATTAGGATGTTTGTTTATAAACTTTTCCTTCCTTGAGAATTCTTTTGCTTTGTTTCTCAAACAACCAACTAAAGCAATAGCTAACTGCCTCTCAGTACTTCCCTGAGAGGTGTTTGAAAGTCACAGTGAAGCAAGCGGTGACAGGCAGGAAAACAATACCAACTGAGGAATGACCACCCCCTCTTCTGTGGGCGTGCTTTCACTGTCCATTAAAGGACACTGAGAGTTCTTCAGCCAACCTGAGACTTCCAGTGTTCATAGGAAAAAAGCAAGAGGTGAAGGATTATTTCTGTTGCTTAGAACTGGAGATGTTTTAAGAGTTCCAAAGCAATCCCTAAACATCAACAGGGATGTGGTAGAAAGGGAGAAGTCTGTATTCATCTTGGGGTTGCAAACAACTTAAAGAGTCCTCTCTTTCCTGGCTTCAGCCCATCTCTGCTGCCCTGCTGAAGAAACAGATCAATTTCACTAGTATCTTGGATTTTAAAAGAAGTTATATCTATCCAGCAACTTGTATTAATCAGAAATTTATTTAAAGCTAAAGCACAGAATTTGCCACGAAATATTTAAGGCTACCCACACATATTTGAAAAAGCAAAATGATTCTTGCTAACACTTTAAAGATTGATTGATTAATGCAAGCAAAAGAAATCAAATTAATGTATTTGCATTTAAAATGAAGAGTTGAAGCTATTTTGTAGCTAAAGCCATGGCTTTATTTTTCAAAATCTCATTTTCAATGACAAACACTAATCATACTATAATTTACCACTTAGTGGTATTATCTGGAAGACTGGGAAGAGCTTCTAAGGTAAATAAGTGTTGGACAAAGCTATACCTGCCTAGTTGAAATTTGTACCATCAAAGTTACAAAAGCCAAGCAGTAATTCAGATTGAAAAGAGCCTAGACAACATTCACTGTACAGCATCTGAGTTGCCAATATATGTCAACATAAATGTCATGGTGGGAACACAAGCCAATAAACAGCTTAAAATAGTGGAAAGCTCTCAGGAGCAAGGAGATGGAGACCTTGATTTGAGTGCCAGTTCCAGCTTCCAATAGCTGTAGGAGTGTTGGCAGTTCACTTAACTTTTGACCCTTAGTTTTCTCAACTGCATATAAATGTGTTAAAACCTTCTTTTAACTCGCTCTCCCCAGTGTTGTGAAGATCAAATAAGTTGTTGTGGGAGAGTAATTTTGTAACCCTTACGTGAAAACTCTAAGCTAGTATGATGAGGATAATAATGCTGCCTCTATAATGGGGATCCTTGGTTTGATGTGAAACATGGTGGAATAAAATGAAGAGCAAAATAATGACCACTTCATTTTTTTCCCCAGTGGGAAAGGAGACATCACTGTATCTATAAAGAAGTTGAAAGTACTTGGGGTAACTAGAAAGTATTTAAAGGAAATAAATACATTATAAATAAAGACATAGAGGTGACAGAATCATATGTTTATCACTTGATGAAAATGAAGACATTTAATGTAAACAAAAGAAAAGAAAGGCAGGAAGGGAACTGGTAGATAAAGGGGAGATAGTTCAGGATGCCTATTCCGGTGATGTTAGCTTGACCTTAGTATAGAAGTTCATAGGGAACCACATTAATGGTGAGATTATTGAATCGGAGGTCACACTGGATGAAGAACTGGGTTAGGATGTCTGCCAGTGAGAAACTTAAACACTAGTGTGACTATGCAACTGCAACATGGCATACCATACTCATGAATGGAACATTATCAGACTAGAGAAGTTATGTAGTGGATACATGAGATATGAAAGGTTTCAAAGAAGATTGAATATTTGATCTTGCTCATGGAAGGATTAGTTGAATTTTTACTGAGGTAAGAATGGAAGGCAGAGGGAAGAGAGAAAATAAAAAAAAAAATTTAAAAATGACAGCATTACTACATCTTGAAAGCAGTGGCTATCACAGGTCATGTGCAGGAAGTTTGGTAAGAATGAAAAGATTTAACACCCAGGAGCTGAATTGGGACTAGACTGAAAGAAAACTATGGAAAAGATGTGGAAATTTTATTTACAAGTAGATGAAGGCCATTGGAAACTCTGAGTAGAAGATCAATAATAGGTTGGTTACAGGAAACGTACGCTAAATCTAAGCTAGTACTTACTGTACCCTCCAAATGCCATCAAGGTCTCCATTATGCCTGTAGAGGTAGAAAAGGCTATGAAAGGAGGAAGGGCAAATTTATTAGGGTTGGCGTTATGGTTTGGATATAAAATGTCCCCCAAATGCTCCTGTATTAATGCAGGAATATTTGGAGGAGAAATGATTGGATTGTGAGACTAGAAATGATTGGATTGTGAGACTAGGTGGTAACTTTGGATGGTTAGAGTGTGGCTGGAGTTAGTAGGTCACTGGAGGTGTGCCCTGGAAGCATTCATCTTCTCTGTGACCCTTTCCTGACCACCACAAAGGGAGTTTTGCTCCTCTTCCAACTCCTTTTACTATAAAGTCCTACCTTATTTTTGGCCCAGAGCAATGGATTCCACCAACCATGGACTGAACCCCTGATACTTTGAGTCAAAATAAACTTTCCCTTCACTAAGTTGGTCTTATCAAATATTTTGGTCACAGATATGCAAGTCTGACTAACAGTTGGGAAGACAAATATAATTTTAATAAGATATATTGAATGTGAGGTAGCAATGAATGACCTATTCAGATGATTATCTTTAATGGGAATATTAGTAAATGAGTAAGAGGAAGAATTATGCCAAAGGTGTAAACTTGGGACTCAATAAGTAAATGGTAATTCAAGTCATGGGAGTGAGGAGTTCATTAAAAGAAGAAAATACTGAGAAGTGGATCCTGGGAAAATATTGGGAAGCTAGAACACTTCACAAATAATATTGATATTTTAGGGCCTAGAGATATAGCTCAATGGCAGAGTCCTGTACAACATGCACCAAGCCCTGGATTTAATCCCTAGTACCTAAAAAACAAAAATGAATTTAAAAAAGAATATTGAGATTTTTCAGAGCTACCTAGAAGAGAAACTAATAAAAGTGGCTGAGAAAGATCTAAGGAAAATATCAATAGACACTAAATGGAAGAGGTGTTGTATAAAAGAGCCAGTGGCAAAAACTAGAAAAGTTCAGGAAGGTTAGGAAATAGATGATAAAATATTTTAGAAAATAGTAAGAAAGATGAGAAGTTGATAAGAAAGCAGTGCTTTGGGAAAGAGCATGAGCAGTATAGTGGTAGACATCTACACTTGTTTGATTAATAACATATTTGAAAAGGTATAGTACTAAATAAGTTCAATAAATAAGAACATAAAGTCTCCTGACTACACTTTTATTGTTTTATAGTAGAGAAAAACCTCAGAATTTAAGATATTGGAAAATATTTATTGAAATACAAAATTAAAAGTATCAAGTTTTATGTCATTGTCATTTGAAAGGTAACTTGTATTTGAATAATTAGAAAACTTATTTTATACATACAAAAGTAAAGTACTTATAATATGAAAGATGAATAACTACCATGATTTCTAAGTAGTAGAGAGTTTGATAATTTTTTTTTAATTTTACGATATGAGGATGTTTTCAAAATAATTGTAGTTAATTATATCCATTTAGAAATTCCAAATGGAGAGTCAATGGACTGAATTGAGCAAAATGTGATTGACTTAGCATGAGTTATATAGGAAATATTGAATGCATCAAACTTTTATCAATGTCTCTCGTAGAGATTCCTTTTTTAAATGTCTTAATAAAATAATTGAATTTATATTTAATGTAACAAAGTTACACTGAAATCTAAGAAACATGTAACCTACTAGCCATTTTTCAGAATTCAGGTGATGGGGTTTTTGTTAGGTATGAGTTCTCTCTCAAGGAGAATATTCCTCAAATTTAACATTTTTGAACTAGGTTAATTCTGTGTAAGACAATACTATTATAGACATTTGCAGAGTTGTTTACACAATCGCATTAAACTATACCTTTGTTCTTTAAAATAAAAACAAATATTACTCTTTACTTTTTCTATTGTGTGCTTATATTATAGGTCTTATTAATCAGAATATAAAATTTTCTGTAATGTGTAAGGGAAAATATCCCTCTCAATTCTTCCAGTCATTAAGTAGTAAAGGGGATAGGGCTATCATTCCTGGTGATCATACATAAGTGTAGCATTATCCTACCACAAGTGTTTTGAGCTTCAGTTGTGCTTACAACTTGCTTTTGGAAAGTGATTCAAGTTTTCTCACTAGACGGAGGAGAATTGACAAGAGTAGACATAGGGTGGGCACCAAAATCAGCTGATCCTGAGCAACATGGATTGAATATTCTATCCATGTTACCTACTAAATTATTTTATCTCGCTAAACATTATTCTTTCATCTCCAATATGGTGGAAGATGCTAGTCACTTGACTATTGACTGGTTTATCTCAATACATGCTAAGGCTGAGCAAGTATTTTCTGGAGATTTATAATATTAAGACATATTTATAATTATAGGAATAAGTGTCTTAAGGTAAGATAAATTATTTTTATATGTAACACAATTATTGATCAAAAATTCTTTAACAATTTATTGATTATTTGCATTGGAAAAGTCAATCAGATAGTTTTGTGAAGCTTCAATATATTTAATGGAACTGTGATAATTCAGATTGCTCCTTATGTGAATTGTAGGTAGCTGCCTGGCTTGCAAAATGACAGAAGTCACATGAAGGCTAAGATTAAGGGTGTCATGGGGTTGTATATAACCAGAATTTTTTCTGCCCATATTGTCACATTGAGAACTGTCTGATGGCATTGGGATGAGATGATGACATTTGGATTAGGTTATTGGTGAAGTGTGATTGTGGTTTGGCCTTTTCAGAAGGAACTAAAGCCCTTCAGCCTCTGATATGAATCAGAACAGTGATGTTGGACAGTGCAGTCCCCTAGTCTAATGAATATGTAAAACAGGCTTCCTTAAAATTAATAAAAAACGTATGATACTAACAAAAGATGATCTTTAATGAAATGCACATTGGCAAAATAGCATTTGAGAAACCATATTTTCCCTGTCACAAGAACAGCACAGAGTGTGAATTCAAGGTGTGAGCCATAAAGTAGAGATCTTTTTAAATTTCTTTATCAGAATTTCACACCAGCAGTTAAGGATGCTCTAAGATGAATGAGACAATTTTTAAAAATGCACTTAGTTCCCAAGTACATAAGCAATAAGAAAGTTTATATTTAGAGGAAGTGATATAACAATTAAAAGCATATTGAGAGGGTTGGGGAAAATGACAGAATTTGAAACAATTATGCTAAAAAGCAACCTATTTATTGCTTCTGATGCTTTTGGATCCAACCAAACGGATGTTGTTTTATCTTTCAGAAATATTGAGCTAACTCAATATTTGCACAGTTTAGTATATGAAATCATAAATATTGGTTCCATATTATTGCATCAGTTATATTACAGGAAAAAAAACAAGGGCAATTGGGAAGAAAACAAAACTGAGCTTGTTTTATGGGGACAACAATTTCCAAAGGACACTTGTAGTAGAGTAATGTTAGGGGAGTTTAAGTCACAGGTGTCAGAGATGAATGGTACACGTAGAAGGAGTTAGTTTGCATGACTGTTGAAAGGAAAAACTATGACTGCTAAAGTTTGTGGGGAAAATGAGACTGTGAGAAAAGAGAAAATGGGCAAATGATTTTGGCTTCTTTTAAATTTATTTTTATTAGACTTTTTGAGGAAGTCTAATACAGAAAATTAAGCAGAAAGTACTATTTTCTCTTTTATCCCATTATCCTACTATTTTCCTATATTATTAAAATCTCACATTTATTTGATATATTTGTTATATTTGAGGAACCATTACTGATACATTATTAATTAACCTCTGTGGTTTATATTAGGGTTCACTCCTTGTATAATACATCTGTAGATTGTGAAATATATATATATATATATATATATATATATATATATATATATATATATATATATAAAGACTGTAATGTACCCACAATTACAGTATTTTATCAGATATTTTCACTGCCATAAAAATTTTCCTGTGCTCCATCTATTCATCCTTCACAACCTCCCCTACCCCGAATTCTTAGCCACCACTGGTCTTTTAATTCTTGCCCTATGTGTTTTCTCAGTGTCACATTGTTGGAATTATATGGTATATACCCTTTTCAGACTGGCTTTTTGCATTTACCAATAAGCATTTAACTTTTCTCTGTGTCATTTCTTTTGGATGCTGAATAGTATTGCATTGTATGGATTTTCTATGGTTTACTTAGCCATTCATCTATGTTTTGGTTGCTCTCAAGTGTTGGTAGTTACTGAATGTACACATTTTGTGAGGATATAAATTTTCAACTTATTTGGTTAGATACCAAGGAGCATTCTGTTGAATTATGTAGCAAGTGTGATTGTTTTTAATAGAAATTGCCAAACTCTTCCAAAATGTCTGTATCATTTTGCATCCTCACCTTCAATAAATGAGTTTTTCTGATGCTCCCCACCCAGTGCAGTCCATGCCTGCCATATCTCTAGCTGACTCTGATCTAGTTAATAAATCATGTAGCTATATATCTACATTTCAATGCTATTGCATAGAGGAAGCCATGGGCTGGGGAAAAATATCCTCCTGTATATGTAAGAAACAGTGGAGCTATAAATTGTGCTGAAGTCCTAGTAAATTGATGTGGGAACCAAGTTGTCCAGGCAACTTGCTACTGAGATTTCCTTATTGACATAATGTATTGAGCACCACCAGAAAGCAGTTGTTTGAACTATGACTCTGAAGCAGATCTTCTGTGTGCACATTGGTAGAAACATAGTACACTTCCCAAGTAGTTCACTTAGAAATATAGAGAGACTTTGATGGAAACCTAATTTCCTCAAGCAAATGTATAAGATATTGATTGTGTAGTGGAAATAATTTAAGTTGTGCAGGGCTTCCTCAGTGTGCAATCTGGGAACAAGTAATTTCTTGCACTATAATAGCAGCAGCAGTGATAGGCTATTCTGAGTATTGTAGATGAATGTGGTTGCAGGTATGTTATATAATGTGACTGTTAAAAGTGGCATCAGAACACAGATAGTGGCTATTTAAGTCACATTATTTAAAGGTTAGTTTTATTTTCTCTTCCAACATCATGTCGTGCAATTGCAAATGTCACAGATGTCTACTTTATCAAGCACCTTCCCCTGACAGTGAGAGATTTTCTCAAATAATTGGATCCATAGCTTGGAATGAAGGAAGCATGATATCTAAGTACCTAAATCAATATACACTTCTGTGCATTTGCATATGTGTGCAAAATAAAACAAGATACACAATAACAAATGTTTGAGCGAGACACATGTGCATCTCGACTCAATTTTGTCATTTGTTAAGAATAGGACTTCTAAGCTCTTTTTGCCTGTGTTCCTCAGCCATACCTTAGGTATGATCATTTCTAGGATAACTTGAGATAAACCTGTGGAATACTTAGATGGCACTTGGCACAAGTCAATACTCATCAGATAGTAACTCTTGCTTGGGTGTGATCCTGGTGTGAACTGCTAATGCGTTCTCACTGGGACAGTCTGTGCCCTGGCTTTCCTTCCTCATTTTGATTCTTCCTGCTTGGATCTGGGGGTGCATCTCAAGCCTCTCTATATCTCACATTGCTCCAATTTCTACCTGTTATCAGAATCAACAGCATTATTGCAGACCCTTCAGCCTTATTGTTGAAAAAGTTATTTAAAGTATAGTTTTTTTTAAGTACAGAGACATTCTTCCTTAGAGTTTTATTTTTACTTGTTTTTGTGCTTATCTCTTTGCCCTGCTGGAAATGCTGGAGGTGTGACTTTTTAAGTGGGACTGTATATTCCAAAATTCCTTTGTGTGGAAACACCTGAGAATATTCTTGGCAAGACTTTCTTATCCTATGATGTTGTGAGTAGGGACAATTTATAGTATAATTAATACTAAAGTTGCCTCTCCTAAAATGCAATGTACATATTATATATTTATAATTTATAATACAAAATGCAATGTGTAATATGTGTATAATGTCCTCCTCAATATACTTTATAATTCAAATCTTACAAATGAAATTGAAGTGTTGTTTTCTCACTTGGAAAAAAGATGGCTCTTTAACTGTTCAAGGCCTTAAAACTCATTAATCTGTACATTTTCTAAAATTTAGGAAGCATTTGTAAATTTATTATAGGATTATAACAATAATGAACTATTAGAAGCATATTCACACACATACATCTGCATACATACACATATGCATAAATGCAGCCATGCATACACAAATAACACAATCATTTATGGTTAAATTGCCACAGGAAACTTCATCATAATTTATCTGGCATTGTGGAAGTTGTACATCCTAAAATGTGTTCTAGATATGATATTTAGAGTAGTGGCTTTTAAAAATGTGTGCAGTTATGAATACTTAACTAAAACATTAATTGCACAAATGCTTATGATAAATTTTTGTTTTAGATAATTTTGTGCTAACTTTTATGTTCATCAAGAACCAGCTCTTATAAAAGCTTTTAATACACAAGTTCTTGAATTGCCTCCCACTAACTTAGAGCTTTTATTTTAAGATTCTTTTATGTCTAACCATCTTCCTGTGTTGGCCACTCTGGTGCCTAAATAATGTCTAGAAACTGCAGTGCCTGCACAATTTCTAAGAAATACTTTTCTTCTAATAATATCTGTCTGCCAGCATATCCATGCATACCAATTATATAACAGATAACTTGTAAATAGTTTATATTGATTATGATATCATTAAGGCACTACTGGTAATAGAACTACATAGAATATTTTTGTTTTCTAGGGGAGTCAGTTTATTCAGAGACAGTACACTGAACAACTTCAGGAGACTCTATCTATAGTTGGAATTAGGTGACCTTTTCCTTTCTCAGTTTTCGTCAGTCAGGTTCAATTAAGTAGAACTGGCAGGTGTTTAGTGTCTATTTCATGGCAAGCTCTGTAGCAGGTGCAGGTGAGCAAACATGAATAGCACATGAACCTCTCTCTCCTGGAGTTTCCTATTAAGTATAAATAGGTGATTCTAGCTAAGGAAATTGTTACAAAAAGTAGAAGCATATAGAGATGTAGAATAGCAGAAGAGGGTGATTCTCTTGCACAGGAGACAGAAGGAAAACTTTTATAAAGCACAAAAAAGTTTATAAAATGGACCAAAGCTATAAAAGAATTACAGGTAGAGAAGGAACCCTTGTGAAAAATGAAATGGCATATATACAGTGACACTCAGAAATCTGTGGCATTAAAAATAAGGAAATGATGGGTTGGGCTGGGGATATAGCTCAGTTGGTAGAGTGCTTCAGTGCTTGCCTCGCATGCACAAGGCTCTGTGTTCAATCCCCAGCACCGCTAAAAAAAAAAAAAAAAAAAAAAAAAAAAGAAGAAGAAGAAGGGAATGAGTTGGTATGGGAAGAAGGGTGGGCCTGTATTTGGAGAAATGAATAGATGGATAGCTGTATCAGCTGCAATACTAAGAAGCCTGGCCTGTGTTTGCTGTTGTCTGAGACCAAGTATATTTGTATGGGTAAAATATTGCCAGCAATGAAAGAATATATTTGCTAATGTTAAGCCAAATGTGAACTTATAAATTTTATGATTGTTCATCTAAATTAACTTATAATTTTCCTTGCAAACTTTCCAGGAGAAATACCATCTTAAATAATGCTAATTAAACATACTTTCAAATATAGCAGTAGTATTCTTTTAGATTAATTAGTTAAGATTTTTGCCTTTTTTTTTCCTCTGTGGTTTTCATTAGAACACTATTAAAATAAATAAACCTTAAATTTACTATTTCTCTGAGAGATCTGTTACAGAGAACATAGATGAGGGCAGTGGCCCAGGCACGGTCTGAGGGTAGCTGTGCTCATCTTTGTTGTAGACTTGGTTGACTAAGAAGCAACACATTTACTATAACGCTGCTGCAGGCCCATCATTTGCCATTGGTTAGAGAGAGGGCTCCAGTATCAGAGGACAACACAGTAATGTATAGTGGGCCAAAATTACCAGGCACTGTTTGAAGAACTCTTTGACAAATTATATCAAACCTTGAACAATGTGAAACTTAAAAATGTGGGTGAAAAATACATTCAAAAGATACTTTTTTTGAGTTTTAGAGAATAACTACATGAGAGTATGTGGAACACCATGTTCAAGTACAAGTATCTGATTAGCCATGTTTCTAGCCATCACCCTTCTGCATCCACTGTGCTTCATTTGTCATTAGTTCATGGGCCTGTGGGGTGAGAGGAGATAGGACCAATGCATCTGCTGCCCCTGAGCTGATGAGGACATCACGGAAATGCAACAAAGATCACGAGGTTCAGTTGCTCTATAAAACAGCTCCTTCTGACAGTTCACAGGGGTGACTGCATCTCTTTAATGGGAGAGTCATCAAAATGGATTTGGATTTATGGAATCAAATAATTCATAAGGAAAGCTTTGACTGCTGCTAAGATACATTTCTCTCCTTGTCTCTTACTGTAAGATTTAATGTAACTTCTTCAGCTCCCTTGGCTTGTTTTATAAGAGACCTAGTTTTGAACTGCGTCCACTGTGAAAGTTCCAAAAGCAGAGAATAAATATTATGGAGCAGACAGGGTGGGTTTTCAACCTTGGTTGATCAAGCACTGCAGAATCATGAGCACTATGATGTACTGAATCATGATGAAAGTTTTTAGAGCTTTCAAGATCAATCTTCTTGAAGTAATTTTCCACCTGGACAGCATTATCTCAAAGCTAACTTAATTTGAGTGTTATATGAAAAAATATGAAAATTACAGGAAAAAATGACTCTTATGCCATTTATGTTTTATATAAATGAATTCCCTTTGTTGGCCATGTGTTAAGTACTTGGGATTGCTACTAGAGAGCCATTCTTTTAACAGCTTTATTGGATATAATTCATACTATGCAATCACCTATTTAAAGTGTACAGTTCAATGGCTTTTAGTATATTCACAGAGTTGTGCATCCATCACCACAATCAATTCTAGAACATTTTCATTTCTCCTTACAGCAATCCTGTATCCCTTAGCCATCACGCGATGACTTAGACAGATACTTATGTACTCTCTGTCTCTATAGATTTGCCTTTTCTGGACTCTTCATATGAATGGAATTATACCTTTGTTAATGGCTTTTACTTGACTTGGTGATTTCCAGGTTCATCCATATTGCAGCTTATCTCAATATATCATTGGTTTTATTGCTGAATATACTACCACTTTATCAGTAAACCACATTTTGTTTTCATCAACTGGTGGAAATTTGGCTTAGTTCCACATTTTGGCTATTTGGAATAATACTACTATGGACATTTGTTGATGAGTTTTTGGGTGGTCATATACGTTCATTTCTTGTGAATATATTCTTAGGAGAAGAAGTAATGCTGGATCTTATGGCAATTTACGGTGATTATATTTATCATTTGAGAAAATGATAGATTATTTGGGCCATGGATTTTAAAATTCCAACAGCAACAATCCAGATGTTTTCTGGGAACTTCCGTTAGTATGCAATTGTCATTCAAGAAAAATTATTTAGAATCCAAGTAGCTAAAAAATATAAGAATGTTCTCAGGGAACATGTGTCATAGGAATAAAAGAACATTTAAGAGGAAAATCTGAAAAAATTATGAGCACACATTTTAGGATGTGTAGAAGCTCCTGTTGGATTTTTGTGTGATTAGATAGTGATGGCTTCAATAAAGAAAAATAATAATTTGGGTAAGAGACCTGTGATGATTTCAAGAAGCAGGATGATTTTATCACTTTTATTTAAAATCTGCAGAGAAACTATGTATACAAATGTTAGTCCATTCTAGAAGTCACCCTTTTGGTTTTTTTTTAAAATTGCTGGATGGAATAACAACATCTCCTTATGGTCTCATGGTACTAAATAATTCTTCAAGCACTCATGCCTGTATGTTCTTTTACTAATTCCTCATAGTTATTTAATTAATACAGAGCAAGAAGTAATACACCTCTGCTTTAGTGAAAGGAAACTGAGGTGCCAGAGGTTTATATGACCTATACCTCATTTTTACTAAACACTTAAAGCCAGGAGCATCTATCTTGGTGTTTTTAGTTGTGATATACACAAAAATGAAATTTTCTATAATATATTTTAAGATATACTTCCAATATACATTTAATTGAAGAAGCCAAGATTGAATATTTTTTTTTGGTTTTGTGAAGAGTAAGTCTCAAAGGTTTAAATTATCATTTTAGGTTGTAATAATTGTTGATGACAGAAATTTGAATTTAATGCTTTCTAATGAGTATAGGAAAATGCAGTAAGTGATTACAGATTTGTATTTTGGTAAATATTTAAACTATTCAGTATATTGACTGAGAATTTAGTAGTGTTCTTGAGATTTTATAATTTATTCTTATAGTTTCTTCAGATGTGACATATGAATAATATTTTTATCTAAAGAATCCATTGCCTTATTGTCAAATACAAGGATATCCTCATATTGCTTTATGAAGCAATGAGATTTCATCTCACTCCAGTCAGAATGGCAGTATCAAGAATACAGACAACAATTATTCAATCTATGTTGACGAAGATGTGAGGGGAAAAGGAACACTCATACATTGCCAGCGGAACTGCAAATTGGTAAAACCAATGTGGAAAACAGTATGGAGATTCCTTAGAAAACTTGGAATGGAACCACCATTTGACTGAGCTATCCCACTCTTTGGTCTATACCCAAAGGACCTAAAATCAGCATACTATAGTAACACAGCCTCATCAATGTTCATAGCAGCTCAATTCACAATAGCTAAACTATGGAAGTAAACTAGATGCCCCTCAATAGCTAAATGGATAAAGAAACTGTGGTATATATACACAATGGAATATTACTCAGCATTAAAGAGAACAAAATTATGGCATTTGCAGATAAATGGATGGAATTAAAGAATATCATGCTAAGTGAAGTAAGCCAATCCCCCCAACCAAAGGCTGAATGTTCTCTTTGATAAGTGGATGCTGATCCATAATAGGGAGAGGTAGGTGTCGGAAAAATGGAGGAATTGTGATTGGGCAAAGGGGAGGGAGGATGGGGAGTGTGCATGAGGGCAGGAAAGATGTTGGAATGAGATGGACATCATTACCCTAGGTACCTGTATGACTGCACATTTGGTGTGATGCTACATCGTGTACAACCACTGAAATGAAAAGTTGTGCTGCAATTGTGTATAATGAATCAAAATGCATTCTGCTGTCATATATACCACATTAAAATATGAAGTATTAATTTAAGTTCCAGTTCAATGTTCAGTTTCAGTGTATTGATATCTTTTTTCTTTCCTTTTCAAAAAGTTATATAGATTTTTACTGTGGATCTTCTTGAAAATAAAACAGGAGTTTACACTGAACATCATAAATCTTCTTTTACCTTTATGTCTCCCAAAATGCCCCACAGCACATTCTTTCTCTTTTTCACTCTCTCTGAGACAGACATACACACACACACACACACACACACACACACACACATACACACACAGTCTTTTCCCTCTCTTACACAGTCCCAGGTTTCTTCAACTTTCTCTTTAAAGTTCTCCATTGCTGTTCAACCTCCCTTGTCTGACCATCTGCACTGTGTCTTGACACAGTATTGCAGTCTACCTTAAAATTTCAGGGATTCTCTTTCAAGCATGTAAGCCGATATAATTTCTTGAATTGAAATTTATCAACAATAGAAATGCTGACTTTTGCAATGTCCTGTACAGGGATACTTGCATTCCAGCTGTAGTTTTCCCTTTCTTCCCAGAAAGAGACCAAATGAAAACTTGCCTGCCTCATTATATTTGTCTGCAAGCAGCTAAGCTGATATATTCAGTGTGGACTGCTATATGGATACAGCTGTGAAATGAGCTAAAATTTATTATTGCAGGTAAAAAGAACCAGTGTAAATTTATTCAAATGAAATTCTTTGCAAGCATTATAGCAAATAGGCTTTGGAAATATTCTCATTCTGTCTCTTGTACTTTAAAAATGACTTTTTTGAAGATACTTAGGGCATGTGATGAAAGTGATGAAGATTATGACTTTCAGGGGTTTATATGGTAGGTTTCTTTTACCATCAATGATGTAGGATTTTTAATTTGAATTCAGATATATGCTTGGCTCATCCTAAACATTGGACTTATGTCAAATGTTTCTTGATGAGATAGATGGGTGACTAGCTATTCCTAATTGCATCATGATCACATAAAGCATTTTATTCCTTTAAGTATAGAAGTAGCAATTTTAGAGGAAACTTGGTGTGTTATTTCCATTTTGAAGATCTTTGCATACCTATCATGGTGAATGTATTTTGTGAGTGCCTGGGTGTGTGTGTGTGTGTGTGTGTGTGTGTGTGTGTGTGTGTTACAGTCCTGGTGGTTAATTGGCACAGGAAATTTTCTTTCTTAGTCAAAGTTTGGTTAATGGACAGAAGAGACATTACACACAAATCACCAAGTTTCAAAATATTATAAACCAATAAAGTGCACTTAACACTAACATCATAAACCATATAATTTAATCTGCAGTTTATCGAGATGCTTAAATGTCTTCAAAAGTGAAGCACAGCAGAGTCTTCATTGATGAACAAAAATTTATTGCTATAATAGAGCTGCAGAAAATCTTGGAAGAAATTTTTAGTTAATAGAATGCAGAATTAAACCAGACTTAAGGAGTCCTTTAGTCTAATTTAATTATGTGCTTTTAAGACATTTTATAACATCAGTATCTTTCTGAATGATTCCCTACATTGAAAATTTTACAGTGACCCCTACCAACCTACTTAACATCCACACCTTTGAGAGCTGAACTAAAACTGTTCTTAAGATTGTGTAAATATCTTCAATATTTCTCTTATTATTTGTTTTATCATATTAATTCATCTAGAAAGGATAGATCAATTTTTAGTGTTTTGTTATTTCATCTTTCCGGCAAAGCAATTTTTCTCTCCCTGGACCCATTTTAATCTGTTACAAGCATATTAGTAATATCAGCATTAGGGATGGTGCCCTTTGAGCCCCTCTCTTTATTGTACACACATTTTACTGAACTCTGTGCTGGATACTGTCTTACCATGGGGTACATATGATTGAGTCCCTTGGTCACTGATGAGCTCCTATCTTTGAAGGAGATATAGAGACATAACAGCCATAAATCAGTATAATTGGGGCTATCAGAGAGGCATGTTTGAAGTACTCGGAGGACACTGACAGTGAGTGATCAATTACTCTGGGCTGACCACCAGGAAAGTCCTGACAGACATTTACAGTTGTGCTGGCCTTGAAAAGATAAACAAAAATCTGGCAGGTAGAAGATGAAGGAATAAAGAAATAACTGTTTGAGTGGCTTTTGCATTCTCAAGAGTCTTCTCGCTACCCAGAAGCCCTGAACAAGTCCATGTTGCTGTTCTTAACAGTGTCAAGTTTCCTCTGTGTTACCTCTTTTCCTCCCTCCTAAATCTGCCTATGTTAAGAGCAGCACCTGGGTTCTCTTTCTTCATTAAGTCCATAATGTTTTGGTGGAATTGTCTGTTCCAGATACCAACTGCTCCTGGCCTATTGCTTTTCCATGTTTGATCAAATGGTCAGTTCATTCAACATCTTTGTCAAGCCCACTGTTTCAGAACTCCCAATTTCTACATGAACCTAGACATATCAAAAACCAAAATCAAATACTAGATACAACTTTTAGTTATATTTTGTATCCTGTATCACACCATTTTTTGCTTTGGTACCTGTGCCTCATTTGGAGGCTTCAATGGGAAAACACATTAACAGGTATATATAAGAAATAGATTTTTAGTATCCACATTAGACCTTAGAATTAAGCAAGTAATAAGCAAGATCCAAAATTACTAAAATGATTTTAGATGAGAAAATTCCTTATCACTGACTTGTAATTGTGCATACTGTAATGTAATGTTTAGCAGATTCTTATTGCATCATTTCATAAACTATATAATTTGCTAATTCATAAGTCTGTGATCATAAGGCTGTGAAAATCCTCCTATAAGTGAGGTAAGGTGGTATGAAGTTTATATAGTCAGAGGTAATCACACAGAAAGGAAAGGATAGTTATAAATAATAAAATGTAATATTTTCTTCAAAGTGGGAGATAATCAACATTCATCCAGAAGTATAAGGGAAGAGGATTTACAGAATCTAAATATGGTCTCCTGTCAAGATTTACCTCAGACATCTCCCTGACTTGTAGCAGTACTTAACAATACTTGATTTCATTTCCTTAGCACCTCTGTGCATTCAGTACATACTGGTATCAAAGTACTAGTAATGATTTCTTGGGTGTAACTTTTTGTATCTTATTGTTTATATGACTGTTACCTTTATGATTAAAATGTGAAATCCTTGAGGCATCAGGGATGGTCTTATTCATCTTTGTTACTCAACATCTGTTACATACTTGGTGTTCATACATGGTTGAAAAATAAATTAATCACTTAAATTTCTTTTAAATTTCAGAAATTCATATCACAGTTTTTGCTTTATAACACTCATGATGATTTTCTTATTTCATTAAATATCCACTAAAATTTGATATTTTTAATGGAATATATATTTCATATATGTACACGTGGATTGGGTATTTAGTATTTAATCCTGGGTTTTTAGGCTTTCTTTTTGTTATGAAAAGATACTGTCAATTACCCTCTTGTAGGTCTATCCTTTTTGCACATCTCTGAGTTTTCCCTTGTGATCCATTCCTAGAAATGCAGTTAATTAGTTCATGGGATAAGCATTTTTAAGATTCTTAATATAGATTGTGAAATTATTACAGTCGACATACAACTGCTAGTAAGGAATAAAGATGCCTATTTCACATAACCAAACTGCACATAAATATTTAACAACTATTTCTAATATGACACATCTCAATTATATATATATATATATATATATATATATATATATATATATATATATATATATATATATATAGTCTGTTTCCAAACTTTTCTTGAGAGGCCAGAACTGTGGCATGAGTAGAACAGTTCAGGAGGGAGAAAAAGCAAGGCTTCTGCAGCCCTGTGTGGGAGCAGGGAGAGAGGCCTGCTGCAGTACTTGGGCTTGGGAACAAGCGGGGTCCTATAATATTAGGTTAGGAAGAGTGTCATTATAGCTCTGACAACATTTTGTCTTATTTGCTTAATATCATTTATTTTTGTATTACTTCATTTAGAATTATTGGTACTATGGTGCTAACTGCGATCTGAGGAAAATAGGCTTAGAAAGTTAGCTCTGCAGGAGACTAACCATTTTTAAATCAAAAGCAAAAACCCTGAATTCAGCTTGTTATATTTGAGTTGTAGCAAAATATCCATTGATTTAAAACTCAGGTCAGATGATGTTCTACAGAGAGTGTATTATACCAAACTTTAGGTGTTATAAATCTGTTCCTGAAAAGTAGAAAACATAATGTATTTATTTCAGCCCTAAATTAATGTTATTATAATTCAAGCCACATCTAAATTGGTTTATTCAAATTAGGCTTGGGTTTGGATGGGGCTAAAATTTACATTGTTTACTGTTGCTCTAGTTTAGTTTACAGTTACATAAATCTTCAAATGAAAAAGTTGAAAAAAATCAATAATTTCTTTTTACTTTCTTTTATTCTTCTTCCCATATCAATTACACGTGTAAAAGCAGATTTTTACTTGATTGGTAACAAAATAAGTAACTAGTGTTCCTGTTGATACACCAAGTAAGTAGTGTAATTAGAGAGCACCTCTCTTAAATACTTATTTCAGGCTATTAACTTGACTGCTGTCTATTGTAATTATTAATACAAATAAACTTTATCCCAATCTTTTGTAAGCCCCTCACAGGCCTTGATACCAGGTTTGTATTATATCACCACTATGGCATCTACCCATATATTCTCTTATCAAGAAGGCTTGAAGAACAGGTTCAATGTATCTTCCTTAGCAAAAATGCTAAAGATACACCTAGGGACATTGCCTTTGTCAAAAACACTTCAGAATAAAAGGGTAATTAGTGGTGGTCACTTGGGTCCATGTCACAATGTCAGCATAATTATTAAATCTAAAATGAGAGAGAGAGAATGGGGGGCAGTGGGGGAGAGAGAGAGAGAGAGAGGGGGAGAGAGAGAGAGAGAGAGAGAGAGAGAGAGAGAGAGAGAGAGAGAGAGAGAAAATCAGTGTATAAAAAGAATAAAGCTGCACTCAGTATTTTCTGCAGATAAGAAATTATATCTGAGTTTAGCAGTGGAAGGAAGATCTAAAGATACCAGGATATTGAGTGTATAACGTAGAAAGTTAAAGACACAAATTGGGCAGCCAAAAGGGGAGCGCCTGGAGGCTGGCACCTGCACACTACCAGCTACATACCAGGGCCTCTCCTCCAGGTCTTGGCTGGCTCACCAGCCAGCCATGACTCTTCCAGCACTGAACAATAATCTTGTCTGAAATCAGTTGACCATACAAGAAGTGTGGGGGTTAAACATCAATCTGTTTTAATGAAACAATCAATCTGTTTTAATGTTTTTTCCCCCATACAAGGAGCCCTACCATTTCTCTTACCTTTTTATTTCTTAAGAAAATTCTATACCAAAAATATTTTTAAGCTATATAGACTAAAGAATTTTAAGCTATATGGACTATTTATAAATCCTAGTATATTTCTCTTTTACCATTTCTTTGGGAAGATAAACTGTATAGTCCATGATCTAGAAACTTCAAATTTTGCATCTTGAGTATTTTAATTCCTGATGGTTTTAAAATAAAATGTTAAATTTGAATTTATCATACCTTTTGAAAATAATTTAGGGGTTTATTTCTACTTATATATTTTATTCATCCTAAAGGTAAAGAACATATATATGTGGTATTTAATTATATAAACTGAGGTCTGAACACAATTAAAGATGTTTTAAAAATGTGAAGTGGCGCTACAGTTCCTGACCTATACAGGGCTGATTAGCACTGTGGGGAAGACATATATAAATTATTCAGCTGATCATAGGGCGTTAAGTAGATTGATTTGCTTACAGAAATTGAATGTATGTTAGTTATCACAGAGAAAACCTGAAGTGATAAGTTATAGGACAAAAAAGGTGACAGAACTGTTTTTGATTTTTGAATGAAGGTCAAAATAAAAATGAAGAATCAATCACTGAATCTTTGCCATTTTGCCCTTTCAAACATCTGAAACTATCCAGTAAGGGAAATATAATTCATGTGTCTTTTACACAATGATTTATTAGTTACAGTCAAGTCAAATGAAATATTAAGACCTATTTATGTTCTGAGTTGTATTTTAACAATAGTGGTAAATAATATTGAATCTAAGCATATTATAAAAGCATTTCTGAATAGAAATATTATGGTATTTGATATTTTTTAATGTTTCAAGTTGCATATGACTAAATTTGACTTGAAATCACTGTTACTTCTTTCACATCTTAAATAAGTAGTGACATTTCTAAACCATATAATGAGATGTAAATGAATAAAATTATCAGCAAACCTTTTCATCTGTGTGTGACATAAGGAAACTATGTTCTTTCAAGAAGCTTTAAAGAGTTGTTGAAGAATTCCCTTAATTAGAATATTACTCACAATACAGAGAGACCTTTAAGTCTGTGGAGATGTTTATCAGTATTTTTTCTTCACAAAATATTGCCACTAACAAGATAGAATTATAGACAAAAGCAAATAGAATTACAGACAAAACCAAAATATCAAGTGTGTGTATTTAATTGGGTAAACAAAGTAGTATATTATTATATTATTGTACTTCTTCTATAGGTTCAATAATAAATTAAAATCATGTTTAAATTAGTAGTTTGATAATGAGGATCATTCAGTTGGATACAGAAAACAGACGGTCTCTGTTTCCTTCAAATGTCTTTTGGAATGAGATGAAATACAAATGTGTTATTTCAGGTTATTAGCAATGAAGAAAGCGTCAGTATTAAATAATGGAGGAAGTGTGTGTGCACATGGCCAAAGTTAAGAGACTTGAGGACATGAAAAGTCCAGGCCAATGGTATATGGTGACATTCCCCAGACACAGTGATGAGCCCTGGACTCAGCCTAGAGATGGGTATTGGGAGTCTACAGAAATGGGGACTGAATAAATCAACTCATTAAACAGACAATGGAAGTATTTAAAATACATTTACAATATTTAAAGCATTAAGGAAGGGTGGTAAAAACCTGGATTTCATTTTCTTGAAGAAAGAAATGTAATGCCGTAATCATTAGCTCATAATTGAAGGTCACATGATATCATAAAATATGATTTATCAAGCACAAATATTATTTTGGTCCATATAATCCATGCAGATTATAACACTATATAAGACTTCATATAAAACATTTAACAAATCTCCAAAAGTTTAAACAATCTACATTTTGGTTGTGTTGGGTTTGAAGTCTATACTTGGATTTTTTTGAAACATTCTTGTGTTTGAAGAAATTTGTTTTTTATGTCACTTACAGAAAACACATGGAAATATTCAAAATGCACATCCCTTTCTTCTCTCTGATACAAAAGAAAAATCTTCAAGCTACTTACTTTTCTAAGCAAAAACAACATTTATTCATTTTTTTTATTTCTTCAGGAAAGTATTTGAAGTTATATGTGTCTTTTAATGGAAAGGTGTAACTACTTAAAATTTTAACTCATTCAATAGTGTAGATTATTGAATATGGATCTATGATATTTTAAGGATCAATGAAAATTCTGAACCCTACTGTACCAGGGTCAAAATTCTGCTTCTGGCTTTTTTCAGTATTGCTGCCTGGGATAAGTTTCTTAAGCTCTTTATGGCTCAATTCACTCATCTATACTTCACTTTTTTTTTTAATCACTAGGCACATAATGCAATTGTGGTCCATAAAAATGAGTAGGTCCTGGTAAACAACAACAACAACAAAATCAGGGAGCACTACAGAAACTCGTTATTACACATAGCAACATCATTTTTATTTTAGCTTTAGTGAAGTATAATTGATGTATGAAAATCTGTGCCATTTAATATACACATCTATGAGTTTTGGAAATATACCCTTGATAATCACCATTTCCCAAAATTCCATGTGTTCCTTGTGTGCTTTTTGGGGAATGGGGTGAGAACACAACTTTATATCTATTCTCTTTAACTATACTACAATGCACAATACTGTATTATGAACTGGAGGAGTTATACTTTAGAGTAGACCTCTAAACTTCTTCATCTTTCACATTAGAAACTTTCCATTCCTTCAATTTCCCATTTCTTCTCCTTCCAGCCCTGGCAACCACCTTTTTATTCTGCTTCTATGACTTTCTGCTTATGATGGACAATTTTGGATACCTTATATAAATGGAATCATGCAGTATTTGTTCTCCTTATTTCAATTGGCATGATTCATTTGTGCTATCATACATGACAGGGTTTCTTTGATTTAAAGCTGAATAACATACCATTGTAGGCATATACCACTACCCAAATGTTCATCTGTAGCAACATGACTTTCTGAACTGCTAGAGAACAAGGAGCTCTCTAGACTCCTGCAGTCTTCACCTCTTGGTAGGACAAAGGCAATCCCCATTCCTCTGTGTCTGAATTTCTGCACCCCCCAACCTGTGACCAAGACAAATAGGGGAGCCAGCACCTATATATCTGTGGTACAATTAGCCACCTTCAAAAGGTTTTCATATCCCAAAGTAGGGCATGACAGTTTTATTTATGTTATTTTAAAGTGTTTGTACTATAATAGCAAGATATACTATTCTGCCAATTAATTGTGTGATCTTGAGCTTCAATAATTGTAATGGGTTAACTGAATTTTTTTCCTCTATAGTCATATCTAACTCTTTTTTTTAAAAGAGAGAGTGAGAGAGGAGAGAGAGAGAGAGAGAATTTTTAATATTTATTTTTTAGTTCTCAGCGGACACAACATCTTTGTTGGTATGTGGTGCTGAGGATTGAACCTGGGCCGCATGCATGCAAGGCGAGCGCGCTACCGCTTGAGCCACATCCCCAGCCCCCATATCTAACTCTTAAAATCTCTCTCCCCATAATGGTTCCTCATATAACAAATACTATTTTTATACTGTACCAGTGGGATCTAATTTTGTGTATGGTAATTATTAAGTGAAAAACAGATTATGCTAATATGCATAGGAAATTTAAATATGAGTGATAAAACCCAAATGCTGATTATATCTTCTACTGTCAATAGCAGTACAACTGAATGTTTTAGGATGACAACCAGGAATATGATCTAAGGTATGAATGTGTTTATACACTATGTGCTTATACTTATTTATTTAAGGTTGATGAAGCCTCTTAGAATAAGTAATCTGTATTTTCTAATTAAATGCATTGTTAGTATGCAAAATGTGCTAGCTTTATTAACTGAGCATTAATGTTTTCCTGATGTATTTATGAAGCCATATAATTTACAGCATGTTATAGTATACACATTTAAAGCGTTGATATAGTTTAAAATCAATGCAAAGAAAAACAATGTATAATACTAAGTCACAAATAAAAAGGATATCAGTACTGTAGAATTTTTCTCCACTTGTAACTAAAAAGTAACCTGCTCTAATTCATATGCCTGTAGCTAACACAAAGTAATATTTTATGACTGATTATAAAAGTTATTCAATTAGAATTTCAAGTTTAAACAAAATATACATGCTAAATAGAGAAATATATGGAAAAATGATTAAATTGTTTACTAATATGTTAATTATTCTACCTCCACAAAGTACAGTTTTCCATAAGCTATGAAAGTCATTGCTAATGTGTGTATATTTTTTTATATTTTGATTAGTCAAAAATATAAAATTATTTATTGAGGACCATCTTATTTATTAGTTATATGCTGACTTCACAGATTAATAACATAAAATATGTTTAAATTTGTCATTTTCATCTTGTGTGCATTTTTAACAACATATGATTATGGTTCTCCAATCACCTAAACAATAGTAACATGAGGTTGTCAGTTTATGAATATTCATCCTAAATATGATTTGTATACATTATGTGGGTATGTTCTGTTTCTACAAAAGTAATAAATAAATAACAGGTAATTTGATAGTAATAAGAAGCTGGGGATGTGGCTCAAGCGGTAGTGCGCTCCCTGGCATGCGTGTGGCCAGGGTTCGATCCTCAGCACCACATACAAACAAAGATGTTGTGTCCGCCGAAAAAACTAAAAAATAAATATTAAAAATCTCTCTCTCTCTCTCTCTCTCTCTCTCTCTCTCTCTCTCTCTCTTTCTCAAAAATATACTTACTTTCAGATAGTAATAAGAAGAGAGTGCCAATCATACCTTCTCTTGCCTGTCTTTATGGGACATAGGTAGACAGATTAATTCTATGCAAACTTACAATGTACTTTAGATCTGTTCAGTGTCTACTATCCCTTCTGCCAGCACATTGCTCACAATCTTTATATTTCAGATGTTTCAGTTTAAGATAGAGGTCTAGATGGCCTAGTTAAATTTTTTCCTGGTAAATTATTCAAAATAGCATTAATTGCTTAAGTAATATTCTAAATTGAATAAAACTTCATGATTCTATATTAAAGGAGTTAAAATTTAAATCAGATTAAAAGTTATTTTCTAGGGTCACTCAAAGGAGTGGCACATGCCTGAGAGAGAAGTGCAGTTTGGATTTGTACAGCAATCTAGCATTTGAATTAATGTGAAGTTCTATAAGCATCTATACTATTAGAGAATTAAAACAGAGAGCAGAGTAAATGGTATGGAAATTAGGTCACTACAATATATCATGTGACTTAAGTGTCTTATCCATAATTCACCTCAGTATTATGAAATATGAATCAAATTTAAAAGCAAAGTTTTATATTTATGCTAGATAAAAAGTATACATATATATACACATACATAGATTTATTTTACTAGTTAATAAGTTGTTTTGATTGGCATAAATTTGTAATTAAGAGAGTTTCCAGATTGTCTGGGGAGTCTAACTACAGTCTGACCCAAATAATGTTATCTATTAATTAATTGACTCTGTTTAGAGACATATTTCATATTCACATGTCAAATCAGAAGTCAAAAAGATTCTCTACCACATATTAACAATTTTATTTATCTTTTAAGTATTAGCTTGTGTCAAAATTCAGCAGTGTTATTTTGGTGTATGTTCTAAACCATATTATATATACTATCACTGTATTCCTACAAAACTTCATATAGTATAGTAAAATATTAACATTGATAGGAAAGTTTGCTAAGTGGCTGAATTCAAGAAAAATATATACTGATCCATAGTTGTTACTGAATTTTACAATAACTAAGCAAACAGAAGGAAAAGTGTCTTTCCCAATAAATACAAAAAATAGCAATAATAAACACATCAAATATATAGGGATGATTTAACAAGGGAAAAACAAGACCTAAATATAGGAAAGGATTGCATTTTATTGAAAACCATAAAACAAGAATTGTAAAACTTCATGGCAAAATATGCTAAATTATGGATGGAAAACATAAAAATAGAAATATTTTCCAATTTAATATGCATGTGTGGTACAATTATGATCACCATCACAATACCAATGGATTTTTCCAGAAAGCTATACAAAATTATTTCTAAGATCACGTAGAAGAGTAAATGCAAGAGAAATGCCTCTGTACTTTTAAAAAGAAGCTTGAGAAAAGGATTATTTTTACTACTTAGTAAAATTTGATAAATAATATTTGAGGCAAAATGATAAATTTTGTCATAAGAATGAAAATATAGGGCTGGGGATGTGGCTCAAGCGGTAGCGCGCTCACCTGGCATGCGTGCGGCCCGGGTTCGATCCGCAGCACCACATACCAACAAAGATGTTGTGTCCGCCGAGAACTAAAAAAAAAATAAAATAAAAATTCTCTCTCTCTCTCTGTCTCTCTCCCCTCTCTCACTCTCTCTTTAAAAAAAAAAAAAAAAGAATGAAAATATAGTAGGATATATTTAGGGAAGAAGAGAGTCTAGAATTAGATACGAATAGATATTCAAACAACACAGTTATGGAGGATATGTGTTTTAAACCTTATGACACATGAGATGACCATAAAAGCTAATCAATTCTTGCTAAGTGTCTTCATCATTAAACCTTTGCAGATGTCATTACTATTTTAAAAATCATGATAATGATTTAATTTAAAAGAAGTTGAAGTTTCAAAAATTCAAAAAGACTTGTTTTAGCACAATTCTAGGAGACTATTTAAACTTAATCAGAAGTACTATAGTTTATAATGATAAGAATTTTATTTTGAAAGTTGATAGTTTGAACTTATATAAATGTTTTAAGTTGGGGAATTTTTATTTAGTTATTTCCTGGCTCTTCGATTGAATCTTCTTAACCCTATAGTTTTTTCTCTCTTCCCAGATATCATATTTCCCTGGACTTCTTACTCCAGATGTTCATTGCACACTTATGTAATAATTTATATATTTGAATTATCAGTAACAGTTCTTATTTTAATAATATCCTGTAAGACATAGGTCCATGAGCTGATATGTTATAATGAATTGAATTTATATAGTATGCTAGATGTTAAATTTTGTTGTCTTCGGTACATTCCCAGAAAGGTAATTGAAGGCCATCTGTTATTTATAAAATACAAATTTAATTTTGTGATTTCTTGTATATAGGAGAGCATCATTTTCTGATAGATCATAAATGTCTTGCTAATGATAGTAAAACCCAGGTTTACCAGAATGTTTCTGGGGCTAGTTAAATATTAATATTATTTTTCTTTTGTGTCTAAAAAGACGAGAGAGAGCATGTAGTATGTGTGCAGTCATGTTTGTATATGAGGATGTTCAAATAAATTTGTAAAATATAGTTGATTTCTTGAGAAATTATTTAAAATGAAAGAATATCTCTCTAATGTTTTTCAAACTCACAGTTAGGCAATGCTATAATTAAAAAAAAAACAGTCAAGCAAACAAAACCCTGTAACATTCTATTAAAATATAATCTGTTAAAAAAAAAAACAGCTCACCTTTAAATCCTGTAACTTCTAAATATAATAGCATTCATTTTATGTTAAGCATATTGAACATTTGTTTAGAGAACAAAGCTCTCCAACAGCCAGTGATAGTATTTATTAATTAGGTAATTTATTTCATTGTTCTTAATACTTAGAATAATGAAACCCTGTTTCTATTCCATTTGTGCATCATCTCCAAACAGCTCAGTTGAAAAAATAAACTTTTTGTATCGAAAAAGGTAAACTCCTTGCTTCTATTTTGAAGAAGCTGAAATGGCACCTGTGCTTTTTTATGATAGTAGAGTGGATGGACAGGCCATTGAAAAATGTGTTCTGGCAGACCGTTATGTGGCAAGTGACTTTATGGAGATCAGCCCCTCATTATTGATTCTTAGGTCTTAGGCGATGAAATTAAAGCTTACTGGAAAATTAAGCAAGCTTAAATACTGATACAGACCCCTCAGTGATGCTGCTTTCTGGTTCACACTGTGGATTAGTAAGTGATTGACCTGAATTAAATCCTCATATCATGTCGCCTGATAGAAAAGAAGCTGGGGGAGGGGGAAAGAAGGAAGAGGATATATAGAAGAGACTTTTCACTTGTCTTTATATATGGTGTGAAAGACAGAACTAATGATCATTAATTCCTGAGCAGAAATTTCATACGGATATGATTTTGCTCAAGAAGATGCTATTCAATTCAAGAAATTCTTAATTAAATTATATAGGGAAACCCTGTCAAACTACTCCACAGGCTCTGAAATAACTGATTTTGATTTTTCAGATTATGGGTTAAAAAAAATTATGTAAGTCTTTCACATATCATGTATTTTTATATTGAAGAGAAAAAAAAGAGAGAGTACTTGGATGTATCATGATCTCACAGACTTCTTCATCTTTTGCCCTCTGTAATCAATATATTATAGTACAATTAAGTAAATGAAAATAGAAATTTATTCACTTGAAAATTCCTGTTGACTTCAATTTTCTTGTTGATCTTTGCATCACTTCAAATCTATTTTTGAAATTGGAATTTAAATATATTCTTTTTCTTCCCGAGAAATCCAAAATTTTAGATTATTTTACATTGGATGGTCTAATAAACTGATTGAAAATATATCTGCAAGTTTTTAGTTTTCATTTATTTCTGTTCTTTACTTGTCTTTCTTTAAAATTTGAAAAAAATACATAAAGAAGCAAAAAAACTCTCTATATTAGAAGTTAAAGGCGTTGTTAAGATTAAACATTTGGAAGTTGGTGAACATAAAGTTTTGAATCTGACTTGTTTTTACCTAAAAACCATAGTATAGCATTTCCATATTTATTTAACAACTACATAACATTCTGATTTTAATTATTCTTGTAAATTTTGACATTTATCCTTTTCTACTTCTCAATACTAAAACGATATATCTTCTTTAATGTTCCTTATCCATTTCAGACATTTTCCTAGTTTAGATGTCTAGAAGTAAAAATAGTACCTTTTTGTTACCATAATTACCAGATTCTTCTAATTTGCTTACTAATTTTCAAAATCTAGATTTACTTTCTGTGAAAATTTTTTACAATTTCTCACCCAGAGACTGAAATGCATTTAAAGTTCACACTTTATTTCTTGTATGTCTTAGCTTCCTCCATCATGGTTTACATTTTTCCATTGCCTGCTAGAATTATTTGCAGTTTTTCACATATGGCTGCAATTTTTTCTTTTTAATTTCACACACAGCTGTGTCCGTTCCCTTATGTATCATCTATGGCAGTCTCGTGTTACAATGAAAAGTTGAATACTTTAGAGAAAGATTGTATGCAGCAAAAATCCTAGACTTTTTGACTATTTGGCCCTTTACAAAAAAAAAAAAAAATGATGGCCTAGTGGGAAGATTTTTTTTATTTTTATTTGTTTGTTTGATATTGGCTGTTCATCTGGTTCCCTCTCTAAGAGCTTCCAATATCCTTTATTGGGATGCAGGTTCTTCAGTTAATACAGTGGGAGTTATTACATTCACTGTATAGGCTGAACAAATGACCTTGCCTAGATGTGCTTCTGAAATTTAAGTAGATCACATTATGTGGAAGAGCTTGGATCAAACCATTTCCTCTATGAGGCTTGCTGCAGTATATATCAAGGGAGAGCAAAGTTGGTAACAAACAGAAAGTAGAACTTGGAGTCAGGAGTCCGATTATTAAGGGGTCATGTACCATGAAAAGCAGTTTCAATAGGAAACCATCAAGGACTTTTCAGCTAGAAAATGACACTCAGATTTATGCTTGAGGGCAGGCAGATCACTCTGCTGACTTCGGAAAAGCTCTGATGTAAAGCTGAAAAGCTTTTCCATGACCAGAATGATTAGTTGTGACTCAGATTGTGTAAACCAGAAAGGAAAAGAAACTTCAGTAAAGCTATGAAGATGGAGAGGTGAGAGAGTGATGTTTAGAGAATAAATACAATGACAAGATGGAAGAGTGAAATGGAGGGAGAGGAAGAGAAGATTCCAGAAGTTCTAGGCCAGATGAGCACATTTATGGTGGGAAATACACAAGGAGAATGGCTTTAGTAGTAAATAATGTTTCTCCTTTGAGGCATATTGAATTGAAGGTGTCCATGGTCACCTTGGCGAAAATATGGAGTGGATATATGCCTACTTGAGCAAGAGTAAAAACTAGCAAATACCTTTGAGGGTAGCATCAAGAAACACCCAAAGTAGAAAGTAGGCAAGAAAGAAGAAGACAGGATGAAGCATCCAGAGAAAAGAAATGAAGGAGTGCACCATTCCTTTATACAGTCCACATATTTCATGCCACTGCTTTGTGGCATTCGAGTGTAGAAATTGTTTTTCATTTGCTTAAATGAAAGAAGAAAGACTCATTAGGATGGAATTTAAAATTTAAAGATGTAGACTACATAGGTTATGCCTTCTTTTGGTCTAACTTCTTTAAAGAAGTACCAGTATTACCGCTGGTTATTGGTGATGAGTCCTGCTTCCTTGTATGTTGAAGTATAACATTAGAGAAGAACGCTGAGGCAAGCATAGAAAGCAGGGTTTATTTAAAAAGGAGTAACATAGACTTCTTCTGGGAGGGAGAAGGGGGCCATAGCTGGTATCCTGGTATCGCAGGAAGCGAAAGTGTTCTACCTTTTTGTATATCCTCGGCTTCCTTTGTTCTGCTCTCTTCCCCTTATCCCTCCTTCCTGCATAGGTGACTAGGCCAAGGAAGTGCTTGGTGGGATGGCCAAAAGGTGGGAAACAGGTGGGCTGGAGGGGCCAGGGAGAAGTGATTTAGGCAGGAAGGGGGCCCAGGGTGAATGAATTAGCAACTTTTACAACTCCCTAGGTTGTTATGATTAACATGAAATTGTATCTAGAAAACTTTTGTTCCTATCAGCAGATAAAGCCTCACTGTAGGATATTCTTTATAGAAAACCCTGAAGCATGACCATCAACTCAACTTTGGGAAACTACAACTTCCTCACAGTCTCCACAGAGGCTAAACATCGTGATCTTGTTACTTATACTCCAGAAATTTCCCAGAAAAATGAGATAAGAGGATGAGGAGAACATGGTTATCAGTATAGTAGGCAAGCAATCCAACAAAATGTTCACAGTTATCTATAATAGGAGATAACAAATACAAGTTGCCAAACAAATTGGATGGCAGCTCTTGGTGATAATCAGAATAGACATCCCAGAGAGAGCTGCTAAAATATGTAGACATCAAGACTTCAGGTAATTTTAAACTCTATTTGCGTAGTGACAGTCCTGTGTCCTATCAGGCCAATTGACTAAAGATCATTAAAGCTGTCAAACTTCACCTTGGAAATAAGCTTTATTTTTTGAAGTTATAGCAGATAAGGAAATTTTACAAGTCTTGACTTCAGCTTTTCTATCTATACGTTCTTCTAAATCTTATAAACATGATTGCAGAGAATAAGAGTATATAGAAAGGTCTCCACAGTAGATTTTGTTCTTTAAAAAATGGTTAAGGAAGGATGATGTGTGAATAGCCATCCAAATGAAAAAAAAATCTATTTTAATTTTTTTTAAGTATGCCTGTAATCCCCAGCAACTCAGGAGAATGAGGCAGGAGGATTGCAACTTTGAGGCAAGCCTCAGCAACTTAGTGAGACCTTGTCTTAAAAAATAAAAAGAAATGAGGATGTGACTCAGTGATAAAGCACTCCTAGGTTCAATGACTAGTAAGAAAACAATAAAATTAGAGAATTTTTTAAAACCACTATCTTATCAGAATGATTGTCGTCTGCAATCTTTCTGTGTATGTCATCTTTTAAAAAAACTTATAAAGCACAGCATTTGTGCATATGTGCATACCTGCAAATATGTATAATAATATCTTAAATTTCAACAATAAAAATCATTTATTGAAAACTTTTCTAGAATGATCATCTATGTATCAGTATTTATCAGGCTAATATTCTTCAGCAAACAGTTTTTTACAATTTAAAAGTAACTTTTAAGTAGGAAATGTCTCCTGTTAGATATAGTTTTAAAATTTCTTCAAACAGAAATGCTCCTGCTCTAAGATGATCCTGTTTTATAAATAATCCTGCTTGTTGTGTTAAAACTTCTAATGAGCAAATATGTAAAAACGTAAAGACCTTGAATATGAAACCATTCTATTTACAAAGTAAAAACGTAAAGAAATGGTTGTTCTTTTCTGGAGTTACATCAAAGCCCTCTACAATTGGGCCTGTTGTTCCTTTTGTATAAATTTCTCAATTCAGAAGATCAGTTTACAACTCAGTTCTCTTAAACAGAGCATTCTTTTATTTTCTCTACCTTATTGGTTACTTAACCAGTAAAAAATGAAGTCATCATTATGCCCTTTATTTTTATTTTCTGTACAACATAGCACTAGGTGAGCTTATGATTTGATTTTCAGCCAAAATAATTTGCTGGCTTCATTATAAGACACTCAGCATTTTTAGCTTTAATAATATGTGCTTTTATTTTGCCTGATTTAAAAAATCCATAAATACTCAAATTTTTCTTTTTATTTTTTTAGTACATCAGAGAGTGTTTTTACTTCACCAAAATCTGTTATTTTGATATACATTGTGTGTGTCTCCTTACCTCCTCTATTTTGATCTTCCTAAGATTTAACTTCCAAGTAGATATTTAAAGAAATATATCAATGCAGTGCCAAAGGTCCTTCATAATTTATAACACTTTGGTGTTTGATTCCAAGAAATACATACAATTATTTTCTTCATCAAATAATTATAATGCAAATTTGAAGACACAGGAATCCTTTTCATATAAATCCTACCTGCAGGGAACTTGTGGGACACTTTGGAAGAAGTACATATGAGTAATTATACCCCATAAGGGAAGTACACATGAATAGCAATTTAGAGAGAACCATGGGTGTCTACACAAAAACATTTTTTTGTTTTTTGAGTTGGCTGTGAAAATACAAAGATGTTGCTATTCAGCAGGTATAAAATTTCAGCTGTGCAATATTAATAAGTTCCAGAGATGTGCCTTATAACATCGTGCCTGTCATTGACAATATGGTATTGAGCACTTTAAAGTTGGTTAAAGAGGTAGACTGATGCTGTGTTCAACAATGAAAAAATAAATAAAAACACCAATAAATAGGTGAAAACATGTCCAGCTTCACTTACAATCAAATGTACTCCCAAATAAACAAATAGACAGTGATTTTCCTACCTGAAAAAGAGGATGAAGGTGTCACCCTGTGGACAGCGGTGGGGTGGCCTCCTGGCTAGCCTTTTCTCTTTCACTGTGTCAGAGTGATCAAGACGTGCCCCTACTAAATATATGCCACAGGCTTCCCTTTCCCTTAGAATAAAGCAGTGCCTTACATCGTAGGTTGATTGCCTATCTTGTTCATCTCATTCTTTCACTCTCTTCCTTTTGCTCAACAAAATTCCTTATGTTGTTCAGTGACATCACTTAAGGCCTTTGTGCTTCCTTATGTTAGGAAGTCCAAGCTTTTTGCTCTCTGGGGGTCTGGGTGTATCTGGCAATTCAAGTTCTCTGCCCCAGTATTAACTATTCTGGGGCTGTCTGTGGACATCCACCTAATTTTCTTCTCAGCCAGAATTATTATTGATCACTTCACTCATTTTAGTATTCCTTGTAGCCCTTATGGCTATTTGAAACTCATATTTTTTTTATGTAACTTCTTTTTTCTGGACTAATTTTCTTCTGTAGAATACAATAACAGTAAGAGCTAAGATGTATTATCTACTTATTATTTTCTGATACTCTGTACCTATTCAGTGACAGCTACAAGCATGTACTAATTCATTTAACCTTCAGAATATCACCGAATGTTTGGTCATATTATCTCCACTTTATAGATAAGGAAATCAAATGCTAAAAAGATTTAAAAACTCACCCAAGTGAGTGGTGGAGCTGAGATTTAAATTAAGTTAGCTCCTCTCCAGAGCCTCTGAGTTTAACCACAACTCTACGTAGTTCCATACTCCAAGGACTCTCTACACTGAATGTTTTCTCTGACAATATGCAGAAAAGAGCATGTCTCACTGTGTGCACTCAAATAATTGTTAACATTTTTAAGATATTCTAGGCTCAAAATAATATACATGGGCATAAGCAGTGTGGGTAGCAACTGAAGGGAAGGCATTTGCTTGGCAGGGAATACCAAGAGACTCTCAGGAAAAAAAAAAAAAGAAATCAAAGCAGCATGTGCAGAGAATATTGAATAGTTTATAAATATAACTCTGGGCAGGTAAATATGGGCCAGGCTACAGTGGAACATATGCCAGAGAAGATTAGCTAGCGGGAATACAGTTGCAGTATTAGAGTGGGAAAATAATATCAAATTCATGCTTTAAAGAATGATGTGGCAGAAGCATCAAGAAAAAACTGTGGAAGGAAGAAATTAAAAATGGCTACATCATTAGACATTAATGATACTAAAAATGGCTACATTGGAAGACACATTAATGAGGTAGATATGGTGGACTCAGAAATGGTAAGGAGCATTAAATGCAAAAGATAAAAGTAGCACCATTAAGAGGAAGATGGACAACAACAACACAAAACTCTTAAAGCAAAATGGTTTTGGATATATGCATTTTGCAGCAATTGTAGGACACTGGATTGCAACCCCAGCAGGCACTAGAAATCTGAAACTGGTGCTTATGAATCTTCAGGTATGTAGAAATGGGTGAGCCATTTTATTGTAGTCAGCTTTTTGCTGCTGCAACCAAAAGACATGATAAGAACAATTTTAGAGAGGAAAAGTTATAGGGCATTCATGGTTTCACAGGTCTCAGTCCAACCAGTCTGATAGCTCTGGGCCCAAGGTAAGATAGAAGATCATGGCTGAAGAGTGTGGTACATGACACCAGGAAGCAGAGAGAAACTAACCTCAGCTCACAAAATATGTACCCCAAAGGCATGCCCTCAATGGCCTGCCTCCTCCAGCCATCCCCTGCCTGCCTACAGTTACCACTTAGTTAATTCCTATCAGAGGATTCATGCACTCAATAGGTTAAGGCATTCATAACCCAATCATTTAACCTCTAAACTTTATTGGATTGACTCACACATGAATTTTTTTGGGGGACACCTCATATCTAAACCCTAACATCTTTCTAGTGCAGTGTAAATGGAAGTTAAGAATCTGTATAGTTTTGTAAAAAACTGTCAAGTGTTGTTCCAGAGTGGTTGTACTATTCTGCATTTCCACCAGCACTAAAGAACTGTTTCTGTTGCTGCATAACCTCATTCTAATTGGCATGTAGTGGTGTCTCATTCCAATTTGCATTTCCTAAATGATATATGGTGTTGAGCATTTTTTCTCATATTTATTTGTCATCTCTATATCTTCTCTGGTGTGGTGTCTATTTAGTTCTCTTTTTCCCGATTTTTAATAGGGTTGTTTTCTCATTGAATTTGAAGCATACTTTGTAGATTTTGGATAATGTTCATAATTAGTTATGTAGTTTGAAAATGTTTTCTTCTAACTTACAGCTTCTCATTCTCCTGACAGTGCCTTTCACATAGAAGAAAAACCTTAATTTAAATGAAGTGTGTTTTTTTTCAATTATTTATTTTATGGTTTGAGACTTAGGTGTTTTATATATATATATAAAATCATGTTATTTCCATATTCAAAGAAGTTGTTTAGATTTTCTACTATGTTATGTTTTAGGAGTTTTAAAGTTTTTCAATTCATACATGGGTCTGTGATCTATTTGCAGTACATTTTTGTGAAGAGTACACTTTTTTTTTTCCATGTGGACATCCAGTTATACTAGCATTTGTTGAAAAGACTGTCTTTTATGCATTGTATGACTTTCTTCAATTTATTTTATTTTATTATTTACTTATTTTGCAGTAAAGGGGCACTTTATGACTGAGTTATATCTCCAGCCCCTTATTTATTTTGAGACAGGGTCTCCTAAGTTGCCCAGGCTGGTCTTAAACTTTTGATACTCTTTCCTCAGCCTCCTGAGTAGCTAGTTACAGTATGTACCATGCCTAGCTGCTTGCTTCAATTCTAAAAGAAGCCATTATGCAAGCCCAACAAAGTACTGATAGATTGTTGGCTCTCAGGAAGTGTGTATCAGTCCAGTGTTACCTTATCCTTTTATATTGATAAACTCAGAAATCAAAAAAGGTAACACTTTTTAATGTTTAAGTGTTAGTAACTAATTTAAACTTTTACAAACTGTAGAGCCAAGCACTCTACCTCCTGGCACCAGTATGCCAGTTTGTCACCACTGCTTAATGTGGTTGGTTTTTGCCAGTTGGGTATGTGTGTTGGGGGAGTGGAAATAAAAAAAAAAGCATCCATTAATATCACATTGATACACAAGTAACAAAAAAAACAAACTACAGTAGATTTCTATTTGTTTGCTTGTTTTTAACTAGTAGTTTCTTATTCAATTAGCCATAAATCTAAAGTAAAGGCACCAAGAGAGTTCTGTGGCTGCAAAATATATCAAGGTCCCTTGTACTTTCTCTTTCTCTATTTCATCTTTTATAGTGCTAGACCTTTATTTATTTATTCATTTTTAGGGTCACAACTTTTGGTTGCAAGATAGTTTTTACACTGCTAGACTTAATAAGCACATTTCTGGCAGAAAATTTGGAGGGGGCAAAGGGAAAAAGTTATTTTTCCTGGCAGGCCTTTGCCTTTTGATTTAATGAAAGAATCTCTCCCAAGGGGTTTAAAGCTGAATTTTATTGGCCATAAGCAGGTGGCCTAGTTATTCCCACTGCAAGGCAGGAGACACCATTGAATTATTTGGGGTCTTGTTTCTATAGCAGAGGAATACAAGAGGTTAATGATGGTGTTTGCATTGATGGCTCAGTGTCTACCACTGTGCTGGGAGTAGAGTGAGAATAAGAAAGTAAACTAAATATTCAACGATCTATTGGAGAAGGGACAACTGAAGATTCAAAAGGAAAGAGAATTATTAGTAAAACAAATTATTCTTTTGGAAGAGAAGGCGGAAAGAAATGGATTAATTATTGAGAGATATTCCATAATGGAAAAACCAGTTAATTTCATATTGAAATGGGAAATGAGGTTTGGTGGGGAGCAGTGAAATGTCTTAAAGATTTAGTGAGCAATGAATTTAAGAATACAAGTTAGCCCTAAGCACACATTTGAGTTTTCAGAGAATTATTTGTAAGGTGAAAGATTAGCCTATTATTTTCTTCCAGTAAGGCTTGGCAAACTGATAGGAGCAGCCTGTGAAGTTCAATTGAGGGCAGGGTAGATTCAATATTTATGATTGTAAAAATAGACATGTTTATAAAGGGATTATGAGTGGATCTGAGAATGTTATTTTAATAATCATTCATTCCTTGAATCATTTGTTCCTTGAATAAGGAGGAAATAAAGTCTAACTAGACATATAATGTACTGAAGAAATAGGAGAGGTTTGAAGGACAGGATTAACAATGAGAATTAAGAACAGGTAAGAAATGGGAGTAAGCAAATGAAATATGAAATAATATTTCACTCACTATGAAACATTATATATTATGATGTTTCCCTTTACAAATGGAAAGCAAAATAAAATATCATCCACTATTAAAAGTAGGGTGAGCTCACAAAAATGAAATGGAGATTTCAAGGGTCAAAATAAAAATAAGACTGAAAATATGTTGAAGCGAAGACTAGCTTCCAGTTTTGGAAAATTTACTTATCAGGAGTGTGTCCCAGTCCAGCTGCAGCAAAATAACTGGGGAGGGGGGAGGGGAGGGTGTGACAAACAACCCAGGCGCCATCCTGACTTGTTTACAGACTCGAACAGGAGTGTTGTGTTTTATAGGAATCTAAGGACAAGAAATAATGTTATAAAATTAAAATGTATGTACTTTGAATTTAAACCTTCCACACAAAGTGCAGACACTTAAGGGGTTACACCCTTATGTAAATAGGGGTATATAATCACAGGTGTCTCCCTCAAATTATTAAAGTGAAAAATTGTATGACTTATTCAAAGTGATTCATTAATTCATAGTAACCCCACATTGGTAAATCCCTTAGGATACATGGCAAAAGCAAATACCAAACATGAATCAAGAATTTTTAGCATTCTGATAGTCTTTTTGTTCAGTCTAAAATTGTAACAAATTAGTTCTTCATTACAAAGACTCAGGAGAAACTTGGCATTATTAGAATTCCAAGAATTTAATACATAAAATTATTGGCTCTAGTCTGTAAGTTATGTTTAGGGTGACTAAAAAAATTAAATGTTGTTATGGTTTGGATGTGAGGTGTCCCCCGACATGTGAAACAATCAAGAAGGTTCAAAGTGGAAATCATTTGGTTGTGAAAGCCTTAAACTATACTGGATTAATCTTCTATGGGATTAATTAAGTGGTAATTAGAGGTTGATGGAGTGTGGCTACAGGAGGTGGGGCATTGGAGGCATGGCCTTGGGGTATACATTTATATTTGACAAGTGGAAACCTATGTCTCTGCTTCCTATCATCATGTGAGCTGCTTCCTCTGCCACACTTTTCCACCATGATGTTCTGCCTCACCTCAAACCCTGAGGAAAGACCTCTGAAACCGTGAGCCCTCAAACTTTTCCTCCACTACAATTGTTCTGGTTGGGACTTTTCGTCATAGCAGCAAAATAGCTAAAACAAATATAAAATGAAACTTCTGATAATAGAAAAAGTACTATACAAGTAGTCTAAGAGCATTTGAAAGGTAAAGAAATATAAAAAATGGCAATAATTCATACTTTAGATTCAACAGATAAATTAACATCAGATTAGAGATGAATGGAGCAGAATTAGTTAAGTGGAAGAAGATGAAGAAATTCAATTTTGTACAGCAAAAAAAGACCGTTGGAAATTATAAACAAATTGAAGAAATATGGAGGATAAAAAATAGAGATTCTAACATCCCTCTAATTGGAATTTCAGATAACAACATTTGAAGTGATATTATTAGTTAAAATTTTACAGAACTGATGAAAGATATACATTATAAAGAGTCAGAAAACATAAAAATTTCTAAGAATAATTGTAGAAAGTATTGTAAGCCACATTAACAATATTTTTCTTTAAAGAAAATCGAGAGAGAATATTTCAGAGTTGTTCATTTTTATAATGTTTTGTGCCAGTTTAAATTTGTTAAATTCTAATAAATAAAAAAACTTTATTTTTGCTATAAATAAAACTTTTTAAAATTTTTGTATTTAAAAAATTAATATGTATGATAAAAATGAACAGGTTATAATTGGTAGTTATGGCCTAGGTGTTGTTAATTAACTGATAAACCAAATGGAATTTGCTTTTGGATTTTTAGCTTATATTCTCCTATAATATAGGCATTTTTGATACAGAGAGATAAATATTTCCTCTTTACAACTAAGAGAGTATATCTAACTAAGAAGAGAATGTCGAGCTGGGGTTGTAGCTCTGTGGTAGAGTGCTTGTCTTGCACATCTGAGACACTGGGTTCAATCCTCAGCACCACATAAAAATAAATAAAGATACTGTATGCATCTACAACTAAAAAAAATTAAAAAAGAAGAGAGTGCTTTCCTTTGTATTTTTGTACTACTGCGTTTATTGTGTGGTATGAATTGTAATTTAGCAAATGTTGTCAATGCCCTAACTTCATCCCCTCTGGTTCACCAGCAAATTGATTTCTAACAGCCCAAATGTGTGTTTATTTGCTAAGGCATTCTCTGGCCACTAAAGTCAGCTTTTCCTGGCTGTTCAAGGGACTGAAAGTATTAGGAAATTAATGTTTCTAGCAGCAAGCTTCAAACAACGGTCAATGAAGATTGGCATATAAATTCTTCAGATCTCTTACTCCTCATTAGTGGAATGACTGAATTGTTTATTCTGTATTAAACTTTATTGACTGGCTCCTCCTTTGTGCCACTTCTTCACCCCTCTGCCAGTGTTTCATTCACAAGAAATTGTAGTATGCACACTCAAATCATTGACTCATTGCTTCTGTATTTTCATGATCAAAATTCTAATAAGATAGTAACCAATCATTTAAGAAAAGTGAAAAAATGTGGATCGTATTAACACTCATCACAGTGGAGTGTTGCAAAATATCTTGCAATATAGCAAAAGAAGTGCCTAGCACTGCAAAAATCTTTTCCTTTGTGTTGTATGTGAAGTGGTGCCACAGTAAAACTCATTTCATGGCAGAAATATGTTTAAGCCTGATAAATTTATTTTATATTTATATTCCTCTCTTAATGTTATATTAACACAATATCTGGTCTCGATTGAGTCAAGACCTTGGGTTAATTTAGGTGCTGATCACTGTTCACTCAACTTTGAAAGTTACCACAAAACAGAGGCTTTGGATTATAATTCTTGTCATTCTTAGTACTTAAGAATCATTTCTTTTCTTCTCTAAACAAAATTTTGGCTCATTTAGACAATCTCTAGAAGTACTGAGAATAAATGGCTGCTTTTTCCTCTGTATGTATGTGCACACATATTTATGTTAAAGACTGTCTTTATCATCTGTAATAAGGACAGTATAGATCCATCTCTAAAAATACATTTTCCTGTTGATTCCTAACATTGGATTGATAATTTGTGACAGTCTGTCAGAATATTAAAACTACGGCAGATAGCTTCAGACTCTTTAATCAGAAAATACAAAATGAAGGTTCTGAATTTTCTTCTTAGCTCATGCTTAGGTATGAAGTGTTGTAAGAATGGAAAAGAGCATTATAACTTTTTGAAAATTTATTTTTTCAGTAAATGATTAAAAATAATATTGCATATTTATATTTTTAATAGTGGTTTTAACCAAGTGTGATTATGCCCTCACAGGGCACATTTGTTGATGTCTACAAATGTTTGTTATTATCATGTTTTGGAGAATGGGGGTACGACAGATATCTGAAGGCTACAGACCTGGTATAATACTAAGCATCCCACAGTATAGTGGGAAAATACCTGAAACACAATTACTTGACTAAACATACTAAAAGTTGAGAAACCCTGGTCTGTACGCTAGAGGAATATGTGCCTTTTTAAAAATTGATGATGACTGAGAATATTCAAATATGACTTTTGTTAGAAAATAAGAACTCTTTAGCAGTGATTTTTCAAAATAGTGAAAAAGAATCAGATTGCTCACAGTATAGAGCCAAATCCTAAATTACCTCTTGTGCAGCACCTCAAACAGATGTTCTCTGAACATGCAAGCAACAGAAACATGTGACTTGACAGAAATTTCTAATTTAGGATCCACGTAGGTTCTGATAATATTAATCTACTTCATTTGTAACCAACACATGAACCGGTATGGAATAAAATGAACAGGAAAAGTTGTTCAATTGGAATTTTACATTGAAATAAGGGTTTCAGAATGACCTTCCCTTTATCTCCTGACCACGTAGAACACTTTCAACAGCTTATACCACTGCTTCCTACCTGTCATTCAGATTTGGGTTCTGTATCTAGGAAATTTTATAGTTATATAAATCTCCCTATAAAAATAATATTCTCATTACATTAATTATTCATTGCTGTATTAAAATACTCCCAAGTCCTCTGGCTTAAAATGATAAATATTTGTCATATCACATAGTTTCTGTGGGTTAGGAATTCAGCCAATGAATTTGCCGGATGATTCCTATGAGTTTGCTTTCAAGATAATGAGTGGACTTCAGTCATTGCAAAGCTTGACAGAAACTAGAGAATTCATTTTCAAGGTGGCTCACCCATTCCTGGTGAACTGGAGCTGGCTGTGGGCTGAAGACCTCAGTTTATCAGCACAAGGTCTTCTATATAGGGTTGATTGAGCATCATTAAAATATGGAGTTCTTTTCCAACAAAGCTGGTGATCCCAGATAGAAAACCAAAGAACCTAGAATAAATTTATGAATTAGCCACAAAATTCATGTGCCTTCATTTACATGATTTTTTTTATTGGTTAGGTTAGATTAACTGTATTCATCTGTGGACAAGAACTATACAAAGACACTCTTAGGGATTGAATGTTTGTGTTTTTCCCAAATCCATACATTAAAATTGAACCCCTTATTAGTAGGAGGGGACCATTGGGAGCTAAATGAACAATGAAGGTGGACCCCTGATCAATGGTGTTTGTGCCCTTAAATGAAGGGATATGAGAGATTTTTTTTTCCTCTGCTCTCCACAATGTGAAGATACATTGAGAGCCCTTGCTGGACAAAAGATCTGCAGGAACCTGAATCCTATACTTCCTGGACTCGAAAACTATGAGAAATAAATGTTCATTGTTAAAATCCCCCGCCTGTGTTAATTTATTATAGCAGCTTGAACTAAGGCAGACACAGCAACCAGGAGGTGAAAATCACTAGGGTCATCTGTGATTTTGGTTAGTACACTCAAGTTCTGATAGGCTCCATAAAATATTTAACCACAGTTAGCCAAAGTTTTTCCTGTACATCACAGAGTAAGTTCATAAATTATTTATTTGTGTTTTATAATATTTTTGCAACCCATTGATTGATGACTTGTAAAGGAAAGAGACTAGAATTAGAGAAATCAATAAGGAAGTTGATATAATGATTCATTCAAAGGGGGCTGAGCAGCAAGACTATGGAGGTAGAATAGATATTGAGTGGTGGAGTAGAATGTGGAGACATGCAATTGAATAAATAAGCTTTGGATGCAAATTAGAGGTATTAACTGAGGGATTCTAAGGCGTTTTGCCTCTGCATGTAGGAAGAGCATGCCCTTAAGCAAGAGAGCAAAATACAGGAGTGAGGAGTAATTTTAGATAATGAATCTAGTTTTTGTCCTCACCGCCTTGTTATAACAGATAAAGAATTCTTGACAAAAATATCCAGGAACAAGTTGAAAACGTGATGGCACCTAATTAGAGATCTTGTTTAGGACTTAACTGCTAATAAGAAGTATCAAGGTGGATGAAGAGGGAGGGTGGAAGGGAGAAAATGCAAGAATACTAAATAACAGTGCTAGTGAAATATTTTTTGGTAGTACATTATAGGATTGCTAGAATAAATGTTGTTTTCTAATTCAAATAATTTGGTATAGTAAAAACTATATTATGTTAGTTGTCAGAGCCATCTCTGATACTAGTAGATTGATCTTTGGAAAATCATTTAATTTCACTTATTCTTTTTATATCTATTAGAGAACAAAGAAATATCTAATACTTCTAGATCAAAGAGTTAATAATACTAGTTATGTTTATATTTGTTACATATAGATAGTAATACTCTTCTTCATAGGATAAAATGAAATAATAATGTATGCAAACTGCTTTATAAATTGTTATTAATGTAGACAGCATGATGTTTAAAAATTTACATGGATATTGTATATTTTATGTATATAATTTGTAGAACCATTGGTATATTAGTCAGTGTAGGATTTTAATGTGACAGTTTCTGTTCTTACGAGAATAGTTTCTAAAAGTTATAGTCTGCAATTATTTTCTCTTAATTATCCCCCTAGATCTAAGGGTTGGACTGTGACCTCTGAATATAAACATTGTCCTTTATAATTTTAAGAGTGTTTCATCGTGTTTTGGTGGATTTTCCTAAAGAAATTTTCTCTTTTCTCGCTATCCTATTTTTGTCCTTAGTTTGCATTTAGTTTGATTTAAAACATATAGACTCACTAAATTCTATTGTATCCATACTTTACCAAGTATAATTCTTTAAAAATAGAAGTGAAAATACACTTATTAAGTAAATGTAACAACTTGGCTACTCATAACTAAAACATTAGGTAGTGACTAATGCTAACTGGCTTAATTTCTAATCAAGTGTTAAAATATAGGAGAAGGACGCTTTCATCTCTTAAGAACAAGAATCCAGTTAGTGAATTCTTATTTTTCCAAAACCTTGACTTGAAACTAATACCCCAAGTTTGTAAAAGTTTCTGGAACACATGGAAGGGCTTTCTTTTAGAAACAAGTACAGTTTGAGCAACTTCCTGGTGTAATCAAGTCGGGATTGTAATAGAATAAGTCAGACTCAAAGTGAGTTACGCCACAATTCTCATACCAGTTATTTTTATCCTTGTTAAACATTATTATCTAATGTGGATTTGCCAAACTTGACTTCATCAATGACTTCCTTACATTCATGGCCTTTAAATAGTAGGGAATTCATTAACTTTTATTTATTTTAGATGAATGTTGATTTTAGATGAACACTAGGAATTCAGAAAACAAACAAGTGAGATATAGGAATTGTGATTTCCTTTCCATACTCTTGAGTACTCAGTAAGAAAAATGATATGCTCTTACAGGAAGAGATTCTGAATCATAATAAAGTATACTTGTTCACAGATGCTAGCCACAGTCAATCCAGGGCTGCCAGTGTGTGTGTGTGTGTGTGTGTGTGTGTGTGTGTGTGTGTGTGTGTTCAATCTGTATTTGAAACACAGCTTTTATACACCATTATGGCAAAATGATGGCCTTTGCTCATAATTCATTTGGTCTGTGTTCTTAGTTTTGTTGGACATGTGAGCATTATATTTATTGAATTTTGGTTTCTCATAAAAAAGTGTAGTGAATTTCTTGAATATGTTATCACATGACACCAAATATCTTCTTCTGTTGGTAGACACAACTATGAGTTTGCATTTTTTAAAGAAAATGGACTTTTTAGAAATTGAGCTAAGCAATTTATATTACTTTTTATATTTTTCCCTTACGCATTATCTCTGGTGATTCACTGTCAGGCAAAATAAACATAATTTTCCATTCTATTCTCAAAAAATGATAAATTATATATTTTTTATGCTTTTATAACAGCTAAGGATATACACAGAATAAATGCTTTAAATGAACAAATGTATAATGGTTAAAATTCTTGATGTTAAATCAACTGCAACACTTAATAGCAATGTCTCAAAAGCTAATAGCAGTTGCTACTGCCTTAAATTTATATGGAGTCTGATGAGACACGATTTCTATTTGGAGCTTCACAGTTTGAAATAGCTTTGAAAGACTTTCATACTTTTCAATATTAGGACTGTATAACAGAATTATATTGTCAAGATTTGTATTTAGCTCTCTTAGCATACTTCTATAGTGTCTGGTCAGTTCACCCAATAGATATTACCTCTATCTTGGCAGTAACTTACTTTTTACAAATTTTAAAAATCAGATATAAGGAATTTAATGATAAAAATCTCATTTTACAAAATGTAGCAAGTTTTAAAACAGAAGAATTCAAAATAAACAAATCTTATAGAGTGCATCATTCACCATAAATTTAAGGTAGATCTTGTATAAACTCATAAGATAGAAAATGAGGTTTGATTATAATGGACCACCTTCTCTATTAGCAAATAAGGTTGTGAGTAGTGACCAGATAATAATGGGAGGGCTTTTTTTATTATTTGCTTTTTCTCTGTAGGGAATTCTGAAAAATTATAAAGCCTTCAACATGTTCCTTCCAGGCAATTGTAATCGCAGCAGCTTGATGTGTTCCATTATTGAGACTGATTTTTCATATGCAGATTCAGTCTCTGGGGCAAAATTTCATATGTGAGGTTAGAACAGTTACTTCTACAAATTTGTTTGCTGCCCTGGAGAAGAAAATGAAACATATGTCCCAACTTTCAGGTTTCAGATCTTTGGTGGTCTGGACAGAGGCACCTCCCCCGCCCCCAGCAGGAGCTATTCAGAGAATCATTTTCAGTTTGCTTCATTGATATCGCAGCTCCCTTGAGCCTCCTGTCTTAGGAAACATCTGCTTCACCATAAGATGAGTTGCACAAAGGAAGCCTACTCAGCTATCAGCTTGCCTCATAAATGAGGTTCTGATCTTTTTTTTTTTTTTTTTTTTTTTTACTTACCAAATGTACCTTTGTAATTACAGCTATGAGGGCATTGACAGAAAAAGAAAAAATAGAAATAGGTGACTATTTCATTATTTAACTGTTCACAATTACTTTTAATTTATGTGACAGTATGATTTTTTCCTTATTTTTTTTAAATTGTGGTAAAGTAAACATATCATAAAATTCTCTATTTTAATAGTTTTTAAGTGTACCATTCTATAACATTGAGCATGCTCATATTTTCCAATCAGCAACACCATCCGTCTCTAGGATATATTCATCTTCCAAAATTAAACTTTGTACCAATTAAATAACAAGTGACCAGTCCTTCCTCACTTCATTCGCAGCAGCCATCTTTCTTTCTACTTTGTCTCCAGTAATTTGGCTCCTCTAAGTTCTTTATATTAATGGAATCATATAATGTCTTCAAGGTTCATCCCATGTTGTTGCATGTGTTCAAATTTTCTTTCTATTTTAAGGCTGAATAATATTCCATTGTATGTACATATTACATCTTATTTACCCACTTTAATCATCAATGTGTACTTTGGACTACTTCTAAAAACTTTTGGCTATTGTAAACAATGAATCTATGAACATAGGCATGCAAATATAAGCCATTGATGAATCACTGGATCACATGATAAATCTATTTTTAATTGTTTGAGAGCCACCATCACTGTTTTCCATAGTGGCTGTTCTATTTTATATTCCTACCAGCAGTGTCCAGGGCTCCGATTTCTCTGCATTTTGCTAGCACTTGTCATTTTCTGGGTTTTTTTGTTTGTTTGTTTGTTTGTTTGTTTTGCGTACACTGTGATAGATACTATCATCACAATCAAAGTAATAAACATACCTATTACCTCAAAAGTTTTCCCTGTTAATACATGTATGTGTGTATGTGTGAGAGAAAGTTTAACATGACATGTACCCTCTTAGGAAATTTCTAAATGCACAACACCTTGTTGGTAACTAGAGGTGCTATGTTGCACAGCAGATCTCTAGAAATTACATATTAGTTAGCCGATTCATAGGTATAATGTCTTCTCAGGCTCTGCATACTTACTTCATTAATATTGTTGGTTCCTTCATGAATAATGGTGGTTATTAGTATAGTTTCGTTTTTTTAGTATTTCTTTTAAAATACAGTTTAGTATGATTGTTACGAGTCTTTGAAATTGTCTTTGCTATTGTTTAATTTTATCAAGATGACCTTTAAAACCCCTTTTTACTTCAGGAAAAAAAGATCACTGGTATTTGCATTGCAATTATGAAAAGTAATTTGAGAATAACTATTTTCTTTGTTTTAATAACTGTTAACTTTGTATCAAGTTTCTAAATCTCATTACTTATAGACAGATTTGTTAACTATCACTTCATTTTTCAATGTTTTAAATGAGCAGTTTTGCACTGGCTAGACCAATTTACTATTTATGTATTGAATTATTAATCTGCATTAATGTTCTTACATGTCAAACTTTTCTCTCCATGCTTATTACATTTCAATGGCTTCATAATCTGCCCTGAGAAATACACACACACACACACACACACACACACACACACACATACATATGTATGTATATACTCATATATATTTAAAAAATATAAACATATATACTTATTCTAATAAGCATTAAAGTTTGTTGTTTATAATGATCATTTATTTATCTTTATTATTAGAAGTGCCTAAATTATAATTATATCTAACATTTACCCAGTTGAAAAATTTCAATGTTGATTTTTATAATTGAGGAGAAATAGTTAGATCTATGTGATTTTTATTATAAATAATAAGGATTTATTATTATTTTAATTATGATGAAGACTCTTAATGGGCAATTTTTTTTCTCATATTTGACAAATTCGCCTGTGGACAAAAATTTATAAAGGAAAGGTGCTGTGGGATACTTGTATGAAAAAAAAATTACTCCATAGTGAGTACATTTTAAATGTCTATTAGGCAAAATTGTTGTAGATATTAGTATATTTCTTTCTTTCAAATATAACTATTAACTTGAAATTTTAAAAAATATAGACCATATTACAAATATTGCTGTTTTACTGTATGATAAATAAATTTATGTAAACAAGAGATCATTAATATATTTCAGTATACTCATTCAATTTGGAGATAAATAATATTAGTCCATAAATATTGAAATTACTTTAGCATTCATTTTTATTGTACATAAATATTCATTATTTTTAAAAAATGGAAGGTATATCATGTATATTTTTCTCCAAGTAATGGAAGTTTTTTAAAAAATTACTGAAACCACATAGAAGTATCTGTAGATTCTATTTAAGATTCAGCTTTCAAGGTGTATTTTGTCCTTGGAGTATTAAGTGAGAGACATCTAGGAAGACCAGAGTAATGATAAAATTCAAAAAGTCAGGCTGAAGCTATCATTTGTCAGCTTCCGACTGATAATATTAGTCTTTTCCCTGGAGAATATTGGTAAATGTGTCTCACTGTCAGGATTAACCTTGCTCTTTAAAGTACACCCTTGATTTTAGAAAAATAGAAAATATATTCTGTAATTTCACATATAGGATGGTTTCTTTAAAATCATTTTGATCAAGGGCTGGGGCTGGGACTGGGGCTCAGGGATAGAGCACTTGCCTGGCATGTGTGAGGCACTGAGTTTGATTCTCAGTACCACATATAAATAAATAAAATAAAGGTCTATCAACAACTAAAAAAATAATAAATAAAATAAGTTTGATCAAACCTAGGATTAAACCAGATTCCAGATTATGGCAATTGCAAATTAAAATACAATTCTTAATGCCAGTTTTCCTATTAGCAAAATAAATATTTAACTTAAATTTTGTGTGTAACATTAATTATTGAAGCTCTAATCACTGAAGATTAACTGTGAATTAGCTTTAATTTTTATTGATTAAATAAGCCTTTGAGAATGATAATATATGATTTAATTAAGTGACTGAAATTAATTTCATAAAAGAATTTATGATAAAAGTTTGACATTATTTTTCCAAATATTTTTTAGCTTTATTTACATAAAGATCATACTGTTAGACATCAATTCAATTTGTAAAGAACAAATATGTGCAAAATGTAAGTGGTTTTTGTTACCACGGACTATAAAACAGAATTGATTCATGTCTCAAAACTTTATCCTTCCACTCCAGACACACATTTGATGGTGTAATTTATTTGTTACCAAATTCTAGAGTGCAGTGTGGCATGAATATTTACATTGTTCCTATTCAGAACCAACTTCTAACATATGAACATATGTTTTTGGGCATAACTCATAAATTTTAATCTTAGCATAAAATACAATAATTATAACAAAATACAATTTAAGATTAGTATAATATAAATGACATAATCAGTTTCAAAATGTTGCCTATTTACATTATTTAATTTTTAAGATACTTGAAATTAACAATTTCAAGGTAATCATAAAGACACTTTTTGATTAAAGTTAAGAGGAAGTCTCATTGTAATTTTTTTTAGTATTAAGTTACTAGAGAGTATAAAATATTTATTTATGCTGACATTTATTGGACATAAACTACAAAAGATGCACATAATACTTTGTAGGTACTAATAGTGTGCAGATAATAGGAGCTATTGGTCAAAATTAATAAATCAGATGAGACAAGATTACATGGGGAATATTAAATGCATGGATATCAATACCAGAGGTGTTATAAGGTAAGCAAATTCAGTAGAATTTTCTTAGGCAAGTAATTTTCCCTAAGGACACTGTCTTCTTGGACAACTTCCTGAACAAAAGAAACAAATGTCTAGTCAAACTCATCAATCATCATGAACTAACATTAAATAACAGCTCCATAATCATCATATGGGCTCACTAAGTCTCAACCAAGGGTCTACTGCTCTACAGGTGATTATTTTTCTTAAGCCCATTAAACATATTGTGGAAAGCCATGTGTTTGAATATATTAAGGACTGGGATGCTTGGGATATTGATATTGAGAATGTTCAGGAAAATCTGTAAGTCAAATGATTTTAATCAAAATGCATTTTTTCCATCTAAATATCAAGTTCTTAGATAGACCTTCAAAAATAATATTTCCTACATTATAAATCAATAATGCAGAATAAGTTGCATGGCAGAGTTGGAGATCACTTTTATACCCAAAACTAATTTCCTAAATAAGCCTCTAATAAATACCTAGGGAGAGGAAAGTAACAAATGTAATCCATATCCTGAAAAGAGGCTTTGAGTCTCATGCTTTCTGACCTCAGGATTTCTAAACATCTCTTTCTACTCCCAGATACTTTAAGTGACTCCCTGTTGTCACAAAGATTGCATAACAATTCGCAAACATGTCCTAAACTTATTGAGTGATTTTCCCTCATGACCAGCATGTGGTTCCCATACAATATGATAATATCCTCTGACATATTGTAGGAAAACTAGCATTGATGATGGCCCAGGCCATATAATAAACAATCTCAACATTAATATAAATACTGTCATTGGGTTAGGACACTAGTTTGGGCAAATATACTCTTTTTGCTTAAATTCAGATGGAATAGTTCTTGCACATTACTTAGCAAATATTTCACACATATCTCACAGGATTGCACTTATTCTAAATCCTTGTATTATATGTAATATTTACCAAATTACAAAATATTTAGATAATGATTAATACATTGATTTCATTTATTTTATTTCATTCTCATCATATTCCTAATATGAGCAAATGTATCTAATATCTTGAAGTCATCTCATTCCAACCTGTATCCCTTGGATCATCACTCCAATTTGTATACCCATACTGAGCTGTTTCCTCCTGGAAACTTTATCTTCTCAACCCATTGTATTTCACCAAAAACCTGTACTCATTTTTTTTTTTTAATTTGTCAACTGGAGGAAAGCTGTTCATTTAACTTTCAACAAGAAATAATTAAAAATGTATTATGTGCTAGGAACTCTTCTAGGTTTTTCAGTGAACAACAGTAGCAACATTCCTTTTGGTGTTTATTTGGGGATGATGCCAATGATAAAGGTGAAAAAGTCATATAATCAAATGCAAAATGATGTTAAAAGTTATATGGACAAAATATATGAGATCAATGTGTGTTGTGGTGGGGTATCATTTTAAGCAGCTTGGTTACAAAAGGTTTCATTAAAGTGTATTTAAATAAGAGTGATACATTTAGACAAATCATGTTCCAGGCTAAGGGAACAAGCCTTCTGTGTTTGAGGTATAGTACAATAGCCATTTTGACTGGATCAAAGTAGAAAAGACAAGAATTATATGCAAAGCAATCAGAGAGACTATGAGGTACCAGGTCATATAGACATTATAAATAAGGACTGTATCTGAATAAAATATGATGCCAGTAGAAATTCTGAGCAGAGGAATAACCTTCTCTGATATTTTAAAAGATTGAATTTGCTGAAACTCACAGAGTGTTGAATGTACGATGTACCCATTGATCCTCTTTTATGTTCATGATCTCTTCCCACTCTTACTTAATTTATGCACAAGCATACATACATTTGTGTACATACACACACACAGCCAACTCACTGATAGTTTTCTACAGATATTATGCCATCTCCCCTAAGTGTTTGTATTTTCCTGAAACAAAGACTTTCTCCTTTGCTGCCACATCATCATTATGACACCTAAGACAATATTCATTAATTCAACAAATTTTAAACTTTCCTGTTTTGTTTTCAAAATGCCCTCTTCAGCTACCTGAGTGTTCCTTAATCCTGTACAAACCAAGACCTACTCTTTGCATGTCTTAAACTGACTTCTCATTCTCTCTCAATCTGTCTTTTCCTCCACTCTCTTCATCATGGTATTTAGTCTCTGATATTTCAGGTCAATTGTCCTGTAGATCACCCCTCGTTCTTAGCCCTGTGTGACAGACTCATTGTAATATTCAGGTCATCATGCCACATTTTGCTTCTTTCATGTATTCATTGCTTAGCTGTGCAGAGAAAGTCAAATTTATATTTACAAAATCCACATGATAGTCATTTGTGTAATTCTATGAGGACACACATTTGAATGAACGGTTATTTCTAAAAGCCATGTTTTGTTTAAATGATAAATGAGAGTCTTAGGAGAGTATAATTTGGGGTTCAATACCCAGTGAGTTTGCCTTAGAAAGTTGTGTCTTATTTTACTTACTTCACTTATCCCCTGGGGCAGGCAGTTGATTTTTAAGTTTTAGAACATTCTAGTTAGATGTGTTATTGATGAAATCACTGTTCAGATCTGATGACAATTTAATACAGAACAAAACTGGATTGAGTGACCTTTGCTGCAATTGATGTTGGCCTTTCTTCTTGTTAAGTGACTGGTCAATTTATCTAACTTATAGGAAATATTGTGATTGCTAAATGGACTGTCATAGATAAAGATATACACCATTCATCTTGAAAAGGTTCACTGGGCAATAGTAATAAGAGAAAGTCAAGGAGCAAGGGACTCCATAAACCTTTTAAAATTCAATGTCCTTCCACATGTAAGTAGTTGGATTTTTTCCACTTTTAACTATTTACTTGGAGTCCAGCATCATCGAATAGACACTGTTCACACCTAGTAATGAGAATACATTTTGCTAGATAATTACAAAGTCAAACGATTTAGATTCTGTCTAGGGTCAAGAATAATTTTTGTTTATTCCTTGAGATGTGAATTCAGGCTCAAATAATTATTCCTGTTCTGTTACATTGCTCTGGTTGTGGCCTATTGCCAGGGAAAATGGATTTATTTACTGATACCATCATACATGTTCACAGTGTATGCAGGACAGAAGGGACAGACTGTGGGGTGGGAACTGGTTTGGGGATAAGGTAGAGGACTACTGCAGTATACTCACATGAAACTCCTCAAGAAAACAGCCTTTCCTCAGGGGAATCAAAGCAGGTGAAATGAATAATAATAATAGTCAGAATGTATGAGTAAAATGAATGAAGACAAAAATGGAGTTTAAAAACAAAATATAAGTTAACATATAGTCCAAGTAACTTTCAAGTAATAAAGCATTTGTGATTTTTGGCCTATATAGTTATACAGTTTGCACTTCTTCACTGGTAGTCATTACCTATAGAACTGGTGGAAGATACTAGTCACTTGACTATTGACTGGTTTATCTCAATCATGCTAAGGCTGAGCAAATATTTTCTGGAGATTTATAATATTAAGACATATTCATAATTCTGGGAATAAGTGTCTTAAGGTAAGATAATTTTAAATAAGTACATCAAAATTTTATATCAGTATGGGCTAAAAATTATGAAGTCAAGTTTATTTGAGTGAACATTTAATTAGCAAGTCCCTAAGATATTTACTGTTAATGAATTTATATTTTTCTGAACCTAATTTACCTATTTTCAAGTATCTGTTTCTCACAAAAATGAATTTTTATTCTTGGTGGATTTTTCTTATTATTTACTTTTCTTATTGTCTATTCTCCATATTTTTCTTATTATCTACTTGATTTATTCCACTTATTCCTGTGTATTATCAATGTCTACTTTCTCCCTTATTTCTCAGGGTTACTACTAAGACTTTCTGTACTGCTATATACTTCAAAACCATTACTCCCTACATTAATTACTCCTTTTGTAATTTCCAAGACAGGTGCTATCTTTCATGCCTGTAATCCCAGAGACTTTTGGGGAAGAGACAAGAGGATTACAAATTCCAGGCCAACCTCAGCAATTTAGCAAGGTCCTCAGTAACTTAGGGAGACCCTGTCTCAAAATAAAAAGGGCCAGGGTTGAAGTTCAGTGGTTAAGCACTCAGTTCAATCACTAGTATATTTTTTAAAAATTTTAAGTGTTAATATAAATTATCATATTGTCCAGAAGCCTTCTGATTCCTTGAAGTCTCTTCCAGGTACTATAATCTATTATTTTACCATATTAATTCATCCCTTAATTTCTAGAAATTTTAATGAGTTCAGGATTCATATTTTAAAAATATTCCAAGATATTGATTTAATTCTCTTTTTAATAGTTTCTTGAAAGCCTATGTTGGATTAATTATGGCTTCATTCTTTCTCTTTATTTTCCTATTTATACAGTTTCATAGTGCACACTATATGTAAATGTCACTTATTTCATTTCAACTGGTATTTAATGCCAAAGACAACTGTGTTGTCAAATACTGATGCTTTCAGTCCATAACCTTTTAGTCTTAGTGCAAGTCACTCATTTTAAGGAAGGATTGAATAATTGTTTGGTAGTAAGTTAAATTTCTTAGAATAATGTTAGTGCCTCTGTGCTTAAAATAAAGATTTATAAGATTTCCAAGATATTTTCTTCTTTTTGATTAGAAGAAAGAAAGACAGTAGAATTTAACAATATAATGAATAACTGATCAGTTTAAGTCTTTAAGGAGTCCATAAAATTTGATTTACTTACCCCTTTTTAAAACTAATCATAATCTTACTGTAACTTCTCTAGGAAGCAAATTTCAGGTTACCCCTCCAACTAACATGCTTTTATACAACATATTACCTTTGAGTCCTAACTTAATGAGCAACTGATGAGACTTTTGAGAAGACCTAACACAGTTATTTAAATATCTTTTTCCTGGAAAGACAGGAACCATATTATTATTAACCATAATATTAATGACCAGTCATAAATATTGCCATAATCATTAAGGTAAATTATATTCAAAGGATGAATCAAGGTGGTAAAAAGTAACCTGATTTTTAAAAATTGTTTAACTAAATTCAAAGTGTTAATGATCACTACTAATCCCTCTATTTGATTTTTTGAGTTGTTTTTAGGCACTATACTGCAGGTTAGGTATTATTTATAAATAAAATATACATACATGTATATACACATATATTCATGCACATCTATGTTATGTGTATACACATGTGCATGCATACACATATGTATATGTGCATATATATGTATACATACATATATGCATAAAATATTATGCCAAGATATTTTTGATGTCTGTGATCACAAAGGAAAGAGCATTTACTTCGTCTCATTTGTGATATGGATAGTAAAATGTTACCTCATGAAGTAACCTTTTAGCTAAAACCTGCATGTTGAATAGAAGTGGTAAGATGGATAAGATCAGAGATGAGAAAAGTAAAGAAAGCAGCCTCTGCTTTTGTCTGTGTATGGGATTAACTGGTTTCTGGTAAGGTGGGAGTAAAATTTGTTTTAAGCAAACCCCTTAGAAAGAAAGATATTGAAACAATTTGGCCTTAGATGTTTATACCAAGTATTTTTTTAATTATTTTTTTCTGGCCAAAGATAAAGACCCAATAAAAGAATTTTGAGCAATGGAATTACTTATCAGCTTCCATGTTAAACAAATAGCTCTGATATAACAAAATGAAATTTTTAAAAGCATGCTTGTGTCGAGAGTAAAGGAGCCTTTAAAAATTGTCAATTTGTGACTCTCAGAAGAAGATATTTGCAACTACACAGGGTGAGTGATAAGAAGTAATACAGAACTCTCATTCATATGTTAATACAGCCTCCTGATGAAAACACTTTATAAATACAGTGAGATAATAACCTTTATGAAAAAAAAAAGGGATCCATGATAAAACATCTTTATGGGACAGGCTATAAGAAAGCATGTTTCTTTATGAAAGATTTGATCTGCAAAGACATTATATGTTGACCAGCCTGTAAAGGAGAGCATTACATAATTTCCAAACTTAGGTTTTAGATTTTCCTTCACCATAAGAAGGTATTGACTTTTTATATCTCCTTATCCATTAATGAAGTATATTTTATTAGTGAAAATATAGGGCAAATTTGTATTTCAAAATATGTGTCTTAATTTTTTTATGAACAAAAGGACTTAAAAGTTATTTGATGTGACTGAAATTTTCTTCAAATTTTAGAAACAATGAGTAATCTTCAACCTTGGCCTCCAAATTTTTGGTTGAGTTTTAAAATAACAAACAATATCTATTACTTATCATCTAAGACCTGTGAGAAATTTATATTAGAACAATAATTAAAATATCATAGTTGTTTTTATTTTTGTCCCAAAATATATAAATTCAGTAGATTATTAACATTTAAGTACTTTTGAAAAATCTACGATTAGTATCATTAATATCAGATGCATTGTATGTATAGAGTATTGTGTTAATATCATATGCTAATACTACTCAATGATTAATATCATAGAACAAATTTAACCTCCATAAATTATTTCCAGTTAAAAGTAATTATTTTGATTATTTGGTTTTACATTGTTGTTTGCTGATATTATTAACACAGTATGTGCTAAAGCTTCTGGTACAACATGAAAGCTGTAATAAAATCTACTGTAAACCATCCATGAAGGGGACTTTTACAGATGTTGTGATTATGTGAGCCTAGGGGCTATATTGCTATAATTGGCCTCCTGCGAGGCTGGTGTTCTGCACTTGTTCCTGGAAGTTCAGCGAACAAGAAGATTGGATTTCACAATGTTTACATTTGTTGACTGTTAGGTTGAGTTAGCAATGTTCACATAATGATGAACAGCCATTCATACTTAAGGTACTGTTCTTTGGAAATAAATACAAAATTATGTCTGTATTTTCCACCAAAAATTAAGATCTTTTAATAATTTTGAAGTGACTATCCAGTAAATTTCTTTGTGTTTTTTTTCAACAAACAGTAATTATTCCTACTTCTTTTCAAATGTTCTTAACTCTGTTTGTATCCATATAAACTCCCAAACATCATTCTATTGATTTTTTGAATCTCTGATTTTGAAGTTCTTTTCTTTATTCCTATTCCTTTAGTGGATATTTTATCAAAAGTGTTTATCAAAAAAGAAATTCTAAAGTTAATCATTTTCTTTATCATTCTGATAATAATGATCCCTTCCCAACTTTTATATTGATAATCAATTTTATTTCTTGCAATTTTTGTTTCTCAAATAATAGATATTAATTTTGTTTTTGCAATCAAAGTTCAGTTATGTCTACCCACATATAAGTACTGTTTCTCAGATCACCTTTGGGTAACTGACTTCTTTTCGAGGCATATTCTTTAGGAGTTCTCTTAGTGAGCATATGTAGTTGGTAACCAAACTCCATGTATTAGTGATTGAAATGTGTTTAGTTCACAATTTCTATCAAAAAATGCTCTGCCATGTATGCAATTGTAGATTGATAGATACGTTTGTCTCCACATTTTAAGACTTAATAGACACCTTTGCTCTCAAGGCATGCTTTTACACACACACACACACACACACACACACACACACACACACACAGTTTTTTTTTTTTCCCCCTAAGGATTCATTTGGCTTTCTGAATCTGAGAACTGGTATACAGCATCAATTCTCAAAAATTTTAAATCATTGTTTCTTATAAATACTGCCTTCCCTATTTCTGTTTTCTCTGGACAGAGAGCTGACTAGAGATTATTTTCTCTTTTTCATATATTCATATCTTTGTCACATTGTGAATGATTTACACAGATCAGCATTTCAACTTATTAGTTCATTCTTTTATTGTATCTAATCCATTAAATATTCTCACTAAACTTCAAAAAATCTACCCTATCTTTAATTGTGATCATTTTATTGGTACTTTTCAAGCAATGCAGTCATTTTGATAATCTCTTCCTTCAGCTTATTTTTTCTAGACACTGTTATCCTTTTGAACATGTAAACATTTTTAATTTTATAATTCTGTTATATTATTTTATAATTCTACTATTGACTACTGTCTTTGAACACATAAACTGTACTGTGTTGTTTTAATTTCATTAGTAGCTACTTTCTTGTTGAACTCATGTTTTCTGGAACGTGGATTATGGGAATCTTTAACATAGGCTTGAAGTATATCTCCAGAGATGATTTTTGTTACTTCTGTCAGGTCTCTGAATCACTAACAGCATGGAACCACTACAAGCTAATTTTTTACTTAAGATATTTTGGACAAGGATTACCAAATTATAACCTACAGAACCAATTTAACCTGCTCCCTGCATTTATGGATAAAGTTTTGTTGGAACATAGCCACATTGATGTTTTGTCCTTGACTTACTTCTCATTGCAGTGGCAGAAAAGAGTGATTAGAACAGAGACTGTATGACTCTAAACTATTTATTATATGGCTCTGTACAGAAAAACTTTGCCAACCACACTTTTAGACCTTTAAAAGCAGATTAATGGTTAGGAACTCTCACAGGAGATGTGTGCTCTTCTTCCCTTCCAACAGAGACAATGGTAAGACAGAAAATTTTCTTTGTCCTTGCTCCTAAGTTTATCTACAGTTCTATACACTCTCCTTAGAGTATATGGTCCTGTCAAAATTAATTCTTTAAAATAAGTACACTCTGAGTAATACTGGGTAAGGCTTTCAAACCTTGGGATTAGAAACAAAATAACGGATGGAGGAAGTAGTGATGGAGTTGTTATACAGATTTTACAAGGCAAGGAAGGAATGTAGAGTCCAGAAAGGAGAAGAGGCAGCAGCTAGGAATTCTAAGGAGATATCACAAATGTTACAAGCAAGAAAAACCACCCTCACCACAGATTAGCCCAGTGTTTAGGCATTGCTTCAATAAACTCCTTGGATTCAACAAAAAAAAAAAAAAAAAAATTGCCCTGTAAGAATCCTGGTATCATATAAATACCTCTACTCTCCTTCACTTCTGGTAACTTTACTCTCAAATTCTGTGAGATAATTTTTTCACATATGAAAGTATGGTATATGTCTTTCTGTGCCTGGATTATTTTATTCAACATCATAATTTCCAGATCTATCCTAGTTATCACAAATGACAGAATTTCATTCCACCTGGATAGCATTCTGTTGTATATTGGTTCCACATTTTCTTTATACATTCATCAGCTGATGAACACTTATGGGGGTTACATTTCATGGCTAATGTCAATTGTGTTGCAATGTACAAGGCAATGCAAGTGTCCCTCTGGCATACTGATTCCAAGTTCCTTTGGATATCAACCCAGTAGTGGAAATGCTGTATAATACTGTAGTTCTATTTTTAACTTTTTGAGGAACCACCATAACATTTCTATAATGGCTGAGCCAAGGGTTCCCTTTTCTTTACATCTTCTCCAGCATTTGTTATGTTTAGTCTTTTAATAATAGTCATTTTAACTGGCGTGAAGTAATATCTCATTGTGGTTTTAACTTGCATTTCCCTGTTGATTAGAGATGTTGAGAATTTTCTCATATACCTGTTGGACATTTGTATGTCTTCCTTTGAGAAACATCTATTTAGGTCCATTACTCATTTTTTAATCAGTTTACTTTTTATTTTGCTATTGAGTTTTTGAATTTCCATATTCATTCTAGATATTGACCCCTAGCCAGATGTACCATTTGCAAATATGTTCTTGCTCTCTATAGGTTGTCTCTTCAATCCATTGTTTTCTCATTTTGAGGAGTTTCATGTGGTAGATATTTAGAACAAAAGAAGAATAAAGGAAGTAAAAGTTAAGATTTATATAAGATAAAAGAATACAGTATTCTTCTCTTTTAAATAATTTTGGGTCATCTGTGGAAATGGGTTGGTGTTACTTAAAGAAGTAATATGTCTCTAGAAGATTTGGATTCACATCCCAGGATTTGTAGGACCAGATCTGACACTTTGGATGATGAGTTAATTAGTGCTTCAAGTTCTTCATTTATAAAATAAGGATAGTAATACTGTTTTCATTAAAGAGTACTATTGTTAAAGATATCTAGATATTATTAAAGTATTTTATGCTGCATTGCTAAATGCTTAAATATTTATTGCTGTGTTTGTTTTGTTTTGTTTTGTTTTGGTATTTTTTTGAAAGGTAAGTGTTGTAGGATTCAAATCCTAGATTTCATCTGCTGGTGATTACTGAATATGTACTAACCAATGTGGCTAAACATGAAATAGATCAATAAATATTAATTTTTGTCTAAGTACTGTTTCGAATCTCTTATTACAATGTTGTTCTTTACATTGCTGTTCTTCTACAACTTTTCTGAAACTCATATTTGTGGTAACTTTTTATTTAAACCTATGCAATTAAATGTTTATTGAGTGTTCACTAGATGTAGGACACTTTACCAGTAGTTAAATAGGAAAACTATTTTATCAATGAGATTATAGCCTTAAGAAGTTTACATGTTCTTTTTATATACCAGAGATAAATTTAAACTCATTTGGTATTAGAATCCAGTGTGAAATAAAGATACATTTCTTTAAAAAGAATCTCCAGACTATAGAATCAAAATTTCAGGCCAAAAAATTTCCTTTTAAAAATGAAATACCGTTTTACTTTCTCATTTGCTTTGACAATAAAAATATAAATATAGAAACAGTGAGAGCAGGATAATACATTATGTATAACACCCTCTGGAAGAATAGTGAATTTTAGATGATTAGCCTTTATAAGCTTTGAGAAAAATAAATAATAAAAAATAATGTCATTTGGAAAACATTATGTTTCTGAATGTCAAAAAATAATTAATTTCTTTTCCATGCTTATTTTTCCTTTCAAAATTGTCTAGGATACACATGATTATTTCAGTTTATATTGTCTCACTCCTCCTTGAAATTTTGTTTTTAGTGAATCTCGATCTTCTATTTATAGTCCATTTTGTCTGGAGCTCAAAAGGGTCAATGGTGAGGAGTAAAAGAAATTCTTTCTACATAGCACTTGTTTTTAGTCTTTCTGGCTACATCACCTAAGCAAATGAGAAGGACAGTCTCTGGAAGTTGGATCCTCAAGCTTGCAAACTGATAGTCAGGATTGACTGAGTCTAGTAATGGAGAGAACTAATTTTTGGAAATACCAATGCCCACACACACGCTTATGTATAAACATTTAAGCATATGTGTGGGTGCATCTGTGTATATATAACACATATAAGATATATGTATGTGTGAGTATATATGTATGAACATATGTACACATACATATATTATTAAAATGACATTGGGTACTTCCAGTACAAGAAAACAAAGCCTCATAATCCTTTGATTATGCCTAATATCAAGTTTCATATGGTATGAAAGAGTTTTTATTGAGGTTGGACATTCAATAACAATTTAGTTAGATCTTGTGGTAGACTTGCCCCCTTACCCTTTGCTAATGCTTTAGAAACTCTTGCTTTGCATCAGCTTTATTTTCTGTGATGATATTGAAATATTCCTGGACTCCATAAAATAGAATTGTGTAGTTGTTACTTGTTTTGTCTGATTTCACTGAGATTCATTGTTGTGGGTATAGTATACAGCAGTAGTTTATTCATGTTTACTGTATTGTGTGAATATATTACCAATTAGTTATCCATTCTACTACTGAGAGATGTTTGTTGTTACCAATTTGGGGCTGATGTAAATAAGTGTACTCTCAATATTCTGGAACACATCTTTTTGTGGATATGTTTAAATTTTTATTGTGTAACTAACTAGGAATTGCAACTTATGATGAGTGCATGTTTGAATTCATTGAATATTTAAAATACTAAAGGTGTAGAAAGAGGTTTGATATGTTATAGTAGTAAATAAATTGTGTGAAATTGTTATTAAATTAGAAAGTATAAAATATTTACAAATTCCAGGGCTGCGGATATATCTCAGTTGGTAGAGTGCTTGCCTCACATGCACAAGGCTCTGGGTTCAACCCCCAGCACCACAAAAAAAAAAAAAAAAAAGAAAAAGAAAATATTTACAAATCCATCTCAAACATGAGTGCTGACAGGTATTATACTAGGCATCACCTCTAGTATTTTTTTCTCTTTAGCTTGCCATATCACAGTCCAGTGTCAATGCCTTTTAGGGTATTTTGTCTACCACTCATATGTTGTGTAGTCAAACTTCACAGAGAATGGAGAAATTGGATGTATTTCATATGTCTTTTGATAGCTTAGCAAAAAAATTTAAGGGAGAAAATTCTGTTGATTGAAAAATTATTGTGTTTATATATTAGATGCATAATCGGCATATTAAGTAACAACAATTTTATTGTACGATTGATTAGTTTTATTAAAGATATTATCTTGGTGGGCTTTTAATAAATTTTCATTGACCCTCAGAATTGCCAGTCCTTCAGCAGCCATTTCAAAATGAGCATGATCTTAGAGATTGTACTCCATTCTGAAACCAACTAGCCAGGTATGGTGGGACCTTGTGGTATGTTTAAGAGATGCTGCTGTGAATAAATTATAAATACAAATATTTGGTTAGTTTTCATTATAAAAAGAACCTAAACTGTGCTAAAGAAAGTATTTTAGACTTATAAAATATATTTTGATAATTCCACATGAGTTTGGAAATCAAATATGATGAACTTACTGAGGATTTGGCTCAGTTTTAAGAAGATAATGATTTTGTGTTACTTTTATTAAAATGTTCTTTAAGCCTCATTTGCCAATATTCTACCCAAGTTGCAGTGTAAATTTGTAATCCTTTATGAGGAAATTAACTTTCTTTGTTAACAATAAACTCTTTAAACACAACAATGTATTCAGGTGTCTGAACTAGGTGTCCCTCATTCCCAAGACCAGGGCTGTCACTTGTGTTCTCTCACAGTGGCCGCACCTCCTTTAGTACTGCTCTTCCTTCACTTTTGCTTTTGCTTTACACATGTTTTAAACCTGTAATTCTAAGGGCTGCTTTTCTCTAGAATGTGAATATTCTCAGTGTAGAGTTTAAAAAATATAGTAGAAACAAGCGAATTCATGTAACCCTATTTGCCTTATCTAATCACATCTTTTTCTTTATGATCAAATTGGTTTAATGAACAATTTTTTCTCTTGTTCTGAAATCTACTTTCTATCTCTATCATTTTGATAAAACCTTGCTTAATAAAATCACTGAGAACCTCTTAGTTTTACGTGGACTTCCTCAGACACTTAGAATCCCCCTCCCCTTCCCCAAGGTGCTTCCATTACTTCCTGGGTACCTTCCAGACATAGTTCATACCATGAGGCAACTCCTGACTTGTCTCTCTATATCTAATCTTGACCCCAGGAGTCTACCAAAATATCCAGTGGTCTTTTATGCATCTTATTTATCAGTTTATTTTTCTTATTATTTATTTAAATTTCTTATTGATTTATTTAAATTATTAATTGATTTCCTATAACCAGAATCTAAATCTTAAACATAATAATCAAGGCCCTTTACTATCTGTCCTTTTACTAAACTTGTAATCACATCTCCTGCCTCCATATGTGCTGAGTTTGAATCACAGCCCACTATTAGCAGTCTTCAAAACATACCCAAAGTATCTATTTACTTGAGGTTTTATACATTGTGTTTGTGCTTTTTTTCATGGCCAACTGAATTTGCTATTGATCTTTGAAGATGGTGCAAACAGCATCTCTTTCAAGAGTCTGTCCATGGTCCTGTAATGCAGATTAGGTTTCCGTGCTTCTCTTTCATCATAGTGTACATTCCTCTAGTACCATCTTCCTTTGTCTACCTCCTGGTGGTCTCCCCTCTTTGATCCTTGCTTCTGCCAACATGTATATTACCAACAAAAAAATAAATATAGTTCTTTAAAATATAATTACATTTTCTACAAGGACTTTCAGTAATATCCCATCATTCTAAAAATAAAATCCAAATCCTTTGCTATAGTTATTCAGCCCACTCTTCTTTTATTCCTAACTTCTGACTCCTTGTTCAGGCTTCATATTTCTCACCTCTCAATTGAATGCTTAGTATTCACATGATTTCAATCATGTTTTTTTCTTCACAAACAAGAGTTGCATTTCACATTGTCTTCTCCCCTACATTTCAGCCTAATACCACCTCCACTCTCATTAAGTTTTTTTCTAGATTCCTAAGCAAGAGCCACACTTCCTGTGTTTATCACAATAAACCTAGATTTCTCAAACTGGCAAAAAACAGTCTCTAGATCTAACATCAAAGTGAGAGAATTGGGAGATTGTCTAAGAAAGAAATGGCTCTTGGCAAGAAAGAAAGTCTGCACTATGAGTTTGAAGGAGCAGCAAAGGTAAAATTGTGTCCACACTGTTTTCTTATTGACCTTTACTTAGAGTATAATATAAGCTGCTAGGCAATAGAGATGTTTGACCCTTGTTCACTGATACATCCTACAGTTAAAATAGTGCCTACTGCATCATGTAGGCTAAATGTATATTTCTTGTATACATGAACTGCTGTATTCTGAAAGTCAATTTAACAGCATGTAGTACGGGACTGAATATAGAAAGGGAAGAAATAAAATAATGAAAAGAATGGAGTCCTCTAACAGAGAAAGAAGACTAGGAGAGGAATAAGTATAAAGGAGAAATAAAAGGGTTGATCTAGGACATGTTAAATTTAAGATGTGTATGAGGTATACAAATGGAGATGTTGGGAATATTGTGAATATTAGATTCAGGAATAAAATGGAAAGGTTGGGGGAAGAAATATCAATTTGGAAGCCATCCATACATGGCTGGCTAATGGCTATTCAGGATAGTAAAGGATTTTGTGAAAGGCACTTATAAGGGAAGGGATGGGCTTTCAGAATATTATTTTGGCAGCAGTGCAAATACTGAAAGGGGAATACAGAAGAAAATACTTAAGTAGGAGATTATTATTTTTGCAAAAATACAAAAGTCAAGAAGTTCTGAACAAGAAAAAGGACAAGAAGAAAAGAAAGACAGATGAATATATGGGTAATTAAGGACTTGATACTCAGACTTTAGTAATATACTGGTGATAGAGGAGACAGAATGAAAATTATCAAAGGAGCTTAAATAAATAACCTGGTCCATTGTGCACAATAAAGAAATGAAAAATAATGACATTTTAAAGCACATGGATTGATAAAATGATTTTGAGATAGGTTGAGTTTAAAGTGTCCTGATCATCACTAAATAGACTTTTAACTGAAATTTACACATAAAAATGCCTGTACAAAATTTTTCTTCTAAAATGACAATCTTTTTAGGACTACTATTCAGATGTAACTGTCACATTTTTCTTGTTTTTCTCTAAAAATTGTTTTCAATATTTAATTACACATTGATCCTTTCCTACTTTATTTCAGATTATGTAAGTGAAAACATCTAGATCTCTTTGCAATGAGTTTTTGAAACTTAAGTATATAAAAATTATGTCTAGTTTTACACTGTAAAAAGTGCACTGAACAACTCCCCTGCCTTGAATATATGCACCTGTTAATGTAGAAACATTAAGTAAATGACATAGTTTCCTAAATATGATATTTTCTTCTTGCTTAGCTATTAGATTCCTTCATCTATATTATAAAGATAGTAGATAAAGAAGGAAAAAAAATCCTAATTAATGGCTTTTAAGTAAGTGTGTCTTAGTCATGGAGGTGTGTTGCTTAGTTTTTTTTTTTTTTTTTTATTCAAGAGAACTTGCTGCTGAAGTGTGCTTCACTGAATGTCACTACCTTGAGTCCCCTGTACAATGTTGATGCCTGGGTCTTATTTCCCCTAGGCTAATCTGTGCATAGTTGGGATACTAGAGCCAAGAAATTCCACTCAATATGGGGTTCTTCTAATTACCATTTTTGGTCCAAACACTTTTTTCAACCTGACACTTTCTGAGACCTGTGCTGCAGTCTGAAGCTCTTTCTCCCAATCCTTTCTTCCCTACCTCTGTCTGTTCAGGGTATGAAGACTTTCTCTGACTTCTCTGCTGGCCTTTGTAAGCATTTCCCCAAATAAATATCTTCCCCATCCAATTGTACTTGGTGTTTGCTTCATGAAAGACCCAAATCATACAACAATATTATGGAGTCATTGGAGTTAGTATTTTTGCTTATGCAAGCATAGTTTTCATATTAATGCTTTTAACTGGTATTATTGTAACTCAATATAGATGTTTGCTTTCGTGAGAAATAGAGAATTTTTAGAAAATCCATACTATTTTTTTATTTGTTCTTTTTAGATATACATAACAGTAGAGTGCTTTTTGACATGTGTTCTATACATGGAGTATAACTTATCCTAATTAGGATTCCATTCCTGTGGTTATACATGATGTAGAATTTTACTGTCTTATACCATGTCCCTAAATCAGGGTTTCTCAACTTGAGCTCTGTTACAGTTTGTGACTGCATAATTCGTTTTTTGAGGTTCTTTTATGAACTGTATGCAGTTTAGCAGTACCCTAGCCTTCTACCCACTAGATGCCAGTTTCTCTGCTCTCTAGTTTCTAGACATTGTCAATGTACTCAGATATTGCCAAATGTTTTCTCATAGGCAAAACAATCTCTGGGTAAGAACTATTGATCATATTTGCAACATGTGTTATTACTAGCACTGTCCACCTATATTTCCTATAATTTTTTCTATGGTAATGTTCTTATGCCTAAAAATTGTCAATCAACTTGAAATAGTCTACATAATACAATTACAGAACATCAAAGATGTTTAACAAGGATCTACAACATCTGGTAAAACCATCATGTCCTAATATCACTATCATAACTGAAGAGTAATAAATGTTTTAGGAGAAGCACTTGAGACTGATTTTGAAGAATGGCAAGGATCTGCTTAAATAGAACTTCATGCAGGGTTAATTGCATGACCTAAATCATAGAAACAGAAATAAAAGCACATTAAGAATAGCTCTTTATGAGGAGACTGTTCTGACAGAAACAGAGGAAGATCTATACTAGAAGAGGTGAGCAGTAAATATGCAATTTATTCAATAGTAATATTCTCTAAGGCTCAACACTATGTGTTTTCTCTGCTTCATTCTTTTTATTCTGTCATTTACTAAATCATGTGTGGTGGCTCTATGTTATCACTTAAGTGGGTCTTTCTTTCCATCATACCTTTTGTACCTTCAACCTTGACATCTTCCTTCAAGTCCCTCCTTCCTATTGCTCTCTATTTTTATCATTTCAGTCACTTTAATGACAACCTCTGTTTTGAGAAATGTCATTCTCACACTTTCTTTTGACATGGTTTTCATGATTTTTTTGAGAAAGAAGAGAAAGAATGTTAATAATATTCTTAGTTAAATAATATTAAAAAATAATACAAATATTACATATTTGTAATAGATGATGTAAATTATGTGTTAAGTAAGCTTAGTAAGTTATGGGGGCCAACTTTGCAGTTTTGTTATGTGTTTTCTAATTATATTTGTTAGAAAGGAGACATTTGATATAATATAACCACTCTGGAAATTAAATTCCTGCATTCCATTTCTGCTGTTTGTTGCTGTTGCTGTGTTTCTTTGTGTCTGTTTGTGACATTCATGAACTAACACTGGAATGTCTGAATCTAAATCTGTTAAAATCATTGGTGATTTCCCTTTATTCATGATATTAATTTATATTCTCTCATTTACTCTCTTTCTCTGTACTTTTCTCTCCTCGTGTGTATTGGGAGTTTATCAAGTATATTAACCTTCCAAAATTAGGAACTTTCTTGAGTGTTTTTCACATGTATGGTGTCAGGCCTTCGGGCAGCCAGAATGCAATGGGGCTTTAAGATGGTCAGGGTGAGAGGTGGGCCCAGATTAACAATGGTGTCAGTGACAACTGCAGCTGAAGCAGTGATGGTGGCAATGGCTCCAGTCTTGAGAAAGAGAAGATACTCAGACAGTTTGGTGACTCATAGTGGGAGGCCAGCTTGCCAGTACATACCTGTAAGTTCATACCTATAACATCAGTACAAATATTAACTCAGGCCTAAGTGGTAGGATAGACACTCAGGCAGTACACTTTGTTAGTAAATTATTATAGAACAATAGCATATAAGTAGAGGTTGCAATAAAGGCACATCATGGAGTTACTGGAATTCTTCAGAGTTTAGAATCTCAAAACTGTTGTAACATTACAAAACTAATATCCATGGGTTATAAATGTAAATTAATATTCTGTTGGTGCATAATTTTATACAGAATAGAGGAGTTTTTGTGATATATTCATATGTACCTAACTTTGAACAATTTCATGCCCTAGTACCTCCTCTAGCCCTCCTTTCTCTTTACCTGATCTCCTCTACTCTACTGGTCTCCCTTCTATTTTCATGAGATCCCCTTTGCTTCTTCCTTTGTTTTCTCTACCTTCCACATATACAAGGAAGCACATGATCCTTGATTTTCTCAGTCTAGGTTATTTCACTTAGCATAGCATTCTCAAATTCCTTGCAGTTTCCTACAAATGGTAGTTCCATTCAGAGTTTTTAGAGGAATTTCCACATTGCTTTCAAGAGTGCTTGGACCAATTTGCAGTCCCACCAGCAATGTATGAGTGAACATTTCCCCCCACATCCTCACCAACATTCATTGTTGCTTGTATTTTTGATAATTGCCATTTTGACTGGAGTGAGATGAAATCTCAGTGTGCTTTTAATTTGCATTTCTCTAATTGATAGAGATGTTGAAATTTTTTTTCCTATCATGATTGCTGATCAATCATATTCCTTCTTCTGTGAACTGTCTTTTCAGTTCCTTAGCCCATTTATTGATTTGTCATTTGCTTGTTTGTTGTTAAGTTTTCTGAGTTCTTTATATATTCTGTAGATTAATGTTCTATCTAAGGTGCAAGTGGCAAAACTTCTCTCCCATTCTGTAGGTTCTCTCTTCAGGCTCTTGAGTGTTTCCTTTGCTGTGAAGAAGCTTTTTAGTTTGATACCATCCCATTTATTGATTCTTGATTTTACTTCTTGTGCTTTAGGAGTTTTTGGTGAGGAATTCTGTTCCTAAGCTGATATGACAGAGATTTGGGACTACATTTTCTTCTAGTAGGCACAGAATCTCTGGTCTAATGCTCATGTCCTTGATCTACATTGAGTTCAGTTTTGTGCATGGTAAGAGATAGTTTTCTAATATCTTTTTGTTACATATGGATGTTTAGTTTTCCCAGTACCATTTGTTGATGAGGCTATCTTTTCTCCAATGTGTGTTTATGGAACTTTTTTCTAGAGTGAGTTAACTGTATTATGTAAGTATGTCTGTATTTCTTCTCTTCTGTACCATTGGTCTTTATGTCCATTTTTGTGCCAACACTGTGACACTTTTGTTACTATAGCTCTGTAGTTTGATTTAAGGTCTGGTATTTACTTTTCTCATTGATGATTGCTTTGGCTATTCTGGGCATCTTATTTTTCCAAATAAATTTCATGAATGCTTTTTATATTTCTATGAAGAACATCATCAGACCCTTAATAAGAATTGCATTAAATATGTATAGTGTTTTTGGTAGTGTGACAATTTTGACAATATTAATTCTCTTATCTAAGAACATGGGAGATCTTTCCATATTCTAAGATATTCTTCAATTGTTTTCTTTAGAGATCTATAGTTTTAATTGTAGAGGTCTTTCACCTCTTTTGTTATATTTTTTAAAGAGAGAGAGAGAGAGAATTTTAATATTTATGTTTTAGTTTTCGGCAGACACAACATCTTTGTTTGTATGTGGTGCTGAGGATGGAACCCAGGCCGCATGCATGCCAGGCGATCGCACTACGGCTTGAGCCACATCCCCAGCCCTCTTTTGTTATATTGATTTCCAAATATTTTTTGAGGCAATTAAAAATGGGATAGTTTTCCTAATTTCTCTTTCAGTTGATTTATCACTAATATACTGGGATGCAATTGATTCATGGGCATTAATTTTATATCCTGATATATTGCCAAATTCTTTTCTGAGTTCTAGAAGATTTTTGGTGGAGTTTTTGGGTCTTATAAATATAAAATTATGTCCAACAAATAGAGATAGTTTAAATCCTTTTTTTCCTATTTGTATTCCATTAATTTCTTTCTTCTAATTGTTCTGGCTAGAGTTTCCATGACTATGAAACTCTAGAAACTACAGAACTTACCACTTCAATAGAAGTAGACAAAGAGGGCATCCCTGTCTTGTTACAGTTTTTATAGGGAATGCTTTCCATTTTTCTCCATTTAGAATTGTGTTGGCCTTGGGAAGTAATATATAAATTTTTCAATGTTGATGTATGGTTTACTATACCTAGGTTTTCTAGAGTTTTGAGCATGAATGGATGCTGTATTTTGTCAAATGCCATGATTTTATTCTCTTTTTTTGTTGAATAATGTTCCATTGTGTATATATGCCACTTGTTTTTTTTATCCATTCATCTATTGAAGGGCATCTAGGTTACTTCCACAGTTTAGCTATTGCGAATTGTGCTGCTATAAACATTGATGTGGCTGTGTCCCTGGAGTATTCTGTTTTTAAATCCTTTGGGTATAGACCAAGGAGAGGAATATCTGGGTCAAATGGTGGTTCCATTGCCAGTTTTCCAGGGAATCTGCATACTGCTTTTCATATTGGCTCACTAATTTTCAGTCTCACCAGCAATGTATGAGAATGCCTTTTCCCCTACATTCTCACCAACGTTTATTATTGTTGTATTCTTTATAGGCAGAATTAATATTGTCAAAATGACCATAGTACCAAAAGCACTATACAGATTTAATGCAATTCCAATCAAAATCCCAATGACATTCATCATAGAAATAGAAAAAAAAATTCATGAAATTCACCTGGAAAAATAAGAGACACAGAATAGCTAAGGCAATCTTTAGCAAGAAGAGTGAAGTTGGTGGCATCAGTATACTAGACTTTAAACTATACTACAGAGCAAAATAGACTTGCAGACCAATAGTACAGAATAGAGGACACAGAAACAATCCCACATAACTACAGTTATCTTATATTAGATAAAGGTGCCAAAAACGTACATTGGAGAAAAGATAGCCTCTTCAACAAATGGTGCTGGGAAAACTGGAAATCCAAATGCAACAAAATGATATTAAACCCTTATCTTTCACCATGCACAAAATTCAACTCAAAATGGATCAAGGACCTCTGAATTAAATCAGAGACACTGTACCTAATAGGAGAAAAAATAGGCCCAAATCTCCATCATGTCGGATTAGGCCTCGACTTCCTTAATAAAACTTCTGTAACACAAGATTTAAAATCATGAAACAATAAATGAGATGAATTCAAACTAAAAAACTTCTCTTCAGCAAAAGAAACAACTAGTGAGGTGAATAGAGACCCTACATTTTGGGAGCAAATTTTACCACACACACATCAGATGGAGAACTAATCTCTAGGATATATAAAAAACTAAAAAAATTTAATACCAAAAGAAAAAAAATAACCCAATCAATAAATGGGCCAAGGAACTGAACCAGATACTTCTCAGAAGATGATATATGATCAATCAATGAATATAAGAAAAAATGTTCAACATCACTAGCCATTAGAGAAATGCAAATCAAAAGTACTCTAAGATTTCATCTCACTCCAGTCAGAATGGCAGCTATTAAGAATACAAATAACAATAAGAGTTGGAGAGATAGAAAATCTTGATGAAAAGCTAAAGAATTGTTTCTGTTGGAGTCCAAAAGATTCTCAGCTTCTCAGCAGTGTTGGGTGGGGTCATCTGTAGAGTCATGTTCCACCCTCAGGATTGCTGGAGTAAGTGAGATAATCAGAGGTAGGCAGAATTCTAGGAGGCAGGATTTAGGCTTAGTTGGGCTCTAGGCTCTTCACTGAATTCCAGTTGGTCTGGAGATTTTAAATCAGCCAACCTCCAGAGCCCAGAAATTGCTGGTCCATGCTGGAAGACTGCACCTCAGGGGTCTCCCCTGGGTTTCACTCTTGTGGTGAAGGGGCCAATTCTAGGTCCACTAGGTTGCCTGTGGACCCCATGTTTCCTGGTCTTGAGTTCAGTCAATAAACTCAATCTCTCCTGCCCCTTCCCATTTGAATTCCCAGCCAGGCACTTCTCTCCCAGCAAGTTCTACAAGCAGATGTAGATGGAAGGGAGGGGGAGAGCTAGGTGGGTTTCCATGACCAGTTGTCCCCTATTTAAACCTTTCTCCATGTTTGATTTTCTCCTGGTCATTTAGGCCTACTCTATGCAGGGTGGGCTTGCTAGGCCTGTATTTTGGACCAAACTAAGGTTTGCTAAGAATTGGCTGCCTTGGCTGAGTACCAACCACTGCACCAAAGTCGCAAAATAGTTTCTTCCTCTGTCCTCTACACAGCCAGGAAAGATGACAGCTTCTTTTCTGCACAAAAATATTGTACAGCATGCCTTTCAGTTTAGTTAGGCAGTGTCTAACCTCTGAACTCTCTATTTCCAGACATACCTCAGGCCTCCTAAAAATGTGGGTTCCTTTAATTCTCTTATCCCTCCACTGTGCTTGTAGAGGGACTGCTCTGAATATTCTTGTAAATTATAAGTTTACATAGTTATTTATGTAGTGCTATTTTCAGATTACATTTTTTTAAATAATAAAATATTTTTAAAAGAAATAAGTTTTTAGTACTATTTTTAGTACTATTAACAGCATGCACTTCTTGTTTTTGTAAAAGGAGCCAGGCATTGTATTTTTTGTACTAGATCTGAAATTATACATCCACCCTCATTCTATGGGTGCATGTTATTTGGAAGTTTATAGCTTTAATATTCTTATACATCACGTACATGCTTTTTAATGATTTCTCTTGACAATGTTCTAAAATTTCTTTCCTTAAGGGGGAGGACTTAAGATTAAATTACATAAATATTGAGAATGTATGTATATAAACACACACACACACACACATATTTAACTATTTGTATGCCAAAAGTTTAAGTGACATATACTTTTTAAGGTGCTTCTCACACTTTTCCCTAAACAGTTTTTAGGATCAAATTATCTTACATAATCGGGAGCCAATTTCCTCAGCCATTACCACTAGTCATATATTCATGAAAAAGTCGGAGTCACCTTCATAATCCAAAACGAACTTCATCTGTCTCTCCTTCTTTCTAAATTTTGCTCATAGAGAAACCTGCCCTTCACATTCAATTTTAGTCAATTCAGCAAGTCCTGTCAAATTTGTGTTCTAGATCGTTTACCAAATAACCCACCACCATTCTCACTGGTGTAATCAGGTCACATTCTACCAGTCCCTCTGTCTTGACACTGTGCCAGGTTAACTGTTCTTTAAAACTGCAACTCTTATCATATGCCTCTCTACTGCCTTAGCCTTCAGGTTAAGAGCAACTTTCTTTACATGGCCTCGGCCCTTTCTCTTCCTCCCTCCTCTCTTCTTCTGCCTTCTTATCAGCAACCTCCATATGCATTTGGTCATGGAAAAACTGCTCCTATTTCCCTGCAAATGTTGTTTTCTGTTAGTACCACTGTACCATTGTATATATTTTTCTCCCTGCCAATAATCTCCACTTGTTTATTGCCCTTTCAGTTATTGCCCATAAAGGTCAATGTTACTTCCTTGAGACTTTTTCCATGAACTTTCAGGGGGGGTAATTGAACTCTCCTGTTTTTGTGCTCCATAAGAAACCCCTTTCTTGACAGCAGCACATGTACACTGTCAAATTATTATTGCTTTACCATCTACCTTTATTAGATAATTGTTTCCTTACAAATAGAGCCTGTCTTTCCTATATACCTCTTCGTCACCCAGCACAGGAATTAACGTATACTAGACATAAAAGTAGTGGAATGAAAGAATAAAGAAGTGAACTGCAAACACTAAATTGATAAAACTAATTAGAATCCAATAATATGTACCGCAATGCAAATTTTAAAAACTTGATTTAATCTCTCTGTATTATTGCTTTCCTAAATTCACCTGATTTTTAATTTAGACTTGCTTAAGGAAGAGGCATTTAAGTTCTTAGAGTCAAGGTAAACTCACTTAGAGACTTAGTGATGCAGGGTAAGTGCACATCTTTTTATTTATGCCTAGGCTGCCTCACAGGGTATCTTTGAAGGAGAAACAATTAACAAAAATCATGATAAGAAATGTTAATGGTACAGGGAGACATAAAAATACTTAACAAGCTGAGCGTGGTGTCATGTGCCTGTAATCCCAGTGGATCGGCAGGCTGAGGCAGGAGGATTGAGAGTTCAAAGTCAACCTCAGCAAAAGCAAGACGCTAAATAACTCAGTAAGACCCTGTCTCTAAATAAAATACAAAAAAGCCTGGGGATATGACTCAGTGGTTGAGTGCCCCTGAGTTCAATCCCCAGTACCCTCTAAAAAAAAAAAAATACTTAACAAGTATATTGTGATTTTTTTCATTTTAAATAATCTTGTCTCCTAATATTTTCACGTTTAAATACAACTTGTATGTATTAAAGTAAGAAAACCAATTTCAAAAAAATGAATTTTCTTTATATTAGGAATGCTAAACAAGTCAGTCATTGATAAGACCCCCAAAATAACTTTTCTTCTAAATTTCTTTGTAAGTGAATAAGTCATATGTGAGTAAATGATAGTTACTTTTGCAGAGAAGACATCATGGACACAAGATAGTGGGTCTATGCTTAATATTATATAATGTATATACATTATATATATATTTTTTTCATGTATATGTATATTAATAAAGATGTTTCCCTTCTACATATTCATGTGTCCCATGTATACATAAGAAGGATCAAATCTTTCCTACAGATTTCAAACCATCCATTATATATCCTTTTCCCTCTAGGAGGTAGAGCTGAACACACCCCCTAGATTATGGGCTATGTTTAATGGTTGCTTTCCAAATAATGGAGTATGGAAAGAGGGAATAATAACTTTACAGCAGAGCACTATGGAAGTCCTGGACTATGTTAGCCAAATGATCAAGGTTAACATCTCTGATGGGGCATGTTGATATAATATACTCCTTAGACTTTGTTATTAAGAGGGTACTCTGTCTCTGAGGTATTTGGTCATGAAAACAATAACCACAGCCTAATCATGAGGAAAATATCACTCAAACTCCAAGTAAAGAGTGTCTAATGTGACCAGTATTCTTTAAGAGTGTCAAGCTCATCAAAGCAAAGACTTTCTCAGAAACCATATAGTTTATGGAGTGTCCTAAAGGAACTATGTCAACTAAATATAAAGGGGGATCCCTGATTGGATCCTAGAACAGAAAAAAAAAAAAAGTTAGTGAAAAAAACTAGTAAAGTCCAAACAAAATCTGGGATTCAAGTAATATTAATCTACCAGTTGGTTTCTTAGTTTTGACAAATGAACTATGGCAGTATAAGATGTTAAATTTAGGGAAAATTATGTGAGAGTTTATAGGGAAATCTTTACAACTTCTCTGTCATTATGCCAAAATAAATGTTTATGTACAAATATAAGGGGAAATGCAGGAACTGAAAATACCAAGTCAGAGAGTGCAGTACTTAGTTAATTAAAAGGTCAATTAAACCTAGTATAATAAAAATTGATTCAAACACATGTTAATCTACTTATTTTAATTGAGAGCAAATGAACGTGTATCCATTATTCAATCTTTAGATGTAAGGACAAGACTCGATCTTTAATTTTATTGCCATATACTTTAGTGCATCAGTCATTATATTTTCTCAGAATTTAGATTTAATTTTAATCCATCAAATCAGTTCCATGAAGGCCAAAAGAGATATTCTAGACTACTGTGAACAGGACAGTTATTATACTAAAAACATTTATCTGCAAAATCCAAAATGGTATGAAAAATCATGGAGGGTGTATAGATTAATGTTAAGAACTCAGAATATGTCTAGAAGAAACTGGACTGAGAACCACCAGAGTGTTATCTGGTGTCGTAGCATTGTTAGTCTAGTCTGTATTAAATGTTGGACAACTGCTCTGCCTTTTAAGTAGTGGCATGGGGAAGAATGTTGTGGACACAATGAAAAGTTAGCAATGGTGACCAAAATTTAATAGTTCATTTTTTTACATAAATCAAATTATTAAAAAAATCAAGTCCCTTATAATTATTTATGGATGACTGGAGTAACACATACAATAGATAAGAAGTGCTTTCTTGAAGTTTTTCCTAAATGCAATATAGACATTGTTTGGTGGCCACAGCACAGAATCAGGCGGACCTGTATTTACTAACAAGACAGTATTTTCACAAGAGGTAAAAAGTGTGTTTTCGTATGGCTTTCCACTTGGTCTCCATGGGTCCAGATGAAAATTTGTCTCTAAAGGGAAGAAATAATTGTATTTGCAAGTGGAACTAGATCTTCAGGAAAACCCATTATATGGAGGAAGGTGTTAAAATGCAATAACGGAAAGGGAAATCTGAAACCAGAATGCACGGAATGAAAGGACAATAAGGAGTAAGATGTTTGTTTATTCTTAAGCATTTGTTATTCTCAAAGAAGCATTGTTCTCCTTTGGACTTACTCCAAATTGATGAGATACCTAAAGAACATGCAAAAGGTAAATTTGACCTCTCAGGCCTAGATAAATATTCCCAGTGGATGATAAATTTATTTCCAATTGCTATAAATTTCAGGTCCAAGAGATAAGGTAACACAGTATTGGTAAAACCGAGTTTGGTGTTACATTCTAAACACCTCAACTATTTATTATTGAGCTGCCTTGTAAAGATAACAAAAGTCAATAAAGCATTGCTAAGTATCTCATCTATTAGGGCAGTAAAATATTTGTATGCTTTCATAAATGTTAAAAAAAAAGAATAAACATATGTCATTGACAATAAATCATGGTTTAGAAAGCCAATAATGTATAGCGTAGCGTTTAAAATCATAAGATTCCTCAGTCTTTATCTATTGAATAAACCTTGGTGTTTTAGTAGATTTCCTCCGTAAAGGAGAGGGCCCTTGCTGAAGAAATACACTTAACTGCAGCAGTATCCTTCTAACCTTGACAGTGACATCATTGAATAATTATATCAGAAAGTAGCAGTTTGTATTATAAACCTCAATGAACAGAGCTATAATGCCACAAAAGACAGCCATTAATTAAGTATGAATTACTATATTTTAAAGTGCTGGCTCTGGAAGGAGAAATGCCACCTTTGAATGAATGGTTTCCTCTGTCTGATCTGACCTCCTCCCATTTAGAGATGTGAAGGTGATAAATCACCAAGTGGGGCCACAGCATGACTCCTCATTAACAGCAACCTCCCAGTCTGCTGGCAATCACTGCAAGTGCAAGTGACATAAACAAAGGTTTTCCTTTTCAGCTGGACTGATATAAATTTTCTATGAGAATTTCTTAGAAATTGATACAGAATTTTTGGGTCATGCATCTGAGCACTTCATCAGTTAGACAATGTAAAGATTCTTAGAACATGCTACACTACAGAACCAAGCTGATAGAATGACTTGGATTGAGGATTCTATATTATTATATAGCTACAATATTGAAACAAACAGAAATAACTATACAATTTATTTACCTTTAAATGGAAGGAATATGGAGGCAATAGTCAAAGGATCTGATTTTTACCAACCTAATCTTTGAAAGAGAAAATAAAGTTTAAAATAACAACTTGAAACAAAAACTGGATTTGGTTATGTTCCTTTCTCACCCTGACTGTTACAACCTAAGACCTGAATATGATTGTTTTTTTTTTTTTTTTTTTTATGTTGTTCTTTTACTTCCTATCAGGGTGACAGCTTCCACTGAATGAAAATCACAACCAGATGATCAACAAGAAGTAAAATCAATTTTGTTTTTACAACTCTTTAGAATTCCTAAAATTAAAAGTTGGAGATGTACTTGAAGAAATAGAAGGACTCTATATGTAGGAACCTTGAGTTTACGTCCTAGATGAAGTCTTGTGTAATCATAAACAAATCAGATATCCTGAAGATCAGCATCCTCATCTGTAAAATAAAAATAGCCATGCCCATACTATCTAATGCAAGGTTATTTTGTCTTGTTTTGTTTTGTTAGGGCCATGTGAAATAATGTATGCACATTAGCAGTAAACTGATGTACAAATTTAAACACATTTTATAAATATCATTGCTGAGGAAAGAGTAAAATAATTGATGATACAAATAAATTGAGGTTAATATGGGAACTTAACTATAATCCTTGTCTCTATTATCAACATAAATATTTAAAAATTGGCTTATGTAGGTATTATATATCTTTACTTTATACTTTATTTTCCTTTTTTCCTTCCTAGAAATGTTAGCCTTAAAATTGAAAAGTATTTATTGCCTTGGCTTTGGTGTGACCAACAAATGCTCACAGGTTATAAATTTAATGAAACTAGTATTTCATTTTGACTTATCTAATATTTAATCTGCTATAAAATAAAATTAGAAAACTAGACTGAAAAATCACTCATGAAATTATTTCTAATCTTCATTTTTTCAAAGCATGTATTTTCTTGCAAAATTTAAGCATAAAGAATATAAGCATATTTTAACATTATACTGATAGAGAAGACAGAGCACAGGAATTAATGAACACAGGTGCACCTGGAGCTTGGTGTGGCATGAAGGTTCTTTAGATGGTGAAGGATGTTTCCCCCTTGAATCTCTTAAGCAGGGAGTAACCTTCTTGCCAGAGGTTATTTAAAATAGTCTTTCCTGAATCAAAACCACAACTCAAAGTAATGTAACAGAGAGAAGATGAACATTTTAGGCCATTAGCAGGAAAAGCTATGATATGTCTAAATACCTACCAGTGTACTTAGGACACTGGGGTAACCACATAGCTGTTATTCTGGTATGATTATTAATAGGGTCTCTTATACTTCCCCCAGTACGAATGATGAATTTACATGATGACTGTGTAATAGGTATTTAGCAAAATACTCCTCAGTGTCCAGTTTGAAATAATAATTTATATGATCACCACTTACTAATGAAAATTCCTTTTCTTTTACTAAGGTTTTTTTTAATAATAAAAGATATATTTAAAGAGTACAATGATAAAACTAAACTCATTTATTTATTCATTCAAAAAATATTTATCTAGGCTGGGTGCAATGGCTGACACCTATAATCCCAGCAGCTCGGGAAGCGGAGGCAGGAGAATCGAGATTTCAAAGCCAGCCTCAGCGATTTAGTGAGGTACTAATCTCTAATAACGTACAAAATAGGGCTGAGGATGTGGCTCACTGGTCGAGTGCCCCTAAATTCAATCCCTAGTACCCCACCTAAAAAAAGAAATATTTATCTAGCAATCACCATGCTAGACGTTAACATAGGAGGGAACTGGACAAGTTAATTTCCTAGCCCTATGGAACCTGCATCCTAGTAGAGAGAGGCAGACCCTAGAATAGTGAACAATTGCATTCATCAATCCCTTCAATTACTGATGTATTATAACATAAGCAAAAGAGAGATAATTGAAAACAAAATATTGCAGGAAAACGTAGGCACACTGATATAGGGAAGACATCTCTCAAAAGGTGACATCTGGGGAAAGAGCAGATGACCTGAAGGAGACAGACCAAGATTTAATGTCTTAGGACAGATTATTTCCAGGAATGGGTTTACCTAAGTGTTCTGCTGCTGAGACAAGAAATAGAGACTCAGTATGTTTGAGGAACAGCAAAGAGACGAGCACAGCTCAAGCTAAGTAAGCAGAGATGTGGTTGGAGAGTTGTCTGTTGTCATGGAAGGAGTTTGAATTACAGTGGGAAACTACTGAAGATCGACACAATCTTAACTTAGCTTTACAGTGATCATTCCAAGTGCCTTGTTGAGAAGACTGCAAGGAGATAAATCAGATTTCTTTCAATCATGTTGACATATGCTCTCAGCTGTCCCTGTCTCTGGACCATTCATTCATTTCCTCTATCCACAAAGGTTTACAAATTCATGTGTACACATCCTGTCACTCCCCTTCCTGTTGCCTGTGCCTCATGCCTCGCCCATTCTAGAACTTCCTTGAAATCATTTAGGTATGAGATACATGATATCTTTGAAGGATCCCTGTGAGCCTGATCTGGAATTGTAGGGGAGGTAACAGTTCCGAGTGAGCCTTTGACTCTTAGCAGAAGATAATAAGTGAATAAATTTATTCCTCCCTCCCTCAGGATAGATTATCTTGAGATAAAGTAGTTCATGCAGTCTAAAATGGGTCTCACTAAGCTATAAACAAGATGATAGCAGATTTTTTTTTTTTTTATTTGTGAGGCTCCTGAGAAAAATATCTCCTTGCCTTTTCCATCTTCTGACAGTAACCTGTATATTTTGTCTCTATTAGTACTGTATTAGTTTCCTGTGGCTGCTATAACAAATTACAAAACCAGCAGCATAGCATTTTCAAATCTCTCTGGCCATCCTCTTCTCCTGCCTCCCCTCTTCCACTTTAAAGTGTACTCTTGTAATCACAGGTTCTGGGAATAGGGACATCTATATATTGGATGATGGGGGCATTATTCTACATACCACAAATATCATTAACATTTACAGGGAGGATTCTGGGGCACAAAACTATTAAGAAACTTGTCAAAGTCCACAAAGCTAATAATTGAAGAAGGATATAAGCTCTAAACCTTCATATTTAACTTGTAAATCATACTGTCACCTTGAAAGAAGAATAAGGCATTACCATTACCATCTTACTTATATTTCTTTGATTCATATTGTTTAGTGTTTGTGAGGTGCTATTGTGTTACATACATCTAAAATTATGTGAAAAATGCTATTATGGATATAATATTTAATTTAACATAGATCCACCACTCAAGAAAACAGATCTTGCTGGGTGCAGTGATGCACACCTGTAATCCCAGTGGCTCTGGAAGTTGAGGCAAGAGGATCATGAGTTCAAAGCCAGCCTCAATAACTTAGTGAGTCCCTAATCAACTTAGTGAGACTCCATCACAAAACAAAATATTTTTAAAAGGCCTGGGATATGATTTGGTCATTAAATATCCCTGGGATCAATCCCTGCTTAGAAAAAAATAATGGAATGGAAGGAGGGAGGGAAGAATGAAGGAAGGAAGGAAAGGAGGAAGAATGAAGGAAGGAAGGAAAGGAGGAAGAATGAAGGAAGGAAGGAAGGAAGGAAGGAAAGAGAGAAGGAGCTTGGTCTCTAACAGGGGTGACAAATAATATAAAATTATATTACTTTTATGTGTGTATGTATGATATTTATGAACACTGTGAGATACACAAAGTGCTGTAGACATTCAAAAAAACAAGACAATCATGCAATTTAGTCCATTTTCCCAACTCCATTGAATCAATTTGATGAGCCATGTCATTTACTTCTTCAGTTTTCTATTTACTACTGAATATAAAGCAATATTCAATGATCACATTGATACCTTGTTAGTATAATATTTTTTTAAATGGTGGTCATTTCTTACTTTACAGAATTTGGAATCTTTCTTTCTTTCTTTCTTTCTTCTTTCTTTCTTTCTGTCTTTGAAGGTGAGAAGGTGAAATCACCTTCTGTCCTTTGATCAGTAGATATCTCTTGGAATATTTTTTCATTTATGAGCTTTGGTTTTAATTTATACTTAGAAAGTCCAGCAGTTTACAATACTGATATAGCCCAAATATTTCTTCTAGGAGAACTTTCTCCTTAAATAATATAGTGTATTTGGCAAAAGTTCTAATTTTATGGCCTAGATAGGTTTGGTTCCCTCCACATAATTTGTAACTTCTTGAAGGCTGCCTCAGCTTTTCCTGTGTCCTGGACTCCCCTGAGTATTTAATGGCAATTTCTTATACATTTTCTGGAAAATATCCACTGATGGCATGTACTGCATGAGTGAAGTTAATTTAACCCTGAGGAGTCTTAGAACAGGACACTGCAAGGCATCAGGCTAGGCTGGCATGGCCCTCTGCATTTCCCTTTACTCAGGCCCTTGTGCTTGGGGACCTCCACAAGCTAACACAAGGTCACCAGCCACCCCTCACCCTCATTTCTGTAAAGCTCAAAAGAAACATCACCAATGTGGTCCCTTAATCATGAGCACACATGAAGCAGCTTCTGATTTTAGAAGAGACCATTTTTCTCAGTCAGTTCTGACCTTCTCAGTGTCCTGACATTCTTAGGTAGGAATGTTCTCCTTGTGATGTCAGGAAAATGACACAAATGCCATAGTATTTTCAAAGAGTAATTTTTAGCTTAAATTGAAGTTCAGAATGCTATTTTTCTTTTTTTTAAGTTGGTACATTAGAATTACATATGATAGGCAAATTCATTATTCCATGGTTGTACATGCACATAACAGAATTTGATCTCTCTCATTCCCCAGAACCTTCCCTTTCCCTTTACCACTCTTCGCCGTTTTAAACTGTCTACAGGAGGATTGCTCTTTTGCTTACCAAGGAAAATCGTGTTTTTCTTTATGGAAGGTTTCCTATGCTATAGGTTTGGGACAATTTTGGTACTCAGAGAATAAAAATGGTACTCAGAGAGTTGGTTGCAATGGTGCCTCAGCGGCTCAGGGGGCTGAGGCAGATACATCACAAGTTTGAGGCCAGCTTCAGCAATTTAGCCAGTCCCTAAGCAATTTAGTGAGACCCTGTCTCGAAATAAAAAATAAAAAGAACTGGGGATATGGCTCAATGTAAAGCACCCCTGGTTCAATCCCCAGTACAAAAAAAAAAAAAAAATCCTCAGAAAAACGTTTACTCAAAATCAGTAAACACTGTATTTGATGCTTCTTTTTCCTTGATATTAACTTAAAAATTTAGTTGTATATTAGGAATAATTTTAAAATGCATGGCTAAATTTTGGAGCTATGTAAGTAGTTAATACGTGAACATTTAAAACTCACATTTAAATATGTTTAATAAAACTCTGGAAATAATAAATATACTACCATTTGAGTATAATAAATAAAGTAGTATTGACTCCATTTTTGTCATATAGTTTTAGTACGTGATATTTTCACTTGTATGTCCATTTTCTATTCATATACTAAATATGTCTCAACAACATATTTTTATTATAAACGAAGTGATTTTCTATTAATGACTTTCTATGAGTCAAACCTGTCATTATCTACCAAATAGCAAATGCTAATAATTTTAGCATCATAGTCGACTACTTCAGCTTTTGATTCTTATGTTTTCAGATGAAACAAAAAGTAGTTTTGAGGTACTTGTCCTTGAGAGAATACAAATTATAACACATTTGTTCTTCCATCCATAATATACAAATAGAACTTCTGTTACTGTAATATTATTTGTTCTTCAAAAAATATTACCAACTAATATATTCTTAAATGCCAAGTAAGTAGTAAGTTGTTGTGGCTATAGTAAAAAGAAAATAAAAAACAAAAACATTGCCCAGAATGATTTGGTGACACTTTGAGGGAGAACTAAGAATTTGAGGTGCAAATACGTAGGACATTATCTATTGGAAGATGAAAGACATATTAGACTGGGAATCTGAACTTATAAGAAGACTTATTTGAGAAAGTGGAGAGCTTTTACAAAAAAAAAAAAGACATTGTAACTTATAATGGTAAGAAAGTCCTATAAATGAAGCCTTCAGTAAAAATAAGATAATTTGATTTGGTCCTCTAAGCAATAAAACTCATTGACAAAATTCTATAAATTACTATAATATCAATCAGAAAATGATTTGTTGAAAAGATGGAAGTTTATTCAAATACTTCTTCCCTTTCTCTGAATTTGTATTTATCAGGAAACATGAAAAAGCATTGTGTTATTATTTGCTGTGTGAAATGAAAATTTTATTGCATAGAAATCCCTGGCTATGGAAGCAATTTCTCTTCCACATAAGTTTCTATTCTAGGAAAGAATATGTATGTAAATACTAGTAGCAAAGAAAGGTCATGATCAGTGCTCTAAGGGAGAAACCAAAATAACGCCATAGGCATTTAAGAGAAAGAGAGCCCACATTAGTCTGGAAATTGGCAAAGAATAATTTATTCATCATAGAAGTGCTAATTATATTGGGTAGTAAAAAATTATTGGGATGACAAAAAGTGAATATTTTGGAGAAGTGAGATGAGAAAAGTTTGACCTCATATAGATGAGACAGGTTCTCATTTTTCTGGAGTGTGGGGCATGCAAACGATGTAGTAGAATATTAATTAAGAAAGTAAATAGTTTAAATTGACACTGGGAACATATTTAATTTTATGGCAATAATTTTTACTTTAGGTAAAAGAGATTCAGGTCATTTTGTGCAAATGACTAAGGGCCTTAACATTGGGAATCTTTAACCTGCTTGTGGTGAATGATTGGTTTGGAGCAGAGCAAAATTTTAAATTAGAGGCTATTAAATGAGGGAAACAGATAATGATTATTTTAACTAGAGAAGTAAGACTGGAAAGAAATATATTTTCTTCAAGCATTTTATAATTGAAATTGCTAGGATTTGGAAACTCATTGGATATGACAGCTAATCAATAGGAAGGAGTCAAAGAAAGAATGAAAGGGAGTTTCCCAGGCAGAGATCATAGGAAGAGGTTAGAAGGCAAGACCCAGAGTACAGCCCTGAGAAATTTGTCTTTACAAAATTTAGGAGGAAGAGGGCCTGTGAAAGGAAATACAATGAAAGAAAGAAAATTCATCCTGTAGCCAGATGGGAGAGAGGTAGAACAGGGAGAGGGGAGCAGAAGTGGGGGAGACAGACAAGGTTACAAGCCATAGTGTCAATATCAACATGTAAATGATTTCCAGGTATGAACCGGAAAGTGTCTTTGAATATCAAATAGATCATCAACAATTTTGTAAGAGAAGAAGCCAGGTGTCTTTGAGCATAATTTCTACCTTATCTATAACTATCTATTCTTAATTGTTCTTCTTCAAATTACACATATTTCTCAAAATTGTGGAATCTTTAGACCTTGACTTCACACCCTCTGTCTGAAGCTGCCTCTTGCTTACTGCAGAACACATTTCCCTCCCTATTACATTCATCATTTCTTCAACCATATCAATCACATTACTACTTCCAAATATATATAGGAAAATGACTCTTGAATTTCCATTATTTTAAACCCATATATCCTATCTTTTGCCATATACCTTATGCTCAATTATTTCCTAGATTTTGATCATTGAATGTCATGTAACATCATCATGAAGACACATTGACCCAAGTATTTATGTAAATGAAGATGTGGCATCTGACATTTGAGGATTATCAAATGAAAATTCAAGAGTAGGGATAAGAGCAGCATTGATATTGACATAATGGGAAGTAGAGTGACATCCAGTGCTAGTACATGGGTGTGTAAAACTCACCCCTTTCATTTAGTTGCCTCTCTAGGCATCAGTCTGGTCAGAAACACCAATTTTCTGAGAGTATTTTATTAGAGGACACCACTGAGCAGAGAAGAGAAATTGCCTGTTGTTGAGAACATAAGATGGATTGACTTGTTAGTTGGTGACTAAACACTAAAAATGTTCTCAGATTTTATCTATATTTTCTCACACAAGAATGTTAAGTTCCAGTTCTGGGAAATAACATTAATTGACACTATTAGATATTCATGTTCAAGCTGGGAGCAGTGGCTCATGCCTGTAATGCCAGTGATTTTGGAGGCTGAATCAGGAGGATTGCAAGTTCAAGACCAGCCTCAGCAAATTAGTGAGGCCCTAAGAAAGTTATCGAAACCTTCTTAAAATAAAGAGCTGGAGATATGGCACAGTGGTAAAGTGCCTCTGGGTTCAATCTCCAGTACTCCCCGCCACCTCACCCCCCCAAAAAAAGATTCATATTCAAGGACCTATGTTTATCGAAAGGTCATAATTGTATATAGTAGTTTGATGCGATGCAATATGTCCAGGGTCATTGCAATATATACTTATTTGAAATCACATTCTTTGAAATTATTTTTAAAAGAATTTGTGTGAGGAATATAGGTGGCAAAGTTTGAAAATGGCTCAAAGAAATAGACTTTTAACCATGATTCATATGCCCTCACCTCTGTTTGATAATCTTATATTAAGGTTACTGTCATAAACCATGAAGATAATTAACTCTGGATCCAAGGTTAGGATCCAGATCTGCTCTACAGATGGAGTCAGAAGCACATTTACTTTTGTTGTTTTATTAGTAATCGAAAGGTCATTATTGCATGGGTATGTGTTTTGTTTTCTGTTTTATACATAAACTACATACTGCGGTATAGTATAAAATATGTTTTATTTTAATATGTGCTGAAAATATTTTTAAAGATGAAAGGGCACTGATATACAAGGTTGGAAAACTAATCCCTTTAGAGTTAAACTCATAAATAAGAATTAATTTCATGTTTAACACGGTTTCCCTCACTTTGCACTGTGGCCTGGAGTATGCCTCACGGTTGACTGCACTTGGTTTTCATCATTTTATTTTGCATTTCTGAATTGTGGTTCATCTATTTACATTTTGAGATTAGGTATTTTCACACTTGATGCAATTTTCCAACCTCTCACTCTAACGGGATTACCAGAGACGTGGTGTGGATCTTCTATTAAAATAAAAATATGTGTTCATGTTTCAGAACAACAAATTTGTGCCCATGTGTGTGGTACCTCATAAACACTACCACATTTCTTTAAGATAAAATTCAATTTCTATAGTGAGAACATTTTTTGGAGAGACAGTTTTTAAGATCTTTAAGTAACAAATGGCATTGTTCTTAATATGTGTACAACTGTGCCAACTCTCATTTATTAATTTTGCTAAATGACTGGAACACATTATCAACATGTAATAAGTAGTGTATTACAAATTCTAATACTAAGATAAGCTGGACTTGTGATTATATGTCCTGTGATAATTAGTATGATCAAGTATATAATGCTTTTTAAATAAAATGTTGAAGCAGAAGCATGGAATGCTATATCTCATAATTATTCTTTTAGCAACAAGATTTCTGTGTTCCCAGGAATACAAATTACATTACTTTACAAGAGCTGCTGGAGATGTTGTCTTTAGTTTGATTTCCTTCCTCATTACATCTATACTTTGTTTATGTTTTATAGGTGCATCAATGGCTGTCTGGCGTATTGCTTGTATTATTTATTCAGTCCAGGCAATTGAACTTAGTCTAATTCTGTAAGTGATATAAAACAGATTATAAAATGAAATGGTAAATGAAAAATGATCTTGAGATATGGGAAATGAGACCAGTTTTTGAACTCAAGAAATTGACTTTAAGAATCCACCATAAACATGCAGCTTCTAGTAATAACTCTGAGGCATTATGGGAAGTAGTTAGAACTTTGTGAGTTATAATCATAGCCATATGCATTATATATTCTTGACAAATCTTTCTCAAGTTAATAAACCTTATCAAGAAGCATCTATTCTCAGTCAACAGCTTGGTATGTACTCTTGGGAACACACAGTAATCAGAGAAGTTATCTGTCCTTGAGGAAGTTAAAATGTGATTATTATGGAAAAAGAAATAATTAATAAAATATGTCATCTTATATAATGGTGCATGAATACAATATGACAATGTATGGCATAAAGCAATAGGGATTTACTGTTAAATTATCTGTTTAAGGATTAAATACTATAGAATATCAGAAAAAGAAAAACATTCAGTACATTGGAAAGGGAAAAATTAAACATGAATTGTCTTGAAGGAAATAAAATAGATATTCAGAGAAGCTAAGATGAGCATTATAAAGATAAAGTAGTCAAAGCACCTTATATCAGGATATGGTATAGCTTGGCAAAACTGAAGAGGCTGTTCCAACTGGAGTACAGAATTGTCAGGAACAGCAAGGCATTAGAATGAAAAAATCTCCTGAGGTCATCTGGTGGAGGACAAATGGTTGAATTACAAGATTCACGACGGAAGAGCTATTAATGCATTGAAGGAATCTTAAGTGACAGAAAGGAAAATATAAAGGGGATAGTCAGCAAAAGTTCCTGCTCAAAACTGAGTGACCAAAAATTTGCTGGAGATGCATAGAGGTATTGATCCAACAATAAAGAGACTGAGCATGAAATAAGACTGCCAATCAGTGTGCAGGTAGCTATTTACTTAGCTGAAACCTTTGGGTGAGGAGGGTAAATTGTGGATGGGGACATTCCACATTCAGTTTATATTTTAAACCAAAAACAAAGAATTGGAAAAATAAAAGCAATAATTATAGTCAAACAATAACTTTAGGATATGTATAACTATAATAAACATAATGTAATATCATATATACAATAATGTTTTACCTGTATTTTGAAACATTATTATTTTTTTGTACCAGGGATTGAGCCATGATGCTTTACCATGGAGCTACATGTTCAGCCCTTTTAAAATTTTATTTTGAATCAAGGTCTTGCTAAGTTACTGATACTGGTATTGAACATGAAATCCTCCTACTTTATCCTCCCTAATATGGAGGATTATAGGTATGCACCATCATACCTGGAAAAACATTACTTTTGAAAGACAAAAATACAAATTGAAAAGGGATAAAACATGGTTAATGAATTTTAGAGAATAGCTAGTATCCCCTAGCAACTCCATTAATTTTTATTTTATTTACTGTATATAAGATAAACACAAAAATACAAATCAGAAGCACACTACCCAAGTTTGTTAGTCATTAGCTTAAACATCATTCATTAAGATTTCTTTAAAAATGTTTCTCCCATGCTTGTTTTAAAATTATAATTGTGCCTAAATATTTTATAATATAGTGTTCCAGAGTACTAGTTCTTGAATTCAGTTAAATGCAAAATTTATTTCAATCTGTCTTTGGCACACAATGATTCCACAATAAAACAAGTAAATTCAAAATCATAACAGACATTTAAAATTCACTAACCAATTATAAAAATCTGCTATTGTTATTCTTCATGTTGAAAATGTCAGTGTTTCATTAGCTGGTTACATCTCTTTGTTAATGTTGATCAGTATTTGACCAACCAATCAGAAGGCTTTTTTCCCCTATATTTTCAACAAAAGTTTAAAGCCTATTGAAATTATTTCCCTTCAAATATTTTTTAGGTAAATTAGCAAATTCTGTTTCAGTAAGAAACAGAATAAGAGTATTGAGTATCAGTATAAGAGTTATGAGGAATTCATTTGTTTAAAATAATATGTCAAAAATATATTCTATTGTCATTATTTTCTAAAAAGAACAAATAAAAAATATTTGTTTACAAAAATAAATTGTTATTTTGAAAAAGACACATTAAGTGTATTTGTCTTTTTTCCAAGCCATCTGCTTAGCCACACTCTAATGGAAGGCAGTGAGTTTGGAGTTGAATTTGTCTTATATTAGAGAAAGTTTCCATGTACCTTCCAATCTGACTCTCTTAAGTACTTAACATGATAAAAGTAGCCAGTCATCTTGCCTCATAGATGATGTTTGTGCTCACTGCCCAACATTAATTTCAAAGCATTGTTAGGAATTTATGGCAGACCTTAGTTTGTATTTATTTATTTTTCTTGTTTATTTTCAAGTATTTCTAAAATATTCTGCAGCACTTGGTCCTTCCTCCTTTGATTTCTCTCATATGACATTGATCAGAAAGGATGCAGTGAGGGTCTCTGACTGATGTTGCTGCATCTTGGAAATATTATTCCAGAATCTATCTCATCAAAGATTACAGAAACAGATGGTGCTTCCTTACCAAAAAACACCACTGTGTTAAATTTCATTTACCATTCAGAACATGTCTTCCTCCACATCTTTTTATTTACTATTTCCAACTATGTTTTTCATAGGCTTACACAGGATAAAACTGATTTGGCATCCCTTAATGAGCAACCTTCTCAAATCACATAATTTGGTATATCTATTCTTCTAACTCTTTTGCAACATTTTCTGTGTGACAAAAAGGTTTAGGACGAAAGAATCACTTAAGTTGTGATATTAGTGTGTTTGGGATATTATTTGAATTATTTTCTTTGGTCAAGGCAAAAGAAACCTATATTTCCTTCATGGTCTAGTTTTGTTTCATTATTTAATTATTTCATTATTAATGTTGGAATTACTGAAGAGACTTCAAGCTATTAATTTAGTAACTTTCTGTGAAGTGATAATTTATCCTGAATTTTAACATTGCTGGAAAAGTGGGAAAGGCTTGTTTGTATTAATAAAATTTTCAGTTTTAAATTGTCTTGCTAACCATGAAGCCTGATATTCCTGAAAAATGAGAAGCACATTGAAAGTGACTGATACTTAGTATACTAGTTGATACTGGTAGCCTTGATACATAAATTTTTGAGAGAATGTTAGGATTAAACTAATGCAATTATCAAAATATAGCTGTTAGCATCAGTTTATGTGAATCATAAATTAATCTGACATTTTTTATTAAATTTTAATATCAAATATAACTAAAATGTTATTGTTTTTACCTTAGAATATGTCTGAAGAATAGTTTGTACTAGGAAAAGAAGGGTCAGCTTTGCCAGTTTCTTGTTCACTTTTGTGCACACTTTGTCCAATCTTCATGTTTTCTTTACACTTCGCAAGCCATGTGTTTGTTTTGAGAAGGGGTTTTTGGACTCTCTAATTGTAACCATGCAATCTCTGCATCAGTGTACAGGGAAACTCCAAAACATCAAACAAGTGAAAAGAAAGAAAAAAAAATGAGCATACCTTTGCATCAGTCAAATCTTCACCTTAATCTCAGTATAGTACGTGAACCAAATGGACCAAGAAGACCAAACTTTCAGTATTGGTGCACTAAATATTAGTAACACTTCATGTTTTTCTTATTCTATAGATAAAAACATATGAGTAAAAAATTAATGTGCCCATGAACTACCTGGAGAACATCTTTCAGATTCTGATAAAAAAAAAAAAAAAAAAAGCCTTGGAGTGGAACTCAATAGTTTGAATTTTTTTTTCCTTGCCATGCTGGGGATGAAACCCAGGGCCTCACACATGCTAGGCAAGGCCTCTACCACTAACCTACACCCTAACCCTGAGGGTTGCATTTTATAAGCTCTGGATGATCCCAAGACTGCTGATCCCTTCGCCACACTTGGAATAATAGATTTTACAGAATCTCCATGAATCTTCTTACAAATACTTTGACAGCTTGCTTCCAGTATCAGGACATCTGTAGGCAACAGGCTATCATTTAACAGATTTATGAAAAACAAAGTGAAAATGAGTTTATTTTAAGGACCAAAGAATGAGATACCAATTACTAAGTGATTATAGGAATGAGGTAAAAAATGGTTAGCATTACTAATGGAAATGAAAACTAATAGATCCTAAGGGAAAGATAAATATCACAACTAAACAAATTCTATTGATACTGGGATACCTGTAAGTATTCTTTTGGGATATTCTTTTCTCATTTATTTAAAATGGTAAAAATGCCAAGTATGTTTCTAAATAAACTAGAAAACTATATTTATATTTGTGTCTTTCACTTTTCTGAAACATGAAACTCTCCTTTGGTATTCCCTGTTTACTCTTTGTGCTAAGGTGGCAAGAGTGTCTAAGTGGTTTTAATATTTCTGTCCCCAAAAGAATTTCTGAAAGACTAATAAATTAATATATCCTTTATAATAGGTATTTCTAGATAATCTGTTTGTCAACCCATTACACCATTAGGTCCCAGCTTTGAACTCTTCCTTTCCCTACTGTGAGTGTGATCATTTTGAGAAGTCATATTCTATTGTTAGAGTAAAGGAAAAAAAGAAGGGAGTGGTGACTGCTCTTGTTTTCAAGATAGCCCACATTCCCCCTTGAATGTGCCTCTACTTTCTTAAATAAACCTCTGTCTATGCCCCTGGAAATAAAGACGGGAATTTGTTGCTAAAAGAGAAAATGAAAATACAATGGTCTAGGAAGAGACAAAATACAGAAAGGCAAGGAGATCCGGAAAGAGTAACAGGTTCAAGACAGTAAAAAATGAGTATCTAATGATATTGGCAAAATTCTCAGTGACAACTTCACAAATATGTATCTTGTGCCTTCTTCATTTCTTGCACAAGACAGATCACTCTTCACTCTGCCAGCTGTAGCCTACATTTTCATTAGAAAGCAAGACTTACAGTTTGAAATAATATCAACATTAGGAGCTCAAAAGTAGTGCAGAAATTGCTTAGATGCCTCTGAAGTGGGCCCAGGTGCCCTTGTTGCCTGGCATTTGCTGATGTTTCATGCAGCTGTTACACCTCCAGTAGCTTCACTAAGAGCTATGCCCCCAAACCTCTGGTTTTCATTGCAACAGAGACTGTGGTGGGCACAAGGAATTATTCTTAAATGAGTGAAAAGGTAATCTAGGAAACATGAGACCCAGTAGGCATGGAGTATTTATGTTTTATGATTCCCAAGTCAGTGCTATTTTCTTCAGCCTATGGAAGCCAATATAAAGGGAAAATAAGTTAATTTCACCACAAGTCATACACTGCTCAGGATTCATATGGTACTCACAGATAAAACAGCCAATGTGGAGAAAATATCGGTCCAAATTGCATTTCTCCTTGATGCAGGTGTTCCATGAGGGAGTCACAACCCATTTAGAATATCAGCACAATCATTGTCCACCTCCATCAATTTAATGCAAACGGGGGAAAGGGAATCATTAGGGTGCAAAAAAATCAATTCTGGGCATCTGTCTTCATGTAGACCGCAGGCCAAAACAGATTGAGTACCAAAAAAGTAGACAAAAGGGAAATCCCTGATTTCATTGTGCAGTTCTTTGGTGCTGCGTCTATTATGTGACTAATGAACCTTTCATTTTGAATCAGTGTGTTTTACAGCTGCACCTAATCATTGTTTCTGCGACCTAAAATTATGATGTGTGGCAGAAGCTGTAGATGAGGTGAGGTGTGATGGATTGTCGTTGTCAAATTATTAATAGAAAAGTTCATTTTCTATTAGAAATATAAAATATGATATTTTATTCACAGCTCCCTTTTGAACTCTAGTTCCAGCTGCCAAAATGGACTATATCATTCAATGCTGCACAACTTTGCCAAAAATATGTAGGGTTTTGGCAGTATGACTATTAAACTCTATTTAATTCTATCTTTTATAGAAACTATTTCACATCACCTTGTTTCTTCAAAACCACATATAATTTTTTCAATTAATCCTGAAATGTGATCACAATATTTGATAATCAGTGAAAAAAATAAGTTAATGAGTTTTGTTTATGGGTTGAAATAGTAATTCATAATATTCATTTTTCTGAGTCACAATTGCATGTTTATAAGATGCACATATTATGAAATATAATATCCACAACAATGTTAATTATCCTCCTTACAAAGATGAAAAAAAAAAGCAGACATTCAGAGGATAAGTAAGTTGCATAAGATCTCCTGGTATATAGGTATAGAATGTGCAATTTGAACCAAAGCATGAATCTAAATCTAGCACTTTTGATAATTAAGGTTCAGGGGAAGCAAGAGATTTGCATCAAAAGTCACACAAGCTCCTTTAAATGTTTAAGTCAATACAGTGTGTATAAGAATTACCATATATAAAAATGGAAAAATATCATTAACATCTCCATATACACAAATAAAAGTCATTTTCAAACATATGCTATAGTTAATTTAAAAAAACTAACTAACCACATAAAATTAAGTCATAAAATTTATAAATAAATTTCTATTTTTATAATACCCTATGGCCATTTTACTTTCCAACTTGAATTCTAAACTAATACAGATTTGCTTTATGGAATAGTAAAGTGGTGAATCTCATAAATTCACTGCTATTTAAGGCTAAACAATCTAAGTATCTCTTTTTAACTTTAATAATAAAAACATTTCAGAAAACAGTATTTCTGACCAGTGATTAAGCATGCTCAGTCCAATGTGCAGTTGCTAGTGAAGATATCTCAAGTTTAAGACCAGACAGTTAATTCTACGTATCCTATTTCATTACATATATAATCAAGTTAACAGTATCAGGCATCACTAAAATCCCTAGAAATTAGAGAATTTATTTTTAAGTAATATTATTTGGAGGGTTATACAAGAGATTGGATTTAAGGGCACTCAGCCACTGAGCCACATCCCAAGCCATATTTTGCATTTTTATTTAGAGACAGGGTCTCACTGAGTTGCTTACCACCACGCTTTTTGATGAGGCTGGCTTTGAACTCACAATCCTCCTGCCTCAGCCTCCAGAGCTGCTGGGATTATAGGAGTGTGCCACCAGGCCCAGCTTAAATAATAATTTTGACTGTTAAAAATTTAACATTTTATCATAAAAGTAAGGGGAAATATTAAGACTCAAATTTAAAAGCATATTGTTTTTCCATGAATCTTAGCTTTGTGTTTGGATTGGACTTTTTTAAGTTTTATAGATAAATGTTGAGTTACATGATGTTTTGTTTGGTTTTTATCTCAATTTCACTTGAGTTTCTTAATGTATGCATTATTGGTCTAACAAGTAAAGCACCAGAAGGATGTCTTTTCAGATTAAAAAAGATGACCAGATTGATTCCCTGGTTTGATTTGGCAGAAATTCCTCAGTAACATTTATTGTTAATCACCATTCTCAGTTTCCAAGGCAGATTCAATTGATGGTCTTTAGCTGTTACATGTTCTTATACATATATTTTTCCTTGAGTTTATGCACTGACTTGTGTATTCAGATATATATGTTGGTGGTCTTAAAATAAAAATAACTATTTTTCTAAAACCTAAAAGGAGTACTTTCCCATTTTAAAATTAAGCTTTGTTAAATGTCTGCAATAAGTTGGAAAGCCTTTTATCCCAAGCAGTAATTAATAAATCAGAATTTATATTTAACACATTATTTGAATGGGAATATAAATTATATATATATTATACATACATACTTAGTTTCTTTTTCTTTAATTGAATTCTTACCTAGGCTTTGATCCACAGTAGCATTTCATTTGACTGGTTGTAATCCCAAAGGTCAGTATATCCAGGAGTGGTGATGCATGCCTGAAATCCCAACAATTCAGGAAGCTGAGACAGGAGGATTGCAAACAAGTTCAGCCTCAGCAATTTATTAAGTTCCTAAGTAACTTAGTGAGAACCTATCTCAAAAAAATAACAAATTTAAGAAATTAAAAATGAAAATGACTGGGGATGTTTGTCAGCATTAATTTGCCCCTGGTTAAATCTCTCGTACCAAACAAAAAAAAAAAAAAAAAAAAAAAGTCAGTATAAAGTTCTCTGCTGTCAATACCACAGAATCAGATCAGAGGAGTTACTGGGAAATATTTGATAAAGAGACATTTAACATTTGATGTAGGGACTCTCTTCCAAGCAGTCCTGGGACCCTCGTTGGCTGGCACCCTCTACCTGTTTCAGTGGTGAACTTCGATGCTGGCCGGTGCTGCGGAGCCCAAAGGATCCATGCCCTGTTCCCACACTGGGCAGCATCTCTTCATGGAGGCCCACTTCACCTGTGAGTCCTTAAACGTGCTCTCCAACTCCTGTCTGCAAGCCTGACTAGCACTCTCATGAACCACATTGCCCTGTTTCTTCCAAGAGAAGAGTTGAGGATATCTTCTGGCAAGACTGACTTGTTTTTCTGACAATGCCATCTCGAAATGAAAAGCTGCTTTGTTTCCCAAGTCCAAACAACAGCTACTGAATCTCAATATGGAGCCCACAGATCAACACGGAAAGCCACAGAAGGAAAGGGCTTTATCAATCCTTGCTAGCAATCTCCTTTCAATAGAATTCATTACGATAAATCAGCTGAATGTTATATGTTGCTATTACTTGGACTTACTTATTACCTGTTTTATCTTTAAGAAAAAGCCTTCGTTTTTTCACTTTCACTTCCCCAAACAACTCTCAAATTCATTACACCAACAGTCAAACTCATACTCCTATTTAAGTATTCGGGTTGTAAAATAGCAAACTATATTCTTCTTAAAAAAAAAAAAAAAAAAAAAAAAAAAAAAAACATTTGATGTAGCTCAAACCCAAAGCAAGACTGCACCAGCCTGGTTGTAGGAAGACTTTGTGTTGTATTAAAGTTTACACAGGAAATTTTTATGCTTTAGTTTCAAAATGATGCTCTATCTAACATTCTGTATAGCATCACATCCATTAGATGGCAACTCCATTCTTCTCTGTATATAAAATTATAAAGTTTGGAGTCTCTCTTACTTTCATATACCAAATTTATTCCTTTAAAAAGTCACATGGACCTATTTTGTTTTAATGTATCCCCAATCCCAAATTTAACACCACTTCTACTCCTATTATTTTTAATTAGGCCACTGCCAACTTTATGTTGTAATCCCATTCTAACTGATCTTGATTCCACCATTAGTCCTTATATAGTCTATTTTCAATTCAGCAGTGATAGTGCACACATTTCAATAGCTTCTTAATTCATTCAAAGTCCTTGGCTGTATCGTCTAATCTACTTACCTCCTATCTGACCTTATTTTATACTAATCTTGCTGATTTTGCTTCAGTCCTACTGACCTCTTTTCATGAGTAAATTATACTAGTCAGACTCCCCCAACAGAACCATTGAACTTGCTATACCTTCATCTGAAATGTTCTTCCTTGACTTAGGTACATGGCAAGACTTCTTAGTTCCTAAATGAGAATCATATCTCCAAATTGCAAAACCAATCAATCAACTGAAAAATAACCAATTTGAATTATCAAGAATATTAACACATTTCCAATTTTCATTATCTGTCTTATTTTGCTTCTTAGTTCTTATTAGTATCTAACATGCCATCTAATTTACTTGTTTATCTAGTTTGTCTTCTATCTCCTTTCTTAAAATTCAAGCTCTGAAAGGAAAGAAACATTTTCTTTTCATTTACATCTGCTAAATACTTGGCACAGTAGCTGTCATGTGGTTTGAGTCAATTGGTATTTGTTGAAAGAATGAATCAAGTTACTTCAAGAAGATAGTTCCCAGAGATGGATAGAAATATGTAGGTTTTATTGCTGCATTTGTGACTAATCAAAAATATTACTAGTGTGTTTGGGGAGATGATAAAGATAGCATTTGTGTGGATATTAGAAAGGAGTTTTGAAATATGCAAGATATCTTAAATGCATCTATTTGTTCTTCCTGACCAGTGTTTTAAATTCAAATTATTTGTGTATCTAAAGCTTCAATTTATTAAATTGCCATAAAAAAGTACATCTAAGTGACTTAAATAAATAAATACAGAAAGCAAATAGAGAGGGATATGCTACTTGGAAATGTAAATTAGAAAGAAAAAAAGAAACATTAATTCTGTGACCTTGGACCAAACATTTAACTTTTCTGGTTCAAATTCTCCACATATTAGCCCGGATGCAATTAAGAATTATTTCATTAATGTATACTAAATATAAATTTGTTCTTCTTTATGTTATGTGTGTAGTTATATATACAAGGAAAATATTAACATGAAGTATGCTATTTTATTAAAAAAGTTATTATTCATGAACTGGGAGTTAGGAAGAAGACAAGCATGTTATCTGACTTCGGATAATATTCAAAGTTTATACTTTGATGAACAAATGTGTTAATAATCCTGATAATTGCTATGTTGAGGGTATAGTATCATTGGGCTCTGAAGACCTAAGTGTATGGCAAAGATAAGGAAGGTTTTTGTTAACAAAATGTCATTTAAGCCATAGGGATAATATGATTAGGAACTAGCCATACAAAGAGGATGGAAAAAAATGAATAAAAGTTTGGTGTATATGGTGTATAGAGAGCAAGAAGGAAACTCCAAATCAAGTTGAAGAGAGAGTAGGGGGGCAGTTGTGGAAGGCCTGGAAAATCATATGAATTTTGGATTTTCTCTGAGATCATTGGGAAGTCATTACCATATTTTTAAAAAATGCACCAGTTTTCCAGTTTAGAAAGATTACTCTATGTCTCTGAATCAAAGAGAATCAATAATTAAAGAAGAGCAAGACTGGGTGTAAGGAAGAGTTAGCAGGCTCTATCAGGAATCTAGATGAGAGAAATTGGTTGCTCCCTCAGGGTAATACAGTAGGAATGGAGAGATGTGACCTCATTCAAAATTTGTTAGGCCTATTAGAAGAAAAAATAGACTCTTAGGATAAAATGGGTTTCATTTTGTACATGTTAGTTATAAGTAGAAAGTACAGTTTTCTAATAGTTTCATGTATTATTCAGAAGCCTACAATAAATATCTGATCTTGAGAAATATATCTGTGATTCAAAACATATGTCTGGTAACTGAAGGCAAGAGATGATATGAAATCACTCAAGAGGAAAGCTTACAGAATAAGAATAAAAAAGGGTTCAAATTGTGTTTGTGAATGCCTAAATATGTATTTCTCTCTCTCTCTCTCTCTCTCTCTCTCTCTCTCTCTCTCTCTCTCTCTCTCTCGCTGTGTGTGTGTGTGTGTGTGTGTGTGTAAGTAGGTAGGTAAGGTAATTTTCATGGTAAGAGCAAAGCTAAATGTTGTTTGGAGCTCACTGATATTAAAAGAAGCTTCAGATAAAAAGTTATACAAATTGTGTTACACAAACATGACTTTGCAAATCCTTGCATGATTTTGCACTTGCTATGCTGTATATCAAAGAAAATGAACACTCTCTCAAGAGAGGATTCAGGGTGCTCTTTGTGTTTAGGCTGGGGTCCAACCAAATCACATTTCCTCTTAAATAAATTACTTCCATAATAATTGCAGATATGTTGTTGATAACCTTTGACAGTGTATAGAAAATAGAGTTTTGAGAAGGGTACAGGTGTCTCAGATTTCACAGGGAGAAAAATTGGGTTTTGGAAATCATATGCAGGAAAAAGATACTAAAGGAGAGTACCTGGAAGATACTTTCAAAGCCCTTAATGAAACAAACATCATAGAAACATTATAAAGATGTGTGTGTCTGGGATCACTGACATCAAGTGTCAGTTAAAGATATGGCAAATTGGAGCAGCTAGGAAATCAATAAATGAAACTCAGCCACTTCTTTGTTTAGAACCAAATAACATACAAGAGACAGACAAACAGAAACAACAGGTTTGTGAATCAAAGAGAGTCTGACTACAAAGAGCTCCCAAATTTGCTGTGGAATTAGGCAGATTTCCCTAAAGGATTTGGAGGACCAAAAAGGAATAAAAATTCAGTATATAGGGAATATAGAGAGCAAGATGGAGACTCCAAATGAAGTTGAAGAGAGAGTAGGGGAGCATTTGTGGAAGTTCTGGAAAATCATATAAATTTTGGATTTTCTCTGAGTTCTTTGGAAGTCATTACCATATTTTTAAAAAATGAATCAGTTTTCCAGTTTAGAAAGATCTTCTCACAGTGAATAATGGATTGGCTTCTCTACTGAGGTACACAAAATGTAAGATAATTCCCTATCTTTCTGAAAGGTAGGTTCTGAGAAAGAAAGACTAAAAGGATTTTCCAACATTTTCCAATTCCTTCTCTTAAATCTACCCTTCTCTCTATGAAGAGAAGTAAATAAAGGGTAGGGCAGGCATGGTGGTAGGGAGCAAAGGCAGGAGTGAAATTGCAGGAAGAAAAAGAGAGATTGCAATTTCTCCCTGTGGAAGCAGGAGAAATAAAAGTATCCAGGAGAAATACTAGTATCTAGTATCTAAAGATTGCTTAGGCTATATAGTCTCAGTGAATGTGGCTATTTAAAGGACAAGGTACACTACAGTCCCTGCCAAGTGGTCACCTTTAACATATCCACTTCTAGCTGTGCTCTGTCAACTTTATTGCTTTCATAATATTCCCATGATTCCACATTTTGAATCAGTCAAATTTAGATCTCAGTATGAAAGATAGCACCATGCAGTGGCCATATGCTTAAAATGGATTGATGAAAGGAAAAAAAAAATATAGTAATAGAAACTAATTTGAAGAATGTTATAAGCTTAAATAAAATGAATGGAAAAAAAACAAGAAGTATGGAATAATAGGAAGCATATGAAGAGTCAAAAGAAACTACTGAATAATTTATTGGATTTTATGATTTTATTGAAGAACTTAGGGAGAAAAGTTTTCCAGGGTCATAGTTGAATTATTTACAAAGTCTAGAAACCAGACTGAGAAAGAAAAGGAGGAAAGCAAGAGTCTGTGGTTTATGGGAGCATAGACGTCTGCTAGGGCCACAGCAGAGGGTTAGTTTGTCTGTTTCTCCATAGCCTCCTATATGTTCCCATTCTCACCCCTGAATCTTTACATTGTAACTTCTTGTTTATTGGTAATCTATAGTTCATTCATATATATAAATACATATATATATATATATATATATATATATGACAGTGGAATGCATTACAATTTTATTATTTATATAGAGCACATTTTTTCATATCTCTGGTTGTATACAAAGTATATTCACACCAATTCGTGTCTTTATACATGTACTTTAGATAATAATGATCATCACATTCCACCATCATTTCTAACCCCATGACACCTCCCTTCTCCTCCAACCTCTCTCTGTAGTTCACTCTTATCACTGAGTGTGTGCTGATCAGAGAGATAAATTACAAATGGTACTTGAAGACTGGAAGAGTCCCAGAGGCGTTCAAGTGGGATGCCAAGAGTTGGAGGAAGGGTATTCCAGGTGGAGAGAACAACTTGTGCAAATATCTGCAGGTGGAAATTTGTGGTATGCTGTCAGATGACTGAATTGAAAGGGAAATAATGGCAAGGCAAGAGATGTAATTAGGAAAAAAAGGTAAGAAGGATCGGTGTTGGCTTGGCATGCTACTTGGGAGGTCTTCTAGGCAGGCAGATGTGTCTCTCTGGTCCCTCAATGATGTTGTTATCCCATCCTGGTAGGTTATCCAGCTTTTTATTTCTTACCTTAATGAAAACACTGCTCTTTTCATAAGTTTCCAAAATAAACCATTTTTATTTGCCTTTTAGTGTCTACAAAGTGGCTCTTTTGTTACAAAGTGTTCCCATCAGTTAACATTTTTTCATCCTTCTGTAAAGTCAAGTGATGAGTAATCAGAGGAAGAAGAGACTCTGTCAAGCACCATGTACTATATTATGGCCAGTGAAACAATGATGGGAGTCCTTGGCTTTTGCAGAAATTTATATCCAGATATTTGTGATTTAAGTCATGCTATGATATAGGTAAAAAGCAAAAGTAAGACAAAAATGGCACTCTTTTAAACAAAGAATATAAAATGACATACCTAATTCTCAAATCAAACTATTGTTTTAAGAGACAGAAAGGAGGGATATAGAAAACTAACAGATTTTATGTGTGAGTTATTTTTCATGCACATTTATAACCATTTTAGTTGTTCTTCAGTAGTAATACAAGTTGATTAAAGTCACTGACGAATGGAAACATTAAAATTATTTTTATTCATTCTTTGTGTTTTCCCCTCCATTTCCTGCAATTGCTAGTATACTAATAGTAAATACCAAACTGATTTCATTTTGCTTTGGACAGTGCATCATAAAATTAACTCCTCTGTGTATCCTGAATGTTTCCACTTTTGCACAAAGGAAAGCTTCATTTTGATGTGGTAAGCTGTTTCTCTGCTTCCAAAAGGAAATAATCTGATTTTTCCACATGAACTTTAATTTACATAACTTCTGTTTAATTATCCAATTCTTTTGAACATAGATGTCTGTGGGTTTTTCTTTCCTTTTTTTGAACAATGAGTACATCCAATTCCTAAGGCAACATTCAATGATCTGGAAGAGTCAGATCATTGAACCTAATTATCTTTTGCCATAAAGCATGAGAGAACCATAGAATGAGAAAATCATAGATGCCTTTGGCCAACATGTCTAGCCCAGTGAGAGAGAAAGTGAGTAGAATGCTCTCCTTGGCTCTCTTCTTCACCTGATTATTCCTGAATTCACTCAACAGACTGTGGTGTGCCTCTTCGAAAGGCCTTGCTGAACAAATTTGTATGATATGAAAGCCTGGAATTTCTTAATTTGGCTGAGAAGAAGCTAGTGGGAAGAGGAACATCAGGAAAGAGAACAATAATAAATGTACTCTATGTGCACTGTGTTTTCTGGCAAATTTAGTTAAATGGTATCTATTAAAATAAAAATAGATAATTTGACTAATTTTAGACAACCTTTTTTTGTATTTTTAATTAAGAAATACTAATTTTATTTGTTAAAAAACAAAGAGACAGAGGGTGGGAGAGGTGTCTAATTCTACCATCAGTGATAGATTATAAAATAGATGAAGAGTCAGAATCATGTATTAACTTTATGAAAATATGCCTTATCCTATTCTGATCATTCAAAATGTTACTACAAAAGCTTCTTATAAATTTGTCAGTAGGTCAATTGGTGCAAATCAGAAGGTAAAAGTACTTACCTAATAGGGTTTACATGAGGTTTTATTGAGAAAATGTGTTTAAATCATTATGAATATTGCAGAGAACACACACTTTCAAATATCATTTTACTATTATTAATTAATACATTTTTGAGGTCTTAATCCTGTAAGATTTATACAATCAATTCCCTGCAAACCTTTTTGCAATGACTTTTCATTAAATATTTAAAAATTGTGACCCAATATATGCACATATATATAACAAACGTTAAAGAAACCCTTGCTGTATATGAGGCACCTGATATTTTTTCTTTCTTTACTTTTGTATTCTATTTTTTTAAATAACTGACCTTGAACTATGTGTTACTTATGGCCTCCCAGTTGAAAAAAGCCTTTATTACCAGCATTCCATTTAACACAATGGGTTTGCATTTGTCTGCTTTTGTTGTTGCTGCTTCTATAACAAAATACCTGAGGCTAAGTACTCTTCAAAGAAAAGAGGTTTATTTAGCTTATAGTTCTAGAAATTCAAGAACATGATGCTAATATATGCTTGACTGTGGTGAGAGCCTCATGGCAAGTAAATGCATGAACACTTGCCAAAAAGATAACATTATGAGGGCTGGGGATGTGGCTCAAGCAGTAGCATGCTCGCCTGGCAGGCGCGGGGCGCTGGGTTTGATCCTCAGGACCACATAAAAATAAAATAAAAAGATGTGGTGTCTACCAAAAACTAAAAAAATATATATATATTAAAAAATTCTCTCTCTCTCTCTCTCAAAAAAAAAAAAAAAGATAAACTTATGAGACAGGAAAACAAGAGACTAGGTAGTGGGTAGGCTTATTCTTTTTATAACAACCCATTCTCATGTTAACTAATTCACTCCTATCAAATCGGATCCCTTCCTGGGAGGCAGCATTAATCCATTCCTGAGAGTGGAGCTCCCCTGGCCTAACTACCTTCCTCCAGGCCACACTTCTTAAAAGTTCCATTACCTCCATACCATCACATTGAAGACCCAGCTTCTAACTTCCAACATATGACACGTTACAGGAAAACCATACCCAAACCCTAGAAGAATCATTCTAGGAGTTCAAGGTCATAAAAATTAATGCTTAAATGACAAAGAAACATCTAGTTTTAGCATACATGTCGAATTTGCAGAGGTAGGCCACCAGACAACACTGAGTTTTCACAATTGATGATTATAATCACATGACTTCTTTAATAAAGGTTGAGATCCAATTTTTCTCAAAATTCTAACAATAAAGATTCTCATGCAAAAGATATATATATATATATATATATATGCAGATATATACATATATTTTATGTATACACCCTCCTCCATACATGTATATATATGAATGTTTCCTGCAGATCTATCTATATATATGTATACATATATATATATACATATATATACATATATATACATATATACATATATATAGAGAGAGATGCATATATGTGTGTGTGTATATATATGTGTGTGTGTGTGTGTGTGTGTGTGTGTGTGTGTGTGTGTTTGGCATTTACTCTGTTCAGAAATCTTCTTTGTATTCTGAGTTTAGATATTTTGGCCCCCAAGAATAATCTACTGAAGGGGCAGAACGACAGTAAATTCAGACTCCTTCTCAGGGCACAGATTAACAGAGACATTTTTTATGAAAGAAAGATCAGAAATCAAGTCATTTTTAAAAATTGATATCACCTGGGACTATCATGACCTGTCCTGGGTAAGCTGAAAGAACCACTTAGGCAAAGATTAGAAGCACAAACCTAAATCCTATAAAAAGATCAGTTATTACTCTTCCTATTTTACCTATTAGTTTCTTCCAGTTCTTCTTCCTTTTGAGGAATGGTAAGGAAACACATAGAGCACTTTGGGAGTTGAGCTTTGGATCCCTTTATCTAGCTGCTACCTGGCTCAGCAGCAATGCAATTTGCAGAACTGATAATGAATCATGACTTTGTAGCTATATATTAAGGCCTCCTGTGTTTGAAAGAGTTAAGAAGATGATCTGTCCACTCGATCATTCTTTACATATGCATGGGCACACCAAGATGAAAAATTGATCAGAAGCAATCAGGGATGTACTGCTATGGGAGTTCAAAGGAGGAAGAAACTTGACACTTATCCTTGGCTTAGAGTATTCAAGCTGGAAAATAGTAAGTTCATCAAGGCTTTCATATTATTGCCTTCTCTTTGTATGAATTATACCTTTGATTTGATTATCATTTTAAGGAACCTTGTTAGGAAATTGGTTATTTCCACATATGGTACAGGTAAGTAACATACAATCAGCCACATAGATCATTTATCTTTCATTACTCGAACGTGACATTGATATTAAAATTAAGTAGAAGACACTTAAATAATGTGTGTTACTAATAATACTAAATATTGAGTAAATGAATGTAAAGTCTAATACTGAGACAGCAAATTTGAGACTGCTTAGGTCATTGGAGCAATAAGTTAATTTGGATCATGGCTACCTAGGATCTGGCCAATGATTGTACCCCAAATGTAAATAACTACTGATATTTGTTGAGGTTGAGGGGATACCTAAAATCTAGTGTTCAGATTAGTATTTGTATTCGTGTTGTATGCAAATGTTGACCTTTTTCAGAGGTAAATATTTTCAGTAAAGTTTTGGTGATTTCTGTATGACTTTATAGACTGTAATACAAAACGGAATTTTATGTGATAAGAGAGAAAAAATACCTGTTTCTTTCTCTGGTCAATGATTACATATTTCTGGCTTATAAGCCCAAACACAAACTAATAATGAATCATCACTAGCTTCAGCCCTGGACCTGTGGAATGTAATGTTAGTGTTTAATACGTAGAACCAGCCCATTATGCAGGAAGGCAGAGTACAGCAGATGGAACCATCACTTTGCATGAAGATCTCCTCATGCTCTTTGAGTAAATTCATGGTTTGTACCAGCTCCAGTAATTGGCTGGTAAATAACCTGGAAATATGCACCATCAGCTAAGTTCTGTAGGTTTTCCCCTTCTTATATTTATGTGGTCTCTTTCATGAAGGCTTCTTTTGAACATTTCTCTTCATGTAATGACTTCCTAGCTTGGAGGAAGTTTTCAACTGAGAATTTGTTGTTGTTCTGGACTGTATAGGGAATGATAGAATGCCGCAGCCCGGCTGGCTGGGCAAAATAACCAGGGGGGTGACGAGCAACTTGTGTAGATTGATACAGCAGGAGTGGGAGCTGTTTATTGTAGGACCGGAGCGATATTTATACATTCCACACAGCTTATCTTAATTAGCATAAACTAGATACATCAGTCAACCAATAAGAAATATCCACTCTTAATGGCTCGCTGGCCTTACTTCACAAACCACTCCCTCTGGCATTTTGCCAGGCGCCATCCTGACTTGTTTACAGACTCTAACAATAGAACAGACTACTTCTTGTGACAAAGGAGAAATCTTAATAAAATAAAAATAAGTGAGTGCCTACAAGATGATAAAGAGATTTCCATAGATATGGTTGCAATGATGGCAAGTAACCAATTCTTCCCTCAGTTAGGAGGCTCAGATGCTAATTGAACATTTGCCACATTCCTCTTGTTCAAAGTGGTCACCCATGGATGCAGCTCCAGCACAACTAAAACATCTGTTGTCTTTGCAGTCACCAACTTCTGCTAATTCTAATTGAGATGGAGGCAGTTGGCTTTTGTTCCCTCAGGAAAGCATTACCATGTTTAGTACTTGCATTGTGCCAAGTGTTATAGTTTTACATTTACTATGTCACGTGATCCAAATAACAGTCTTATCTCATAGCTAATAAAAATGGCAGTTTCCTAATGAAGAAATGGAAGTTGTTAAAACATGGATGTGCAAGTTTGGTGTACACATAAAAGAAAATTATTTTGTAGAAATAGAAAGTTAAAGTGATTTTATAAGCATATAAATGTCATATTTAAGATATTAAGCAGTATTTCAGAAACTTCACATGGATCATTGGACTGTCATGTTTCCCTGGAGGCTTCAGCAGAATGGAGTAGAACCTAGATTTGAGTCCCAGCCCTTTTGGCTCCAAAAGGCACATTCTGCTCTTCTTCATGGATGGCATGTGGAAGATGAAATGGAAGACAAAATTCATGGTTTAAATGACAAAGGCACAAAATTATCACAAGTTTCTCACCTGTGTGTTTAGATTCATACGACACAGAGTAATTTTTATTCCTTTGACTTCCCAGCTCATTTTAGCATTTTCTTGGAGAAAAAAAAGAAAACAGTATTAGAAATATTCCTAAAGCTTTTTCTATCAAGGAGTAACCATTAGTACCCTTCTCTGCTGACCTAAAACTATTTAATGTACTTGAAACAATAGATATGCCTTAAGTCCATTTATTACATACATTATTGTTTGTTCTCTCCAAACTCTTTCAAATAAATGTTATTTTGTCAAGTAAGACAACAAACATAATTAATATCTGAAAAGCAAACATGAAGCAATTATATCCTGGAACTGACTAAATTCAACTCTTGTTCATTTTTTTTTTTGCACTTTTGAAATAACCTGCATAAAATCCTGGTTATCTAAAGCACGAAATATTATGTAATTAGGGGCAGGAACAAATAGAAATTTAATAATTTAAAAGTGCTTTTTAGTTTCTTGGATGAAATAAGCATTTATCCTCAGAGTGTTTTGCCAACCTTGATATAAACCAGAGATTGCTGAGAAGTAGGTCAGTATTCAGATTTCCCCTGCACTGGAATTCAAGAAGTGTTTTTTAATTCTGCGTCAGGACTCCAGCAGGGAATATCTATCCTGGATTTTATGGCTACCTTCTAATTTGGGCCTTCTCCTCCTTCAGACTTCCAGATTACAAATTCTGTACCATAGTTTTGTACATGAAGAGTTCCATTTCCTTAAGACCTTTTAGGGAATTAGATTTAGTTAGATTCTTAATAACTGATTTTTGTTCAATCCACTTATCAAAGCCAAGTCTCAGAAATAAAATGTAGCAACAGGTAATATAAGTTAGAAGAAGTACGTGCATTTGAAATTACAAAATCACTGAGCATGCCTGGCGCAATGGCACACACCTGTAATCCCAGCAGCTCAGGAGGCTGAGATAGGAGGATTGCTATTTCAGAGTCAGCCTCAGCAATGGTGAGGCTCTTAAACAACTCGGTGAGACCCTGTCTCTAAATAAAATACAAAATAGGGCTGGGGATGTGGCTCAGTGGTTGAGTGCCCCTGAGTTTAAACCCCAGTACTAAAAAAATTAAAAAATCACTGAGCAGCAACTTTTACCTTAGTTTGATTATGGTAATTAAATATTAAGCAAGAATAAGCACTTGGAATACTTTGCCTATTTTTTCCATACAATATGCATCTAATTTATAATTCATGTAAGTACTCAAGGCATTTTTACTAGCCTACCAGCTTCACTATCACTTGGAAGCTTGTAAGAAATAAAAAGTCTTGGGCCTCTCCCCCCAAGACTTAGTGGATCAGAAATGCCTTATATGAGGCTTATTTATATTTTAATGAGTATCCATAAGATTATGATGCTTGCTAAAGTTTTGAAACCATTCCTTTAGAGATATTACAAATAATTTTTTGTAATGCCTTCAATTTTCCAGCTAGTTTTTATTCAGTAACTCATGTTTCCAAGAGTCAAATTGTATAACTATACTTACATTTAAAAGTGACAAGATTCTTAAGCACAGTGACATTAAGGAAGTTTGTGGATAATGTGTGTATTTGATCTGCCCTTTTAAGAGTTACCAGTCAGCATCCTGGCTGTATGTATAATATTGAGAGCAAATAGGAATGTACATTTATACTGATTTTACTTGGAAGCCAGAGTACCTTCTGCTTTTATCTCACTTGGAAAGGTAGCAAACTTTAGCTCAAAGGAAATATTACATTTAATAAACAAACTTGTTGTGATTTCTATGGTTTCCCAGTCATGACTTATCTTCTACACTTAAGTATTTACCTTTCTGCTGATCAAAAAGTACTTTCTTCAAACCACAAATATGATTCCTTCCAGATATTTAATATGCCATAATCAAAGTTAAGATAAATGACTACATATGTGACTGTCATGGCACCATTTTATTTTATTTTATTTCATTTGATAACATGGAAGGTACTGACTGAAATATAGACCAAAAGAGACAGCAGTGGAGAAAATAGAGAAGGGATTCCTTCTGGTTCCTTCCATCCTAGCTATGAATTATTGCCATAAAATCAAATCTGAATCAAAAGTGATTCTACTCACCATAACTCATTTATGAGGCCAAATCCTGAGATTGATAAGTCAGAAAGCAACAGCAGCTCTAATGCTCAGGTGGTCTGTAAATCATGCCTGCAGATTTTTTATTATCTCAGGCTGATCTGGCTATAGTAGAGTATTTGTGGGTATAAATTCATGAGGTTAAGAGAATCAATCATTTAAGAGGTGTCTATTGGGTGTCTACTGGGTACCAGGAACCATGGGGAAGATAAAGATAAATTTTTAATCTAATCTATGCAGCATGAACAGAGAGCCCATGACAAAACAGGGATTTAAATATTCTGAAGAACAAAAAGCCAAAAACCCTTTATATAGTATTATGCAGTTTAGTGTGTAGTAAGTTCAAAATAATTGAAGACTATTCAATCTCCCTTCTGAATTTTCTTTATAGTACTTTTCTAAACACTTCCATGGTATCAATCATATGTTGCTTAGATTTTTATTGTTTTCTTTGCAGATAGGTTTATCTGCCCATATATAATGCATAGATATTTGGTAGTCTGATTCAATTATATTCTGTATAGCTAAACACCTTAAGGACTTATATTACTTGATCCGTAATAACTGTTAATGATGATGGAAATAGCTTATGAGAATAAGCATATTGGATCATAATGCAAGAGATGAGATAGATATAATACAATATTGTCAGCTGAGTGGTCCAAAACTTTCAAGTCAGGAAAGGAACACATGTCTGGGCTAAGTGAGGGAATAAATGTAATGTCACAGCAACCAAGAGCTAATGTGGACTTAAAGACAGACTACACAAAAGTCTTCATGTTACGGCTGAGAAGACCTACTTCCTTACATTTTTGTGATTTATTTTAAAGATCATACATACTGTTTTATGTTGATTTATAATTTGTTCTCTGAAGTTGCTCATTTTTATTGATCTTGTTATAATTTGGGGGCAGGGATGTTATTCTTTTATAACCTCAATACCATATGATTCAGTAATAAGCAAATATATTAAAAAGCAAATAAATACTTATTTATGGTTTGTGATCATCATTTTGTTTTTTCAAACCTGTGGAAACTTTCTCAAACCTATGCAAAAACTTGGTTTAAAAATTAAATACACTTTAATAGAACCTACAGTTATAAAATTGTCAATGATTTATTGTGAATATTTCTATGTGAAATAAAGGAATAAGTATAAAACTTTAACATTGCATATTAAATTTCAAGTATTGTCCCTATATTATCTCAGCAATATATAAAATATCTGCTTAACTGGCTTTAACTCCAGGCTTTGAGCCAAGCAGTTTGAAGATTAATAAAGCATGATTAGGGGAAGATCAAGGATGATTCTTCAGGTTAGAGAAATGGGTAAAAATAATATATATGGAGAAATTGCAAGGGATGTTTGATTGACATCTTGGTGTCCTCAGTTGAATCAGCTGCATGCTCTTAGCCAATTTATTGTCACGTTTTCTTAGGTTTCAGAAAGAGACCAGGGAAGAGATAAAAATGCATATTCAAACTTTTGACAATCTGTTAAGAAAAAAGTCAGCAGAAAACATAAAGAGATCCTTGAATACAGTGTTTTCTTTCTATGAGCTCCTTTCATTTTCAAGAGTTATTTTAGCTCAAGCCAAATGAATTTCAAAGGAATATCAAATAAGCATTGAAGGATACAGACATGGAAACGAGAGTGTACCCCATGCTGCTGAAGGCTTTAGAACAGATTCCTTTGGGTCTTGGAGCCGCTGGTTTGGATGTGCATTTTATATTAATTAAAAATAAAAATAAGATTTCTTCCCTGTCTGGGGAAGATCTTAGTCTCTCTGATGGTTTTGCCTGCCAGGCACACACATCCAAGGTTTTGCAGAGATTATAATGATAGAATGTATTGATTTTAGCTAACAAATGGCAAAACAAAAGTCAGCTGGGGCTCCCCTTAATAATAAATGCTCAGGGTTTTCCATGATTCCTAAACCCAAGCATTATATATACTGATTCGGCAGGCAGCCAACACTCTTGGCATCCTAGGCAGGGTGTTGTGGTAAACAGAAGCTCTGTAAAAATTTAATAGCTTCATAACTGAGAGGCAGCCATCAAACCAGGAGGGCAAAAAAACTCATGCAAAGACAAATGCTATGATTACCTTCTTACTGTGGCTCCTCTGTGATTTACAGCTACTTGAGCATGAATTCAAAGAAAAGTAATGGAAGAAATCAGAGATATTAAGGGTGTTATGGCTAAAGATGAGAATTTAGAAGTCTATTGGAAAGTGCTGGCTTTGCACTCAGGGGCAGAAAAGAACGTCTCTTTTTCCTAAGCTCAATGGGATCCCTTAGTTCAGCAGTTGAATTATTTTGGAAACTCCTTCTCTTATATTTAAGCCAGTTGAACATTTCATGCAACCAGTTTTCTCTAAAATGCACTTTAGTTTATTTCTTCACTTAATGTTTAAAAAAGAAAGAAAGAAAAATCATATCAAACAGAAACTCTTTGTGTGTGCAAAATACCAGGCAGAAAGTTTCAGAGTCAGAGCGGAGCGGATTGCCTTGTATCTGTGGGGTTCAGATAATGACAAGAAGATGACAAATCACTCACTTGCCAATAAGTCATTAGTTCTTTACACTCTGATAAATGTATTTTAATGATTTTCTGTTAAGCTCAGGCTTAATCTTTGCAAGTGATTAGAACACATTTCTGTTTTGTATTATTTCAACTGGTTTATGGATGTACTTTGATTTAAAAAAGCAAGTGTGTCACTGCTAAACAGTTGATAATTTTTTAATAGAAAACTTTTAAATTTGGGACTATTTTCAAAACCTAAGTAATGGCAAATTTTATAAAGAAAACTAAGTGTAGATGTTACTATTGAGCACAAGCAAACACATGTGTCTATCTGAAGAGAGTAGCCTTGTGAACAAAAGTAGATTTTGTGGCTGCCAAAACACAGAAATTTTTGTAAATGGATGGTCATTTCTTTCCACTTTCTGATGGATCATGGTTGCTTAAGCCTCCTTGTCTGCTTTACTATTTGCAAGGTCAATGAGTTTCTCCTGCTTGTCTTTTGCACACCACTGAAAAGAACACTTGAGAACTGTACCAGTGTGGCTTCACGGTATATCAGTAAAAACTATAACCCAAATCACTTGCATAGAAAAGAGACTATGATACTGGAAATGCCATTATTTAAAATGGCATGTATTTTTGTTGTAACATATTCTGTGTTTCCCATTTTATTCAGTCTATATTAAAGTAAGAGATAGCTGGTGAACTGCTATCTAATAGATGTTCTTTGAGATGCTGAATAATATCAACATTGAAAAATAGAGATTTTGAACCATGAACAATAATTATTTTGGCAATCTCTAAAATACTCATAGGCAAATTTACAGACTTATATTTGTAGCCTGGATTGGTGGTACATGCCTGTAATCCCAGCGGCTTGAGAGGCTGAGGGAGGAGGACTTCAAGTTCAAAGTCAGCCTCAGCAACTTAGTGAGACCCTACAAATAAAAAGGGATGGGGAAGTGGGTCAGTGATTAAGCACCCCTTCGTTCCATCACTGGTACCAAAAACAAACAAACAAACAAACAAAAACCTCCAAAAAAACCTTAAAAATGAATTTGTAAAAAGTTATGACAATCCAAAATAATGTTCCCATAGGGAAAAAAGAATCATTTTCAAAATAACCAAATTAGATGCAAGGGAGCTAAAATATAGTACAAATTTTACTATGAAACATAAATGCTCTATGATACATGTCCTCCTACATTTCTCGACCTCCCACTTGAGAGCATTTTTCCATCTGTCCTTTTTGGTGACAGGTATGAATGGGTCCAGTATGAGCCCTCTGTGCCATAGGCTGGAAGAAAGGAGAATGAAGAGCAAGAGATCACCTGTAAGAAATAATTGCTAGACTCACCCTGACACCCAAATATATAATAGTGGATTTCATTGGGTCAACTTTCAGAAGTAAAAGATGCACTTAGGCCTGGTTTATTTAAATTTGAGAGCACATTTACACCAAACTTATTAAATTTATAATAGGTTTTTTTAGAATTTTGTTCATTTTTTTAACCTATGCAATTTAACCATGTCTTTGGATTATGTAAATGTCTCTGTGACTGTCCTTAAGTAAATGCAATCCTGATGAGACATTTTATTCAATTTAGTGTATTATATTTATAAAAAATCAAAATATTGCTATTTAGTAATATTAACTCAAATTGTCAGTTTAACAGTGACAAATACTTTTACATCAGATGCACAAACCCTGCAACATTTTTACCCTTGTTCTCTGTGAATGAGGAATTGATCACTTTGGAAAATCAGTCATGGCACTTTGAGTATATAGTTTTAAAAAGTACCTAGTTAAGGAACTGTCAACCTTTGATTATCATTTTATATCATTCATCCAATAAATGTAGGTTAGTTAAGTTGGGTGAAATACCCACTTGAAAGTGTACTTTTTCTTTGAAGACCCCATTCAAATGATACATGTTAAATTATTTTGTTGTCTTTATGCTGCCAAATCATATAGTTCCCAAGCCACCAGACAACTTGTCTCAGAGGCTACAGAGGAATAGTTTGGGAATGATTTCTTAACCTTTTCTTTATTAAGAGCCATGGACACACTGTAAGCTCTGGTCCTTTTCCCCAGGTTGGGAGCAAAGAAAAGAATCCATACATTCACATATAATTCATGAACCTCAATAGGCCTCAGCTTACAAACTTCACTCTGGTAAATTTAATTGTTGAAACTGTTTTCAAAAGATTCCATGGTAAAAATCCTCCTTCATGAAGCTCTTTCACTGCTGTTGTTTAGCACTGAACATTATCTCACTGAGACACCTAAGGGCCTCTAGCTCTTTCCTAGTTCTTCTCTTTGCCCATCAGATTAACTCAGTAAGGGATATATTATTTCCAAGCAGGTACTCCATCTATACCCTAATTTCACATGAGACTAAGCCACTTTTATCATACCTTATGCATGATTCAGGAAGAACACATAATTCCAATTCCATTCAAAGTAAGAAATTTTAATTTCTTAATAATAATATAGATAACAGCAATATATTATTATCTGCTGTTTTCATAATATTCTTTTGTTACCATATTCAGTTTGAAAATGTTGATGATTTTGAATTTCAGGCAGCCTTGTAATATTAGGAATGATGTGTTATGTTGTATGATTCATCACTTCTGATTTAAAGTTGATTAAAAATTCAAATAACTTGTAGGTTAGAAACTTATCTTTTCACACTTGTGTTAAGTAACTATAATGAGAACTTCCAATGCATTGTTCCTTTCAATTAAATACTTGCTCTGTATATAGCATTAGATTAAAGATGGGTTATGCTTCAAAGATACTACTAATTAAGTGATAATCTAATGAATTCTGAAACCTATTTTTTTTCAACTCAAGTCTGTATCTGTTGCCAATTATACCTCAATTAATTCCAGTTTCAATGTGAGAAAATCTTTTTTCCTTCTTCACTGAACTAGATAGATAGAGGGGATTCCTTTAACTGAAGCTTCTCTGATCTTCTAGCTTTGCTCCTCTTTCAAAAATGATAAGCTATATGAAGAATAATAATTTATCAGTGCATTTCAATAGGCTCTATTGTTCAACTCAGTCTTTTTGATTGGTGCATTAGGAAGATACAATGGATGTATGTGAAATCAAAGTGAAATAGAAAGTCAAAGTACAGTCATACACTTTGCACATTTTCATTTCAATATTCTCTGATCAAAAGTGCATTAAATACCAACTACCTGTAAGGCATGATTTCAGGCAGAATGCCAGTACATACTAGCAGATTTTCTGAGGTTTAAGAAATGCAAATATATTAGGATAATGCCAAATACTAAATCCAGAAAAGTAATGACTCCATTGTGACTAATGAGGGAGGTAGTATTATGACATTGGATATAAGCTGATCCTAGTTTTAATGCTGATGCTGCCAAATATTGGGTGCAGAACTTTGAGATAAAAACACTCTGATTCTCAGACTCCTAAGTTACAAAGCTGGGTTTATTTTTGTTGTTGCTGTTGCTATTGTATGTGTGTTAGTTTGAGACATTTTCTAAGACATTGTAGATGTACTCCTATATCTGCAGTTATTAAGATTAAGGCAATTTGGAAAAGAGCTTTCTAGCCTCTGACATCAGGATTTGAACACTGCCAGGAGGTTTGAATAGTGTACAATAACACATGTGGTACTAGCTCACTTGGGAAAACTGAAATTGAAGCAAGAGCCATTCATATAGTTCATCTCACCTAGAAAGTGACTAGCTAATAGTGCTATGCATACTTTTGTTCTGTGTGAAGCTACTTAGTTTTGAGCATCTTTCCTCAGAGAATTGTTTAATAGAGTTTCTTCTTAAGAGACTTTCCAGAGGACTGAGCAAAGGCATGATTATAAATTTCTACCTAAAAAAGCTAGAAGAATTACACTAAGCTACCCTTGCACTAGAGTCAGGAAAAAGTTTGAGGAAACAGGAGATGTCAGCAACTATAATAGTAATAATAATAATAATTGTAGCTAATATATAAAATAATCTAGTATGAATCAGATTGTGATCTAAATGCTTTCCATTTATTACTTTAATTCTCACAAAGATCCTCTAAGCCAGGTACTTTTATTATTCTCATTTAGAGTTGAAGGAATGGACACACAAAGAACTCTTTAATTTGCTCAGGCAGAATTCTAAGATAGCTCCCAACATCCCCAGCTCTTGGGAATTTGTTGAATAACAAATTCTATTGTAGGGTATGACTATGAATGGATTTTTGTAGATAAAATTAGAATTTCAATTCAATTGACATGAGAGATGGAGGTTATCCAGGTGGACCTGTGTGACAAAATGATATCCTTTATAGGAAGAGTGTTCTCAGGCTGTTGGCATAAACAAGTGAGAAATTCAAACTACAGAAGGGATCTGAGGTACCCTTACTGTCCTGATCATGGTGAGAATCACCAGAAAAGACCGGAGAACAACCCCCTACTAACACCCCAGAAGAAAACAGGGACCACCACCAAGCAGCAGGCAAGGACCTTGAACCTATCTACAATCCATATGTGCTTGACAGAGAATTTTTTCCAAGATTCTACACATACCCAGTGTCTTAATTTCAGCTTGGTGACACCCTGAACAGTGAACCCAGTCACATTGTGCCAACTTTTTACTTACAAATGTGTGAACTAATGAGTGGGTATGACACTTAATGGATCTTCGTGGCAATTTGCTAAACAGTTATAAAAAGCTAAATGTAGTCATAAATTTACTGAGTGCACATCCTCTTAACTGCTAAGCTCTATGGAATTAGAAGATAGACTGAAACACTGGCAACAAAACTCATTCCCAGGATTGTGGACAGAGCTGATACCTGGAGACAAGGTACCCAGTAACTTGACATAAAAAAAACCCTACAGGGAGAAAGTGGTCTCGGGTGTTTGTAGGTCCTGAGGGAAACTAAGGAAAGTCTGAGAGAGCAAAACAGAGACTGATTGACTGGGAAGTGGGACCCCTCCATAACCTACTTCTCATCAGAAGAATGCTGTCAGCTTGAGAACCAATAGCATCTTCATCACTTGCAAGTTTGCTTGAAGTGCTCTAGTGCTGTATATCAGTTCCTGCCCAGACCTAGTATTTGGAATCTATATTTCAACAAGATCTCATATGATTTATTTGCACCCTATAGTTTACAAAGCACTGAAATTAAAAAAAATATTGCTGTGTAATAACCTGTCAGTTTCCAAGTAGAATGTAGCTGAGAAAGAGAGATCTTAGAATTTGAAATGTGTCTCTTTATTTTCTAATTTTAATATCTATCTAATGAATTACAATGATATGTACAGCTTAGAAGTGTTCTGGAAGTCCAAAGATAAAGCAAATGGATTGCAAAATAAAAGAAAAATAAATCTTATGAATAACTCATGTGTTTGAGTCTTCAAATGATTTGAAAACCTTTAAAGCAAGATCTGCATATTGAAAATGTTTGTTGTTTCTACTGAATTTTATGCAAAAGCCCTAATAATTTGTTTACTATATGTTGTGCAATCTGATCTACCTTCCATGATGAGCAACATCTCACATTTAAGTAAATAAATAAACACTTCAGGTCCATTGGGTTTTTCAGCAGTTTGAATGCTGTGCACATCTAGAAAAATACAATAAAGGCCGTAAGGATCTTTGAAATTTTAAAGCAAATATCACTATTTTCAATTATGCAAGCATATGTTTTAAATTAATCAGAATTATGAAGAGAACTTTTAAAAATCACCATACAAAAGGTATCTTCTTATAAAACATAATTAATAAAATCAAATATCATGTTGCTTTAAAAACCTTGCAAACAACCAATATGTATACATTTAAATACAGGCAGTTCTTTAAATTTGCCAATTTTTTTCCAATATGACAATATGACACTGGAATTACTTGTAGATGTAGTCTCTTATTTTTCCTTAGGCTGTGAAAGAATCATGAATACATAAATACATATTAGATAGATAAGGTAGTGAGAACAAATGGCCATGAAATCCAGAGCATAGCAATCTTAATATAAGATTGTTATTAAGATCAAAATAAATTATTACAATTCTGAAAAAAATTATTGTGAGGGATGATTTAGTCTTTCATCTGTTTTTAAAGAGGACTATGGGTAAACAAGTACCACACAAAATCACGCTATGTACAATTTTAACCACAAGGTAATTTTTGGTGAAGACTTTTGACATATTCATTGCCACTTGTTAGACATTGAAGTTTTTCTTCCAATGAAGTCAATATATGTATTGTTAATTTGAAGTAATAATCTTTGTGTTAGATATGTTCTTTTTTTTCCCCTTACTGAATGGTTATTTTAATTAGGAAAAAATGAAACTACTTTCCAAGTTATAAGACATTTCTAGTTTCATACAGTGCATTTGTATTTGAAGTGCCCTTAACTCTGTTTTGGTATGATGCACAAAAGAGAGTACATAGTTTAATCAGTTCTGACCCTCTCCTCCCATCAGTTGGAAGCCTGCCAGGAGTTGATCTCTCAAGAGATATCTATGTAATTTGATCTTCAACCATAAAATTCTACCTGCAAATAGAGTCCCATATCTTTAGCATGTTGTATGCCTTGGGGTTTTCAGAAAATTGTCACTTTATTAAAATCCTAAGACCTTTAATAATTATAAATCATTTAAATTAATTGTACAAGTTGAATTAATACTATTACTATATAATTTTAAGAATAATTTTTTATATATATTGTTCTGACATGGCCTTTAAATGAGGGAGAAGATTTTGTTTCAGGTTTTGTCCAGGGAAAGACAAAGATGTGTTGGGACAGAGCAACCATCTATGTGTACACCTTCAGTGACTTTGCCTGACACTTCCATCAATGCAAATTTTAGTCACTTTTATAGCACACTCCACTTTCATGAGATCCAGAAGTCAGTTATGTGATGAACTGTCACGCTTCAGTTATGTAGGTGGAAAGCTGAAGATTTCATCCTGGGGGGAGGTGCTGCTATCAAGAAGCAAAACTAGCATATTATATAATTAGTAATAAGTTTGAAGACAATATAAAGTTATATGTAACATTTATTTATTTAGTACACATTTTTATCACCATAATTAACATTTAAGGTAACTTACCTGATAATTTTTTAAGAATTCTTTGTACATTATGATTATTTTACTTATGATTTATATTTCACTTATAGCTTGAGTGAAAAGAACTAAAGAATTCGTAGTCACAAGAAAACCTAAAATGAACTGATGAGACAATTTATAGTCAATACTAATAAACAGCTGCATGTCCTGAAAGATACAAAGCTTGAATTAGTACTGTTTACCAGAAAGACATTTTCTAATTTTACTAGTTTCATTAGGTAGAAAGACTATAACACATCATTTAAATAGAGCAAACCAGGACAATAGGACTTTATATTTTATTTTAAAATATATTTGTATATTTCATTTTCTCTTCTCTATGGCTAGGAAATGAGATTTAAAAAAAGAAGAAGAAGAAAATAAACACGAAAATAAACAAGAAAATAAACACGAAAAAGAGAGTCTGTAGTGCTTAGGTAGAAGATGGGACTCAAGGTCAGCATCTAACTGACCTGAACACAGAAGTCACACAATCTTGTTAGAATGATAAGGGCTCATTTATTTTCTTATTGCAAATTTGCTGTATTTGGTGTTTCTTGGATCTTGATTAGTTGTCTGCCCCTTGGCAATTTCAGGGTATCTTGATGATGTAAATGCAAAAACAACGACAAAGTCTGGGACATTTCAAAGTACCTACACACAGATATTTTTCTATTTTAAATCACTTTTATATGGAATAAAAAAATAAGCATGGGCTGCAGAGCTTTTCTAAAACCTGACCTGATTGTTCAATTTGAGGTAATGATTAAAATGATTGTAACTGTTAGTTTCTATAATTAATATTGTTCTCTCTTCACATTACCATTTCTGAAATCAGCAAATTCCCTAATCTTTGTGATTCCTTTCAATATTGGATAATTTCCAATTTAAAGTGTTGTTTTGAACCTAAGTAGAATCAGCCCAGAACATCTCTATGATACATGAGGAATAAAGGTGTCTTTGGAGAGAGAACTTCAAGTGCAAATTAACTTGAAATAATTTAACCTGAGTGTGGAATAATTTGCAGCCTTTCTTTTGAGCAGCTGTGGGAATTGCTTCTGTAAGCCCAGTTGGGGAAGATGCCCGGCTACTTGCAATTTTGTCACATCTGTCAGCTGTAGCAAAATGGAAAATATAGTAAGAGGTAACATTACATAGATTTGGGGCATTCCCTAGAGGGTCTTGTCTCCTTGCAGCAGTGAATAAATTATGTGAAAACTGAAATCAAATACAGTATTTTTGATTTGCTAACTAAATGCAATTTGAAAGAATGAAAAAAAAATCATTTCTTAGATTCATTGTTTGAATTCTCTATAATCAAGAAACTCCTGTCTACCACAATCATATCTTCTCATCCAAACATCAGAATAATGCTACCTGAGACATATTGCATTTTTTTTCTGATTTGTAAACAAACTTTCATGAAAATAGTTTTCAGATCAAATAGTTTTCAGATCAAATGGAGGCAGTTGTATCTACCAAACTGTTGAAACACCAAGTATCGAAAACTACAGCAATTTACTGGAGGACAGAAATGTGCAATGCTTACTTACATGCATTTAATTGGTATTATTTTTAGTAGAGGATCTTAATTATTTCGGTTCTCTTTAAGGCATCAAAATACGGACACTAGGTGACTACGTGATTTTCCATATCATCTCTTCAACTGCACATGCTCCTACATTTCCTATATGTAGATCATAAGTTGGAAAGTAATAACATCTGCTATTCTCATTGGAAGAGTTTTGTGGTATTGTTGTTTTGAGGGTTAATGACTAGATATTTGAAAAGGATCAGTAACAATTATTACTATCTTTTGGAATCTAATAAACAGCTAATGAATAAGAAGTTTGTGTGTCTCCTGCTTGGGTCTAAACATAAAATGCTTATTTACCTACATAATCTTTCAATATTTAATCTTCATATTAACTCAAGAAATATTTACTATATATTAACTGTTATACAGAATATAACATAGCACATAGATTTCGTAAATCATCAGTATCCTTAATGATTTTGTAGTTTAAAAAATGCAGTAACATGGAAAATACTTGCTGATTTAAGGAATATGAGAATTCTTCCTCATTTTATTTCTGTAGAGGTCTGCACATGAGTTGGGCCTTAAAAAGCAAATGGGAAGAGTTGGTAAAATATGAGCTTAGAATTTTGGATTAAATATGGTAAAACATGAGATTAGAATGTTTTAATCCCCAATGCGCCCCCCCCCACCCCAAAAGAAAAGTTAACAAGCAGTCAATAGTCTGAGTTAAGAAGTTATTCCAGGAATAGGTAATTTAATGTAAAATAAGAGTTTGGAGGATTGAAGGCAAAAGAGATTAGTCAATGGCAAAAAATACCGGAACATTCAAATATAGGAAAATGTCAAAGTATTATGTATTTTAACACTGATGATTACAATATTTATTTGGAGCTCATAAATCTCATAGTAGGAAAGTTCATCCAAATCCATTATTAAATTCACAGGTTGGGCATTACAGTTGGCCTTGACAAATTCAAGCCACTGAATCCTTTGTCACTATTTAACATTTGGATATTCCCCATAAAATTCTTATTTCCAATTGTTGAATATCTAGACAAAATTCTAATGGTGAGTATGTATTCTCATATGGCCATAATCAGAACTGAACTCTTATTTCATTATAGATAAGGAAACATGCTCTTCATGCTACTCCTTATTCTCTTCAGTTATCTGGGCTATTTGTCTAGTGCCCAAGGAAATGAATTTGCAAACTTTGCTCTGTGAGAAATTGGGACTCCTATTTGATATCGTAATAATTTTTACTTCCCTTTCTTTGATCCCTACCAAAAGTTTCCTTTCTGACATGTTTCAGTATATGTTTAAAAAGTTCCTTCTTATAATGAATTGAGATCTACTACCTTCTATTGTCCAGATATTTGTCCTAAATGTATTTAATGAAGTCACATAAAAAAAACCTATTTTTTTCCAAATAGTTAAATTTCAAACCATATATTATTCATGGGCAATTTCCATGCTTTTGGACTTAATTTCTATTCATGTTGCCAACTTATGTTTTTCAGCTACACAAGTAACATTTCTAGATTCTTGTCTCACACAGTATTGAGATGTAGCATGTCTATATTATGACAAGTAAACAAGGCTGTACTCTTATATTCCCTAGCTTAGTAACTGGCATCTGTATTCACAAAGTTACTTTGTTTGGAAATTCAAAAGTCTTCCTGAACTCCTCAGCTTGCCCCAAGTTCTCTATCCATTTATCAAGTACCATAACTGCACTGAAATTTATTTCAATCTGTCATTCTCATTTACCATGAACAACAGCAATAGCTTCTTAGTTTTCTTACCCTAAGTTATGCTTGCTTTATTCTTTATGCTGCAGCTATAAGATCTCTCCAAAATATTGTTTTCACCATGTTATCTCACTAATTTAAAATGTTATTGGTTTACCACTATATTTAGGATGAAGTCCAAACTTTTGCCTTTGAGAATCTGTTTCCACCTATTTTCTAGAATCATTTACTTCTATGTTCTAATATTTTGTTTGGACCAATCACACCAAACATTTAGTTTTCCAAATCATCTATCAATAAACTTCTCTCTTTACATCTCTCCTATCTTATTTAACATGCTTACTCTCTCATGTCCTATATTATGAATTCATTTATTGCCTCCTTTGTCAACCACTCTTCTTCAACCCAATTGAGACTGGTTAGGTGCCCAATTTTGTCTTTCCATAGCACCTTATGCATATATGGAAATAGTATTAGTTTGCTTTCCTCTCTCTAATAATTAGTAGGACACATCTTATAATATAGTATATCTTGCTGCTTCTCTTGAACCCTACCATCTAACATAGGGACTGGCTCATATATGGTACTCATTTAATGTCAATTGAATATAGAAATCAATAACTACTTCTAGGTTAAATATTCTCAGGGTTTCATACATTCTAACACATAGCTACCCTGGCTGTTCCTGGTATACTGTTTTGCCAATCTATCTTTTAATTGAAGTGTGTTATAATCAGTAAGATATTAAAAGGAGACATAATGCTGAGATGAAAAATCTATGACCCTTAAAGTCAGATACAGCTGTTTTAATACTTCATTTCATTCAAATATTACCTGTATGATCACAAGAGTGTTACTCACCTCATTAGATTGTGGTTGCCTCACCCATAAAATATGAATAATAATATCTGCCTGCAGGATTCTTGCTGGGGTTAAATGAGACAGTCTGAGTAAGAGTTCTGGCCTGTGGCAAGTTAAAATTCAATTTTTGTACATTAGGTTTATATTCTAGAACTCATCACCTCATTGTAAAATGAAACAGTTTTTCTGAGGAATAGTACTCCAGAATTAGGCTTTGAACTCCCCTTCTTTTGATATATCAGTGCATTTAAATTTATAAGAGATGAATTATATAACAAATTAGTATATTTAGATTAAAAATGTTGTAATAGGAAGCATATTGAATATTTGAATCAAATTTTCTGGCTATGTTCCAGGTTACACCAACAGGTAGACCAGAAATTTAGCTGTCTCTTTTCTGATGCCTATGAACTATACTTAAAACCCTAATGAATAGCATGATAAATAATTCTTGAAACTTATGAAATCTTCACTAACACAAACTGAATTGGTGGGATCACAGTTAACTGTTCTCTATGCAAACAGACTCTATAATTTAAGCACTTCCATGTATTCTACCCTATGCCTCAATAATCTGAACATTCTGCTTAACTGGGAGACTTTATAGTGGAGATAAAAACAGAGATTGAATTCTATTGACTGACATGTAACAAGCAGAAGAATAAAGAGAACTACATTTGAATCTTGATCACAAGAGTGTTACTCACCTCACTAGGATCATCTACAATTTAGATTGGTAGTTCCAGAGGCCCAATGGTGGCTTCTGGTGGCCTGGGAACATCAGAGTCAGCCTACTTTTCCCTTTTGCTTGAAATGCAGGGAGACAAACAGCAATCATTGGATACAGTATCCCAAGGGAGAAACATTGTCAAAAATCCAAAATTAAAAAAAAAAACAATCACCAATCATCAGGAATCAGGCTTAGAAAGATAACCAGAAGATACAACAAAATGAGCTAGAGGGAAATAGTTGGTGATTATTGGTAGTTAAAAGTAGCAAAACTCCTTTTCTACCTTCACTTATACTTTTATATAAGAGCATATTTTAAAATCTTGAAAAAATTTTTTGACTAATCTTATAAATGTAATTATTGAATTGTTGTGGAAATAAAACAAGTAAAATTATTCCTCCTCATTTTTTGAAAAACATTACTATAAAATATGCATTGAATATTCATGAAATAAGTAAGCTAGAGATCTTATTTAGTTGAGGGTCTCATATAACTTTTTAAAAAATATACATACGATAATGATGATAATGCTGTAAACCATAGCAACAACCACCATATGTCATGGTAGATGAATCTGCTACATATCTGATTTTGTGCGTGTCAATTTTCTCATTTGAATTAACAGTGACCCTGTATATTATTGTTATTTTTGCTTTCCAGAGAAGGAAAACAAAATAAAGCTAGTGGTTGGCAATGAAATAATTCTAATCTAGGGCTCTCAACTACTCTTAAAAAACAAAACAAGATGCTAATTATGGCTAACCTCACTTCAGTGTTCTGGTTGGAGATCTCAACGAGACTAATCTTATTAAAGTCTAAATTCAAACTCAAGACCAAATGTTAGTTTCATCTCTACCATTTGCTATCCAACTGAGCAAGTCACTTCAACTTCCTGTGCTTTACTGTAACATTATAATATTCAGAGTGTTTGTGTTATCACTAACATTACTAGATTATGAGAATCCATCTAGTTAGTAAACTATATTTAGTGAACTGTTAAATAGTATGCTTGTTTTTATAGTACTCTAGATACATAACTTCTAGATTATACCATTCACATATCTTCTAGATGACAGAATTTCACAACTAAGTATATATATCCTTTCTTAGAAATGTTTCTTACGTGGCAAGTTTAAATGTGCATCTAATATCATCAAAATGCTATTTTAGTTTTTTCTATTCTAAATTTTCTTTAAGCTATTTCCTACAAATCTCGAGAACAAGCTTATATTTTTGAAAAGTTCATTGATTTAGGATTAAGTACAGACATTGTAATGAATATATTTAATATTTCAACTGCATATTCTCTTAGAAAAACTGTTATACGTTGAGATTCATTTAGTTGCAAGATATAAGACAGTATCTAAGGGAAGTGACTCAAAGAAAGGCTTAAGAGCCATCTGGGGAGCTGTAGACTTGACCATAGAATCTTCTCCTGAAGGATTTCAGCTATTCAGTCTAAATTATTGTTTAAAATATATTCTTTTTAGTAAGGTTTTAAATATCCCAAAGGATCTTTTATTCACAGAGTTTAATACTTATGTCTAGAAATTCAAATTGAAAAATTGATTCTAGAGTTTACAACTAATATTTCCCCTAGGACATTATTGTTATTTTAAGGAAAGCTTGTTTTCTTTAAATTAATGTGTAGCAGTAATTTGAAAATTATTTTGCAAAAAATACTTGGATTTCTTTAGCAGAACATAGGAAGGAGATTACAGGAATGTGGCTCACTATACTCTGAGGTCTTAACCTCCTTTTCAGAGAAGAGCAGCTTTGGTTTTATTTGTTTTACATATTCAGCCTAATGTTTTAGTTTAGTTTTATTTTAACAAAGTTGTTTTAAAATAGCAGCATTTTAAAACCACTGGCCCAAAATAAAGCTGTCCTATTTTCCTATGAGAGATGACAGAGAATTAACTCTTAAAAGCACACATTCTTCATTTAACCATGGAGACTGGTAGCTTTGTGTTTCATTTACATAAATGATGAGTCTTCTACATGATGTATCAGCATACTGTAAGCACATGCCTCTATAGAAAGTATCTGAAGCCATTCTGCTTGGTCTATAATTATGCCCAATCCAAATTCTCCATTGCTTTCAGACTTATGACTTTGTAACCATTATTTCTACTCCAGCTTCTTTCTTATTCTCAGCTCCTAGTTGTCATTTTGGACCCCATTTTTTCTGTATGAAATTGGGGTTTGGATCCATCTCACCTTACCCAAGCAGCCTCTCATGGCTTGACACAGTGTTCCACCTGATGGTTGTGACTGAATCACACACAGTTGTTTTGTGATTGGATTATTTACTTTCTCTACTTTCTAATAGATAGTATATTTCTATACTGTCATCTGTGATTTTGAAGTTTCCATTTTAGGGTTATTACTAGTCTAAATGTTATATTTATATATAACCTTCCTGAGAATGTTATTTCTTGTAATTTATGATAAGCTTCTGGGTTTAAGAAGAACATGATATTTCTATTCTAATGTTATTTTTATACCACAATATTTGCTTATATCTGGAGTTAAATAGCCACCAAAGTTGTCTAAATCATTCAATGTAATTAGATGATATGATTGATTAAACATATTTATTCATCCAAAATACATTACTACTTCCAGATTACATATGGAATGCTACAGATAGGGAATTTAAACATTTGCGTATTACTCTTTCAAAAGAACTTGTTTTAGTATCAAATTCAGAAGAATTTCAAAGGCAAGTATAATCTGATGGGCTTGTAGCCCTCTTTTTCCCAAGTTAAGCTCTTTCAGCCTTTATGTAAAAACAATTATTTTGTAAGGAAGTCTCCATTGATGCCCTGAAACAGATTAGAAGCCTCTGTTGTTCCCCTTTATATTATCATATTTCTCTATTAATCATAATTGTATTTCTTGTACATTTTCACATGAACATTTGATTAATGTCTGTCTCCCTATTTGACTATAAGTTCTTGAGGGCCAAGAAAATCATTTTTTTTGTTCAACACTGTATCCTTAGTGCTAACCCCAATACTGCACATACTAGGTTTAAGAAATAAGTGTTGAATAAATGAAGAACTGAGTTATCTCCCTTATTTGGAATTACCAAACTGTAAAGAACATAAAACCTAACATACTATGGAAATTTTCATTCATATGTAAATGAATTTTCTTTATGCTATTTCCTACAAATCTCGAGAACTTCTTACATTTTTTCCAAAAGTATGATGAAAATATCAGGCTTCTTTCTATTTCTTTTAGAAAAGTGAGCAAATGCTTAAAAGTCCTGTGACTCTATGATTTCAGTACTTCTTACTAAATTTTCCACAGAAACCTGTCTACTTTGGAGAATACCACTAAAAATCCCAAAGAAAACTAAAAACTGATGAAGGAAACATCATTCAAATATCCCACCACTTGAACCCAACCATATGCTTCTACTCAGTTTACATTTTAAAGGGAAATATTTAAGGAAAGCAAAGAGGTTATTAGTGTTAGCATCAGTATGTACTTAATTTTAATCTATGCAAAAAAAAATTCTTATAAGGAAAATTGACATGGTTTCCCAAAGAGGAAGATTTGAGAAAGCACTTGTTCTTTTGGGGAGTGGCCCATATTAACCTTCATAGTTCTAACCTCCTCCAAAGGACTCAAAATTGATCTATATACGTTTCATGAAGCAAGTTTGTCTTAAACTTACATCTCCCAAATACTGGAGTAGCCTCCTTCAATAACAAAGCTGTGGAGTTAGCACACACACCAGCCTGAGCACCAATTTCAAGACAGGAAATGAAATACCAGAAATCAGTGAACAAGGTATCACCACCAGTTAGACCCAGTCTTCAAGGAATAGCATTCAAGTACACATCGCATGCCTTCATTCCAGTGTGTTTAATGTTTTATGTGATTGATATCAATTTTCCATTCAGATTTAATTTTGAAAAAAAGCAAATACTTCCAAAATAAATTGACGACTTCACACTCTGAACCAAGGTGAATACATGATTGCTTCTGTATATTTACCAAGTTTGGTCACTTGTTGGCCTCCCAAAAATTAAGTGGAAAGATGTTTGATAGCTTATTATAATAGGCAAACAGTTTGTCCTCTGAAAATATAGATTTTTAAAATGCTTAATTACTCTTGAATTGCAGGAGAATTTGGAGTATGGTATTCTCCATTTTATATTATGTGATCATATGGAGTACTAGGGTTCATTTTTTGCTATTTAACAGGAACTCTTATTTGTTTGCAGCTAAATAAGCCTCAAATATTCTCCTTAAAATTAAATGAAATTTACAACTTGGCAGCATTTTAGGCACAACCAAAACTTTGAATTTAATATGGACAGATATAACTCTCTGGAACCTGGCTTAGCGGGAATGCTCAGTGGTCTTTTTGCTAACTCATATTTTAAGTAATTCTAAGTGGATGAGAGTTTTCTTAATTGGAGCAGGCCCTATACATAAAAAGCTATCTTCACTCCATTTACTATTGATTTCTAAAGGTCTGACCTCTTATATTTTTGAAATCATGGGTTAACCTTCTTGCCTGAAGGCGAATTGCACCTGGGAATGGCATTTCCATTTTCTAAAGTAATGTGACCAAAGAAGCAAGGCAAAAATGACCCATGACATTCACCTATGGCTCTTGAGAGGGTGCTTCGTTTGACAAAAGAAAAAAAAATGATTTTATTTTCAATAAAGAGAGAGGTAGAGAGAAAGGGAGAGAGAGAAGATTCCTTCTTTCAAATAACTCCTGAAAACCTTTTCTCTAAAGAAAAGACCAAGGTCATAGAAGTCATTTTTACTCTCTACACTATCAGTTGTTCAAGGCATGATCCTGTTCCAGTAAAAATTACTTCTCTATCTCAATCAAATTAGGGGAAATGCCAATTAAGAGAAAAGCATTTTTATTGTATGCTATTGTATCTAAGGCCATCATTGAACCAGCAAGTGCTTCGACCTGACATAAAAGTTACCATTTTAGCAGCTTTAGCCAATTTGGTCATAATTGCTGCAAAGGTAGTTTGTCAAATAAAGAGTTCCTCTACTCAGACTCTGTCATTTAATCTCTTATGAAACAGCCCTATCATGTCTAGAGCCTACATTGTCAACCTCAAATCTTGAATGTTTCTTTATTACATAGAAATTGATTGTAACCCATATTTTCATCCTTAAAAAAAGGAAAACCTAAACAAGTTTATTCCCCCTTGAGAAAGAAAGAAGAGAAAAGGAAATTTTTTTGAATCTATCATTCCAGTCCTTTTTTAACATAACTTCTTTATAACTCAAACTTCCAAAGTTTATTTACTTTGCTATGTATCTCCAAGGGTTGCTAGAAATTACCTGCAGTGTTGCAAGGTGAGGGCAGTACTGGCTTGAAGAAGTTCAGGTACCCCAAAACACTATTTCTTGGTCAGCTTGCCCTTTCACCACTTTCCATTCCAACTTCCTCTTGCTGCTCTTCCTCACTGCACCCTCCAACACACTTCTTCTTCTCCTACTCAGAATAGCTTTTCCTCTTCCTAAAATATCCTATTCTTCATTTCAGTCTCTATATTTTATGTCTCAGAAACGTCTCTGTGCATTCCATGTGGGAAGCTCCTCTTCTTTTCTAGAACAGCATCCTTTGGTTCTCCTATGGCCTTGAGTATGTAAGTGGGTAGGTTCACAATTGTTGATGGTGTCTGTTTTCTCCACTAGGGTACTGAAACACCATTGGGTTTCAATCCAGACTACAGTACCTGGGAACTTTAAAATAATACTGTTACTTGGGCCCCAGTAGCTCAAAATTCCAGTAATAGATAGGTCTTGGTTGAGATCCAATCTTCAAGATTTGTAAGATGTTCCCCAGATGAGTCTAAATCATAGGAGAGTTGAAAAGTTCTGTCCTGGGCGGCTTCATTGGCCACTGCATAATCTAATAAAGGAACTGGCAGATATTACCATTGAAGGGTTATGGATGTCTGAATTAATATCTGGCTTATCGCTGGCATCTAATATTTTTTTTTGCCGCAATAGTATTTCAACAATATTCTAAACACAAAAGTATCTCAACAATACTCTAAAATTTGAAATGAAAAAAGATACTTGCAAGTGTAGTAACTTCTGAGCTTCAAAACAAAATAAGAATCCCAGTTTCCTCTTTAAGTGATGAAAACAAGATATTTTCCCTCCGTCTTTTAGTAAAAAGAATGTCTGTGCTCATGATTACAAAATGTGACCATAAGCCATTAGTAAGTGAGTGTGGGATTGTTCATATGCCTTATTTTTCCTACCTATCAGAATCTATCCACAGATCACTGATAGATAGTGATCAGTTAGTGTTGATCACTAATATCAAAGCACATGGATACTACAGGATGTTATTCTTCCTTATTGCAACTAAAGGGAATTTTTATATTAAACATATGAACTTCTTAGTAGCAGAATGCATTTTATTTATTTACTATTATCTGTATTTTAGTGTACTTTTTTTTTCAAAATTGATAATTCTGCTGTATATTAGGGCCAAAACTTGAATGAAGAAAATGAGGCATTTGTCTCAAGGCAAATTTAAGTGGGAACATGAAAAAACTCAATAATAGAAAAAAATCAATATAATATTTTCCAAATAAAATTAATTAAGAAAAATCTATCATGAACAAAATATCAAAATTTTAAGTAAAGACCATTGCTCTGTTGAGTCAAAGTTTCAAACAAAATAAAAATATGTACCCTTATGCACATGTTTTTATATATTTTCTTCATGGATACTTTTTCTAGAATATTAGACTTGGTAAATATTCTAATATTCTAGCACTTAAATAGCATTATTTTATGTTTAACATTTTATTTGTGACAAAAATAGAATTTACCATAATTTTACTTGGGCTGAAGTTAGGTAAAATTATTTTAGACTCTCTCTATTGTCAACATGTTATTTTTCTCATTGAAAATTAGACAAACAATGAAATAGACTTTGTAAAAATGACGTTTATTTTGATTAAGCCAGAATCCACCAATATTTCCACAAAACTCTGCATGTAACTTTTTATTCATTAAGAAATTTAACTGCCCTCCAAAAGCAAATATATGAAGCTATTAAGTCAAATTAAAATTCTAGGCAAAAGTAAAAGGTGAGGCAAAAATGATTGTTATATATTTATAATGAAAAGTTGGAAATTATGTTCTTTTAAATGTCCCACAATATAGTGCCAACATAAATATGCAAATATGCTCAAAAGGCAAGACTATTAGAATTAATCATAACTGTAAGATTAACACATTAATATTAGTCTAAAAACATATTCTAATAACAGAGTTTTAATAGTAGTGTAAACAACATGTTTAATGATATCAACTCAGCTAACTTTTAAAAGATGCAGTAAATTTTTAAAATCAGTAATAATACAAGCTATTCCCGGAGTGGCAAACAATAAGAACAGAAATAATATCTTAAGGAAAAAGTAAAATTAGAAGTTATATCCTGAGCTTACCAAAAAAAAAAATCCTTATAAGCAATCCATTGCCCTTTATAATATTGGAAGAAACAAAAGAAATGTGTGTCTCTAATTAGAAATACAAACAGGAAATGAGCAAACCTTCAAGGCTGTGAAATTTACTATGCCAGAATTTCTGCATTTTATAAACTAAACCAAGAATACGTTTATAAGTGTTAATAATTAAAATGTCCCAAATTATTCTAGATGTCATCCTTCTGTTTTGTTTTGGTACTAAAGATTAAATTCAGGGGCACTCAACTACTTAGCCACATTCCCAGATCATTTTTTAATTTTTCATTTTCAGACAGGGTCTTGCTAATTTGCTCAGGGCCTCACTAGGTTTTTGAGGCTAACTTTGAGCTTGCAGTCCTCCTGCCTCAGCCTCTGGAGCTCCTGGGCTTACAGTGTGAACCACCAACCCCAGCACTAGATGTTATTCTTCATGATACTTGGCAATATTTAAATTTTAAAAGTTAGGGAAAATAACAATGAAATGAAGAGAAAGGAGGAAAAAAAACCAGTTGCTTCTTAATTTCGCTTTATCATTAGAATCTTATTGATTATAAACTCCCCACTTTCTGGGAATCTGCTAATTAGTCAATAACAGAATTTAAAAAGTGAAATGCTATAGAAAATTTTAAGCATCCTAATTTGGATTACATGGTTTCATCTTCAAGATAAAATGTGTATATTGTGTTCAATTATCCTAGAAAGCTTTCATGATAACTCAAAATATGTTCTATTTTTTTTCTCCAAAGAGAGAGTGAGAGAGGGGAAAGAGAGAGAGAGAAAAAGAGAATTTTTAATATTCATTCATTTTTTTTAGTTCTCGGCGGACACAACATCCCCGTTGGTATGTGGTGCTGAGGATCGAACCCGGGCCGCACGCATGCCAGGCGAGCGCGCCACCGCTGAGCCACATCTCCAGCCCCAAAATATGTTCTTAATTGAACTTTCTTTCTATATTTTAATACATTATATGTGTTATATCCTTCTATACCTACAAATAATGCTAACACCACAATTTAGAAAAAAAAAAACGAAAAGGTTTTATGTAACTATCTTTTAGAGGGAGGTATAAAACTGCAAATGGGTTTCACAGAAATTCAGCAAATTATAAATGAGCATGAGACCAGTTCGATAGGATGGCTCTCAAATAGAAGAATATCTTGTGAACTTCAAAATACTCATGCCTACAGAGTCATTTAACCATTGTTCCTCCAAATTAAATAATGAAGGATTTGATTTATTACTAATAAACACTTTATAGCTCTGAATCATGTCTGGAACTAAAAAGTAAATTGTTTAATTGCAGGAGTTTGTAACGTCTAAAAAACAAAACTATGCAGAGCCAGACACACATCTAGAAGCTATCAAAGCTCAGCCATTAGGTTTCAGTCTCCCTTTGAAGATTGATTTCAGTAGTGCTTGGAGCATCAGACAAGCAAGTAAAACCATTTGCTACTTTTCATTCCCACTGTTTACCCTTGAAGGTTTATTAATGTTCCCGCATAGCCTTCCGGTATTCCACAGATTTGACAGGAGAGCTCTTCGTTATCTACTTTTAGCCTCTAGAACTGCCCATCATAAAACTTCTCATCCAACTTGAAGGCATCAGCAAACTTGTTCAGTTTATGGAAAACAGCATTATTAACAGAAGCTAGGGAGTCTTGCCACCTAACACCAGTTACTGTGCCACTTGCTGGTCTATTAAGAAAATGTGAACATTTATCAAAATGTATTAGTCTAAAATTATTTCAGGAAAGAGGTAGAAATCATTTGGGGAGTGTTTGAGTTTTAGGACCCAGTTTTCTTAGTTTAAGATAATCTGAAAACATTCAAAAGGATTGGATTGAATTTCTCTGAATAGTTTACAGCAAGGACTTTAATATATGGGCATTTGCAGAAAAGTTAATACTGACTACAGTGCTTTGATGTGAATGCTCTCTGCCGATGGATCACTTTATTGAACTATCCGAATTCTGGAAATGTGTACCTTAACCATCGCCTTTTGTGACAGTCACTGTCTCAAGCAGGTCTGTGCTATATAGATGTTAATACAACATCAGAAAGAATAAAACATCAACCAGTTATCACCCCTTAATATTTAGTTATATTTGTTATACATTTATTTAGCTGCCTAGCAGATCCCTTGGGCAAACTCTTGAATGTCAATGTTCTATTCCTTTATGTACCTAAAAATTCAGAACTCAGGATCCAACTAGAATGTGTGTTGCCTGCATCATCTTCCTCCCTTCTACTGCATGGTCTTGTGTTCTTAAACTTTTGGCCTCTGCCTGCTAATTGAAGATTACTTGATGGTAATAGCTTTCCACTGTCTACACTACCAAACCCCAAGTTTAAAGTATAAACTCCTTATCTCAGCCTTCAGCACTCTCCAGGATCTGGTGTAAAAACTAGATCTTTTTTCCTTAATATTTATTTTTTAGTTGTAGTTGGACACGATATCTTTAATTATTTATTTATTTTTATGTGATGCTGAGGATCGACCCAGGACCTTGCCCATGCTAGGCGAGTGCTCTACTGCTGAGCCACAATCCTGGCCCTGTAAAACTAGATCTTATATTCACAATCTTATATTCAGCTCTCTATATTTTACATCATAAACCAAATTGGTCTCTTTAGTCATCAAAGGTCTCTACTTTTTTCCTTTGTTTTTGCTTTTTTCTCTGCTTGGGGTGTTTTCTTCCCTTTTTTTTTTTTATATATGTCTGCAGAGTATTACATGCTGTAACTTATGTTGCTCATATTTTTAGCACTATATTCACACACACACATTTAAGCATATAAAGACATTCACATAAACACAATCATACCTAGACATGAAAAGTTTTGGAGAGTTGTCACTAAGGGTGAAAATAGCTCATACGAGTCCAATGAGGAGACTTCTGAAAACCCGAGAGAGAGGGCCATTTTGGGATCCATGGACCCAATGAAGGATGATATCATGTCTATTTCCTAACTTTTATGGAACTATTTTGTTAAAAAAAATAAATCGTGTCTATGAGGTAAGTTCATTGCATTCTGGTTTGGGTCCATTTATTTATATTGTTAATTAATATTATTCATACTCATAAAATATAGATATAACACTCCTTAGAAAACTTAAATTTAATTAAAAAACAATTTATTTAGATATAGAGAAGCTCTGGTAAAAATTAAGGTGGTCTGAGTTTTCTCAGCAATATTGGTCATGACTTTACTTGGGGTCATATATCACGTTTGAAATAGTCTTTAAGCACATCCTTCTTCTCTTGGAAGTGTCTGGAAGAACCTTTAGACTGGATAGGGGATTGGAGTTGCTCAAGGCATCTTAAGCATCTTATTAATATCTCTAGCACATGTATAATACCAGAAGGAAAAAGAACTCTTCAATTAAAGACTTAAAATATCAACTCTTAAAAAATATCTTTTTATGTTATATCTTTATTGCACTGAGGAATATTTCCTTTGGGAGGTGATCAGTGGCAAAGGTCTTTTCCTTCCCACTGCTAAGTATGTTTTCTGTGCATATTACAAGCAGAATTAGTTATTTGAGCTATAAATGAATGAATCCATATTTTTACTCTACCTTTTACATTCCCTGTGAGGTATTCAGATAGTAGAGACCTCTGAATTAATAATGGTATGTGGGTGAGTTAGGAATATAGAAGTGTTAAGTGATGAATCACTTAAGTTGGGAAAAATGTCCAATCCTGACTGGTATCCAAAATGCTGAATGCCGTAACATAGACATAGGTAATAGCACACTCATCTAAAAATACTATTCTGGACTGAAATTTTTTTTAAAATAGTCTTCCATTGATTTGATAGAGAAGTTCAAACAGTGGGAAAAGTTTACATGTTTACATCATATATGCAATAACCAGTATTGTCTGGGCTCATTCTTTGGCTTCAAATAAATAAATTGTTCTTAATGAAATATGCAATTTTAAACCATTCAAGATAGGAGTCTAGATTATATGAGCTCTATTCTGTGCTTCCACCTTCCTTTAATCATACTTCTATTTTCAGACTTGTATTTACTGTCACCCCAAATGATGAGTCTCTAGGGCAGGCACATTTACTCTTCATTGTGTCTTATACGTGTTCATTGTTTGATTGACTCATTTATTGCTGCTTAATTATGTTGATGCACTTCGATGCTAAAAAGCAATGCTTCTTCCATTTCTTTAGGGGTAAAATAATAGGTTTCACACTTGAGCAGAAAGAATACTACACTGGACGTAAGCAATATGTACTTCTTGTCCCAGTTTTCTGTCAATCTACCATTGTAAATATTTTATTCTTATGGTCTCTGTGTGCAAAGTGTTTAAGCTCAGTGGTCTTTGAAGCCTCTTCTAACTCCAAAAGCATACATTAATATAACTATTAACATTAATGTAGTATATGTTGTTCTTGGCTAATTAATATCCTTTTATTTAATATAAAGGGTTTTTTCCTAAATAAATAATTTTAATGGAGCAGGTAAGCAATTCCTTTCAGATATCCAAGGTCACATTATAGATTTCTTAAAAAAATCACAGGGAATTATGAAAGAATCATAGTAATCATGCATAATTCTCAATTTCATACATTTACAAATGGATGGGTTACTAATAACAAAACACTTGTTTAACCATTCACATTTATTGGCATCTAAACTGTAGGCCCACAAAGAATATCTCCTGTAACAAAAGTCTATTTATTGTAACGGGGTCATAATCTATGAGAACTGCAAAGCAGTTTGCTTTTCTTCTTTCCATCTAGCCCTACTTTTTCAATATTAATTTAATATTGATTGTAAATTCTCTGATTTCAACACTAACTTGTAGAGAAAAGGATTGTTGATTAAAAATAACTATTAAGAGCCAGACATATTAGGAGGCTGGAGGCAAGAAGATTGCAAGTTGGAAGTCAGTATCTGCAACATGACCTTGCTCAAAATAAAAATAAAAGGTAGTGGGGATGTAGTTTAGTGATGGATTGCTCTGGGGCTCAATCTCCAGTAAACAAAAAAACAACAATCAAAAAAAAAATTAAGAAATAGGAAGCACAGGAAAGATAAAATGCAAACATTTGTGTTGTAATTTGAGGCAATATTAATTTCATAGAAAATGTAAAATAAAACTTGTTATCAAAGCTAAAGATGCCTCATAGAAGACATAAAATGACCTATGCAAGTTTATACAATTAGCACTTGTCATAAGACCCATTTAAAAAAAAACATGATAATAAAATCCAGATTCACTAGTATGAGAGTAAACGTTTTCATGGTTTTAACTTAATATACTTGTATTCAATCAGAAAAATGTCTTCTTAAATGCAGCAACCAATAATGAAGTTTCCAAACTTTTAATTCCTTCTTTATCTAAATTATTATCTGATTGTCACTATAAAATAAGATGTTAGACTCATATCTTTAAAAGAAATATATATTTACTTTTTAAAATTTATTTGTCCTATATCATATCCTTTATGTTTTTAATATACACATTAGCATAATTTTAAAGAAATCTAAAACAGATTCATCATCACTAAACAGCCAAATACACTGCATCCCTTGACAATAAATTCGTAGTTAAATATTATCCAATAAACTATTGAGCGATCTCTAATACCAGTCACTGTAACAGGCAGTAAAACAAAAATAAAAACATGTATAAGTTAACACCAGTGTGAATTATAGTAATATTAATACTTGACATTTATTGAACACCTACAGGCACTATCCAGTATAATTTCTAAGTATATTATCTTTTCATTTATTTCTTACAACATTTTGAGGCCCAAACAATTATTTGGGAATCAATGCAGTAAATAACACACAGTTAAACTTATCACCCTGTCCCGTTAAGCAGAGGAGAGTTACCTCTCTGACAGATTCTTTTTAAAGCCTTGAGTGGGAAGGGTCTCTGACCACATTATTGTGTGCTCATATATTTTTATACCTATCTTTTAAAAACTTGCTCTTTGTATCTATTTCTTTTATCATTCCATATAAAAATTTTTGTGGTTTTTTTGTGATTTTGTATTAGTAACATTATATCCTTTTTTTTTTTTTTTTTGGAGAGGGTCGTCAAATTATACAAGTTTGGGGTCCAACAAATCTTGGATCTGTTCCTGATGCTAAATCGTGACCCAGCTAGAGACTCCAACCTGAGGGACTCTCAGACTCAAACTATGCTTTGAACCACTGTTCTTCACAATCTAGAAAGTTGCAGTAAGAGTTTTATTTATATACACTTAGGAGATAAGTGTTCTAAACCAGCTGTATCATGTTATTGGTAAAAGTCTGTAGTTGTCACAGGCCAGAAAGTTATCCTGAGAAGGAATAAGAACAGGGTTGAGTGCAGTTGCAGGTGGCAGATACATCAAGGGAGGTTTGATTAAGGACAGAGAAAAACTCAACTCAAATTTGCCTTATTATCCTCTGGGGTTTTAGGTCTAAACCTTACCATTTATTAGTTCTACCCATACCATATTTATTGAATTTATATGCCTGCAAAGCTGTCCTACAGCTGGCAGAGTCTGAAAATTATTGTTACTTAACATTAATGGGCAGGAACATTTTCAGTGGAAATTTTAAAAAATCCTTTGGTGTCAGGCATGATAACTAGAATAGAGTTGGTTCTTCCAACATTTACATTTTATTGTTCTAAGGTTTATCCTACAACCTTATTTATGTAGAGTGAACTAAGGATTTTTTTCTTCCTTTATTTGGGATCTAAACATGCTTATGCCATCAAGAAATAGTCAGGTAAACTCTGCTTGACATCACAGACAAAATCTTTGAGGCTGCTTTAACTGTAAATTGGTATCGATAGCTCCTGAATTGTGAGTTTCTGCTACAAGTAACAGACCAGTCAATTTCATACTTAAGTCACCCTTTCCTTTGATTTGCATCCATCTTATTAGAAAGTGACACTGTCTTATTGATTCCATTCAACCCCTGAAAGAGAAGATAAGGGGGGAAAAAAACTGAAAATGTGACAGAGATAAGGAGCTCTCAAGGTGATCCATGGATGGTGTCTGACGAAAGGATTGTTTCTGGTCTCAGTAAATGGTGTTAAGGGACAGCACTCAGAGGTTAGAAAAAGCCTTTTAAGGCTACCATTATGTACTTGAGAATCAGTTCTGCTACTGTCTGCTTGGTAGTAATTTAAGTGCTTTGGAAAGCAAGCTTCTCCCATCTTTCATGTTTCCATGTGCAAAACTGACTGCAGAGGTATTGCAGCTGATAGTCATATACAACCTATATCAGTTTCAATGGCTGTTTGCTGCTCATTACTGAGTGACCAAAACGTCAAATGGGATTTCTTATCTCTAGGTTTTTCACTTTGGGTAATAATCATACTAAGTGTGTGATCCATTTAACACACACAACATCTCTGTGAGTTATGCCCTATCATTGTATATTGCATAAAAATTAAAAAATGGTGCTTATGGAAATTGAGTGACCCAAAGAGGTTAGTAAGTAGAAGACAAGCATTTACACAAACCGTGTACCAAGATCATTCTCAGCACTGTGTCCTGTAGATTATGTTTTGTCATAAATGGGGACAACATTCACATACTTTGAGATATCCAAAAACCCTATTGATTATTCAAAACCTAACTTTTGCCTTTCTTGAAATATAGTAGAAAAATGTACTGAATCCGTCATAAAAGGCTGTGAGTGACAGGAAAGTGACAAAAGATGAATAAGAAGATTTTACACCAGGGGTGAAGCCAGTCATATTAATTCCATAAGCAGTGGATTGAAAGGTATAGAAGAGGAAGTATTCAGTTTCTAGATTTTGTGAGAGCACCTCTTTGCATTTATTTTTAAAAGAAATTCATTATAATGCCTTATTTTGAATTAAGAGAAAAAAAACACCAAAATGAAAATGAAATTAGCATCCATTATCTTACAGGAAAAATAAGGCAAAACAAAAATACTATTAGTATTTTGCAAACATCAGAACTGGAATCTGCAAGTGAAGGATATCCCAGGTGACTGTGTCATGGTGAAGTTTGAAAAGTGCTGGCCAGCACTATGGGCAATGGGTTTCTCTGTGACTCTTTGTCTCCAGCCAAAATTGCAGTTCACAATAATTACTTCTTTTCAGTCCACCTTGAACAGTGTATTTTCCTCCCATATCCATATGTTGCTAAAAGTTTCTGCTTCATCATCTTTGGGCACAGTTGAAGAATTGGTAAATGCCTCTAGGGTACAGGTTGACACAAGTGTCAGATTCACTATTCTGCCCTTCATTTATGACTGGGATCTCATCTCTTTAAGTCCATGCTGCATTAATGTGTCTCTGGTGCCTTCAACAGATTTTTAAAAATTCCTCCAGCTTTTTTAATTGTTCTCCTTGGGAGAGTTGATCTGACACAAGTTAGTTTGCCTGGGTCAGAAGTGGAAGGCTTTTTTTTTTTGTTTTAAAAGTACATTCACATTTTTCTCTCTAATGATTATAACAGGTTTTCATTTTCATATTTACCTATTTAGTAGGTAAAATAGATGTGGTATGTGAGATCATGTAGGCATTAAAGTTATCTATGAAAAGTTAATCGAGAATTCCAATATTATTTATTTTCAATGTAAAATATCACTATTGTCATATTTTACATATATGCACAGACATATATATCACAAATTTATGTGTTTATATGTATGTGTTTGTGTATTTTATTAGGTTTTCTGGATCTGTTTTCTTATTCCTACTTGGACATTTCACATTTATTTCATGAGCATCAAAATATGACAACATATAAAAACATACAAGTCTATATATAGAATTTCAAATTTCATTTCTTATTAAAATCAACTATATAGAGATAAACATTACATACATATATATATATATCAAGATAAACATTACATAATAAAGCTTTATTATGTAATGTTTATCTTGATATAGTTGATTTTAATAAGAAATAAAATTTGAAATTCTTTATTCTAAAATTGTCTTATTAGAAATGTTATCTGATTTATATGAACCTGAATGTTTTGTTAGTTCTTATATTAATTATAAGTACATGATAACTTTTTTCATTTTACTTAGTCTTCTTCCAGATAGGTAGAATGCTGCATGAAGGCATTATCTGCATCATTTGTGGACATTACAGCATGTGCAGTGCCTTTCATGCTACTTGGCAGATATTTACTATCACTCTCTGTTTTTTGAAATAGAAATAAACTTGTATATTTTTATGGGAAAAATGGCTTTCTTTTTATATTAATACTTTATATCTAGAAGCGTATGTATTTCTTCCATTCAGACAAAAAAAATCCCTGTGATAGGCTGGTGTAAATAATTACCTTTTTCAAACTTTGATGTGCATACAGATTACTAAGAGGTCTGTAAAAAGTGTAGATGTCTTTTAATCAGTAGATCTGAAGCTAGGCCCAAGATTCTGCATTTTTATTAAGTACTTTGTCATTGACAGTGTTACTTATCCCTGGATTTAAAAAGGTCTCAATTCGTCAGACTTTTGGCAAAAAAAAAAGTATATTTAAATTAAGGAATCATGCTCATTAGGAAAGATTTTACCTCACTAATATACTAGCAGTGATGCATGTTTAAAATGAGGCCACTGGATTCTATATGTATACCAATACATTCATTAAGCAAGTATTTATAGAATACCATTAATAAGTAATCATCACTATCTTAAACATTGGCATAGAAAAATAACAAGAACATACACCTTCAAGATATTCCTAACCTAATTAATGAAAAGGAAAGACTCAAACAAAATTGCAACACACTAAATTCTGTAGTAGAGCTCCATTTAAAGGAAAATAGTGTCGAAGGTGAGTGTGGCTGAAGCACCATATCAAGGGGGAGTAAGATACAAATAAACATGGAGAGTGAGGTACAGGTCAAAATGTGTAGCTTGTGCTAACAAGCTGTACTTTGACCTAAGAGCAAGAGAAGCATCAAAGAATTCTAAGCAAGAAGGTGATATGAATAGATTTGCATGTTGAAAACATTCCTCTGGCTGCTTAGTGCAGAGAACAGTTAAGAGATGGATCAGAGTGGGTGAGTGGCCAAGTGCAGTGGTACACCTTTGTAATCCCAGTGATGCAGGAGAATTTCAAGTTCAAGGCCAGCCTCAGCAACTTAGTGAGACCCTGTCTCAAAATTAAAAAAAAAATACAATATAAATTAAGAAATTAAAAATTGGATGAGCATTTTGCAATTTTAGAATTCCAAGTCTAAGCACACATTGCTCAGGTGCCTTTTAGCACATTATAGCCTACTATAACCAAAGGATAGCCACTAAGCTCCAGGTCATTTGTGACCACACACTTATATGATAAGGAAGTCAGGACAAATCAGTAATTATCCAAAGAGCTGGAGATTAATGAAAGACATTTTTAAAAAATATTTGTGTAAGCTTAAAACCCCAAATGCATCATATTTTATTTAAGAAATATGTCCAAAAAGTGCAGTATAATTTCTAAGAAATATAGCAACACTTGTTAATCAGAACCCTTTTTTTATTCATCTTTTTGCCCATATACAATTTTTATTTAGAGTTTTGTTCAGAATCTTGAAATTCAATCCAGTACATTTTGCACACACTCATTTTCTTTTTAAGAAAAGCAAAAAAGTTAACAGGTATTCTGGAAACTACAGATAGGCCAGAGATAATGGAATTCCCACACCAATAGTTTCTGCTTATAATTTCCTATGTCATGAAAACCATAAGAAATAAAAAAAAAAACACCAGATTTTTTTTGTGGTATGAAGATGAAAATCTGCTTATCTATCTATAGATAAAAAATCCACCCTTTGTAAAAATGTGTAAAGAGCCTGACAAGTGATTGAGATATCCTTTGAGCACTGTGAATTTCAAATCTTAGGGGCAGCATTTGTCACATGGAGAAACCAGGATGCTTCAGGATGAGAGCAATTATGAAAATGTAACACACCCTCAGAGATGCATCGTGACACTGAAGAAAATGCCATTGAAATAATGAGTCACCCATTAACACTATCAGAATGAAAGAAGGCCTGTGTGAGGAAAATAATTTGAATTCCATCACTTCTTGCAGTCATGGGGTCACAAGCATATTAACAAGTGACTGACAAGTCTAAAATAAAATACATATGATAGACCTATCTTTCTGAGGACAACCTCTGGGAAAATAAAATAAACTGCTAGGAAAATAATGTTAAAGTTTGTTAAATTAAGTTTCTACAATCACGGGTGCCTCTCTCTTGAAAAGAAAGGCACACTTTACATGTTAACTGCCTGATGTCTTTGAATAGCACCTGAGTCTAACTTTTAAGTAAAAAAAGTTCATTAGCTTACCAATTCTTTTCCCCCACTAATTAATTCTAATATGAATGCAGTTTTTAAATTAATTTATTTATTTTAATTAGGTATATATGACAGCAGAATGCATTTTGATTCATTGTACACAATTGCAGCACAATGTTACATTTCTGTGGTTGTACACGATGCAGCTTCACACCATATGTGCATACATGTACCTAGGGAAATGATGTCCATCTCATTCCGACATCTTTCCTGCCCATGCGCCCTCCATACCCCCCTTCCCCTTTGCCCAAAGTTCCTCCATTTTTCCCCATTCTTTCCCCCTCCCTGTTATGGATCAGCATCCACTTATCAGAGAGAATATTCAGCCTTTGGTTTTGGGGGATTGGCGTACTTCTCTTAGCATGGTATTCTCCAACTCCATCCATTTACCTGCAAATGCCATAATTTTATTCTATTTTAATGCTGAGTAATAAAACTGTCTGACTGCTCATCACCCTGCCAGCATCAATAAGGGACCAGCAGTACTTGATTTTCATTACTGTCACTTTATGGGTATTATATAACTTTGACCTTCATGACCAGTTACTTTATTTTCTAGCTTCCTGATAATGGCAGGGATATTAAAATATTATTTTTAATACAGAATCTTTTTTCTTGATGATTTCTAGAAAAAGTTATGTTCTGTTATTTCTTGTAGCTCACCAAGTATTTATTAGGGAAAATACCAAAAATTATAAATGTATCTTGAAAAAGTACATTTATGTCTCTTTTTATTGGCAATCTAGCACTTTAGTGAGAATTGCAAATGGAATGTGACAAAGCTCCTGTCTTTGAGAGGTTTAAAATCTTATTATAGAAATATATTTGCATACTTGAGACAGTTGGTGAGCAATAGCTGACACAATCCAGCTATCTGTTAGAACATTTGGGACAGATCATGTGAGAAATCCTCTTGAAACTACATAACTTGAGAAGAGATGGATGGTACAATTAAAGGAGGCTATTGAAGGAAAGCAGGATTTACCTGTAGTGAAGCATAGTGGGTATGTATATTAACGTAGAGGTCATCCACACTGAGGTTTCCACAGTGGATTTCAGGTTTTCTTTTCTTTTCCTACATCTATGTTCAACGGCCCAACTAGCCCGTCTGTATTTCCTGGTTTTGTTCGTGATCCCTATTCCTGGGACTCTCTACTCGGACAGTTGTACCTATTCAAACTCAAGTTCCATGATTTCCATTTCTACCTATCACCTAAAATCCATTATTTCCACTAACCTATGGATTCCCCTTAAACATTTAATGTCTGGCTTCTATAGAGTATTAATTTTTCTACTTTTTAAAAAACTTGACTAGAAGGCACACATCTCACCCTAATATGTGTAAGTATTAAATGTTAACTAGGGATATATGGTAAAATTAAAGCATACTTTTAAGATGATGTTGCTAAGATGTATGTCTTCTTACCCTGTTTATTAAAATAATGACTGCTGGACATTATATAACAGGTCACATAGAAGTTACTTCAGAATCTGTTTGGAATAATCAACAGTTAATCCTTTTTTCTTTGTTGTATTTTTAAAAGTAAGATAACAAATGTTTATACTTTCTTTTTTTACATTAAAACATACTTAGACTTTCCAGTAATGATAGCATGTTTGAAAAAATATTCCAATTTTAGACATTTATTAACTCAGCAAGTTGATGAATAAGTGAGGAGAGAAATAATTATGACTAATTTTTTGGATTGTTAGTGATATCTGCATGCTTAAAATTCTAGGCACAGTTTTTTATCAAATGAAATTAAAATGAATGTAGTTGTTCAATTAACCAGATATTATTATGAAAATATCATACATACTATTTCTTCAAATTTGAAGAACATAAATTTAAAGACTAGTTAAAAAAATAAGATATTTAAGCCAAGGCCAATAGTCAAGGTCAATACATCTAAGAGAAATAATTGAAGATAAATTCTGGTAAGGAACACAATCTAGGTAATCCAAACACAAGTTTTCTCTTATCCAACTGATGAGTCTTAACCTGGAGATTGTCTGTGAACTATTAACCCCTATTACCTTTATACTGAAGCAAATAATAGCCACCCAGGATTAAATGCTCACAACATTTTTAGCACTGGAATTAATTCCTAAGAAGAGAATTTGCTATGAATAAAATTTTGATTTCAAAATTTCTCATTTTTTTCACCAAGAGAATACTTAATTGATGCAGATGTGTTAAGCATTCACCACATATTCATTCTTAGACCTCATAGCATTGTACTTACATAAACTGTGTGGAAGCATAAACACATATATTGTGTTTATCTTCAAATGTAATATAATTATACCAAGTTTTCAATATGCAATAGATTATTATAGCCTCTGAAGAGAAAATGATTTGGAGATACTGATACCTGGACATGTTGCACCTCAAGAGCTTACACCAGTGAGGGTTGCTGAATAAGGGATCAGGAGGAGCTTAGAGGTGAAACAGATCTAAGTCCTCAAGACTCTCCAGTTAGAATTCATAGAAGGAATAGGTATGTAGGCCAAGATTTTCAATGTGTGAATTTTTACTTATGAGCCTGACTTGCTCATCAAAATAGTGGTCATAGCCGTAATGACCAAGGAACTTCACTGCACAGCATAGTGCAAGTCAACATATCCTGAACCTTAACAGAGTGTGCAAGCTGAGTTAGCAAAATATGTTGTGTTGAAATGGGTATAAAGTTATTTACCTTTTTTAAATCTCAATAAGAATAAAAGATATATGGAAATAGTGAGATATTTAGGTATTGATTATTTTCTATTTCATTTTAGCTTCTTTACTAGTTCCCATATTCTTCTTATATTATTTTGCAATCTATCACTGCCCCAGAAAAGCAGCACATCTAATGATAACTAGGAGTCTTTTCTAAGAATAAGAAAAAACTGGAGGAAGAGTATTTAGTTGGGTGTTCATACATACTTGAAAGGCTGGCAGGAAAGTGTTAGAATACAATTTTTAGAGAAGAAGATTTTATGGGCATACAGAGAAGAAATCTCAGATAAGTAAAGTTGTCTAGTATCAGAATCAGCAACTCTAAAAAGCAGTGAACTCCATCAGGAGTCTTTCCACTTTAGCCTAAAAATAAACATATTTCACTGATTCTATATGAAAGATTGGGAACGACTGTTACAGAATCGCTGTAGATTCTTAAAAATCACAGATTCTATGATATGTTATAATTTTTTATCATGATTTAATGAATTATTTATGGAACCTGAAAGGATTTTGAAATGTAATAACAAGTTTGAGAAACACCATCCCATTGTAAGATATTTATCTGAATTAAGTAAAGGCTATTAACAGAATCAAAGAACACTGAGCTGGGAAGTCAGGACACCCAGGTTCTGACCTGGCATGGATAATGACAGTATAGGTGCAGTTAATTTCTGATGATCTTAAGATCTTGGCTACAGAATCTTGCATTATTCACCACTGAGGTATCCTTCAGCTTTAAGTGTTATTATTTCCTTAAATGTGCAACTGTCAACTTCCTTATTCCTCATCTAACCATCTGCCTTAATTAATTTTCTGTCATTTTCTTGGAACCAAATACTCAGTAAACCATGTGCCTAAGCATCCTCAGTTAATTTCAATTGATGTATATTATGTTTTTAAACTGCATTCATTCTACGATTTTAAATCAAACAAAAGAAATATTATCTAGCTGTGTCTTCAAAAGCACTAATGATGTACCTTGAAATATACACTGGCCTCTTAAACTGGTACTAATATCCTGTGATTTTTATATTATTACTACTTAGTAAAATTTGTCACCCATAGAAATTTAATATTCAAGAAAAAAAATTATAGCCAAACACAGAACAAATGTGCATTGTAAAGAAATAAGAAAGTGGATGTTCATCACTGACCTCTTAATTTTCAATGAGATCTTATTGCTTCTGGCTAAAAGTAAATTTGAGTAGTTAAAGATAAAATGTTTAGTCTACATTTATTAAAGAGCAATTAACAGAATTATATACATATTCAGCACTACTTTTTGGGGTGATATTTCTTTGAAGATAAAACTGGTTATCTAACTTTATTACTAGAGGTTACAACTTTGTATCAGAATTAGAAATACTCAGCATGCATTGAATCCAGCTATAGCCTTGTAACTAAATTTAGGACTTTCTTACATTTACCCTATATTTCAGCTAGAATTATTATGTAAAAAAATAATGGTCAAATAACTTTTAATAATTAGTACATTTATGTATTATATTTTATTAGTAAAGTTCCACAGATTCTTTATGCAATTTTAGGCCCTAGAATTCAGGTTATTAATTTTCATAGACTGAAAATATCAGATATTTAACAGAAAATATGTCTTTTAACACTGAATTCCTCTACAGACTACCTTGCATAGTACTTCTTCATCTTCTCTATGTTATCTCCAGTGATTTAGAGTAAATACACAAAGGTGACCTATATTATGTGGTAGTGAATATTTTAGAACAATAATAATCAATAGACTATTCATTCAAGTGAATGGAGGAGAAGTCAATTTAATTGCATTTTATATTAACTTATTTTGAGAAACATACAGTAAAGAAAAGGCATTCTGAATTTGTGATGCTTATTTTAAAGCACCTGACTTTGATGGGTTTTCTTGGCAAAAATGTTAGTATGACCTGGACTTCAGCCAGTCCTTATATTGGGTTTGTTGAGGATATTACTGAATCATTGTGTATAGAATTGATTGTGGGCTTACCTTCTCAAAAACACAACTGAAATATTTGAAGTGGGTTTTACTCTCCTTCTCTGGGCTTGGAGCCTTTGGAAGAGTATTTCTCAGAGGAAATGGTTATAAACAAATTACCATGAAAGCAAAGCCCTGAAACCAAACAACTTAGACTAAAAAATATTCCTAAAAATATACTAAAATAAACTAGTAAAAATATACTACTAAAAAATGTTGTACCATAGGGATTATTTCTTTGTTTGGAATTATCAGTGCCTGCAAATTCTCAGATTTTGAATTCATAAAATAACAAAAAATAAAATAAGTAAGTGAATAAAAATAAAATAACTATATCTAGTGAAACAGCTATTAAATAATGCTATTTAACCTTATCAGGCAAGATGTTATAAGCCTTTAAAGGTGAAATGCATGAAAAAAACTCTCAGTATAATGTCTTTTATAGAATAAATATACACTATATGCTATGTAAATCTGTTGTCTATAATAAATAAGTTAAGAAGATCCTTCTTGAAAAATAAGCTATTTCTCAACTGGCTTCTGTGGAAAATAGAAACATTTATATTCAGATTTTTAACTGTAATCTCTTTTTGGGGGGTGGATACTCGGGATTGAACTCAGAGGCACTCAACCACTGAGCCACATCCCCAGCCCTATTTGGTATTTTATTTAGAGACAGGGCTCACTGAGATGCTTAGTGCTTTGCATTGCTGGCTGGCTTTGAATTCACAAGCCTCCTGTCTCAGCCTTCCAAGCTGCTGAGATTACAGGCGTACATCAGCATGCCTGGCCTTTTCCTATTTTGAATTAATGTTTAATTTTACAATATGCACTTCACTTTTGTCTATCATAATTGATATTTCCATGTCACTAATGATGCAAATCATTACCCTAAATCACATTTGTTACCCTTGGACACATGGATTTTGGAAGGATTAAATTGGTTCTGCCAAGATAATTTCATCTGGAGATGATATATTTTGGGAACAAAAACTTATTTAGAAAGAATATTTGTGAACCTCACATACCTACCAGCTAACATGCTGGAAATTTAATGTTTTCTTTACTTGAATTATTGACTTTTCTAATTCTTCACAATTATATCATTTAGGGGAAAAATTATATAGCAATTATAAAATTATGTAGCAATACATATGGCTATTTATTAAGACTAACTATGAAAAAAAGGCTTTACTATCTCTTGTAAAGAAGTCATACTTCTTAGTTTTCTCAGTATATATCAGTAGCTTCTGAAGGAACTATTGAATTGTATTCTGACCCTTAATAATTATTTGTAATGAAGCCAGCTGTGCCCCAGTCCTAGGTAGGAAGCAATTGACATTATTTTCTTTTCTCTTTTTTTAACTTTATTAATTATTATATAACTTTAGGGGAATTTTACTTTAGTCCTGTTTTATGGGATTAGTTTATTTTATGCAAGGGAGTACTAAAATTTAATATATAGCTATAAATGTACTTGATAAAAAATAAAAAAGTCACCGTCATACAGACATTTGTTAACTCAAGTGTGGATTAAAAAAAATGTCCTAAAGAATCAAGAATAAAATGTATTCCTAGATGTGTAATAAAAACAACATAAAAGTCAAAAAATTGTTATTTTTACTCCATTTTTATATTCTAATCTATTAAGATGATATCCACAACTTAAATTATTGGCTAAAACTATTATAGTCCTTAAGGTACACAACTAACAATGTAGCATCATCAGGAGATGAACTTGGGATATATTATTTCTACTTACTACTGATTTGATATAGTAGGCACTCGTTCTAAGATGATAATGATAATATCCCTGAGATGCCCTTTTACTCGCTTCCCTGCTTTCAGTGTTTAATTAGACAAGGAAAAGCCTATTGAATCTATAATTAGCCCTTCCTTTTTTCTTTTTTTTTTTTTTTGAAGGTCTCAAATAAATTGCCTTTAGGTTTAAGGAAATTTGGCATTCCCTAAGGCTTTGAACTTGGCAGTAACTCCACCAGAATCTTAAAATTATGTTGCTATGTCCAGAAACATTTCCCAAAATTCAGAGGATTATAAATATGAATATGAAAAGTATTGGCTAAAGTTTCTGATAACTACACATATATTTTAAATATGTATAAGCTATAATAACATTAAATTTATCATTTTAACTATGTAAGTTTGAGTGAACAATTCAAAGGAATAAATACATTCACATTATCGTATAGCCATCGCCACCACCCATCTCCTGAATTTTTTCATCATCCTGAACTGATACTCTATACCCATCAGCTAATAGTTTCCCATACTTCTCTGCTTCAGCCCCTACCAGCCACCATTTTACCTTCTGACTTTATGAATTCTAGGTATTCATATAAGTAATATCATATAACATTTGTCCTTTGCCTTTGGCTTATGTCATTTAGCATAATGTTTCAAGACTTATCAACATTGTAGCACCAGAATTCATTGCCTTTCTAAACGAAATAATATTTCAGTATAAGCATATCACATTTTACTTATCCATTCATTTGTTGTTGGACATTTGTTTTGTTTTCATCTGTTGTAGTGCTTTCTTTTAGTATATATCATCTATTTTATTTTCTATGACAGCATATAACACATTATATGTCCTCACTAAATATATATTTAATTAGTAAATAAATGTGATGAAATGCAGATGTATTCAGTCGTTAGCAATTTCAATCCTAGGGTTTATGAGTTTATAGAAAATATATGACTTTGGCCTGAGTGGGAGGAACACCTCCTCCACTAGTTAGTCATATGTTGTCTCTTGACTCCACTTCCAACTCCAGTAACTCCTGTGGCTTCAAGTTTTTCACAGGTTTAATCAGGTTCACATAGGTTTGGTCCAACTACAACTTCCATCCACTGAGCAGTTGACTTTCCTGGGGTTTCTCTGACACTGTGACATAAGATGCACCCAGAAAGCAGCTCAGAGTTCATTCATGCACAAATGCATTATCTGAAATTATGAGGGAGCTAATATAAACTTTCATATGCTCATTCTTGGTCAGTGGTTAATAGAAGCAAGTGAATAAACGTTTTACTTTATTGCCTGCTATACTGAAAAGTAGTAGCTTCCTACTAAGTGTTGGTAAATCGTTTCACTTAGAAACTTCACTAGAAAGTTAAGCATTTTGTATTGAGCTCTCAGTATAACATCCTTGAAAGAATTCCAGAAATTAGTGTTGCATCAAAGACTGAAAATGTTCAGAGGTATTGGTCTACCTCATATTCCTATTCAATTTTCTTGACCCTGAAAAGAAGATAATAAAATTGGATGGTTCTTGGAAGATAATGGCAAGCTAGAGTAAACACAGGCCTAATTTCAGCTGTTATAAAAGACAAAATCAACACATGCAGATAATAATTTAGAAATTTTTATTCAATTCTAATTAATAAGGAAGATTAAAAAAAAACTTATTGCTTTTACTATAATACATTTTTAACTTTTTTTACCTCAGGGCCAGATTAATACTTCTGTATCAACTAAGATATAGTTACCAGGGACCTTGATTGACTTGAAATTGCTCCGAATATCATGCTGTTCCTTTATATTTATAACATTATACCAGTTTGATTTGGTGAACAAGAAATGGTAAGTATTAGAGATGTCCTAAGAAGAAAGACAAAGTAGCACCCACATCACTGTGTGGAAATTGTAGCCAGATTGCCCAATAAGTTAGGTGAAATTTCTACTTTCCATGATAATGTAGGTATTGCTAAGCTCTCTATCATGATATAACAAGAACCCCCATTCCTCAAGTTTCCAGTAACATTCTCCCTGCTGCTTTTAAGTCCTTATTGGCAGCCACCTTTAGTGCCCTCAGGCCACTTCTGTCTCTTTAAGCCTCCTTTAGCTTTTACTGTGTTTTTTCAACTACTACCCATAGCTCAACTCCAATATGCCAGACCCATATTTTAGATTTTTGGTTAATGCAGCATATGTCTTCCAGGTACTCTAATCAGTGTTAATTATCTATTGCTGCATAACAAAATTTAGCAGCTTACAACAAAGTATTTATTATCTCATAGTTGCTTTATGCCAGAAATTCAGGAACAGTTCAGCTGAGTCTTTTTGACTCAGGGTCTACCATGAGGTTATGGGTCAAGACATTGGTCAGCAATGCTGTCATCTGAAAGCTTAACTGGTGCTGGAGGATCTGCTTCCAAGGGGATTATGGGTCACTCACATGTTGTGGACAGGAGGTTGAAGTTTCTCATCTTCAAAATGCTGCTTGAATATTCCCATGACATCATAGGTGGCTTCCCACAGAGTGAATGAATCAAGAAAAAAGGGTAAATCAGAAGCCATATATTTTTCACCTCAGTATTTCTGCAGTATCATAGTAGTCACACAAGTCATCTCTATTCACTATGGGTAAGTATAGAAAAGCATAAGTGCTATAATAAAGGGGCCATTGTGACTGTGATGGAGGTTGGCTACCTACTACGACCTCTTTGCGTTCTGAAAGCATCATAAAAGATACTTAGGAATATTGCTATAATCTATTGGTTGAACTGAAAGAATGTTAGTTCAGAATGAATCTCAGAGTAGATACCTCTCTAGCAGGTCCAAGCTGCTTTAAGCTTCTCAGTCACACCGAACATAATGGCCCAGAAGATCTGCTGTTATGAGATACATTTCTGTTACATAAAATGACTATGTGGAATCTCTGGCTATTCCTAATAGGAGAGTTGCAGAATAGATAACTTGGGTTTGGAAGAAATACCATGTTTTCTGCAATAGAGAGTTACTCCCTTTAGGAAAAAAAAAAAATATATCACACACACACACACACACACACACACACACACACACCCTGTCCTGATTTGCTACTGGGTCCCAGTAGACGATGTATGCTAGATACCAACTAGCTCTTTGACTATAGTTCTCTATCCTGAGAGAAACCCAACAAATAAAATATTATGATTGGGAGGGTGCAGCTAAAATTTAGCATACAACATCAGTGGAGCATTTAGAATCAAACCCAGATAGATTCAGAAGATGAGGTACCTCTTTTACGTGAATTTTTCTCCCTCAACTCAGGGTTTGTAAGGGATTTAATAAGTCCAATCAAAAAGAGAAAAAAAATTCAGGCTTAATGGCTTATTGTAGTATATTGGTACTACTTATAAGTGAACTGCAGTAATACAAACAGCCCCATTTTTTTGTGGCCCTAAAGAAAGGGCAATCTTCCTATGACAACAACCTGTGAGCCTATATTTAGTTTTACTCGGTATTGAGGGATAATACAGACATTTATGGACTTCTAAGCAATGGCAAATAGCTAGCTCATTAGAGACATGGAAGTCTAGAGAAAGAGCATAGAGATGGATGTCCAATGAGAGTAAAGAATAGGTCTTTGTGGACTGCACTAGTGCTCACCCCTGAGTATCTGCATCATAAACAAAACAGAGTATTTAAGAAGACAAAAAAATTGGCCTGTGAATGTCTGTCAGCCTCTAGCTTCAAACTGACCAATGCATCAGTTTGTTATGGATGGACACAATAGTATAGCTTCCTCTCACTAACATTGGTCTAGCTATTGCCACTGCTAATCACTAACCTTCAAGCAGTAGCCAGCCAGTTGATTATATCACATATATTCTATCACAAATGGGACAGCTGTGCATTGTAATTAGAATTGACAACAACTCTGGATATAGGTCTTCCTCCTATGACTGCAGTACTTCCACCAGCACTGTTATCAGAGGATTTGCAGAATGATTGATTTTTAAGACTTATATACTTATATTTGTACAATATTGCTTCATTAAAAAGGGCATATCTTATAGTAAAGAGATATGACAATGGGCAATGAAAATAGAAGTCAGTGGTACTTTTATAGATCTCATTTCCTGAAAGCAGTTGTCTTCATTAGGATAGTGATATGGCCTATTAAAGGCTTACATTCAGAAATAATAAATTGTATAATTGGAGAAATGTTTTCCAGGATGCACTGAGTCAATAAACAAAAAAGGTTGCTTTACTATGAAAGCTCAAATGCATGGGTTAAAAACCATTGGTGAATTAGGTTTGCCCTCTCCCCATTATTCCTTATGATCCATTTCAGGAATCTGTGGTCTCTATATCCACAATCTTAAACTCTGCTGAACCAGAGGACCTAGCTTCAGGCGGAAAACCTATATTTGCAGATAGTGAGTTGGTCATAACTGTGACTAGGCAGAATGAGGATATCTGAGTAGTGCAAGGCTGTACCAGGAAACTTCTTCAAGCAAATTTGAGCAGAGAGGAGCAGGAATTAAAGAAGAAATGCTTAATCCTTCTATGCTATAAACTAACAATTTTGAAATACATTTCATAAAGTTTCTCAGAAGGTCTGTCATAGTCAAAACAAAATACCTATTGTAGTAGACAAATTGATGACATATACTTCCACTGGTTTTTCCTTGATTCCCTTTCCCAGTTTTATTTCCTTTGTGCCGTATCCCTGCTCCATGGAATTACTTTTAAAGTAAGTTAATTTCATACAGGCATTTGTCTCAAATTATACTTTTAGAATAATCCCAAAAAAGCATGCTTTTAACTATGATTGATTATATGAAAATTTCATTTACTATTTTGTCATGGTTCCCTGGAATAGAGAGGATTATTTTTTTATTTCTAAAGATTCCATTGACCTGAGGCCTTTAGCATTGTATCAGACTGGCAAATATGTCAAAGTGATTCACTTTGAGACAAGTATAACCGAAGATCTCTAATTTGATGTGGTTAGAAAATTTTGTGCATTCTGTATTTTTGAGGGAATTGTATATTTCCTAGTGTTATATTTTAACATTAATGCTAAGACAAACTATTTCTATAAGTAAAGAGCATTTATATTCACTAGAGTTAATGTTGCAACCTTAAATCCTTTCTCTAAAAAAGTATATACTAATGATTTGGCATATCTTCAACTCTATGGAACTTAGTATTTGTGTCCTTATTTCATAAATATTCTGCTGCCAGTCACATGAAACTGTCAGATTTTGTTTGTTGTTTTTCTTATTTTGGTTGTAATTATTTGGGGTGGGGGAATAATGGGATATTTTTGTTTTAGAATGGCAGTGAGTGTTACTGTTCAAATAGAACTCTTTAATTTGAATATTTATCGAGGCTATTGGTATCACATTTTCCTTTTGTAGTCAAAAATTCTAGAAATCTCCATTTTTCCCCCTGGGTAAGTTTATGAGTTTGGAAGGAAAACACAGAATTAGCATCTGTTGTCCTGAAGAATACTTTTCCTTAAAAAGTTGGCTTTAGCATACCCTTAGTTGAATGGGATCTTATTCAGAAGTTGGGGATTCTTCATTATGGAACCATGATTTCCCTTCTTGGGTTGCTCAAATACAGCTAATATCACTTTTTCTCTTTTCGGATACATAAGTACATCCAGTGAAACAATAGAAATATTTGAGAGTTTGATTGATTTATATTTTTTTAGATCTGTTAAGATTAGTTCTACTAGAGAGAATAACATAATCTTTATTCTTCATATTGAGCACTTGATGAAAAGATTGAATGAGACCATCTATACAAAAACACACTATAAACTATGCAAATCATAAATAAAATGTAGCATTAAAATAATATCTAGCAATGCAATCTAGCAATACAGTGTTTGAGGCACCTCTTAATGCCATGTTTTTAGGCTAAGAAGTAGATTTCAATCATACTACATGTATTTTCTTGGTAAAATTATGGTAAAACTACATAAAAAATAAAATGTTCATATAGTGGCCTATAATATTCTCAGAATGAGTTCCTGATAAATTTAATATGTTTTTGTTCAGATGAATCTATAAAAAAGATGAAACTTTTTAATGTATATTTATGAATCTCTGTACCTGAAAATTCATTTTCAGTTGAAAACAGAGAAGGGAATATAAGATTGTGGTAGTGAAAAGCCTGCATATCAAAGACATAGGAAATATCATAAACAAAAATATCATAAAATACCAAGTAGAAAATATATTTTAATGATCATAGAAAATGTTCATATCATCAAATAAGTAGGTTGAGATAACAACAGTCATTGAGATAATATAGAAAAATATAGAAACTAATAGAACAATTCACAGAACAGAAGGTAACTGTTCAAAGTCATATGTAATAAATATTCAATTGAAACAACAGTGGGATTTTTCATATGTATATAATTAACAAAACAGCTTTTATAATAGCTAATGCCTATCAGGATGTAGTGATGGGCTGTAGATTTCCATACGCTTCTATGAAAAGTCAGTTGAGCAACATGTATTTAAAAAGTGCAAAATCATCGAATCCTTTGACCCAGTTATTCACTTTAATAGAGTCTACCCTAAAGAAATTATCTCTGATTATGCACACTTTAAAATATTATCACATAAAAATGTGATTATTTTTGTGTAACAAAAAGGTTTTACACAACTTTTTCACATATTTTCCTCCTTATTTTAGTCAGCTTTTTCACTGCTGTGACTAAAAGATCTGAAAAGAATAATTTTAGGGAAGAAAAGTTTATTTAAGGGATCACAGTTTCAGAGGTCTTAGTCCACAGAAGGCCAGCTCCATTTCTATGGGCTCAAGGTGAGGCAGACCATCATGAAGGAAGAGTGTGGTAAAGGGAAACAGCTTCCCATTAAGAAGGAGAGAGAAAGGTCTCCACTTGCCAGATACAAATATATATACCCCAAAGCCACACACTCTCCCACTTCAATTACCACTCAGTTAATCCCTATCAGGGGAATAATTCCCTAATTGGGTTAAGACTCTGATAACCCAATAATTTCTCCTCTAAAGTTTCTGCATTTTATCACATGTGAGCTTTTGGGGGACACCTCACATTCAAACAATAATATTCTGCTCCTGCCCCCCCCCAAAGCTTAAAACCATGTGATAATGCAAAGTACATTTTGTCCATTTCCAAGAGTCCCTCTAGTTTCAACAGTTCCAAAAATGTCCAAAAGTTCAAGGCCAAATTCTCCTCTGACACTCAAGACAATCTTGCATTGTGAGCTCCTGTAAAAATTAAAAGCAATTTATAAATTTCCAATTTAAAATGGTACCAAGTAAACATTTCCATTCACAAAATTAGCGGTAGAGAAAGAAGGATTAGGACCAAAGCTAGATCAAAATCCCGCTGGGCAAACAAGGCCTGTAGCTCCATGTCTGGCATCTGGGGCACATGACATTGTGATGTCCTCTCCAAAGGGCAGATGTAGTTCTGCCTCTGTGGCCTTATTGGTTGCAGCCCAAGTGGCCTCTCTCTTGGTTTGTCTCTGTTCAATTCCTGGAGCTTTCCTAAGATGATGTCTCACAGTCCTGGCAATTTTTAATTATGGGGGTCTCCACTGAAGCTTTAGCTTCCTCTTCAAATCTCTACACCTTGCCTTCTCAGGGAGCACCTGCAGGAACTCCAACCATATTGCACTTTGCCTAGCCTCCCAGGCTTTCCTTGAAAGTCTTGGTGGAAGCCTCCATGAACTTCAGCATCCTGCATTCCTGCAGAACCAGCACCACATGGTTGACACCAAGGTCTGCTTCCATCTCTAGCAGTAGTCAACTAGTAGTTGACTAGTAGTTGACTAGTAGTTGACTGCTAGTTGCAACAAGTAGTCCCTACCAGGGACCCTTTTTGCAGCAACTTCTCAGTGTCTGGTAGGCTGAGCACTTTGAAAAAACTTCCTACGCCCCCTTGTGCAAGAAGGGTGCCCCATTAGTCTATTCTCAGGAGAACTTTCACCTTTACTGCCTTGAGCTTGAGATGGGTGTGGTCTTGCCAGCTCCTGAGATGCCCTCAAGCCACCTTTCTTATTGTCTCTCAGTAAAGTCTTCAGCGTTTCTTTAGTGGTAGTACTGTCTTTAACAAATACAACTTCCTTAGTCCCAGTTTCACTCCTGCCTCTCAAATCCACTTTTTCTGAATCTTTCCACTCTGTTTTCTGCTCCTGTTTATCACAATAAATTTGGCTAAAAGCCACCAGCAATAGCCAAGCCACCGCCTGAATGCTATGCTGTCTAGATAGTTCTTCCACCAGATTAAGAAGTCTATCGCTTTTAAAATCAGCCTCACAGAAAGTTTCAGGACACAAGTGAAATGCAGATAACTTCTCAGGCAGAACATAACATACTCCAAATTCCAACAGAATCCTCCTCTGGTCCTAAAGTCATTCTGGTCATCTGAGCTCCCACCTACTTTGGCCATTAATCTCCACTTACAACAATCTAAAATATTTCCAACTTGCTCTGCTACACATCTAAAAATTCCTCCCACCAATTCTAAAGAGCTCAAAAGGCTTCTGAACCACATGGGCAGATTCGTCACAGCAAGGACCCCACATCTCAGTACCAATTTCTGTTTTAGCCAATTTTTTTTTGCTGCTGTGACTAAAAGATCTGACCAGAGCAATTTCAGGGAAGAAAAGTTTATTTAAGGGCTTAGAGTTTCAGAGGTCTTCGTCCAGAAAGGCTGACTCCATTTCTAAGGGCTCAAGATGAGGCAGACCATCATGACATGATGGCAAGAGAAATGTCCCCACTTGCCAGATACAAATATGTATATACCCCAGAGCCACACCACAATTCCCAACTCCTCCAGTCACACCCTCCTACTTCAATTACCACTCAATCTCAGGGGATTAATTCACTGATTGGGTTAGGACTCTGATAACCCAATCATCTCTCCTCTGAAATTCCTGCATTGTCTCCTATGTGAGCTTTGGGGGGGACACTTCATATTCAAACCATATAACTCCTAATGGTGAGACTTAGCATGTGTTAGGAGATGATGGGGGTTAATGACAGTTCATATTTTATCTTGCAAATGTAGAAACCAAGACCCACAGAGGTTAAGTAATTTTTCTTAGGAAAGATCAAACACGATAGACCCTAAAAATAGATTATTGAACTTAGCAATTATGAAATCAGTTATCCTACTCACTGATTTCTCATTCATTTCTCATCAGATTTGAAAAGCCTGTTCTAATTTTGAACATTTAATTTGATACTGATATAATTTCTTATTAAAGTTTAATTACTTATAGAAGATGAAAGCTCAACTTGACTTCCACAGTGATCTCTACTTATGCACCAAACTGATTTGTCATTTGAGAGTTATATTTTAAATTAAAATTAAATTAAATTAAATTAAAACTCAAGTCAAAGAAACCATGAGCTCTTCTTTTGCTTTTCTTTAAAATGAAAGTTTAACCTATTTTAGGTCAGTAAGTATTCAAAATTTATTTTGTGTTTGTGTGATCATAAATCTTTACAAAGTTGTCTACTAGGCAGAGCACACATTCATACTTAAATTAACTAATGTAATTTTAAGTGCCATAGTTTCTGGGTATTTAGATTACCAATTTATGCGACTATTTCAAAACAGATAATTAAAACCTACATGTTTGTTTTTGCCCACAGAAAAATTATTTCAAAAGATCAAAAGAGTACATAACAGCAAAATTATGTTTCAGTGCTGAAAAAAGTAAAAAGGATATTGTCAATTCTACAGAAGTTTTGAGGTATTTCTAGACCACAGTACACAAGAGAATTGAAATTAAAGGAATAAAGACTGTCTTTTGGTTCAAAATAGTCAAAGGATTCACTGTCCAAGAAGATAAACCCAGAGGACCCCATATAGGCTCCCAGATTTGGAGCAGTAATACTTTGCAGATATCAAGAGGGAAGGGGAGAAAAGAGAATGTGCTCATAAATTCCTGGTAGAAGGGTATATTTCAGTGGATTTTTACATTATTTTTATAATCTATGTGTGTCAAAAGTTTGAAAATTTTGCAAAGCATTTGGCCAAGTTATCTGTCCAGTATCAATTGTAACTTTCTTCATAATATGGGAACCATTAAGAAAGTGCTAAATGTCCCCGAACAAATATCACTTAAATAAAGCATGGTAAATTGATAGAACAAACTCCTCTGCACCCCTAGTATAGATCTAAATATTAAAATATGAAGAGCAAAGGAAATTAACTGTCTTGTAGGTCAAATATTTATGTGTGTACCAAAATGAATTATTTATATAAAATATTGTGAAGTCATATTCTTAAAATTTTTTAAATAATTGTAGCACAATCCCAATTTTATTTAGATGCACTTTTTAATTGACTAGTAGGATGAAAGCAAATTATGAAGACCAGTTACTTCTAGGTTATGGGATTTGTGAGATTGGCATTTTTTCCTATTATTTAGCAACATTCTAATTTTTTACACTGATTTGCTTGGGTAAAAACAAGTTTTTCTTTTCTTTTTTTAGTTAAATATAAATTTTAAAACATGATCCTATGGCATGCAAGAAATAGTTTAGTATATCACTAAGCTGTTTGTGTTCTCCTTGATCCTGCTGGTAAAGTAGGACATGCTGTTCTACAATCAAATCCAGAAGGAGAAAACACATTATCTTATTTGAAGGATGCAAACATATTTAGTCAAACAAGAAACTGGCTCATTTGAGAGTTTTATAGCAAACAAGGACAGAAAGTAGTTTGCATAATTTTCTCCTGCTTCTTTTATAGTGTTTATCTTTTATAAGGCTCTTTGGAACAGTTGCTGGCCACCTGTCAATAATGTGGCCTTTTATAGACTCAACCTTTTATTGTTCTCATGCCCTTGACATATAAAAAAACAGTCTTAGAAGAAGTCAGTATTGAATATGGTGGGGGAAATACTAGTTTTAAATTTAAAAGGCAGTCCTTTGTAGACTGAAATAAAGAGAGAGTTCTGAATGACATGAAGAGAATAGACATGTTATAGAATCCTTTTTAGCAGGAATAACAATAATTTCATTATTTTATAGATGTTTGTGAGAAGTTAGCGAAGAATCACATTTAAAGTTGTAACCCATGGAAACTGAGCCAAGTAGCATTCATTTAACGTTTTGTCACAGCTTTGCATAATCTTACATTGATTGCAAGTGAAAATATTTGTGTTGTTAGTCTATCACTTACATAAATATTTGGGGTATATAAGCAGTTGTTTAGCTCCCTATTAGTTGAATAAGACATCCAATGTTTCTCTCTAGATTTACATAAAATCTGTCAAGCTAAGTGTTTCACACATATTTATTGACCCACATCCTAGAAACATTTTGCATGATACTGACTAAACACAATCTTAGAAATCTGTACACAGGAATACATTTCCATGCATAAGGGCCATTATCCAATCCCTTAAGGCGAAAGCTGCCTATCCTTTGTTTTTGTTCAATTAGATGCCAAGCTCTCTTTAAATAATCATGAACATGAACAATAAAGGAAGCAAGTTTTAAACCAGTAGGAATTCTTACTGTTCTTGTTTAAAAGCAATCTCTCTCCCTTACCATTTTTTCATTACCACTCCCTCTCATTCTTAATATTAGATTGTGGGGCTAAATTTCAATATTTATGCAGAGACACTTGATATTAAATATTACACTCTTGTACTTGGTAGGAGACTTTGTGTTTTCTCTAGTAGTTTAAGTATTGTGTTTTCAAATTTGTTTTAAAGCATTTGTGCACCTTGAAACATGTTAACTAATTGGGTTAACAATTCTTAGTTGTCAAGAACAATTTTTGAAATGTCCTTCTTCCTGTTCAATGTGTGATTATTTCAAGACTGCTTGGAGAGCAGAAGTAGACAGCTCTCCATCAGGAGTACTATGAGAGAGATCTGATCTTTTAAGAGATAGTTAATTGCACACACGTGCAATACCCAAGGTGCAATGAAAAGATAAGACAGCCGTTAAAGGCTGCAGGTGCATGAGTTCTTTTTAGGTTCTGTCATGATTATATTGCCACTTCTGCTTTCACTGGTGCCTTCATGCATTTTATTCTTTTATTTTTGCATCAGTAGGTGTTTTATAGAGCTCTGTGGAGTTTCCTTGGGATACACTATCTTCTCGTTCTCAATGTAAATAGACTTCGAATAAAATAAACCCAACAGTGTTATCTGTGAGCAGCTGCTTAATAAGAATCTGTGATAATCTTATTGCAATGGGAATTGAAATGTATTTGTATTTATAATGTAAGCTCTTCCTTGTTACCTAAGTAAACTTCAGAAATTCTTACTTATTATCAGTGTAAGATAGTCTAAAAGTTTTCTTGAACTCAATCTCTTTGTTCCTGCTGGTATTTGACATAAACCATGTAATGCCTATAATATTAAAATCTGCAAAATCAATTCTCTCTTTTTTGAACAGAGTAATTGATAAAATTCATCCAAATGTAAGCCAGGAAATTAAAAAGGTGCAATGAAACAATGGAATGTAACTAATTGTTCCATTTTATTAGTGAAAGTGTGAAGTTTGTATAAATATAACATGTAAAAGGATGTATATACACATGTGATATTCCTTATTTCTAGTGAGCAACATCAAATTAAGAATTATCTTACTTTTTTTTTTGTACCAGGGATTGAACTCAGGGGTACTCGACCACTGAGCCACATCCCCAGCCCTATTTTGTATTTTATTTAGAGACAGGGCCTCACTGAGTTGCTCAGTGCTTCTTCATTGCTGAGGCTGGCTTCGAACTTGTCATCCTCCTATTTCAGCATCCTGAGCCACTGGGATTATAAGCGTGTGCCACTAGCCTGGAATTATCTTACTTTTCTAATGAATAAATTTTACTTTTGAGAAAACTCCCATCCATATTTCTATATTTCAGCTAGTAATTTTAAAATTAACTTTTCAGAAAACTATTATCATAGATGAACAATTTCTGTAGTAATGTCAACATTATTAAAAAAAAAAGATACAAAAGTTGATGTTCAAAGAGATGACCATAGTAGAAAAATTTTACTTTTCCTAAAGAACAAAAACATATTCCCTGCACCTTTTAGGAAGTACATTTTTGTTCTTTATAAAGTAGAAAAAGAACATTTGATTTATGGCTTCATAAATAAGATACCATTATTCTTATTTTTAAAGGCATTTACACATTTTGAGTAGAAATAAAATACTTCATTTTCATATTGTAGTCGAACATTATTTCTGAAAAGGTGCTTTACAAATATCTCAAAAGGCAAAGAATATTTAATAAGAACAAATACAATTTATACCTATGATATTCTAAAATTATCCCTCAAAGCAATGTCAAAATCTTGTGTCTATTTACATTTAGTTACAGCCCCAAATTATATATAATTTATATATAATCATAAATATATATATAACATGTTAGAGATATAAATATTTGCATTATATAATATTTTACAAAGTTAACATGAAAAATTGAAGTTCTAAAAGACTATACTGTGGGTTCTGATTGTAATTTAATATATATCTGTTTTTTAAAATTAATAAAATATGTTACTGGCATCTTCTTATTTACTCAGTAAGTGCATAAAAACCAAAAGTCTTAGTAATCAGAGATAATTTTGACTGGCTTAAGAGAAAAGCATGTTTTGTCTTTATCTTCACATACCTGTGAAACAAGCATCTGTATGTTGTACCATAAATTAACTGGAATTATTTTCTTGATTTTGTTTCTGATTTTATTCATTTATTCAGTACATATTATTGAACCTGTTCTATGTATATGGTATGTACAAGACAAAGGCCTGTCCTCAAGGGGCAATTATTCCACAAACTCATTGAAATTATGATAAGCACAATGTGTGAAATATACAGGGTACTCTGAGAGTGTGTGAGATGAGATTTCTCCCTTTTTTAGGTTCATGAACCATCCATCATTTTTGAGGTAAACAACTTCACATTTATTTTAGAAGTAAATTAAAAGCCCAGAGTTTTGCTACAATTTGATTTATGAATGTAAAACTTCAATCATTTTATATCTTGTCTAGGGCAATTTTCAAATTTAAGAATTAGTGTTGTTTAGTTCTGTTTCATAGTATAAGGAAAAACAAACATTTGAGGTATGTGTGTTTTCCTTAAACAGCAATACCCACAGACTTGAAGTCAAATCACAATTATAGAAATATAATAAAATATTAATTTTCATTAATTAGTTAAGACACATCAATAATAGTTCAGCCAAAGTAAATATATAAGTTGAGTATTTTTGAGTGCCAGTTTTATAAGTTTGATATAAAATATTTTGATTTTATTTCAAGGATAAAAGAGTAACTTCTAGTAGCTCCAATCTGATTAATCAGTATAATTTCATAATTAATGTTAAGGATAGAAAACATTAATGTATCAAGAAATTTTCCTGAATTCTGTTGGTGAATTCTGAATATGTACAAGACACTATCTTTTGAATCTCAAACCTAATGGCATGTAATTTGCTTTTGAGAGTCTAATATATAGATAGATTTATTTGCTGTCTTCAAGGTGAAAAATATGGATTTCTATTTTATTTAGGTACAATGGGAAAAGAAAATAAATGTCATGATGTGTAAAATAATTCTAAAGTTTTATACATACTCCTATGTTTTTTTTATTAAAAAGTGTCTTAGGTTTTGTGATTACCAAATTGAATACTTGGTCAGTCTCTAAGAAAACATCACCAGAATTGTGAATATATATTTTTTCTTTGGGAAGTTAAAAGTAGGATTAAAACATCATTTAGTATTGTACAATGACAAATGTAAAACACCCATTGGTTGTACATTCTGTGTGGAAGAAACCACTGAGCTACAGCCAGTCTATCCATTAGGTTTTTAAGTTTTAAAGTCTTCAAATCAATACTCCGGGAAGACTGTTTCCTTATACATTATAAGTCCTTGATGGATTTTGCATAGAACTTTATAAAGAAACAATGCAGGTATTACAAATAAAGTATAACGTATTTATATTCAATGTAGAAATGATCAGTTACAATGTTAGTTACAATATTTATAGTAAGCCTCTTTTCCACTTACAACTTGATTATGCTGTTTGTAAGGAAGAAAAAAAATCAAATTTTAAACCTCTTTCTTGGTAAACAAAATTAACTGTTTTAATTAAATTTGGTGAGCATATTTTTCATATTTCATTCTGTGTAGGCTAATAATTGTTTTGTATAGGAGAAGCTGTCTGAACCTTAATCTCTAAAATCCAGGTTATATCTTGTGACTAAAAGTCAGAAGAACTGGATCGAAAAATCTAGAATGGTTGTGTTATTCATTCAAGATGTCAACTTGGCAAATCACTTGCCCCTCCTGTCTCTTGTTATTCCCATCAGTAGAATGAATCCATTGACCTACTTTAAAGGTTTTCACTCTTTAGCTGCAGAAGCCTCTTGCAGACATAGTCTAATACATAATCTCCACATGAATAAAAATAATAGTAAAATAGAGCTTTTTTATAGAAGCAATAATGAGGAAGGAGGAAGCAGTGTGCATGTGTGGACGGAGGACCCTAGAGCCCTCACCTGGCCCTTACCTTCCCTCACAACCTGTTGAAGACAGTTGAGGGTCATCAAAGAATTTCTCAAGTTCATGGAACGAATATGATCTTTACATTTTTCAAATGTAGTTCTAAATTCATAAATTGGAATTTGTCTGCTAAAGCTTTGAAAATCTTATTATTTACCTTAGAAAAAGAAATAGTATTAAAAATACAAGCTCTCTCTCTCTCTCTCTCTTTTCTAAGAAGGATTCTAAGGTACAAATCTAATATGTCATATTAAAGTCATGGACTTAAGTATTCCCTAAAAATAACTCTATAATACCAAATAGTTCATATTTAGAAAATGAATATACAAAACCCCTAATTACCCCTTAACAAAACATCCAGAAAATTGAAGAAGGTCTTTCAGTTGAATTTAAATTTCCTTATTCATGTCTATACTTGACTAGAGAAGTGAGAACATTTGATTTTTTTTTTTTGTAAATTTAAACCCTGAATGTGATTAAATGAGGATTTTTTTCAATTCTCAGCTTTGGTGACCAGAAAGGCAACACTTTAAATTTTGTCAGCAGGCATAGTACACAACTATTAGACCCTTGCAGTCACAGCCATAACAATAAAAAATTAGGCGAAAGAGAGTATGTTCTACAAAGTAGTTAATTGCCCAAGAAAAGTTAAGTCTGCTGGAGAAGCAGGCTTTCACCAGGGGCCATTTTCTTTGCCAGTTACTAGAATGGATTTGATGGTTCTGAAGCAGGAGTAATAGGTTTTCGCTGTGACTAATTTCTGATGTCCTTTATGAGCCAGGATTTCTAACTACCTAAAGTGAAGGAAATGAATAAAAGGAAACTTTCAGTAATCCCAAAAGGACTCAAAGTAAAATTGCCCCAGCAGTTACCTTATATAGGCACCGTGACACAGTTCCCTTTTGTAAAAATACTTGGTAGAGATTATTCCTTTCTGACAGGTTCCTATAGAGACCTACTTTATTACACTTCAGGGAAGTTAATGTACTAGGTCTTGAGGAATCTGTCTGGAACGTGAAGTGACTTGTCGTTTTCTTTTAGTGGCACTGTTAACTCCTGCGTTGTTTTTTTTTAGGTCCATGGGGCCGATGCATGGGAGACGAATGTGGTCCAGGAGGCATCCAAACCAGGGCTGTGTGGTGTGCTCACGTGGAGGGCTGGACGACGTTGCATAGCAACTGTAAGCAGGCTGGAAGACCCAGTAACCAGCAAAACTGTTTCAAAGTGTGTGACTGGCACAAAGAGTTGTACGACTGGAGGCTGGGACCCTGGAATCAGTGTCAGCCAGTGATTTCAAAAAGCCTAGAGAAACCCCTGGAATGTATCAAGGGAGAAGAAGGCATTCAGGTGAGAGAGGTAACGTGCATCCAGAAAGACAAAGACATGCCTGCCGAGGACATCATCTGTGAGTACTTCGAGCCCAAGCCTCTCCTGGAACAGGCTTGCCTCATTCCTTGCCAGCAAGATTGCATCGTGTCTGAGTTCTCCCCGTGGTCCGAGTGCTCCAAAACCTGTGGGAGCGGACTCCAGCATCGGACGCGGCATGTTGTGGCGCCCCCGCAGTTTGGAGGCTCTGGCTGTCCAAACCTGACCGAATTCCAGGTGTGCCAGTCCAGCCCCTGCGAGGCGGAGGAGAGCATGTACAGCTTGCAGGTGGGGCCCTGGAGCTCGTGCTCCATGCCACACTCCAGGCAAGCGAGGCAGGCCAGGAGACGCGGAAAGAATAAAGATCGGGAAAAGGACCGAGGCAAAGGAGTCAAGGATCCAGAGGCCCGGGAACTTATCAAGAAAAAGAGAAATAGGAACAGACAGAACCGACAAGAGAACAAGTACTGGGACATTCAGATTGGATATCAGACCAGGGAGGTCATGTGCACCAACAAGACGGGGAAGACTGCTGATCTGAGGTAACATTCTATTATTGTTAACCACACGTGTCTATCTGTCAAGACCACTGTTTAAAACTAACTTCTGGAATACACACCTATACACACCTGCACAACCAAGTGTGAGCGACCCCTAAGCTTAAGGCTTTTGATCTGTTTCTGTGGGATTCTCCACGTTTCTATTTTGCTCATGTTAAAGGTCCTAAACTGCTTGAGTGCATTCAAACTTTCCTTTCAAAAGTCTAGCACATGAGCAACTCTCCACGAGAAGACACTGCTCAGTTAGGTCAATAGTGCTGTTTCTCTCTAAGATCAAAGAAAACAAATTTACGTAAAGACTGGAGTATAGGGATTTTAAATTTAGATACTTATTTTGGTGTGTTAATAGAACAAGGCACACTTCTAATCTCTTCAAGTTTATAGCATTTTCAAAATTACCCTATTAACAAAATCTGCTCTTAACAATGACCTAGGGAGCTATACCTAAGTATAATTTTCTTGCATATCTTATAAAATGGGGTAACTCTCTCCAGAGAAGAAAACAGGAATCAGCAGGAAATAAGGTAAGTAAAAGGTGTTTAATCATGAGTGGCCTAGCTTAGAAAACATAATGAATTGGCTGTGTTTCTTAGGTGGAAATTATTTGGCAAATTATCTTTGGGTACATAATGAGTAGATTATGAAAGACTACCTCATTTATGATTTATTTGCTGTGAAAATAAGATTCATTGAGGATTATCTAAAGGATATGATGTTCTCTGGACATTCTCAATTTTGCTCTTGGATAAACCAGACCATCTGGGAGTGGCATATCTGGATCATTTGCATAATTGCTTTTACTGAAATATTTATGAAGTTATGATTTGGACTGAACTGAAGAAATTATAGTATCATTACTCGGAATTTTATATCATATTTATTGTAAAAATGACATTGAGAGTGTCATCTACTTTATCACACAGTCTGTTCTCTTGATTAAAAGCATAAGATAAATTTCACTGAAGTCTCAACCCATATGCTTCTGGTGAACAGCTGGATTGTTTCTCTCATGTCCCCTGGAAACAGATCACATTTTCCTGTTTACTCTGGCTGTTGGGAAGCTAAAGAGGATTGTGTGGCATGTTATGTTGTTTACCAGGCTTTCCCACTAGCTTTATCATTTCTCTAACCCTCAGTATTTTTCCTTTACCCATTCTTGCCTTAGTGATTTTGCTATGTATGGATTTTGAAATATGGAGGAAATCCTTTTTGGAAGAGGATGTAGTTTAAATAAATGAGTAAATAAAACAAGTGGATTAATCTAAGATCAAACTCTTTCTCATAATATCCTGGTTCTAGCTGCTCCTTTTAGAATATTTGCCTTTTTTGTATTCATACAGTTGTGCTTCTTTTCCAACAGTAGAGTACTTTGCTCTTTCTCCATTTTGGTTTCCTCATTCCACTGCCCTGGCCTTGCTAGTGGCTGTTTTTCCTGCCTTCATTCTCCAGGTTCTCACAAACTCTTGAAGGGGTGTGTGTGTGTGTGTGTGTGTGTGTGTGTGTGTGTGTGTGATGGGCATTTTCCGTGCAAGCCTTATTTTGCTCTTTTCTATTTTTATTCCAGAGATTTTTCTGATTTTTTTTCCTGGGGTTATTACAGTTATATTAGTTACTTGGCTTCTGTCGAGTAATGGAATGAGCCTCCAAGGCAATTTGAGTTGTCTCCTGCTGCCACTGAGTTAGCATGCTGTAGACATGTAATTTAATGTTGACTACTCAATTAAAAGTGTAATTAGGATAGTTAGCTACCATTGTATAGAGCCTAATATTCCCACCCAGTTGTTTGAATTAAGCAAATAAACTTAAAAATGTGCAAATTATTTGTCAGGAGCTTACATCTTATTAGAAATATTGTATGAAACTATAACTCTAAAATGATAGTTACATATATTCTTGACATATTAGGATATGAATAAAACTTTATGTTAAACAATTAAATTGATTATTACAATTTTTCTTTTCTATGAATTATCATGTATGATCAAGAAAATTAAAGCCCTAGTGAAAAAGTGACAAAAACCAGGCATTTGGGCCTATATTTTACTCAAAATTACAGTAAAACATCATGAAGCCAATAAAGTGAAGAGTAAAACAGTAGTGTCACAAAAGCACAGGACCACAAGTCAAGGATTTAATAATTAAAGCATTTGACAGTCCATCACATTCAGAAACACTTCTATCATGTAAGAGGATAAAAAAAAAAAAGTCATTCAACAAGGTTTAAAATGCCCTCTTATAATAACTAAATGAATTTATCCAGATAAACCTAAGGATCTTGGGGAAGCTGTCATAAGTAAATACAGAATTGCTGCTAAAATGCCCAAACTGAAGAAGATAAATCTGCCCTATTTCCTGCTCTCAAACAGACTGAAATCTGTAATAATAAAAAGCACAAATGAAAGCCCATTCTTTTATGACAATAGGAAACAGTCACAGTAACAAGCCACAATTGATACAGAAGATTTGGAAGCATGGTAAAATGAGATCTAACTGAGGGAAGAAACTTAGGGGGGCTTTATGTCTTGCCAGCTTTTGTGAACATTCAAAATCAAGTCAGTGCCACCTCCTTAATGGGGCAGGGAAAGGGGCTGCTGAAACACCCTTGAGTCTGATTATGAACAGAATGTTGGGTAGGCAGGACTGAGCTAGAAAGCCCACCATGAATCATTACCAACTGAAGACTAGCAGCTTGCAGACTGAGGGTTTAACATTTCCACGAGGAATGGAAGAGAATTCTGAATCTCAAAGGCTTGAGAACCAAAGGCTGTACTGGAGCCTTACCCAGGACAAGAGTTAATATGAAAGTGTATTACGCATTTCTCTGGGAAACCAAAGACATTAGGTGAAATGTGGTTTTCTGAACCCAAAGCAGAAAGATTTGAGACTGAGCTAGAAAGCCCACTTTGAATCACTACCCTTTATTCAAACAGAGATAAAGGTCTGGGGAAGTAACTCAGAGGCACAGAACTTGACTAGTACGAGTGAGGTCCTGGGTTCACTCCCCAGCACCACACACACACACACACACAAAAAAAAAAAAAAACAGAAGATAAGAAAATAGAAAGAACTTAAAATAATTTTGTAGAACTGAGGAAAGAAATAGAGAAGAATTATAAAATAAGGACAGAAACGAAATTCACACAAGAAACAAACAAACAAAAAACAGAAAACGAGTCGTAAGAAGAACCAGTGGTATGAAGAATACTTTGAGAACACAAAGTAAACTATCTTAAAGAATAACTGCATGTAGAAGATTATCATAAAAATACCTTGAAGATTATTTAAAAAAAAATCTGGTGTGCTTGGAAATAGAAAAATTAGGACAAGACAAAACTTATTAACAAAAGACTTTCCAGAAATTAAGGAAGACTTTCATTCATCTGTTAAACTTGCACAGGCCCCAAATTCCACTTAGAAGAAGTTAAAATAATGGCCTGATGGATAATCTGATATAAATCAATTTTGTGCATTTCCTTTGGCAGTGATTCCTCTCCTAGGAATTTCTTCTAAAATATATATATATATCTAAATATACAAATATATGTACAATTCTCATTGTAACATGTTATAGAAAGACAGCCTGAATTTTATCAATAAATGACTAGTTAAATCATGGAGCTTCCATATGTGGAGTATCATATAGGTATTACCAAATGAAGTTTGTGATTAAACATGAGGGAATAAATGAAGTTTTATGCCCCTCTTCTACGTTGAAATCAGCCAGAAACACCAATAAGGAGATAAACATCTACTGCTCAAAAAAAAAAAAAAAAAAAAAAAAAGGAGGAGGAGAAAAATGGAGAAATGAGTGGAGAAAAAAGGAAATGGAGTGTCTTTATGATAAATGAGGATCCTCTTTCAGGATAAACCCTGAAATCTACAGGATAGACAAGCAGGACCTAGAATATGAAAGCATGAAATGGTGAACCCTATCCAAGATCTTTCTAGTGGGTGATCTCAATAGGGAAGGGGCATGGATGAGCCACAGAGGATGTGAGGAGGTTCCTTAGGAGCCAGCCCCTCATCACTGACTCACAGGGGAAGTGTAGCTATTGGAGAATTAAGGTAAATGTTGTTCCTTAGTTTTCTGGCTAAGAGAAGTTGTTGGAAGTGAAGTGGAGGATGGGCAAAAGGAGGCAGCTATCTCCAGACCATAGCCAGCATAATCCTTGATTTAAAGTGTTGCCATGAGCCATCCCCACCTCTACAATGCTTTAGCTGTCCCATTTCACCTCTAGAATATGCACATAGAAGGCACAATGTGTTTTAGGAAAAAGTCTGAAATCTGCTCAAACACAAAGGCATTTAGTGGAGAGTAGTGCCTACTCTTGAAAATGTCTTCCATTTGAATGCACTTTATTTTGTCACATTGTCTGACAAAGACAATTAATTGTAATTACAAGTCCAATAGAAACACTGCCCAGAAGTGTGGGAAATTCAGTAAATTCCTGAGGGAATAAAACAGAATTAGAATCTTAAAAAGATTTTTGTGGGCTAATCCAAAAGCAGGAGGTCTATGCAGATTCTAAATAAATGCATACAGCAAACACTCGGGCACAAATAAGGAGGGGTGAGAAATGAAGAACAAAATAATTAACCACCCATAGAAATGCTGATACAATGCCTTTTTATTTTTCATTTGCCTTATCAATTTCATTTTTTTCTTTTAAGTACCTATATAATTCCAGCCAGAACATTTCAGATAGTTATGAATGATGCTTCTTAGGTGGCTTTCTGATTATTCTTTCTAGCTCTGATATGATATTCTTGACACACCTTTTCTCATCTTCAAAATTAAAAATTGTTGACCAGAAAATTACATTTCTTCTCAAGACAGTCAACCTCTTTCTGTTTGATTTCTATTTCACCTTAGAACACCAGTTGTTAACTGATCCAAGTTTCTGTTTTAGCATTGCTTTTTAGAATTGTGGTATAAAACTATTGGCACTGCAATAGTCTGAAAATTGGCTGAATTAATGGGAAGAATTAAACTAATGGATGATTAGGAAACATAAGTGCTACATAAGAAACCTAAGCATTCATGATACACAGAGTTGAAAAAGAAATTTAAATTTTCTGGGACTCAGTATCCTCATACATGTAGTGGTGTGGGCAGTGATAGAAGAGAGACAAAAAAAAAAATCTTTAAATGCCTTCCATATTCTGTGATTCTTATGAACCCAAACAAAAACCATACCTGAAATTGTGATCATAAAACCCTATGTATCTTTCTTGGCAGAAAGTTAATTAATTTTTAGCATGTTCCATGAATCAATTTTTTAGTGAAATATCATGGCAAATTTACATACAGTGCATATAGAATAACATAGCTCTCCATGGTCTTGAGAGCACCTGCAAGGTTTTGTACTTGGTGGATATATGGTTCCTGAGAACCCATTTCCACACTACAACTTTTGGATTGGTGAAATTGCAAATTTAATTCTACTGTTACTGGAAAAAAAAAGGAAGAATATTGCCCGCTATTTAAAGTAACACTGACTCCTCTTAGGTTATTCAGAATCCATTTATAAAATTACTACTTCCCATTCATGAATAGCAGGCATTTAGATTTTAAAACTTTCTTTAATATCCAAAGTATTGATATGCCTGCCAGATATTTATTCTGATTTCTTATGAGCTTATCTCTGCTGCCCCTTTACCACACCTGACTAAAGAATTATATAAAAAAAAAAAGCCATTCAGTATGTCCATGCTCTTATGTAGACTGTAGATGGCTAAAAAAGAAACCTTGTACCTGTCTCAAAATATGGAGCCAATCAGGCAGTGTATTACAACAGATTAGAGGTCCATTGTCAAGCCTCATTCTTCCTGCCACTGTGCCTGAGGATGACCTTGGAGCAGAACATTCGTGAGGCCCCTAGTTTTCTGATTTCTGGTGGGATTCTACCAGTAGGAGATGGCAGTAGTATAGATATAGCAGAAGGTGGGAAGACAGAGAAGTTGGGTAATTTATCCCTATCTGTTCATGGTTCAGCAGTGACTGAGTTCCTCTAACAAAGACCATGACCCCTGTCCAGCAGCTTTCTCCTTAGCTCTAGGTGTTCCTGGGTGCTGACAAAATCTTTTCCTTTCTTTTCTTCATCACCTTAGAGTGGGAATGTGTCTGTGGTTGCTAACCCCAAGGTGCTACCTCATTTCTTGGTGATTTCTGTTAACATTGCCACTCTCGTTTAAAAAAACAAACAAACAAACAAACAAACAAACAAAAAACAAAACCTTCTATTAAACTCTTCTGAATTAACCCAAATGAGTTTGCAGTCCATTTTCTGCTGCCCAGGACTGATATATAATAGCTCTTCTGGGGTACCATGTCAGAAACACAGGATTACTTTGGTGTCGTTGTTACATTGCTTATTAGTTCATTTACTATACATTTATTGAACTACTTTTTTTTCAACAAAATTAAAGACTTTGAGGCATTCTAGGTGCTGGAATATATTGACAAAACCAAATAAAACAAAGCACAGACCCAATTTTCAGGGACCTATTTTTTTTTTTTAATTATAGGAAAAATGGCACAAAAGAACCAGTAAAATACTAAAGGCATTCTCTCATGTCAATAGAAGAAAGACAGCACATGCAAATCACAACTGAGGTAGTGAGTTCTTCCTGGAAGGAAGTTGATAGAATCAGGAATGGCCTCTTGGAGATAATGATGCTGATGTTAAAATAAATAGGTGTGCATAAAGTTGAAGAGGCTGATTTGCATTATTAATGGTTCCATTCACAAGCATATCATGCCTCCATGTTGTACACACCTCAGGTTCTAAAGAGAGTAAAAATTAGCATCAAAGAGAAACTGGGAAATCTAAGGTGTCTTGGATGTCAAGTTTAAATGTTTGGACTTCATATCCTCTGGGTCTAGAATCTCTACAATTATTATAGAGCATAACTATATATATATATATTATATACACACACATATGTACATATATGTTTATTTACTTATAAATTATAAAAAATTATAATTATAAATTATAACTTACAAAAAGGCAGTATTATAAAAGTATATGCATTATTCAAAATATTTAAAACTTTAAGATAAAGAAATGAGGAAATAATATTTGGCTTATTTTTATGGTTCCATATTATCTTTAATGAGGACCTTAATGCAAATTATTTATGAGGAAGTACATTATTACTGGGTTTTTAATTTATTTTACACATATTTATTTTATAAATATATATATATTGTTTTGGTCATCTTTTTTTCTGTTACTGTGACTACAAGACCTGACAAGAACAATTTAGAGAAGGAAAAGTTTATTTTGGCTCATGGTTCCGGATATTACAGTCCATGGTTGGCTGACTCCATAGCTCTGGGCCTGAGTGAGACAGAACATCATAGTGAAAGGGCATGGTGGAGGAAAACAGCTCAGGATATGGTGACCAGGAAGCAACAGAGGGCAGGTCCGGGGTCGGGGTGTGGTGAGAGAGAGAGAGCACTGTGCTCCACTCACCAAGAACAAATCATAAACCCTAAAGGCACATCTCCAGTAAACTACCTCCTCCAGTCATATCCTACCAACCTACAGTTACTGCCCAGTTAATCCATATCAGTGGATTAATCCACTGTTTAGGTCACATCTCTCATAATCTAATCATTCATTTCTGAAAATTCTTACATTGTCTCATACATGAGCTTTTAGGGAATACCTTATATCTATGTCTGCTTTGGGTCTACTTTCCCCCTTTATAATGAGACTGAGTGACTGCAGAAGTGTCAAGTCTTCCACTGTCTTAATATTTGCATGTTCCCTGAAAGTGCTGCATTTGGAACAGAGTGAGATCGTGGAGTGATAAATAAATAAAGCATGCACTTTATCTATAATAAGTTAAAAGGAAGCTCATACATGTTCATGCTCCTACAAAGGGTGTTTATATTTTCAATTCAAAATATTGGAGCAATTGGACATGAGGACAAATGCTGAAAGCTATACTGTCCATGAAACCAGCATTAGAATCCACAGTAACTGCATAATTGCTGTGGTCAATATTATAAAACAAGATCTCTGCTTTGCTTTTTTTTAAATTCTCATTTAATATTCCTCACTGATTATGATGTTTTTTCCTTCAAACTTATGGTTTGTTTATGCATACCTCCCATTCTGATTTGTTCGCCTACATTATTGTCCAAGTTCAATTCTATTTCTTTCTGTACTTTCCCTCAATTTATTTTCTTTCCTTGAAAAAACAGATACTATTGTACTGGAAAAACTGAAGAGCTCATTCATTAGGTCAGGTCCCAGATCATTAAAAATTACATTTTGTTAACTATTGAAAGTTTCCTCAGAATCAAAGATATATGCCAACACACATCTACTTATATGTATATAGTTATAGTCTATGGAATAGCAATAGGTGAGTGGCTAGATTAAATTATTTTATGGAAGAAAGAAACAATACTAACCTATATAGTCTCCAACTAAGGCAATGCGAAGCACATAATCAGCTCCCAGAAAATGCTAAAGTATTGAATTTTAAGGAAGGTTTTCAGTTTTCAAAGTTGGGTTTTTTAGTAAATAGTAAATCAGCTGAGGTAAAATGAAAATTTAAGAGATTATAAAAATGACCAAAACGTGTAAAAGAACATTCTCAAAAAGTATATAGTATCCAACTAAGAGAATATAGATTTATATTTGTTTCATTCATGAGTCATCATTTAGAATATGTCTCAATAGTACATTGCCTATTTAGCACTAAACAATTACTGTTGCATAGTTAAAATATACATTTTCTGGGGCTGGGGTTGTGACTCAGCAGTAGAGCACTCGCCTAGCAGGTACGGGAAGCTGGATTCGGTCCTCAAGACCACATAAAAATAAAATAAATGTATTGTATCCAACTTCAACTAAAAAAAATTAAATATAAATTTCTGTAAAAAATAGAAAATGTGCAATTCTTGGTATTGCAGATTTACTGTAAATTCTGAGCACTTGTTTATTTAATCTTTGTTAATGAAAACTTCTTTACTAATGGTATCTGTCACTTCTACTTTTATATCATAAGCCACCAAGCTGTTTAGTCATTGGTACCAATTAGTTGGCATTGATAGCAGCAACTAAGGGCTCATATTGTCAGTGTCTACCTGTAAATATCTGTCAAATTCAAGAATATCCAAATGACCACCAGTGTTGCTTCCTACATTCTAGGGTAAAACTATCTATCTTACTTTGGCCAGGATGTCTTCATCTCCCTCTCACTTCCCAGAAGTATTTTTAACTATTGTGTTTAGGAATGATTAACATATAAAAAGGCATACATATTTAATGTGAAGTCATGTGTTGCATGAAAATGTTTTGGTCAACATAGACCACATATACAGTGGTCCCATAAGATTATAATGGAGCTGAAAATTTACTATCACCTAGTGATGCTATAGCTATTGTGACTTTGTAAAAGCAACATATTACTCATGTGTTTTAGAAATGCTGGTGTAACAAACCTACTGCACTGCCAGTCATATAAAATCGTGGCACATATAGTTACACACACTAGGTATGCAGCAGCCTGTACTATTTAAGATTTTATCAATATATTCTCTAATGTATATGGATGAAATTGTCTAATAATGCATTTCTTAAAATGTATTCCCATATTTAAAAAATGCATAACTTTATACAACTAGCTGAGTTTGGGGATAAGAATATAGACATGAAGCTATCGAAGCCATAAGTGTATCCTAAATAGTCTCCTAACCCTTTTATTGTTATTACATTATTATAATTATTTTGTGTGCTAAGAACATCTAGTATAAAATCTACCATCTTAGAAATTTTTAAATATACAATACAGTATTGAGTATTTTTTTTAAATGAGGTTTCTTTCACGGGACTATTGTACAGAAGGAAGGTGGAGTAGCATTTGAAATCTTTGATGTTAAGTTACAGGAAGGGAATTGGAGTTGGAACTAGCCAGAACTCAGATTGGAGATATCACTGCCTAATCATTACCCACACAATTCTTAAATAAGGTCCATCCCACTTCCTTCACTTTTCCTGGTAGTTTTATTAATATCTCCCATTTGATAATGCCATTTGGTTCTCTTGCTTGAGATGATGTGAGAGCACATTCCTATGGGAACTGGCACTTCCTTGAGCAGTCTGGCTGCTGATTGGGGCAGTGACCTTGCATTTCCTTGGCAGCAAAAGTGATCTCACCCATTGTTTTCATTTATTTGCTGGAATAACTAGCTTGATATGAGTAGTACTGAGTTCCCTCTGACTTAAATATAACAAGAAGGGTTTTAAATAGGAGGAAGTGTTTTCAAAAGGAAAAAAAATTCCCATAGCATAAGGAACTAAATAAATCATTAAAATACTCTGTAAAACCTAATGAAGAATGTGCTTATTCTTCTAGAATTTACTGATGTGTGGTATTAGTAATTTTGTGTGTTTTGTAATATATACTTTTTACAAATGTTTTGCTCATCTATGAAACATTATTTTAGACTCTACTCACACTTTCACCATACTGTTCTTTATTTTTCTATGTTGTATCATTTTATTATGTGATTATGTAGTTATTTCTCTAAAGTTTCTTTAGGAGATATTTTCTCCTTTATTTAGTACAAATATTTGGTCACTTATAACTGAATTTTAAAATAATGGAAAGTTTGTTTGGGTACTATTTAACAGGATAGCAATTGAATTGCAAATGAACTAAATAACTGTGCTGTGCTTAATACAATAAGGCTTTGTACTGTAAAATTCTTAGAATGTTGACAGAAGCATACAGTGTAGTGTGCTGGAATAAACAAAGATTTTTTGTCAAAGAAAAATCAATGATGTCTACCAAAAGTTGAGATTACAATAACTTTTCTCTTTGACTTTACAAAATGAGTCAAAGTGTTCAAAAGGATACTCAGAGCTATATGCGAGACCACAACCTGGCCTATGTAGACATGTGAATATATATAAATTTTCATTGATAGATGGCTAAGAATGGAGATATATATAAAATAGAGATGTACATCCTAACTCAAAAGTAATAAATATGAATTTTTCAGAAATTAGTTTAATTGGTATGAAATTTGAATACATTTGGATTTAATACAATATATCACATGCTGATACATTTCAAATTTCACAAAGGTTTTCAAAGATACATTTCTCTGGGAAGGCACAATGACAATCAACTGTAATCCCAGAGGCTCAGGAGGTTGAGGCAGGAAGATCACAAGTTCAAAGCCAGTCTCAGCCATAGTAAGGTGCTAAGCAACTCAGTGAGACTCTGTCTCTAAATAAATACAAAATTTTAAAAAAAATTAAAAAGACACATTTCTCTGGCAGGTGTTGATCTATTGAGGATCTCATATAATAAAGTTAAATAAGAAATAATGAATCAGTATTCTGTGTAAAGCCTTGTTTTTGTACTTGATGTCTTTAATTCTATACATGAGAAATCAGGAGAAATTACTAAACAAAATTTCTTTAAATTACTATAACTCCAGATTGGTCCAGATATTTTTTTATCTTTTATGGGCTGTATACTTTAGAGTTAATAGTTGGTTAAAAATAATTACTTGATGACAGGATAAAGATATAAGCAAATAAATGTTCTAAAAGAAAGTTTGCATCTGTATCAGCTGGACTAATTTGGTAAGGTGATATGATTTGACCTAGTTCCTGAAAATGGATTATACTTATCTAAGTATGGTATGATGGGAATACTGAGCATTCCATGTCAAACTGGATTTATAAGTAAATCTCAGAAGTAGAATGAGCAGGTTATCTGTAGAGGGCCAAGATGACACTGGAATGGCTCAAATTGAAGGAGCAGGTGGAGAAGAGCAGCTGATAACTTTGGAAAGGAAGCTTCATGACCTTGATAATAAGGCAGAGACACTGAGCTTTTTTTCTATAAGTTAGGACAAAATTATAGTCATGAATAAGAATGGCATACAGGATATATTGCTGCCCAGATTCCAGAATTTAGGCTGCTAATACTGAGGTCGTGAAAGGGGTGAGGAAGACCTGAATTAGGTATCAGCAATGAAGATATTGACATTCAAAAGACAATACATGACCAACTCCAGAAGAAATGCAGTCATAGCAATTTCCATGTAACTGTTTGAGCGTATGTTCTGATTGCTGCCTGGTATCAGCCTCCAACCTTCAGAGTTGTGACAAACAAATGAAAAAATTTTAGGAGGGTAAGGTCGTGCTGGCAAGTGGTAGAAACAGAAATACAAAAATTACCTGTGTCATTTTGACACTCTATTATTTTGTCTCACAAATGATATATATTCTTTAAATTGGTCATTCAAGGCTTCCCTATCCTCTGTAGACCAGAGCCTGCGTCACTCTAGGATGACTGCAAGTGGCCCAAGCACTAAAGTCCAATACTGGCTCTGCCTGTGAATAATTCTCTATGATGATAACCACTAAGGTTTCCTTATACATGTTGTTTAATATAATCAGGTATGACACTTAGAATTGTGTGTGATTACCAAACTCTACTAGCCCCAGGTTGTCCAAGAAAGAAGAGAAAGGGATGAGAAAGAGTATCATTTTACTCTCCCCAACCACCATCTTTATTTAGGTTTCTAACTCTGTAATGCAATAAAGGAAGAGGAAGTCTAATATAGAGGTAGGGCATAGTTTTTTTTTGTTTGTTTGTTTCTTCTAGATCATAATAATTAAGAAAGAAGGTGAGAGTGAGAAACAAGGTAAGAGGAAAGAGAGGTTCCTGAGGCACAAATGTTAAGGATACATTTGTAATACCATCATACTAAGAAATGTAAGACTCTTCTTTTTCTTTTCTTTTTTTTTTGCTTTTATTGATTTTTTTATTTGTTCTAATTAGTCATCCATGACAGTAGAATGCATTTTGACACACTGTACACAAATGGAGTACAATTTCTCTTTCCTCTGACTACATATGGTGGAGAGTCATATCAGTATCATTCCTGTCTCATTCCACCATCCTTCCCATTCCCACAATTCCTCCCCTTCTCCCACTCCCTCTGCACAATCCAAAGTTCCTCCATTCTTCCCTACCCCATCCCCACTATGGATCAGCATCCTCTTATCAGAGAAAACATTTGGCCTTTGTTTTCTGAGATTGGCTTATTTCACTTAGCATGATATTCTCTAGTTCCATCCACTTACCTGCAAATGCCATAATTTTATTCTTCTTTAAGGCTAAGCAACATTCCATTGTGTATATATGCCACATTTTCTTTATTCATTCATCTGTTGAAGGACATCTAGTTTGGTTCCATAGTTTAGCTACTATGAATTGAGCTGATATAAACATTGATGTGGCTGCATCAAAATGTAAGATTCTTCTAAAGTTTTGCTTTTAGTTATTTCTTTGCTTAGTCTCACTCTGAGTAGGAAGAGGCATGAGTTGTCTAGTGGGATAAAGAATTTCATATCTTCTTTCCCCAAAGGCAAAATTCATCATGTTGATCTATATATTTATTTGAAAAAAATATTTAATGAGTATCTATTATGTGTTCAATCTTTCCTTCAAAGAAATAAGGTTTTAATAGCTCTGACCTTGCTTATGTTTTACCTTCTAATTTATATATTCTATAAATCTAAAATTTTAGGTATGTTTTATATCACTGCAGGGAAGGGAATGGGTACAAAATTATGAATTGCCTTTTATTTTAGTCTTCCTTTGTGTGGAAATATTTAATTCTTTGACTGTATTCTCTTTCCTAGCTAGGAAGATGTATCTAAAGCTTATTTATTTATTTATTTATTTTGGTAGAGGGATTGAACCAAATCCAGGGGCAGTTAACCACTAAGCCACATTCCCCAACCCATATCTATATGTGTGTGTGTGTGTGTGTGTGTGTGTGTGTGTGTATAAAATTTAGAGACAGGGTCTTTAAGTTAAGATTCTTAGGGCCTCACTAAGTTGCGAGGCTACCTTTTGTTTTTTTTTGGTGGAGAGAAACTAGGGATTAAATTCAGGGCCCTCAGCCACTAAGCCACACCCCCAGCCCTATTTTGTATTATTTTAGAGACAGGGTCTCACTGAGTTGTTTAGCATCTTACTGTTGCTGAAGCTGGCTTCGAAGTCTCTATCCTCCTGCCTCAGCCTCCCAAGTCTCTAGGATTACAGAACAACAGATCCAGCTATCTAAAGCTTTTCTAAGAAGCACCTGAACTATCTCATTTTAAAAACTTTCTGTACTAAGTGAAGATTTAACTGGGGTTTTATTTTTTCTTCTGAGTGGTTACCAGTTATTTAATCTAACACAACAATTTATATGATCTATTCATGATAATAATGCATGGCTTTTTATTATACTAATAGAAAATAATATTGAATAAATAATTTTAGATTTTTAGGCAGGTTAAAAAGAGAGAAGTTTAGTCAGATAAGTATTTGGTGGCCCTTTTTAAGGTTACTTTTTGATTAGTATGAGAAGAAAAGAGAGTGTCACCATCTGCTAAGACATTAGAAACTATGTTATATTAGACACACAAGGAATAGTTTTATGCAACTGATACAATAGACTCTGCACCACCTCAGAGTCTATGGCCTGAAGTCAGCTCTACCCCTTAATTCTTAATTCTAGCATGGAGAGCATTCCTGCATAATATAGGTCAGGGTTATTGGGAAGAGTCAAATAATTTTGCATTTAAAATTGGTATCTAACTTGAGAATGGCTAAGTAAAATATACTTTTTTGTTAATACCAAAGGACGACTTTAAAAATATTTAGATGCTAAAGATCGTAGCAAACAAAAAGAGGAAAGAAAAGAACACAACTCTCTCCTTAGAATATTTAAATCTTTCAGTAAGGTAGAGTAATATCCCATGAGGAACTAATGATGTATATACATTGTAAATGTGATTCCACAATAAAATAATACCTTATCTAGATCTATATATCTTTAGTATGCTAGGATAAGATTAGTAGTAAGAAGACAAATGCATACTTTGTAAGTTTATATATTTTATTATAAATATCTTTCTGCTAAGATCCCAAAATTTATTAAAGAGCAAGGGGACGGGGGCATAGGAAGAGGAGAAGTACGTTGGTTGGTAGAAATGATTAAAGTATGCTATATGCATGCATGAATATGGCACAACAAAATTCATTATTATGTATAATTAATATGCACTAAAAAAGCAACCCTAAAAATACTAAGTATATATGCCAAATTAATGAGATTATTTCCTAGGAATGAGATCAATAAAGATTGTTACTTTCTGGTGTGTATATATTTTTATATTATTTATTTTTAAAAATAAAGGTAAAAACATTCAAATGGTAAATATAGTATGATATTAATAATGAAATGGGAAGACAACTGCTCATATATTCCTTTTTCATCCCTCAACCCTAATGAACTTACTAATCAGCAGGAATTGCTTTGGTAACACTCTATTTATTTTTAAAAATAAAAGAAACTCATCCAAAGCCCAATTTTACTTCTTCAAAAAAAAAAATGAATGTATTCACATATACCCAAAGAATACAAATCAATAAAAATCTGTAATAGCTAACGTCATTGACTATTTTGATCTTCAAATAAATCATAGATATTTCTCTGGAGAAAGAATTGCTGCATCACAGATTTCCATTACAAAACAATTTACTGACTTAGCATTTCTGAATTATTTCATCCTTAATGACTTTATCACCTAATCTATAAAACACTGCATTCAAAATGAAGCAGGATATAAAGAGATTTTCTGAATTGATTCCTCAAAGTGCCAAGAGTTTTAGTCTGCAGGAACCTCTATAAAAACAGAACATTGTGACTTAGTTCAAAACAGTGTGCAGTTTTCTATGTGGTTAAAAAAAAAAAAAAGATAAAGCAAGGAATGTAAGATAGACTAAATTTTACAATTAAAACATGTAAATATGAAAATGAGGATAATATTGTAAATTGTGCAGAAATTGTTAGTAAAGGGATATCATGATAAGAATCATATAAAGTTTATACAATTTCTCAGCAGAAAGAAAGGAAAAGGTAGAAATGAACAAAAAGAAAGAAATGAAAGGGTTGAGTTGAGTAGAAATTAGTTTAAGTTGAGTTTCTCATGGTTTAGATAATACAGTGTAGAATAAAACACATAATGGTTCATGTCTTGTCATGTTAATTTTGACAAGTATAAATCAGAATAGGACACACTGTGAAATCATCATGAATGAAGCATGTGCTCAGCCATGTCATCTTCGTTTTAATTTGCAAATCTGATTTCTGAAACTGCTTGCACTTGAACAACCACAGCAGTGTGTTGTAAAGTAAATTCATCTGAAAACATTTCCTAATGCAGTTTGTGGAGTTGCTTGGTAAAGCATACTGATGACATATTTTTTTATTTCAAAGCTTCACTTTACCTCCTACATTCATTATGAAGCTGACAGCCTAGAGTCCAGGGAGACAGAGGAACAAGGGAAGCTGAGAATGAATTGAGAGAGGGAGCAATTGTTCTATACTGTTGCTACAGATGGAACTAAATAGTTCAAAATGAACTTTGATCACCTACCTGGACACTTACTGAGAGCAACTGATGGAAGAGTACAGGTCAAATGAAAAAGGTCTAATTCTGTAATCTTGGAATTAAATGAATGGCCTTGGTTTTGGTAGGTTTATTTGCCCTTGATAATTAGTAAGTTTTCTATCATTCGTGTGTAGTGTTTTGTCAACTAGAATGTGAACTACTTGTGAATGTCTGTTGGATCTTTGTTCCCCCTCTCTCTCTCCTCTGAGAGGACTGTGAGGAGATGTTTAGCACTTGGATATTGTCTTTAACACCTGGTAAATAAAGCCCTTGAAACTGCACCCATTGTTCTGTGGGGCTCATCTCTATTGGAGATGACTGTGTTGGCAATATCACTTTTTTAAAGTTGAAATTTCAGTTATGTCTTTATGCTTTTAACTCCCTTATAAGCATTGCATTTATTATTTCATTAGTATACAAATGCATGATAGCACTTCCGTATGTAAAATAAACAAATTAATGTAAGGCAATTACCTCAATGCCATAGGTATGGCATTGATAAAAAAAAAAATAGTTCTGATGTATTTTGTCCAGAATCATTTATCATTTTTTAAAATGAGGTGGGTAAAAATAGTTTAGACTTATAACAATGTTTTGAAAAATAATAGAGGCCTACTTACTTTAATAAAAGAAGATCATTGTTGAACTTTGATTGGAATTGCTACTTAGGAAATTCATAGGGAAAAAAAGATTAAAAAGTAAGAAGAGAATTTTTAATTACTTATATGAATAGTTCTGAGAAAAACCATTACATTATTGACAAAATGTTTGTCATCCACATGGTTTCCTGTTATCAACTTGCTCTCTAATCTGACAGAAGACGACTGGATGCTAAGAAAGTATCAGACCAGGCTAGAGATTTGTTCTGTGATAAAGTAAATACTACCTGGCAGGGTGGACAGATTCTGTCAGCAATTCTGATATGAGGTAAGGGCATTAGAATAATTATAAAATTGCCGCATAATTAGACAACAATAGGATTCAATAACTATTATACAAAGAAAATTATAAATATTTAAACTGACTTACATATTAGGACAACATGATGTTAGTATTTCCTTGTGCATTCCTCTACATTGTCTCTCATTTTAAAAGTAAGAAAATGAAAGAAACTACTGTTTATTCATATGGCCATTTTAATTTAAAAATTGAAATAAAATATATAAATCACCTTAAATTACTTTTGAAACTCAGTTGCTCATGCCTAGATATGGAGGCAAAGATCGTAGTGAAATCCCTTATGAACATTCATCACAGGCCTCATTGTTACAAAATTAAAATTGAAGTTAACATCTGAAGGCCAGTATATTTTAGTAACAATAAATATAACTCTTTTATTTCTATTTCTTCTTTCCTGCTGATAGTTTCTTTGCTTTGTGTCCTTTAGATTAGATATAAATATTGAATAACATAATTATATTTAAAACTAGTTATTTTATACTCTTTATAAACAATGGAAGTAGATTTATTTTTCTGATCATATAAATGTCACTTTATTTTTAAACTTAGAGCAATACTAAACTATAAAGAAAAAGGAAAAGCTACTTATAATCTAACTACTCTGAAATATCCACTATTAATCTTTTTGTGGCTATGTATCGTAAGTCCAAATGCATAATTTTACATAAAGTGGATTACGTCTTATATACCAGATTAATTTTCTCCTATTTTGTGTTATATTAACACATCAAACACAATCTATTTTCCCATGGAATTTAATTTATATTGGTAAGTTTTATTCATATTATGTTCTCATATGGACTATACACATATACACATACACCTAACTTTGTTTAGTGTTTTACTTTTAAAAAATGTTTTTTTACTCTATACATTTTTCTACACCTTATTGTTTGTGAAATAAAACTGTGGAGAACCTTCTAATTTATGTAGAATATTTCTAATCTGTTCTTAAATTCTTTTATTGATGGGCATTAATTTTATTTCTGGTTTATGGCTACCATGAAAAGCCTGCAATAAACATCCTCATATAAATGTCTGTGTGAAATGTATTTTTATTTCTTCAGGCATATTCCCAGGTGTGGGATTGCAGGGTCAAATTAAATTTGAAAAGATATTTCTATATGCTTTCTCAAAAGGTGGTACCACCTGACATTTCTATTCTCAATGTTTAGGAGGACAATTCCTCTCACTCCTCTAAACAAAAGTTCTTCATGCCAGTCTCATAAAAGGATATTACATTGTTGTTTAGATTTTCATTTCTCTCAGTAGTGCATCTGAGCACTTCACCATTTACATATGGCCCTTTCTATGTTTCTGTATATATAATGAACAAAAGATAATGTAATATTTCTCTTCTCTTTATGATTTCCTTAACAACTTAGAGAAATCCATATTACATAATAATTCAATCTTTATAATATTAATTGAAAATGTTTCAACTCTGTCTTCTGTCTAATGACAAATACAAGTTTTGTTTTTTAAAACATCATGTATGTACTTCTTTTCTATTACACCTTCTGCACTTTTAGTCAAATTTAAGGTAACATTCCTAGTCATAAATTACATATTTAGTCTCCTAAACTTTCTGGAAAGATTTATATTATGTAGTTTTATGTAAGTTTATGCCTATAGTCTATCTGGACTTTCCTTTGTATATGTGCAAGAGAGAGCTTCATTATTTATTTTCTTTCAGTTGAATGTATGTTTCCACTGGCCGCATTTTAAATGGATCACCTTTTCCCCCATGTACTGGGAATATCCTAGATGTTTTTAGACTCTGATTATGGATTCTCTAGACCTTATGACTGATCTATTTGTCTGTTTCTGTACAGTTTGATGTAAATTTTCCTACAGCAACTGTATAGTATTATTCTCAATCAGCATTAGTAAATTTTCCCGATTTGCACTCCATTTACTTTATGATTTTATAGTTAATAATGAGGTCACTACATGAAACTCCAAGAAAAGCTGTATTGTGATTTCCAAGATGATTTGTATTTGATGTGATTTTTAATTCCCATCAAAAATGCATTTTCTATTTCTACTGCTCTAATAATGTGTGTTTTAACATAATAATCTTTATGTGGATTCCAGAATTTCTTGTTGCATTTATTCCTAAATATTTTACAGGTAATTTTTACCCTTACTGCTATAAAAATAATTAAGCATGTTTCCAAGTGTAGGTGCTTATTACGAGAGTAAAGCTATAGACTTTTGTATATTTAACTTCTATCTATCCACATTGCTAACTCTCTTAATTTGAAAAATGCTTATTAGAGTCTCTTGGGTTTTCAGAATGCCTAATTTCAGATTTAATAAAACATATTTCTGTCTCACCTTTTGTAATATTTCTTTCAATAATTTCATTTGCATCATTTTTTATTTGGATGAACAAAATTTCAACAATAATAGCATTCAATAAAAATTTTGTTTCCTAGAACATGAGTTTCAGTTTATTGAAAAAAATATTTTTAATAGTAGTACAGAATAAGAAAGTATGTGATAAAAACTAATATCTTGGATAAAAATATAATATTCCCTTTTTTAAATCTTCAGAAGCTTGCAAATGCTTAGGAAAACTTGAGTTTCCTTATCCATTCTTTGGATTGAAATTAGTCTATTACAAAAGTAATTAAAGACAAGAGTCTTTATAACATTGACTGCTACAGGATCTACACAAATTGAATCCTATTAAAGAAGTGCAAAAGCACTAATAGTTTAGACTTTGTGCTTCATTAATTCTCACTAAAGCCCAGATCTGGCAATGAGACCTATTGGTCTTCAAACACAATAGTACATGTTCTTCCCCTCTGATTACTAATTGAAGGAGACACCCTTGATAATGACAATTTTCAGTTAACTCTAGATCTCTTAAAAGTCCTACTACTTAAAAAAGGGGTATGTTAAGCATTTAATCAAAAACATTATGGTTAATTTTCTCATCCTAGTTCACTTCCTAATTAGAGAGACATTAGTGTCTAACAAAAGGTAAATCTAATGTAACAACAGAGTCATCTGTGATTGTTGATAATCTGTGGAATGCTAAGTAGTGTGAAGTATTAGTGTCATTTGCCAACAATAAAAATGTTAATTTATGTATCAATTCCAGGTCTCTGTTAGCATTCATATAGTTAACAACAAATGGATGAATGATACATACATATATACCTACACAAAGGCAATTATTAGGAGAGGAGAAAGAAGGTATATGAAGTTTACAAACCTCTTTCGAAGATGGCTATCATACCTGAAAACAAGTTCAATTGATACACATGAGGAACTGATAGAACAAATAAAACACGGTTTGTGTTTTAAACATGTCTCTGTGTCTGTATGTGTTATATATGTATTTGTTTTTTAGTCCATTTATAGTGAATGTTGTAAGCACAAATTTATACAATAATTCTATAAAGCAGTACAAGAGGGGCCAAGGTACTCTCTTTTGGCCAGAGGAACTCTTGGCTCATACAGTATTATGTCTTAGATACAGTTATTTTGTAAATAATATATTATCACTGTGATATTTTAAAAATTATTGCTTATGCTGTTTATTCAGCATTTATATTTTAGTCCTCCTTGAAGGGTAGGATTATAGTTGCATTTAAAAAATAAAATCATGTAAATGAATCATTGTGTTACAAAATAAAATCAGTAACCTGTGGAGTTTCACCACCTTCTGCTCTTTTTTACCATTTAACAGTTTTTTTCTATTGCCTTTTTCTCAGAATAGAGAAAGGGGGAAAAAGCTGCAGGGATATATTATTTAAAGAAAAGCAATTAGAACAACAAAATAACTGGATTTCTCAAGTGTCTCTGGGATATGGGAAAATGAGACTTTGAGAAGAGCTAATGATGGAGTCTGAGAAGTGAGAATATATTATGTATCACAAGGACTTATGAAGTCAAACAACAACAAGCGCTGGCGAGGATGTGGGGAAAAGAGTACACTGGTTCATTGTTGGTGGGACTGCAAATTGGTGCAGCCAATTTGGAAAGCAGTATGGAGATTTCTTGGAAAGCTGGGAATGGAACCACCATTTGACCCAGCTATTCCCCTTCTTGGTCTATTCCCTAAAGACCTAATAAGAGCATGCTACAGGGACACTGCTACATTGATGTTCATAGCTGCACAATTCACGATAGCAAGATTGTGGAACCAATCTAGATGCCCTTCAATAGATGAATGGATAAAGAAAATGTGGCATCTATACACAATGGAGTATTACTCTGCATTAAGAAATGACAAAATCATAGAATTTGGAGGGAAATGGATGGCATTAGAGCAGATTATGCTAAGTGAAGCTAGCCAATCCTTAAAAAACAAATGCCAAATGACTTCTTTGATATAAGGGGAGTAACTAAGGACAGAGTAGGGACGAAGAGCAGGAGAAGAAGATTAACATTAAATAGGGATGAGAGGTGGGAGGGAAAGGGAGGGAGAAGGGAAATTGCATGGAAAGGGAAGGTGATCCTTAGGGTTATACAAAATTACATACAAGAGGAAGTGAGGGGTAAGGGAAGAATAATATAAGTGGAAGAAATGTTTTGCAGTAGAGGGGGTCGAGAGAGAAGAGGGGAGGGGAGGGGAGGGGGGATAGTAGAGGATAGGATAGAGAGCAGAATTCATCAGACACTAGAATGGCAATATGTAAATCAATGGAATTGTAACTGATGTAACTGATGTGATTCAGCAATCTGTATACGGAGTAAAGGTGGGAGTTCATAACCCTTTTGAATCAAACTGTGAAATATGATATATCAAGAAAGATGTAAGGTTTTGAAAGACCAACAATAATAAAAAATTTTAAAAAAGTGTAAAAGTAGTTACTTTCTGGCATTTAAGTGAATGAAGGAAAATAACCAATTAACTCAGTGCTGCTGGACTTTCATGTAATCAAAACAGAAAACACTGAAATTTCAATTTTGGTTATCTTCTTAAATTTTATTTCTTTTTCTTTTTTTTTAAAGAGAGGTAGAGAAAGAGAGAAGAGAGAGAGAGAGAGAATTTTAATATTTATTTTTTAGTTTTCGGCGGACACAACATCTTTGTTTGTATGTGGTGCTGAGGATCGAACCCACGCCACACTCATGCCAGACGAGCGCGCTACCGCTTGAGCCACATCCCCAGCCCCCTTAAATTTTATTTCACCAATAGACTAGATAAAGCAATAGACTGGATACTGCAAATAATAATAATAATAATAATAATAATAATAATAATAACAATAACAATAATAATAACAACATTATTTCTACCTCCCAAGATATCCTTGCATCGAAATTATCAGAGCATTTTTTGTTTGTTTGTTTTATAGAACATGTACCTTCATCTGTTACTGGTGGTCAAATGTGTACTCTAGCCTTGATTTTTGTTATAAGTTCCACTTAGTGGGAGGTCAGAGATGAAATCAGAATAACTCTCTAGGTGCATTTTATTATCTTATGTTTTCTAGGTGCATTTTGTAATGTTATATTTTCCTCTTAAAATTGAGAACCACAGCAACTTCACGAAGAAAGAACTGCCATTTGTGTCAAAAGTCACAAAATCTAATGTTGAAAATGTGTATACACTGCTATAGAAATATATAGGAAACTTAAGGAATTAGAAAATATACATTTATAGTTTTAGTGTATAACAAAAATTATTAACAAAAAAGTGTCACAAAGCCATGGTTAAGGAGAAAGTATTCAATAAATAATATTCTAATGTTAGTAACATATAAAAATTTAGTGACAGAATCTTTTTGTGGGAGGGGTGTTTCGGGGATTGACTCAGGGTCATTCAACCACTAAGCCACATCCCCAGCTCTATTTTGTATTTTATTTAGACAAGGGGCCTCACTGAGTTGCTTAGTGCCTTGCATTCTGAGGCTGGCTTTGAATTCGTAATCCTCCTCCCTCAGCCTCCCAAGCCACTGGGATTAGAGACATGCGCCACCACGTCCAGCAACAGATCATTTTTAGTAATTACTTCCAAACACTACTGAACACAGTACAACAAAACAAGTACCAGTGTTTTAGACATTAGTGGGGAAGAATAGAAGAAAACAAATATTATTTAATTTCTGGATGGATTTTCTCCATTAAAATAATTAAGATAATAGAGGAAATCACAGAGGTCAAAATTATATGATAGATACAATACACTCTGTGCAACCAGACAAATCTGGATTAAATAAATGTTTTTCCACTTATTTCAGACAGACCACATTTATTACAATTGCATTACATTAAAAATTGGCAAATAAAGAGTGCCCAAAGAAAATCATATATTTTTGTGCTAAAGAAGGGATCAAGGTAAAAATGGAAAGTTATTTACAAATAGAAGATGTTACGCTAAATTTTTGCAAAAAACATATAATGTGGAATCTGCCCAAAGGAATGATTATAGATGTTAAGTGAATTTATTAGAAAACTAGCAAGTGAGTCATTCTTAGCTTTAAGCAAGTCTAAAACAGTTTAAAGTAGAATGGGATTTATCGCTGGCAATAGGCAGAGTATAGAATTCCTGGGAGAGCCTGGAACAAGTTTGGTTGCCACATAGCAAGAAGCCATACAGTTAGGAGAACTGCCCAGCTCCACTAGGGGACAGCTGCAGCACAGGCCCCATACCTGTGCTCATCACTCACTATTCACACCCCCAAAGCAAGAAGATGCTGTCTAGCTGGTGAAGAATAAGCAAACACCTCCAGGGCTGTTTGTCTCCACCACAGCACGATCACATCCCTTCGTTGCTTGCAGTTGTGCTCATGTCCCTTCCAAGTTACTAAGAAATATAGGCAATTTCAAGCTGCAAGGGAGACAGAGATATTAAGACTTTATCTTTTAGTCTGATGCACAAGAAGACATGCTCCAAGGAGACTGGGTGAGAGAGGAATAAGAGTCTTTTCATAGACTCTTATTCCTATGGTCAGTCCTCTGCATCGGATATTAAATATTTATGTCCTTTGGTTCCATTCTATTATTCCATTAACAATATCAACAACATGCTATTGAAATTACCCTATCCTTTTACAAAAGGAAATATGTTCAGGTTCTCCCCAAAGACTCATTTAGTAACTGTATTCCATATTGGGAGGATTGTCATTTCTCCTATAAGTCAGCCACAATTCAAATCGATATAAATATACATTCTGTTATCTACCACAAACAGGCCCTATATAAAATATAATGGGAAATAGCGAGTAAAATTAATATTATTAATGTAAATGAGTACAGAGAGACATAATAAAGCAAGCAAGAAAAGCTAGTGCAGTCCTGGTTTCTGTAATTGGTTATAAGGTCCTAGTTACAATTAACTTAGTTCTTTCAGTGTGTATTGGTTTTTCTTTAGATTTTAGCTAGAATGTCAGTTCTTTGGCATCCTATCTCTAGAGGAGTGATCTAAAACTTTAATGCTCTAATGATTTGGGCTTGTGGATCTACCCAAATAACACTAGTCATGGCAATACAAGGGGATAATGCATTATGAAGCAGCAGTTTCATTGTTTGTGATGATTAAGACCAATTACCACAGCCAAATGAGTAAATCCTTCCTTTCTTTGAAAGCTGATTTATTGGAATGAGGACCCATACCAGCCTGTTGACTACCACATATTCCAAATCAGTGGAAATATTTTTTCATATTAGAAGTATTTGTCATTTGGGGATTAAAATCTAAAGTGGGACTTTCAAGCCTTAGTTATAGGCTACCAAATATTTTCAAGTGGATTGTTAGGTGTAACTGCCTATCCTAACTTTTGATTCCCAGAATATATCTTCTGGCTTTGGGAAAACTAGCACCATATATTCGATGCTGGTTCAGAAAAAAAATCCTAGCTTCACAGATTATTTCCCAATTGGTACTTGAACTTCTTTTGACCATTTTATCTTTCAGTGAGGTTAATTACTTCTAGATGATGGGGTACCTGTTAATACCAGTGGATTATAGTTATTATCCCATTATCTTTATGAATTTGCTGCCAGATAAGTTTCTTATTCAGAAGCAAAACGAAGAGTATGCCATATCTGTGAATAAAGAATGGAATAAATCCCTAGAGGGTGGTTCTGGCAGAAGCATGGTGGACACAGTAGGAAAATCCATAGCCAAAATCATTGTCAATTCCAGTGAGATCAAAATTGCTGCCTCTTCCGGGATCTAAGGAGTTACATGCTCAATCTATCACCGACCAGAAATTTTTTTTTCCTACAAAGTGCGGTGCAGTGCTAATGCTCAAAGCTGTCCATCACAGCCACAAGCATGGACAGTAGTTTCATCCAGTGAACTTCAATGAAGAAAAGTGCATGTTTTGGGTCCATGTATAACCTTCATTCTTGCCAGACTAGTGACCTTTTTCATGAATATGCAGTGAGTTGATTGAAGAAAAAAGCCGACTGACATCCATTGCAAGGAGGCGTGGAGGGGTGTGGTTCAGAAATAAATTAAAAGTGTGACTGCACAAAAACCTGAAATTCCCCTTTCTGATTTCCCATGACCATAGAGCCATAACAGCCAAGTTCAGGGCTGCTGGCATTGAAGCCTGAATGAGCTAAAAATGCTTTGTTTGATAGTGGGTCTTACCCAAGGCTACCAATTGACTTAGTTTGCTTAGTAAATGGAGCAGATGAAAACAGCTAGAAACCTGTATCTTTTTGTACATACAAAAAGTTCCACCAGCGTATGTTTCTTTCTTAGAATTAAGACAAGGCATAGCAATTTGTCTTTTACTTTGGAGGTTATATGCCCAGGGTGATGGGACACCCAGAATCTCAACATGGTAGGAGTCCCTTGAATTTTACTGACTATAGTTCCCACATCCAAAACTCACGAAGCTTGCCTGAGACTTAAGGTCCTGATGATAAGAATATATTGGCATTCTGCGATTTCTACAGCTGTCCAGTTGGAAAAATGACATGAGCAAAATCTCTGCAGAATGAACTACAACACAGGGCACTGAGGGCTCCCGGGGATTGAACTCAGGGGTATGCAACCACTGAACCACATCCCCAGACATATTTTTTATTTATTTTTTTTTTATTTAGAGACAGGGTCTCACTGAGTTGTCTAGTGCCTCACTATTACTGAGGCTCGCTTTGAATTTGCAATCCTCCTGTCTCAGCCTCCCTAGCCATTGGGGTTACAGGTATGGGCCACTGCGCCCAGCCATTGCCCTGCTCTCTTTAACCTGAGAAAGTCAAGAGAAAATACAAGAGGCCAATTGGTTTATAAAAAGATGTTCACCTCATTAATAATGAGAAAAAAATAAATTCAACAGTGAAGATTAACCACCCATTGCCCTTCCTGTTTTAAAATATACATATAAAAGTTTGATAACATTAGGTTCTGGGTAAGGACGTGGTAAAATGGGACACATACACTGCTGATCAGAATATAAATTAAGACAACCATATTGGAGGATGATCTGATAATACTGTTAAAATAATAAGATCCAATGAAGTCACTTCTAATACTATTCTCAGAGATATTTTACATATTTGCCTTTAAATAAATCTCACTGTCTGTTTAAAGATGTTTATTTTATATATTTGTAACATATCACCGGGAAACACATATATAATTAAGAAGTAAACATATCAATACTTATTTAACAGTGTTTGATCCTCATAGCCACTTTAAATATATAAAGGAGTGAAAACACTGAGAAAGGATTCATGATTTCTGTGAAGACAGCTGCTATTCACTTCAGTTCTACGTAATGAGCAGACCCTTGGGATCTGGGAGTCTACTGGGTGGGAACTGGCTGCCTGGCTACTTTGGTGGTGTTGGCACTATCAGAGCACTGCTGTGACCCAGAGGCCTTCAAGTTAGGCTATGCACTATATCAATTACAGTACAGGGTCTCCTGCAGACCCTCTTGGGGACCACACCGTGGAGAAGGAGGGCAGCGTGGGGTCCTTTAGGATGCTATTCGGTAGAGTCATTCAAAAGGATATAGCATACCAGCAGCTAGAATCTAAAGCCTTTCCCTTAGGCAGTTCAGGATATAATAGCTCGGATTTGGGGTACTGTCAAGAGGGACTCAAGGCTTCATAGAGAACACAAAGATGGCAGACCTTATGAAGCTAGAAGACTTAAAGCAGTAGGTCTATTACTTGGCTAATGGCTTAACATTTCTGGGCTTATCTTTCATGTATGTGTATGAGTGTGCACTTGCAATTTTTTAATATTTATTTTTTAGTTGTAGTTGGACACAATATGTTTATTTTATTTATTTATATGTGGTAATGAGGATGGAACCCAGGGCCTTACACATGCTAGGTAAGCACTCTACTGCTGAGCTACAACCCCAGCCCACACTCGCTATTCTTTTTGGTACCTTATAGACAGTCATGCAATGCATTCTGGATTAATCTATCACCCTCAGCATCCTTCTGTTCTTATGTAAATAACTTTGCTTCATAAACTTTAAAGCCCGTAAATTATAATATTATTAAATCAATAAATTTGTAATACAAGCATATATGTACAAGTACAGCATGCATAGCAGTGTTTCTAGACAAATAGTGTTTAATGCCCAACAAAGCATTAAATCAATGATGATGAATATTATTAATATTAATAAAATTGATCATTAATATTTATTATTATGGAAGCATTTAATGTATAGTAATTATTTTCACAAGTAATATAATAGGTCTTTTGACTTAGTACAGTTATCCACTAATATTAGAATTAATATACTTTTAAGAATAGCCTTAGTAATCAGTTATCATAGGATATGCAGAATGATAAAATGAAATATTTAATAGGTCCTACCCCTCAAAATGAAAATCTATATCTTAAATGTGTTATCTGCACATATTTGAAACATTTACTTCCTCCTTGAAATAAAAATGAGATTTATTTTATTTATTGCACATTAACACTTAAAATAAATTGGAAATAAAACTATTTTGATTGAAAAACATCTTTCCAATTATTTTAGCTTTGACAAATATGTACAATTGAAGTTAAAATATGAGGTTCTTTCACATCTGTAATTATTAAAAAGTCCAGTTTATACATCAGTTTAGAACTTGAAATCCAAAGGTCTTATGTCACATAAGTATTTAAACGGTGCATCTTACCTGTCCTTTTATAAATCTCCTGTAAACGTTATCTTCCCTATAAATTTGTAATTCAAGAGTGAGAATGAGGGGGGGGGGTATTGATTTCTACCATTAAAGAGAAATAACTTTGAAATGACAAAGTACACAGATTGGGACATAGTAAAAAAAGTGATGTTGGGCACTTTTCCATTAAGTTGAACAAATATTCAAGCAAGAATTCCCATAGAGTTGTAATGACTTTTCATTTTTCTTATTTATTGCAATTTATCTAAAGATGTTGATTTTTAAGCCCTATTTCTGAATTTTTTTCCTGAGTCTTTTGAAATCCTTGAGGATACATTTGAAAAGGCAAACAGAATTATCTTCTTCTAAATGATTTAGCTTTCCCATTTCTCTCTATGCAGAAAGAACCAAGCAAACTATGTTCTTCATCCTAAACTGTATATTCAAGAATTTATTAGTTATTGAGTATAGGGTAAAATGTCTTAAATTTCTATCCATTTCTCAAGAGCTCTTTCTATATTCCAATTTCAAGACTTCTCTTCAATTTTATTACAAATAAAATACTCTTTACGACCTTCATCTACAAAGTTAATGATGATTTCTTCCTGTTTGATTTTCTATATCATATAGTTATATCAATTGAGTGCATGTTTTATGTGTATTTATTGCCCTATATGGAGGCAAATTGAAAAAAAATGAATAAATAAGACAAAACTGCAATCTTTGAGGAAGTATAAAATTCAGTAGTGGAGTAAATAATATTTCACACACGGAAATTAGAGAGGAATGAGAGACAGTGAATTACCAAGTGTCCTCTTCTGTATCAGAGAAGATAACAATCTCAGGTCAGGAAAGAACATGTATAGTGGCTTCCAGAGGAAAAAAAAATGCTACTCCAAGTTAGATTAAAATATTTAAATTTATTCTCTTCATGCAAAGCATTCATAGACATTAATTGAAATTAAAATTAATTCATTGAAATTGCCATTTTTAAGCAGATTTTATTCCAGTGACTTATGTGATTTTCGCAATCAGATTATAAAAAAGAAAAGTGAAACTCTGTTTCTAATTAGAGATGTGGGACAGGTCAATGATTTCCTCAAGAAACTGAAACAGTTTCCATTCTCTGGAGGCTAATTTTTTTTTTCTTTTCTGCACTAGTTTAGATTTTTTTTTCTTTTAATTCAATAAAACTAAACATTGACCCCCCCGAAATATATATTTTGGTAAATAATACATAAACATCTCTGCATAAACAGGAGCAAGAGTCCAGGAGTAACCTCCCACTAAAGCACTTTAGCTTTCCTCCAGCTACACTAAACTGTCCTGATGGTGCTCACCTAGATCCTACTTCAATTCTTCCACATCTCTTCTCTTTTCAGGTAGCTCTTTATACTTATTGGGCCATAATAATATTTAGGTTTAGGGTTTCTTTCCTGTGTGAAGCAGAATACTGCTCACTTATGTTTTACCCTCTTTTCAGACTTGATGACCCCTATTCTCAGGATCCAGTTTTTCCTCTCATCATATGAATTATGTTAAAATAGGTCTGCCCAACCTGAGTTGTTTTTTGCTGGTCTAGATTCAATATTTTACATTGTCCCTTACTAAATTCAGAGGATTTCTGTGGTTTTAGCAGATCTTTGAAAGATTTAGGTAGCCAAAGAGAGAGAACCAGGATCTGTAAAGAAACGAAAGTAGACCATCAGCATGCCACATTTCCATATCCACAAGATGATAAGGGTAATGTCAGCAGAAGGGTTCAAGCTGGATGAAGTGGATGCTAAGGTAGCCATTGTACATTCTTGAGTGGATCATAAATGGAATGAATATAAATTTGTCAGAACCCCATTCTTCTGTGCATGTCAAAAGACACAGCAGAGAAAAAAAATGGCAGTCCCGCCTCCTAACCCTGCTGTGAGACATGGAACAGTTGGTTCAGGACTATAAAAGTGGACGTGGAGATCATTGAATGAAAAGATGCTGTGTGTAAGGATTTGAAATAATTTGGTTACTCAATTGTGTTGGGGAGAGTTTACAGTGAAGAGTCAGAAGGAATGGGAAATATGTGCAGCAAATAGGTTTGTGGGGAAGTGTTGGGAGTTCTGTTCTGGAGCCATGATATCACAAGAATCATGTCCATAACTGTTTTAGCTGAATTCATGGCTGTGAGCATTCATCTAAGAGAATAACAATGTTGAGAAGGAGACTGGGAAAGTATCCTGGAATTGGTAATCAGAAGCAAGAAAATATGGAATTATTTTCAAATAACTGCATTATTTTCTCTCATATTTCCATGAATTATGGACTGCATTTTATGATTGGGTTCCATAGAATTCAATAGATTAAACACCTGTGCCTCACGGTTGTCTAAGCATCGAAGACTTGGCGTGGTCAGGTAAAGTTAACAGTGTCCTAGTGAATATGGAGGAGAATTTTCAATCGTTATCCCCATCCTAAAGCTTTCTGGTCTTTAACCTCTATCCATTAACTTAGGCATGCTTGACTTTCTTTCTTTCTCTCTTTCATTTGTCATAACAATTATGTGACAGTTTATTAATTTTTGAGGTAACAGTTCATAATTCTTCCTTGAAATAATTGATACCTACATCAACCATGTGGTTATATTTTCCTACTCTTCTTGTTCAGTTCAAATTTTAAAAAACAGAACCTCTCACAGGCAAAATTCCTTAATGCTAAAGTATGCTTGCAGTTGAAAGAATTGCCAAAATCAATAATGTCTCTTAACATCATTTTTGAAATCTGTTAGGTAGTTTACCCTGTCTCATAAAGCAATCCAGAGTTTTCACTTGGGGTGGATTTGGGACCGTGCCATGAATTTTCACCCCATTTCTCTGCCTGGAACAGCATGGGTGATAAGGAAGCAGCTGCATGCAAGCATTCACTGTGTGAAAAGATGGAAAATCTATGCACTGGCTCTTTTGGGAGGCCTCATTGCTATAGCAGTTTATCCCATTACCAAACACGCACCATGCTGATATCCCCATATTCAGCTGCTGACCAGCAGTGTGGCTCTCAGCTTTAATAGGGAGCATATGATCACTCCAGCTGGCAGGTGACACCATTTGGCAATGTTCCCTAGCAGCTCAACAAAAGATGTTCAAATATCAAAGCAAAGGGAAAGACCTCTCTGTCTTTATAAGGAAAATGCTTTCAATGTGCATGCATTTTGCTTCCCATAGGAATTATTGCTCCTTTCTTGCTAAATTCTGTGGAAGAAAAGACACAGATAACAAAACCCAGAAAATTTGTAAAATTGTTAATTCAAGTTGATAAATAAATGCTAAAATATAGGAAATTTAATTTTATGTTGAAGACAGAAGTGCAACTTGAACACAGTTAAAAGTTGGAAGTGTCTTTTTTTTAAAAAAAATTCAGTCTGAAAATACAAGTCGACCAAGATTAAGTCATGAAAATTTAAGCACTACACAATTTTATTAAAGAAAGGGATCTTGGTGATCTTTTAATAAGATGTAATTTTACCATGTGAAAAATCTTTGGGTATGTTGCATGACTACCTAATAAGGGTCATGTAACATTAACAGTGGCCACTTAGGAATGTCTTGGATCTTGACTACTAGCATAGCTTTCATCATGTTCTATCTTACTATCAATAGAGAACTCAGAAAAACTTAGGAATCCTCCTGGTCCATGCATTAGTACTGAAAAGGCAAAAATAGATTAAATATCTATATCTATATCTATAAAATCTGTATTTCATATAAAATACTAGATTATGCATAAATAAATATATGAACTACTATATAGGTTAGTATTTTATGTATTTATGTATAATACTAATCTATTTTTAGTATCTATCATATATAGATAATTTTTTGCTGGCATTTTATTCTAATACTAAATCTCTGAGTATAATTTTAAAATTAAATTTGTTCATATTTGAACATGAGAGATGAAACTACAGCTAGGACTGCTAGTTGTTTGGTGGCTATATTAGTACATGTGAAAAATGCATCCACCTTGAAAAGCATGTCATTTATTTCTCTATATTGTGCCTTTGCATTTTGCTGAATAGTATTAAAGCAACCATTTTTATTCTTGGAAGAAATTATCTAATCAAGTTAAATCCGTAGCCATGCTCTCATAACTAAGTAGACAAACCTACAAATATATTTTGTTTAACAAAAACAAAACGAATAGTTGAATCTATGCTAACACCTGTGTTTGTTTACATTACAAATATTAATGTTTGTTAATATTATGAAGATATGGGATAACTTTTCTTATATAGAAAATCTTCCTATGTAGCTTAGGTAACGCTACTGAATTTATTTGCATCTTTACAAAACAAAAACATGTTCTTTACTCAAATAAGAATATCATAAGTGCTTTTTATAGACTAATTCTACAAGAACTAAAAAAGACATTGCTGTGGTTCTTGTTTACCGATAATATAATCTAAAAATGCAAAAATTAATAATATTTCTGGGAAGTTATATGAGCTCATCACAGCTAATAAGCTTCATGAAGGAAGTAGGATTTGAAGTGGCTTTGGGAAGGTACTACAGATTTTTTAACTAATCAGTTATTCAACTCCACCAGTACAGAGCTTTTCTTTCTGTTTTCTTTTTTTTTAATTTGTTACAACTAGTTATACATGAGAGTAGAATGCATTTCAACTCATTGTACACAAAGGGAGCACAACTTTTCATTTCTCTGGTTATACACAATGCAGAGTCACATCACTCATGCAATTGTACATATACATAGCTTAATAATGTCAGTCTCATTACACCATCTTTCCCACTCCCATACCCCCACCTCTCCCCTCTGCCCAATCCAGAGTTTCTTCATTATTCCTTTGCCTCCACCACCCCATTATGGATCAGCATCCACATATCAAGGAAAACATTTAACCTTTGATTTTGGGGATTGGCTTACTTTGCTTAGCATAATATTCTTCAACTCCATCTACTTAGTTGCAAATGCCATGATTTTATTCACTTTTAATGCTGAGTAATATTCCATTGTGTATATATACCACAGTTTCTTTATCTATTTATCTATTAAAGGGCATCTAGGTTGCTCCCACAGTTTAGCTATTGTGAATTGAACTGCTATAAACATTGATGTGGCTGTGACATTATAATAAGCTGATTTTAAGTCCGTTGGGTATAGACCAAGGAGTGGGATAGCTGGGTCAAATGGTGGTTCCATTCCAAATTTTCCAAGGAATCTTCATACTGCTTTCCAGATTGCAATTTGCAGCACCACCAGCAGTGTATGAGTGTACCTTTTTGCCCACATCCTCACCAACACTTGTTGCTTGTCTTCTTAATAATTGCCATCCTGACTGGAGTGAGATGAAATCTTATAGTAGTTTTGATTGTATTTCTCTAATTTCTAGATATGTTGAACATTTTGTTATGTATTTGTTGATGGATTGTATATCTTGTTCTGTGAATTGTCCAGTTTCTTAGCCCATTTATTGATTGAGTTATTTGGGTTTTTTGTTGTTGCTGTTGTTTTTGTTTTTGGTGTTAAGTTTTTTGAGTTATTTATATATTGAGTTTTTTATATATGCTCTGTCTGATGTGCATGTGGTAAAGATTTTCTCCCATTCTGTAGGCTCTCTTTCCACGTTACTGACTGTTGCCTTTGCTGAGAAGAAACTTTTTAGTTTGAATCCATCCCATTTATTAATTCTTGATTTGATTTCTTGTGCTTTAGGAGTCTCGTTAAAGAAGTCAAGTCCTAAGCCAACACAATGAAGATTTTGGCCTACTTTTTTTTCTATTAGGCACATGGTCTCTGGTCTAGTTTCTAGGTCCTTGATCCATTTTGAGTTGAGTTTTATGCATGGTAAGACATAGTGGTTTAATTTTATTTTGCTGCATATGGATTTCCAGTTTTCTCAGCACCATTTGTTGAAGAGGCCATCTTTTCTCCAATGTGTGCTTTTGGTGCTTTTGTCTGGTATAACTATTTATGTGGGTTTGTCTCTAGTACAGAGCCTTTTATATATGTAATAGAGTTATAAAGAGAAAAAAATATACAGAGGAAGAGAGAGAGGCAGACATACAAAGAGAGAAAGAGGAGAAAGGAAAGATCAAACAACCCAATTCTAAGTAAAGAAGCTGCAAGCACGATTTACAGCTAGTGCTTGTTTGCCTCATCAATGGCAGATAAGCAGCCTACTTATTTGTAAGGGATGGATAATATTTGCAGTCTATTAATGCATTGCCTTCCCATGAGAAAGAAAATCATCACAACGTTCTATCATGGGGAGGGATGGCTCAGTATATATTGGGAGACTTTCTGAGAATTGTCCACATAATTGATACTAACGTTTGCTTCAGGGAGGCAAAGAAGATTGGAAATAGGAAATGGGATGCCAGATGGCAAATAGTGTTGGCAAAAGTGCCTAGACTGGGTTACTTGTCTCTGGTCTAGTGAGAATAATGGACAAAATCGCAGGCTACTGAAGGAACTAGGTAAGAGTTAATTTTAGTAAGTGACAACCTGAAAGGTCAGTGGAAATATTGACAGATTATGGAGGAGCTCTATTGTCAGATGGGAAAATTTGGATTTGATCTTGAAAATATAAGTGTATTGGAAATCTATATTTAAGGTGCTAAAACAAAACAAAACAAAAACTATAGTGGTTATTTGGGGAAATTAAATATGCCATCTTCAAAAAGAAGGAAAATGAGCTATAAAAATTATTTTTAAAGAAGATTTAAAATGACAACTTTTTTGTTGTAGTTATATAATCTGAATTAGCCAAAGTGAACAAAATGAGATTTATAATTTATCTTATTTCAGAGAAATGATCTTTCTGTCATCTCTTAAGGAAGTCTTTAAACAAAATTATTATTTTTTTCCCAGAGAATTTTTTTTTTACTTTATAAGACAAAATATATGACCCAGATCAATATATTTTGCACTTTCTTTTTTTCAATATCTATGAAGTTTCTCTAAGACAACGTGTACTAAGTAGCATCTGCTTCTATCTCAAAGCCAAGCTTTTGTTCTAATCAGTCTCGGCCTTCTGGCTATCCTGAAAGCGCCATCTAAATGAAAAGGAAGTTGTCACAGTGACCATAACATATTCACCAGGTTACATGGGCCAAAAGCATGGCTTATCCACACCTTTCACTTCCAGGCAATGGGCACATTCTCAAAAAAAATCATAATGAACCAAAATGCACACAGTTCTCCCAAGCTCAATAGTGTCAACTTTTTTCTTGGCCAGAATACAGCAGAGAATGATAGAGGATAGAAGCTGAATAAATAAGTAACCATAGAAGATTCTGTGACCCAAATGAGTCTCACTAATAATTTCAAAAAGAAATTAACAAATATCATAGCATCTGTGGTTTCACCAAAGTGTTCTTCAAGGCCCTGTGTGAATGAATGCAGGACTAAAATGAGCCCCATGCATAGTTTTTCTCTGCTCCTGTGGCTTTGGCTTTCAACTCTGACAAGCTAATGATTTCTAAAACTATACATGTCATTCAAAGCTTTCAACAAACCCCTGATTCTTAATTCTGTATCAACCTACTGCATATTTCTTTCTGTTGGATATATCCTAGACACATCCACATCAAGTCATTGATGTTGAACTCCTTTTGAACTGTCAGAAACTTGTTTCTTATTCTGTGTTCTCCATATCAGAAAATTGCAATGCTGATTACCAGACTGCCAAAGCTAGGGACATCTAAGTATTTCCTGACTCCTTCCTCTCTTTTAACTCCTTCAAATGTCCACCAGGTCCTATAGTTTCTAACTTGCTTTTCTTATATTCCACAATACATTTAGTATCTACTACCATTGCTTTCCTTGAAAACTTCATAAACCTCATAAGCAGAAAAATTTATTTGTATTGGTGTTCTGCTACTTTCTAGCTGTATGTATTAGAGGAGACATTTAGATTCCATTACCTTATATTTAAAAATAGATCACCTCAATAAAGCTATGGAAAAAAGACACATGAATTTTTTTTTAAGTGAAGGCCTTAACATTAAAATATTTTTAGAGATAATACATTTAGAAAATTCCTGGAGGGAATTATTTAAAGATTGATAGTTATATAGATAGATTGATCAATAGATAGATAGAATGGATCTTTGCCTTAAAAAGTAGTTTTAAGAACTTAAATAAAGTTTTCTAGGAAAACCTCAGCATGGTACATGGCTTATTGTAGACATTCAATGATACATAATTATCTTCATACCTCACTCACCTTTACCACTTTCTTTCTATTTATTTGTTTATTTATTCTAATTAGGTATATATGACAGCAGAATGCATTTCAATTCATTGTACACAAATGGAGAACAACTTTTCATTTCTTTGGTTGTACACAATGTAGAGTTACGCCATATGTGCATACATTTACCTAAGGTAAAGGTGTCCATCTCATTCCACCATCTTTCATGCCCACATGCTCCCTCCTGCCTCTCCCTCCCTTTTGCCCAAAGTTCTTCCATTCTTCCCATGTCCCATCCCCCACATTATGGATTAGTATCCACTTATCAGAGAGAATATTCGGCCTTTGGTTTTTGGGGATTGGCTAACTTCATTTAGCATGATATTCTCCAACTCCATCCATTACTTGAAAATGCCATAATTTTATTCTCTTTTGATGCTAAGTAATATTCCATTGTGTATATGTACCACAGTTTCTTTATCCATTCATCTACTGAAGGGCATATAGGTTGGTTACACAGTTTAGCTATTGTGAACTGAGCTGCTATAAATATTGATGTGGTTGTTTCACTATACTATGCTGATTTTAAGTCCTTTGGGTATAGACTGAGGAGTGGGATAGCTGGATTAAATGGTAGCTCCATTCCAAGTATTCTAAGGAGTCTTCATACTGCTTTCTAGAGTGATTGCACCAACTTTCAGTGCCACCAGCAATGTATGAGTGTGGCTTTCCCCCCACATCCTCCCTAACAATTATTATTGCTTATATTCTTGATAATTTGCCATTCTGGCTGGAGTGAGATGAAATCTTAGTTTTGATTTGCATTTCTGTAATTACTACAGAAGTTGAACATTTTTTTCATGTATTTGTTTATCTTCTTGTGTGAAGTGTCTGTTCAGTTCCTTAGCCCATTTATTGTTTTTGTTTTGTTTTGTTTTGGTGTTAAATTCCTTATATATCCTGGATGTTAATGCTCTATCTGATGTGCGTAGTAAAGATGGTCTCCCACTCTGTATGCTCTCACTTCACATTATTGATTGTTTTCTTTATTATGAAGAAGTTTTAATCCATCCCACTTATTAATTCTTGATTTTATTTCTTGCACTTTAGGAGTCTGATTAAGGAAGTCAGGACCTACTCTAACATGATGAAGATTTGGGCCCACTGTTTCTTCTGTTAGGCCCAAGGTCTCTAGTTTAATTACTAGGTCCTTGATCCACTTTGAGTTGAGTTTTGTGCATGGTGAGAGATAGTGGTTTAATTTCATTTTGCTGCACGTGGATTTCCAGTTTTCACAGCACCATTTGTTGAAGAGGCTTTTTGCCAATGTATGTTTTTCAGTTCCTTTGTCTAGTATGAGATAAGTGCATTCTTGTGGGTTTGTCCCCAAGTTTTTTATTCTATACCATTGATCTACATGTCTATCTTGGTGCCAATACCATGACATTTTTATTACTATAGCTTTATAGTATAGTTTAAGGTATGGTATTGTGATGCCTCCTGCTTTACTCTTTTTGCCAAGGATTGCTTTGGCTATTCTGGGTCTCTTATTTTTCCAAATGAATTTCATGATTGCTTTTTCTATTTCTATGAGGAATGTTGTTGGGATTTTAATTGGAATTGCATTAAATCTGTATAATGCTTTTGGCAGTATGGCCATTTTGACTATATTAATTCTTTTATCCAAGAACATGGAAGAGAGATCTTTCTTTTTTTTTATTTTTTTTGAGAGAGAGAGAGAGAAAATTTTTTTTAATATTTATTTTTTAGTTTTCAGTGGACACAACATCTTTGTTTGTATGTGGTGCTGAGGATCGAACCCCAACCGCATGCATGCCAGGCGAGCACGCTACCACTTGAGCCACATCCCCAGCCCCAGAGAGAGATCTTTCTATCTAATAAGTTCTTCTTCAATTTCTTTCTTTAGTGTTCTGTAGTTTTCATTGTATACATCTTGCACCTCTTTTGTTAGATTGATGTCCAAGGTTTGTTTCTGTTTTTGTTTGTGAGGCTATTGTAAATAGGGTAGTTTTCCTAATTTCTCTTTCAGAGTATTCATCACTGATGTATGAAAATTCATTTGATTTATTGATATTAATTTTCTTTTCTGCTACTTTGCTGAACTCATTTATTAATTCTTGAAGCTCTTTGGTCGAGTTTTTTTGGATCCTATAAGTATAGAATCATTTCATCAGCAAATAGTGATAGTTTGAGTTCTTCTTTTCCTATTTGTATTTCTTTAATTTCTTTCATCTGTCTAATTGCTCTTGCTAGAGTTTCAAGGACTCTGTTGAATAGGAGTGATGAGAGAAAGCATTCCTGACTTGTTCCAGTTTTTAGAGGGAGTGCTTTCATTTTTTTTTTCTCTTTAGAATGATTTTGGCCTTGGGATTAGCAGAGACAGCTTTTACAATGTTGAGGTATGTTCCTACTAATGTTAGTTTGTCTAGTGTCTTATTTATTCATGTATTTACTTATTATTTAGATATGATAGCAGAATGCATTACAATTCTTTTACACAAATAGTGCACAATTTTTCATATCTCTGGTTGTATACATAGTATATTCACACCAATTCATGACTTCATACTTGTTCTTTGGATAATAATGCTATATTTTGTTAAATGCTTTTTCTGCATCTATTGAGATGATCATATGATTTTATCTTTAAGTCTATTGATGTGATGAATTACATTTATTGATTTCCATATGTTGAACAAAACTTGCATCCATGGAATGAACCTCACTTCATCATGGTACACTATATTTTTAATATGTTTTTGTATGCAATTTGCCAGAATTTTATTGAGAATTTTTGCATCTACATTCATCAGGGATATTGGTCTGAAATTTTCTTTCCTTGATGTGTCTTTGTCTGACATATGTATCAGGTAGATTCTAGCCTTATAGAATGAATTTAAAAGGGTCCCCTCCTTTTCTATTTCATGAAATAATTTGAGGAGTATTGATATTAATTCTTTTTGTAGGTCTTGTAGAACTTGGCTGAGAATCCACCTGATCCTGGACTTTTCTTGGTTGGTAGGATTGTGATGGTATCTTCTATTACATTACTCAAAATTGATCTGATGTTTAAATTGTGTCTGTCCTCCCAATTCAGTTTGGGAAGATCATATTTCTCTAGAAATTTGTTGATGTCTTTGAGATTTTCTATTTTATTGGAATATAAATTTTTAAAATAGTCTCTAATCATCTTCTGTATTTCAATAGTGTCTACATGATATTTCCCTTTTCATCATGAATTTTAGTAATTTGAGTTTTCCCTCTCCTCTTTTCATTAGAGTGGCTACGAGTTTATCAATTTTATTTATTTTTCAAAGAACCAGCTTTTTGTTTTGTCAATTTTTTCAATTGTTTCTTTTGTTTCAATTTCATTGATTTCAACTCTAATTTTAATTATTTCCTGTCTTCTACTACTTTTGGTGTTGATTTCTTCTTCTTTTATAGGGTTTGGGGATGTAATGGCAGGTTTGTTTGTTGACTTTTTATTCTTTTAATGAATGAGCTCAATGCAATGCACTTACCTCTTAGCACTGCCTTCATATTGTCCCAGAGATTTTGGTATGTTGTATCAGGGTTCTTATTTACCTCTAAGATTTTTTTTAATATCCTTCCTGATGTCTTTTGATATCCATGCATCATTCAACAGTGTACTATTTAGTCTCCAGGTGTTGTAGTAACTTCTATATTTTAGTTTACCATTGATTTATAATTTTATTCCATTATGATCTCATAGAATGCAGGGCAGTTTCTCTGTTTTTTTTTTTTTGTATTTGATAAGAGTTGTTTTGTGGCTTAACATATGGTCTATATTAGAGAAGAATCATGTGCTGCTGAGGAAAAAAGTGTGTTCACTCATTCATGGATGAAATATTCTATACATGTGTGTTAAGTCTAAATTATTAATTCTATTATTGAGTTCTATACTTTCTTTGTTTAGTTTTTGTTTGGAAGATCTATCCAGTGATGAGAGAGGTGTGTTAAAGTCACCCAGTATTATTGTTGCTGTAATCTATCTGAGTCTTGAAACTTAGAAGGATTTGTTTGATATACGAAGATGTTCCATTGTTTGGGGCATAAATATTTATGATTGTTGTGTCTTGTTGATGTATGATTCCCTTAAGCAGTACAAAATGTTCTTCTTTATGCCTTCTGACTAACTTTGGTTTGGAGTCCACATTATCTGATATGAGGATGGAAACCCTTGCTTGTTTATGCAGTCCATGTGAGTGGATGTCTTTTCCAATAAAATGAGTCTCTTGAAGGTAGCATATTTTTTATTTTTTTTTAATAAAATCTGCCAGTTCCAGTGTATGTCTTTTAATTGATTAGTTTAGGCCATTAGTATTCAGTGTTATTATTGAAACAAGGTTTATATTCGTTATTATTGAAACAAGGTTTGTATTCCTGGTCATTTTGATTTGATTTTGCTTTTTCACTTGATGTTGTTTCTCCTTTGATTGGTTTTTCCTCCCTTTGCTGATTTCATTGTTGTTTTTCATTTACATGTCATGGAATATTTTGCCAAGGATGTTCTGCCATGCAAGCTTTCTCGTTGTAAATTCTTTTAACTTTTGTTTATCATGAAACGTTTTTATTTCATCATTAAATATGAAACTTAATTTTGCTGTATAGGATTCATGGTTGGCATCCATTTTCTTTAAAAGCTTGGTATATGTTGTTCTAGGATCTCCTAGCTTTGAGAGTCTGGTTGAGACATCTGCTGAGATGCAAATAGGCTTTCCCCTATATGTAATCTGAAACTTTTCTCTGTGGATTTCAAAATTCTGTCTTTATTCTGTATGCTAGGCATTTTCATGGTAATATAAATTGGTGTAGATCTGTTGTAATTTTGTACATTTAGTGTCCTATAAGCCTCTTATATTTGATTTTCCATTCATTCTATCTCTTTCTTGAGGTAATCTTTAGCTACCTGTATTTGTTCCCTTATCTCTTTGTTTGAGTGATCAATTTTTGCCTCTATTTGCTCTCTTATGTCATTGTTTGATTTGCAGATCACTTTAATTGTGTACATTCTGAACTCCTTCTCTGATATTTCATCTACTGTTCTCTCAATGGATTCTATTATTGTATCATCTTGGTTTGTTTGGGGTACTTTCTTTCCATGTCTTTTCTTGCTTTAGTGTGTCTTCCTGATGCAAGGTGTTACAGTTTCTATCCTACAATCTTATAATGTCCCTCTAAGTTTCTGGTATCTCACCTTTAAAGGGGAGATCCATTTTAACAGCTTCCAATGCAAACAATATACAGATTTATACCAAATAATTGCTGTTTAGATCATTAAAGTTTTGTCATAATAAACAGAAATGATATGTTCAATTAATATTCACAATATATACAGTAGGTTTGCAAAAGGGTCTACAGTCTCTACAGGTGGGCAAAGAGAAAAATGGGGAGGGGATATTGGGTGTGATGTTTATGAGGTAGGAGGTAAGAATATAGAGGTATTAGATCATAGGAAGAATGAAAGATGAATCAAAAGAAGTTGGCAGTTAACAGGAGAAAAGAGAGAAAGGGACAGCCCCGTGCAAAGCTCTCTCCTGTCTCTGCAACAAGATGGTGGCTATTAGCATACCCACTAGGTGTGCTAATAGCCACCATCTTGTTGGTGTAATCAGATCTGCAAGGACCTTGGTGATGGTCTTCTGGGTCCTGGCTGGTGTCCCAAGATGGGATGCTGCAAGTAAAGATGGTGTCAGCAGCAGCGGAGGTAACTCAGGATGGCACTGAGGTATCCCAAGGTGGAGGTGATCACTTTCCAAGATGGGGCTGAAAGGGTGGGCCTTATGATGGCTTTGTGCTACCTATTTGAGATGCAGCTCTGTGATCTGCTGTGCTATGGAGGGCAGGTGCCTCAAGGCCCTGCCTGTTGTCCCAAGGTGGAGGCTGCTACATGAGGAGGGCTATGGCAATGGCTGCAGTGTCCCAAAATGCAAGTAGGCTGGGGGAGCCCACATGGTCCTCAGCTCCATGGGGGAGCATTCCTGGGCCTGGGCCCCTGGAATGGGTCGGAGGGTTAGTGGGTGCACTCCTGGACCTGGGCCTGAGCCTAGGACTGTGTGTCATCTGAGCCTGGGCTCCCCCCCCCCCACACAAGGGTTGGCAGGAGTGGTCCTAGGCCTGTTCCTGGGCTCCTCTACATTTTGGTGGGGAGGGGGCCTGGGCCTGGCCCCAGGCCCAGGCTCCCACACAGGAAGGAGGTCCAGCTTTACTACTTTCTAAGTAAGACCTGGGAAAACTTTGTAACTTCCCTGCAAAGTTTGTTCATTTGTTTATTTATTTCTAGAATTTTTATTTGGTGCTTTCAAAAATCTACCCTTTTTTAGCGTCAAGATATAAAACTCTTATTTAAAATTTTTAATAGACAAGGTAAGCATTATTAATAAATGTAATACATGGAGAAGTCATATGAATAGATGATGGAACCATAGAAGAATGAGGAATATGGTCATGAGGTGCTGTCTGAAGACTAGCATTCCTCTTTAGAATTGCTGTACTCTTTACTCTTCTCTCCTAAGACATTATCAATGATCTAATAGAGTGGAAGATGGACAGTTAGTGTCAACCAACCTCTTTTTCATAAACCCCTTTTCCAGAGCAGCTAAAAATTAAAAATTAGTCAGTAAAAAGAAGAAATTTCATTTCTTAATTCTTGGTGTAAAGTTAAACTAATAATAACACCTACTTCATAATATTGTTCCAAGGGATAAATAATTTTATACATGTAAAGATTAGAAGAGTATCTAGTAAACACTTAATGTATATTTATTATAAATACCAGTATTGTTATCATCATTATAGTCTCCACTTATTATGTTTATCATAAGTATAAATGTTGTTGTTATGATAATCTCCTTGTCTTTACTCATGTAACCTAATAACCTTTTCTCGAACCTCCCCACCAGAAACTATATAAAATACAAATACTATCATATTTTGTGCTCCGACCTTTTGAATGGCACTCTCATCCACAAGAGGTCTTAATGTGGAACTATGGTATTGCCTTGGGTCTAATCTAGGCCTTTAACTTCTATTCTTATTTCTACTGCTCACCACAAACTTCCTTTTTTGAGGCCAAGGAAAAAATTTATTTTCCACCACCCAACATGCTTTGTCATCTCATATCTTTATTAATTACCTTCATCTCAACAGGACAGATTCTAATACATAGTTTAAAATTCACCACAGTAACCACTTATTTTATGTAACCTTCTGTGCCTGTCTTCACAGAATTATATGCTTCATATAATTACTATAATCTTGTCTTTCTACTTCCGAAACCCACCATTAGAATTACTTATACATATTTGTTGAAATTTTTAGGATACTGGAAAATTACATGAAAATTATATATATACATATATGTACATATATATGTGTGTGTTTGTATATATTTGCATGTATATATATTAATATTATTCATTTTTATGCAAATTTTTATACGTAGACTCTATTACAAATGAATATTCGTTAGGAAAGTGTATCTATTTTGGCATTTCCATACTTACTAACTAAGTCTTCTTAGGACAACCAGAACATTTGCCAAGTGCATAGATGTTACAAAGCCTGGGTTTGTGAATACTGATGTTAGCTAATTCACATTGCCAGTAACTTTGGCATTGGCCTCAGCTAAAGTAGTTGTTCTAATGAACTAAGATTTACAGCCAGTTAAACTATAAGAAGCCAGCCCAAGTGGTCCAGAAAATAGGCTCTGCTTTTAGAAAATCTAAGTTTCAATTCTAGTTCATGACTTACTCACTGTATGATCTTTAGCAAGTTCCCTAGCCTCTAGCAGGCTGCTTCCCTGCCAAATGGAACTGACAGTGATAGAAACATAAAATGATTATTAAGTTAAGTAATATGAGTCAAGTTTTAAATTTAGGACTTCCCAAGCATTCGACTTTGCAAGACTCAAGGCTACCATAAGCCACACTCGACATGGTTCTGCCTAGAGGGGTCAAGAACAGGAACCAGAGCTTGTCATCATTGCAGCATCAGACATTCTCCATCTGGTGAGAATCGTCCTAGCAGTCCATGCAGCATAGCTCAAATGTAAGAAGCATATACATCAGGTATGTCCAGTAACTGTCCTGACTTTAAAAAAGCTTCATTCTACATAAGACTCAAGAACTCTTAAAGTGATCCCAGAGTCATGGCCTACAAGGTTCCTCAAAGAAAAAAAACCTGTTCTAAAAGTTGCCACACAATGGTATAGTTCAAAGCTCTATCTTCTTACCAGGTATTTATAGTTTCTTCAGAGTAGATATAATTGATCCAAAGGGCTCATTTATTATTAATGAAATGATCTGGTAACATAATTGATATGTCTGCTTTCATCAGGTGACCAGGATAACTGTTATTGGAAGTAGTAAACAATTAGTCAAACTCTCTTTAAAAGGTTAAAAGAGGTTGTTAATCCTTTGCCATTCATAGACTATGAACTTATTAAATATTAGATAAAGGATAGTGTGCCAGAATATATGAAAATGATCAAGGAAGGATAAGAAATCTAAGATGATATAAAATATGCATAATTTTGTAATAAATGGGTTATAAAGAACAACATTTGGTTATTATTTTACCTGATTTTCATGGATTAATATGTAAGTATAAGAATGAAAACTTGCTCATCACATAGAAAGTTGTGCTTCATGGTTAGTTAGCCTTGTGCTTAATGTGTCAGTACATTGCAGTTGAGTAGAAATCAGACACTGATCCCTCTCTATTATCATAGAAAAAAGAGAAGCAACTCATAGAGCCCTTTTGGCACCACTCTCAGCTTATCTTCTGCTTAGACCTCTCACCTCCAGCTAATTGACTTTGAGGCTTTGAATTCTAATTGTCTCATAAGAATGCAATGTTCATACACATGAAAGTGGGATTAAGAAGACTGCATGTGAACTGTTACAGTAAAATGGGCATGTCTTTCTCTGTGGTTAATTACCTGCATGAGGAGACAGAATTGTCAGTGTATTCTCCCATTGGACCAGACAGCTCTACCATAACAACAGGCTGCCTGTGTAAGCATATGCTATTGGTTATGGACACTGGTGAAGAGTTCAGCTGAGAGTCAGCACAAATCTGTTCCATTCCAGGAAATTTCCTCAAAGAATGCTCTTGGTTGTTAACATCTACCATATATTCTGCAGTTTCAAATGTAGACATTATAATTTAGAGTCCAATATACCTGTAGTTAAAGTAGAAATTAAATAGACAAAAGTTTGGATATAAATACTTCATTGATTAAATAAATATTAGAGATATATTTAGAGGAAATAGCTATAGTATAAAAATAACTAGATGTATTTTCAATACTTATGATGTATTTAAATAGGATGCTCATGTGTATACTCCCTATTAAAGTATGGATTGAGGAAGTTGCTATATTTAAACAAGCACACATTATAACTACAAGTCATAAGTTTCAAACAATATTAAAAATAATGTTAAGGCACTTATTAAATTACTTTTTCTATTCAAAACAATATTGATATTAGCCAAACATGCTTATTTAAATCACCAAACAAGACAGAAACTAATATCTGTTAACAGTTCTTAATTTCAAGTTTTCTAAATTAAAGCAAATCTGAAATGAGTAACATGGTAAACTTAGTTTCAGCTAATTTTGCTTATTTCCTTGTATTTTCTATTTCCTAGGAATGGTTTAACAACTCTTAGAAAATAGGAAGCAATTCAGACGTTAGTTTTGAATTTGCTTTTGAACATTGTAGATGTTAGTGTATTTTCAATGAAATTGGAATTACGCTTCCAAGTAGAAATTTAAAAATGTATAAACCAGTTTTACTCTGGAGTATAGAAGACATTATTCATAACAGCCTGAGAGACTATCACTGCTCTTTACAGCTTTTGCGAGCAAGAGAAGCTGCCAATGACCGTTCAATCCTGTGTTATCACCAAGGAGTGCCAGGTGTCCGAGTGGCTGGAATGGAGCCCATGCTCAGCAACATGCCGTGATCCTGCCTCCCCAACAGGCACACGTGTCCGGACACGGACCATCAGGCAGTTTCCTATTGGCAGTGAAAAGGAATGTCCGGAACTTGAAGAAAAAGAACCCTGCGTGTCTCAAGGAGATGGAGTTGCCCTCTGTGCCACGTGAGTTAATAAAGAGCAGTGTGCCTCACTTGTGTGCTTGTTTAGCTATTTGATTTGAATTTAACAGTATGTTAAGAAATAGTGGGGGTTTTATTTTTTTTATTTTTTGATGTGTGTGTGTGTGGTGGGGGGGATACCTGGGATTGAATTCAGGGGCACTCAATCACTGAGCCGTATCCCCAGCCCTAATTTATATTTTATTTAGAGACAGGGTCTCATTGACTTGCTTAGCACCTTGCCATTGCTGAGGATGGCTTTGATCCATGGTTTTTCAATCCCCATTCTAAAAGGAAGAACAAACTTTCAAATCATAGGTTCCTATGATCCATTAAAATTCAGCCTCTGGGACTACAGGTATATGCCCGGTAGAAATAGTGATTTTTAACACATCTTAAACAGAAAAATAAAATATCTCTTTATAAAATCTATCCTAAAAAATACTGGTTTTACAGAATAAAAGTGTTGTTAATAGCACTACTTCCAAATCTCCATAAGGCTAAAATTTTAGCAGCAATTATATAGTGATGAACTTTCTTTTTTTCCTCTTTAAAAAAATATTGGTTGTTTTTAGTTATGTACTAGGTGTTGGCAAACGTTTTCTGTTAAGGAGCAGCTCATAAATACATTAGGTTTGTTAAACCACATAGGTTTCTGTTGTGATGATTCAACACTACCATTGGAGTTATACACAATATGTAAACAAATTAATGAGTATTTGTTTTAATAAAACTTTATTTACAAAAACAGACAGTAGGTTGATTTGCTCCTTAATCCATGATTTTTCAATCCCCATTCTAAAAGAAGAACAAACTTTCAAATCATAGGTTCCTATGATCCATTAAAATTCAGTAATGTATTGAAGAAACCATAATCAATCAAGTAAAATACTACATCAAAATAATGAGACTTTAAAGCCTCGAAGATAAGAATTGTATTTATTTTTATGTGTTTGTTGTTTTAGCACCAGCATACATCATAAGACCTGGCACACAATAAGTGCCCAATAAATGCTCACTGAATTTAAATAAAATTAGACTAGTTCTTAAATATTTGGCAGCATAACAAGATTATTTTTGTCCTTAAAATATCATTCCAAAGCATTACTGTGAATTATGTTGGCAATAATAATATTTCAGCTTAATTTGAATATCAAATGTTTACAAAGCAATGTAGAGAATCTTAGTTTCTCAATAGAAATGCATAAAATTCATTGAGAGCTTCTCTGGAATATTCTACACACCTAAAGAACATTCATACAATTTGGGCTTTATGAACCAGTAAGGAGGCAAATTAGTATTACTATTCCCACTAAATCTAATAACAAAAATTAATGATGATTTATATGAGATCTTCATTTCTGCTACGTCTTAGACTCACTCCTCTGTTTCCTTCCTACCATCTTGACCTGTCCCACTGACTTTCGTGGACCCTCTCCATATCATAGGCACAAGGATACGTCAGGATTTCCAGAGTGTTTTCTCTCCTATGAGTTTCTTCTATTTTTTCTTAAATTAGTACCTTATTCTTTATTCTTTCAAATACTATAAACAAATACTATTAACAAAATAAGTAAATATCTTTGAATTTCTTTTCTTACTTTGTTGGAGTACCATTTTTCTAAAATGTATTATCTATTATGTTTATTAAAATCTGTTCCTTCTCATAAAACTCCTCACCTTGACCTAATTAAAAATCCATTTTAGGTTTTTTTTTTTTTTTTAAATCACCATTTTAGCTTCCCTAGCAAATGACTTATTTGGTTTTAATTCCTTCTACCCTGCCCTCATAGCCAGGTATCAATTATCCACATGTCTAGAATTGACATGAACACTGTCCTTCTTTTAGGAACAAATGTCAAGATTGTCTTTCCTTGATGACCCAGAACTATATTGAGTTATACCATGAATCTCCACTAATAAAAATGAAAAACAAGTATGAATCTCAGTATTACTGTCAAGAAACTTATCACTGATAGAAGAAAGTATCCAGAACAGACATCTGTGGGCCCCTTTAATCTTTCTGTCTGATGGAGAGGAGTATTAGCATGGCCATTTATACCTATTTTGGCTGGTAATATAATTACCAAGGTAGCATCTTGGTTAAAGTGACACCAAGTGCTATATGAGCCATTTCTTTAGGCTTTTAGAATATCCATTTTCTTAGAGGGGAGAAATGACATCACTTTCTATCTTCAGTGGCATCAGAAATGGTTCCCTGGCTATCTCCTCAAGTATGTGTTGGACTGACAGTCCCCCGACATTTCTTTCACATCATAATCTTGATTGGAGCTTTAATTGAGAATCACAGATGGTCTTTCCTGTGTTGCACTGATTAGAAATGTCAGCTCTTTTCATCATTCATCAGCACTTATCAGGAATGCTCAGCATTACAGAAGAAAAAAAAAATTATTCTTGAAAACTCTGAATTTCCTGTTATATTTTTAAATCCTAAAACACAATTATAATTTTGCTTCAGTAGGAAGAAGCAATTTTCATTCATTTTCTTAAAGACAAAACAAACATTTGGGTTCATCATCGCATAGAATATTTTCTTAGATTCAATCCTCCTTCGTTTATGAGCATCCAGAAAGGCCAGGCTTGGGTTCAGCTTAATTGAACATAAAATTTCATGTTTTCAGCATTATGCTCTCTTTTCATAAAATATTTATAAGGAACTTCCAGTAGTAGCAATTAAAACAGGATCACTCTAAATGTAACCCCTTTTTAAATGGAGCGCCGCTGAGGATAAAGGAAGGATTGAAATTGGATGTGCAAGGCCCTTGTAAAGTCAGTGATGGAGTCCAGAGGAAAATGTTTTTAGGTTAATTTTTAGAATACAAGATGAGACGAGTGGAGAAGCATTTTATTCGATAAGCATGGTGGCCGCTGGCATTTTCTGTCTTTAGGTATGGCTGGACAACAACAGAGTGGACCGAGTGCCGCGTGGACCCTTTGTTGAGCCAACAAGACAAGAGACGTGGCAACCAGACGGCCCTCTGTGGAGGAGGCGTCCAGACCCGAGAGGCATACTGTGTGCGAACCAATGGAAATCTCCTTGCGCACTTAGATACCCGCAAGGACAGAGAAGGTACTTTCTACTTTCTTCTAAATGATCCATTCCTGGACAGGGTGCCTGTGATTGCTCTGGAGTCACATTTACAGGGCCATTTGGGGGCACAAAGAACAGCATTTCTGTTCACATTATGGTTGGTCTCCATTATGGTAAACTGTAAATCACATAATAATTGTTAAAAAAAAAAAAAAAAAAAAAAAACAAGATACAACTTCATCTTGGTCAGCTTTGATTTGCTGAGGAGTCTCTTTTAAAATTTTTGACTAAAACGCCTTCATGACTCACTTTTGCATAAAATTTAGCAGCAATATTTATAAAACTAAAATATTTTATTTTGTAAGTATACACAGAATGCAAGTATACAAAGTGCAAAATTTTCAAAACCTGCTTGTAAAACAATAAATCTTATCTTATTTTGTTAAAACAGGTTAATTATGGTATTGAGTAAATATTTTAATTGAATTTAAGTGAAGTAAATTGAGAATAAAAACTACAGTATAAGGAAGCTTTAACCCAAAGTCATGCCCACCACTACTACCTTTGGTAGTTTGGCACACATATTTTAGATTTTTTAAAAAATCTCAGTTTGGGAACCAGATGCAATAAATGTGCAAAAGAATAAGTGAATCCAATATGGCATAGGTTAAAATTATACATTACTATATATTAACATACATTATTATATATTGATATCATTCTAAAATTCTCATCAACATTGGATAAATTTTATAGTAAATGAGTAGATCTAAAGTTCTTAAAAAATATGAATGAATTTCAGCAGTGCTATAAGCCATCTTTCTTACACTGTCTTGGTCTGAAGAACAACAGGACTTCTATCACTAAACATTCAACATATATCAGCTGGTAGCCAACAGAGTTCCAAAAATGCCATAAGATAGGATAAAAATATTCATACAGACTTCATGTCATGAAAGTCTTCAAATCTTTCATGATAGCACCAAAACCAACCAATATTTAAATTCAAGATGAAGACATTATACTGAGTTTTATAATGACTATTGGGGGGTCATAGAAACAGACTCCTCTAAAGAAGAGGTTACCACGTGAGCCAGGTGTTGGTGGACACACTGCTTACAGATAAATGAATGAGGAATGCAAGAGGGAGTTTATTCCAGGCAGAGGGAACTGTGTGTATTGAGGCACAACACCAGAGAAAAGCAAAGACAAAGCGTACATCTTTAAACACAAGCATGTTGTATGCCAAGGACAGGATTGAATTTCCTAGGGAGTGAGTTGTTTGGAAAAGGTTTATAATAGAGAAAAAGATCTTAGTTGATACCAACAAAAGAAAAAGAAAACTGTTCAGGGAAGGAATCTAACAAATTTGATCAGAAAAGAAGGAAAAGAACAAAGAGAAATGAATGTTTTATAAGCAGAAAGAGAGCTTCTTCACCCCCACACAAAGAAGTGACAGCAGTGACCAGTAACTCAAGAAAGATAAGCACTGAAGTTTTGCATTTGCTACTTCCAAACTTTAATTGTTCTGTATCCACTAATTTTACACAGCATGTCAACTCATTTAGGAATCTAGCCTAGGGATACATTTTACTACTAATGTATCTTGAGGTTGTAAGAAAGTAGCATAAAACATGTAATGTTAGTACATTAATATTTTCTTGGCCACTTTAATGGCTGTATTTTTAACACTCTTAGGTAGATTTATTATAGCAGTCTTCTCAGAGTAGTATAATTTCATTGCTGGAGGTGGATCAGATTTTAGTTTCTGAATGTCAATTATGTCTGATAGGTTATTACTTTCAAAAGGTCCTTGAGAATTTGGAATTGCAACTGGATATTTTTTAAATCATTTTTTTTCAGAGTCCTCTCATACCCCTGGCAAACCACTGCGGAGCACCAGAAATGAAAGTCAGAGAAAAAAGAACTAGCACACACATACACACACAGTATCATTATTAAGACGTATCTATTAGACTAAAGCAAATGTCAAGGCAAAAGTCAATAGATATGGAAGTAATTACTTCAACTACAATTAATATTATAATGTAAATGAGTAACTTAGGAATTTGTGTCCATTCATATTATATTATTAAGACTACTGATAAGTCTTTGCAGAAACAGTTGATTCTTCTCAAAAATTACAGCTTTCCTTTTCAGAACTTAGCCTTTCCCCTCAGCAGCTCTTAACATTTCCCAGCAGGAAACTATCTGATAGATTAGCATCCCAGGGGTAATACATGCTGAATGAAGTACAGTTAGCCTGTAGAAAGTTGTTCATAGGAGCTCTTCCTTCAGTAAATATGAAAAATTCAAAGCTTATGTAAAAAGATAGAGAGAAGCCTCTCAAATTAACTCGCTCAACCAATCTTGTTATGAACACACTAACTTCAAGAGACCTTGACTACATAACCAGGACCAAGAGCAGGCATACTGTACTTATTTTGAAAAACAAAGTCTATGCTATTCCTTTTGCTCACTCACATTGTTCTATACGTACCCTGTTTTCACATGTAAATGTACTGTAACTCAAAATAAAACACATTAACTAAAAAATAAGCTTCTCGATACAAATATAAAGGAAAGAAAGTAATTGGTAATTTCTTTATTTTCTTTGTAGATCACCTTATACAGGGGAATAATAACAACCATGTTACCCTGTCCATATTATTTTATTTTATTCATTGGTGTATGCATTATATTAAATGATTCATACAACACTGGCAAAAAAAAAAGAAAAAAGAAAAACCTCTTGCTTGAGTAACTTAGGAATTTCCAAAAAATCAAAATATTTATATGTTTAGTGTACTCACAAAGTATTTAGTATAATATTCACAACTTGGTATGTTATTTGTGTCAATGAATTATGCGATCAGAATATTGATTAAGTTGGTGACAGAATTTATAAACTATATTCACTTGATTTTGCCAAGAGCCTACCTTTTATTCACATACTGCTGCTTACTGTTGGCAACCCTCTCAGTCCTGACAATTTCCCCCAGAGTATTCAGGTGAGCATAAGGTCCATTGCATCACTCTAGAGTTGGATATGTTTTTCACTGAGAAAGTTAATAGTAAAACCATTGACAATTTGTTTTGAGCCAGTCAATCAGGATTCTAGTAGGCTGTGAAAAGAAAAAGTCCAACTGTTGTGAAATTATATTAATAATTTTAATTAATGTAATTATAATAATAACTATTATTATAATGAAATAATTATATTATGTTGGTATAATATCCACCCTTATGAGAATATTACAGAAAGAAGCCTAACCCAAGGGGAGGCTATCCTAGAAATCTAGTGAAAATATTGCTGATTATTGGATACATGGAGTGACATTAGATTTTATTCAGAATAATTTTTAAAATTCTTCCTGTTGGTTCAAATTGAACATGGTTTTAAATGAGATAAACTAAAAGTATTGATTGAAAGACACTTTGAAACTTGAAGTGATTTATATTTTAGGGACCTTAAGTCAGAACATTCCTCTGTAGAAATCTCATCAAATACTCAACATTAAAATCTGGAAAAGGTCAGTGGTATTGGCATTATTAAGAAAAGAAGTCCACAAAATGAACCTGTTTGGTGACATAGAATGAGATACATCAGCAGAAAATATTGGAGGGTCAAGGCTAAGATAGATGGAGGGAAGAGTATATGAACTTTGAATGGACAGGCAGAAGGGCAAATAAAGAACTCGTGCTTTCCCATATTCTGCAAAGAAATGAGGATAAAATAGTCATGCCATGCCTAAATAGAATGCAAACTCATTACAATTTTACTTTTATAGCTTCCACAAATGAACTCACCTTATTCAAAGGTTTTTATTAAAAAAAAAAAGAAAACTAAAGGAAGGCTATACTTATGGTGCTAGTTCCCTATTATTTCAAAAAGTAAATATCACAGTATGTCAAAGTCTAGAGCTGCACCTTTCCTATCCATCACTTTTGAAATACAAGTAGGTGAGAATATTTTACATGACATTTCCATCAGAGATATGTATTAGAGAACTCTAGGCTTGGGAGTCTCCATAGGTTCCCTGATTGAATCCTTAAAGCAACAAGGAAAGATAGTGGTTTACCTTTACTTTCTACATTACAAGAAATATATCAAAGTTTCCCCATGAAATATAAGTGATTTCATGTTTCTTGACTTCTTATGACATTGCTATGTGGATGTAAATTACAGAAAAACATTAAAAGATTTCTGAGTTACTGAATTCTAAAACTTTCACTATGCTATAATTATGCAAACAGGTATAAAGTTTGGATATGAACACTTGTTGAGAGACATTAGGTATTAACAGTTTTTATAATTTATCATATTTCTTAGTATTCCATTTGGGGCTGAGCTAATCTTAATTTGCTAAATTAAAAAGGAACTAGAATACATAATGGCTACATTTTGAAAATAAAGTCTACAGTGTAAATGCAATGAGATACATTCATAATATAGTAGATTCAATTATAATATTATTGTAGAATAATTAAAACTTAGAAAATCCCTGAAGGAATTGGATCCACCTTGTCAGTCAGTCCTCTGGATATCTTGTAGCAAAGAAGGGCTGTTACCCTCTGAAGTTTCTCTGTGATCAGTGCAATATAAAATGGAAAGTGAGATGCCAAGAGGTTTCAGCCATTGGGATAAAAGCTAATAAAAACTCACCTGCTGGGAATTAGATTAAGATATTTAGTATTCTACCTAGAGGAAACTTAGACATTTTACTGAAGGAAGAACTTACTGATGAGATTTCAGGAAGTTTTCACCCAAAAAGGCAATAAAAGGAAAATATAATGAGGAAGCTCAGAAGGTAGCTAAACATAAAAGCTGTGCTCATATGCCCCCCTTTTTGTATTTTTTAAAATTCTTTTTAGTGATATACAACACCACAGCACACCCTAACATGACCATAAAAGCATGGAACACAACCTTCTCCAATTTAGTCCACAGCACTGATTTAGGTGCTTAAAAATTATTTGTTTTTTGACATAATTACTGTCTCCTTGTAAAATCTGCCTGAAAACCATCTCTCAAATGTTTCAACTATACCTTCTCCCTTTAAAAATAGTCTCTATCTTGGGGCTGGGGTTGTGGCTCAGAGGTAGAGAGCTTGCCTAGCACGCATGAGGCCCTGGGTTCGATCCTTAGCACACATAAGAATGAAATAAAGATGATGTGTCCAACTACAACTAAATTTTTTTTAAAAAATTGTCTTTATTTTAGGATGAGGCCATATTCACACTCACCCTAACTTTCACCCAAAGAACTATTCATACCTCAGAATTTAAAAAGAGGACACAAGATCCAGTTGTCAGATAAGTGACAAGAGTCAAGATTAATGTACTTTGATCATTTTAGGCAGTCACTGAAGAGAAGTTTTGATATATCTTTTTTCTTTTCTAATTATATTAGATCACATAAAAATCTTTTGATTTTTCATTGTAAGATTACTTTCAAAAGAACACCAAATAGAAATCAGGAATCCTGTTTTTTTTTTCTTTTATTTCCGCTTGACCTTACTACTCTAATACACATGATTTTTTTTTTGCCTTAACATACCTATTTCCAAATGAATCTAATATTCCACTTTCAGCAATATGCCAGATTAGATTAACTGAAGACCATCCTTGATAAAACAGCTAGACATGCAAGATACTATATATTTATAAAACCTTTTAGGGGCAGACTGAGCTTGATTAATTGGTTCCCAGAATAAACCAGTATGATTAATCTGAAGCTTTCTCTGGTTGCCCTGGGGTGGGGATGGTGTAGAAGCATGGTTATGGTTATACATTACCAGGCCTTGTGATACAGAACATGACACTGAGCATTTAGTCAGTGATACAGAGTACAAGCAGAAATACTACATTACTTCATCAACCTTAAAGGGTTACAGCATCAGGTGAGCAGAGAGGCTCAACTTCCCCTTATAGGGAAATGACCATGAAGCAGGTCAACCTCAACTTCAGGCCAGTGGGAAATGAGCTTTTCCAAAGAATGACAACTATTGACCTGTTCTCACACTAGTTCTAGTTTCAAATTTATAGCTATTTCCATGAGTCCAAAATCCAGAAAGCTGAGAAGTTAATATAAGAAATGGTATAAGGCCAATGGTACTTCCTGAAACTAGGAAAAACAGAGGCCATTTAGACAGCAATACTTTAATCACAGGATTCTCCCTGCTAAACTGTACCATCCAAAATTACAAATTGCATGAGGAAAAATACTCTCTAGGAGACAGGACTTAAAATGCCTAGTAATCAGTAAGATTAGACACTCAAGACTGGAAATACTATAAATAGTGGGTAGAGACCATAAAATATATATACTAAAATGTTATTGAAGACCTAAAAGAAAACATAAAACACAAAAAAATTGAGTCACAATGAAAAAGACAGATTTTTTAAAAATGACATAGAAGTTATAGACTGAAAAAATACATTTATCGGAGATTCAACAAATGGATAGGTTAGACAGATGGAGCTAAATTATTCAATAGGCAACAGAGAATAGAAGTTGAAAATAAAAATGAAGATGACAATCATACAGATTTGAACAAGTAGGTAGGGGGTGATTCACAGGTGAAATACAAGAATCAGTAAATGCAGTAATAACATAAGCAATAATAATATATCCATATCCACATCTAGATACAATCTAGTGAGATTTCACCTCACCAGTTACAAAAGTATATTAAAAGGAGTAAAGAAAGAAAGATATTAATTACAAGGAAATTAACAGTTAAGTTCTCAACAGTTGGTAAAACAAGCAAAATAGTATGAGATATATTTAAAGTATTGAGAGGAAAATAACTGCCAAATTAAAATTATTCACTCAGTTACATAACATTCAAATGTCTGATCAAAATTAAGGCAAAGGCAAAAGAAGGGTTACTGCCAGTACACCTCCCTGGGACCAGCTGCTACAGGATGAAGTTGAGGAAGCAGGGCAGTAAACCAAAAAAGAGCAGGAGTCAAAATGAGGAAAGAATTTCGTTAAACACCTGGGCAGCTTAAATAAACATCAATATGTATGAACAATACTAATAACCATAACGTTTAATTAGCTGATGAACAATAATATATGGCAGGAAGACACAATAATGGCTATATTGCTTAGGAACAGGGTGAAGGCACTGAAGAGTCTATATCTTATTAAGTCATTAAGCATGTGAAAAATTTAAGAGTAACAATAGAGCAAATGTACATATTTTAGCTTAACAATCATTACTATATAATTGTATAATTATTTGTTTTATTGTAAACAAAATCAATTACTAATATATAATGTATATTTGTATATATTCTAATCCAATAGATAAAATGAAAGGGACTGGATAAAATTGAATCAGTTTAATTAAAGTACTACATAAGGGATAAGTATGAATCATTTTTTATACATAGATGATCTAATAGTAAATAAAAAAGACCAGAAAAGGGGTTTAAAATGTCAGAGCTGAAGGTTATTGCAGAGAACCATTCTGATTTAATTATGAACTACATCTATAAGACCAATCAACTGTATTACAAATGTTTGCTGTGATCAAACTATATAATCTAAACATTCACAGCTGCTGGCAAATGCAAACAGATGAACAGGTCACACATTGCACTTCCCAGTCAATAATGTCATCTTTACATACAAAGCACAGATGAAATTTTTATTTTATCAAGGCAATGAGATTAACTTAAATCACATATGTATACAATGTCAGAAGTAGCCAAAAGAATGAATGGTTGAATCAATTAAATAACATTTGATAGAAAGTTTTCTTGGATAATCATTTTCTATCCTATCATTAGAATGAAGGATAACCTTTTCAAAAATAAAACTCAATAAAAATTGAGTTATTTCCAATTATGTACAAATTGATATTGTTCAACGTTGCATGAAAGTGATTGTACACTATTTAAAATTGAACTATAGAAACAACAAAAAAATTTGTGAGTATGCACACTTATCTCCCACTCTGTCCTCCTATTCTTTCACAGTTTGGGAAAGGATAAATGACATTGGTAAAGGAACTGTTATCTAGAGAAGATAAATTTCTTGTGCATAGTAGTGTCTAGGCAAAGCTATAGATGATGTGTTAGCAAAATGTGTGGGTGAAATTAAGCTGATCATGATGAAGCATTTTGAGTAAAAATGTTATGCTATATTGAGATATTAAGAGGCTAGAACCATAATATATTTCTAACAATATAAAATGTAATGAAATACTTCTATCTTTACTTAAATCCCAAATTCCAACTATAAAAAATAGTAATAACATTGATGATGTTGATATGTTGATTTCATTTATTAAGGCAGTGTGTTAATTATTTTGTTGATTCAAAGAGAACACGTACTTGCAGGGAACAAGGAGTTGGAATCAAGGATTTCATGTTGAATTTGTTCTGTGTCTGTTCTGTGTTACTCATTAGCACATAAGAGTCTGATTGACAAAGTATTGCAAATTTATGTATCCCATTTGGTCTTTTATTCACTCACCAAACTAATTGAACAACTGTTAGATTACATCCGAGATTTGTATGTTGAAGGTACAATGTTTAAAAATAGCTTTGATTGCTATCATCAGGCAGCGTACATCTAATAGCCTCCTATTTACAGCTTGGTTTACTTGGAGTTCAGAATTGACCCTTCACAAGGCTAATGTGGGGGTACTTTTTTGGACATCCAGTTTAAGGCTTGCTAATTTAGCTCTGACTCTGCACTACACCACAGTCTAGTCCTTACAAGGAACTTTTACCCATAATCATCAGGTAAATTATTTGTCTCTAAAGCTCCTTTCCACAATATATAGTTTTGAGAAACACCTGAATGCTTTAAGAAAATGTAAAAGTCCCAATGAAGTTATGACTCTCTAGGACTAGAGTGAGCACAGGAATTTCTCTCTCTCTCTCTCTCTCTCTCTCTCTCTCTCTCTCTCTCTCTCTCTTATAAGTTTGATTGATTGTAACCAGGTATTGATTTTACCATAGAGATAATAAGTCCTTTCACCTCTTTCCAAAGCTTTAAGAGGGACTGAAATGGGGGATCCCAAGTCTGTGCATAAAGGCTTTTATAATTCTTAATGAATACTAATTATTTAATTTTAAAAAAAAGAAAAAGAAAAGAAGAAGATTGCAAAATTCCATATATAAAACTGGTCACTATTCACCAAGTTTTCTGTCAGGTTCTCAGAAAGAGCCTCTACCTGTGAAAGGTCCTGAATCTTAAGATTCTTAGGCTTCTAAATGAATCTGCTTCTATTACTAACATAGATTGGGGGCTTTATTAGTGCCAAAGGGAATCAGGACTTGAAGGTGAGAAACAGAACACAGGTGTTTGGTCCTGAAAAACCCCGTTTCCTATAATTACAGATATTAGACTGGGAAGAAAGCCGGGATTGGAAAGTTACTGTGTTTCCAGAGTGAAGTTGAATTTTCAGTTGTAATATTGATCTTATTTATGCTCCTTGTACTCAGTTTCCAGTCCCTGAGCTGTAAATCTTTGGAAACCTACTCGACTTTGACAGTGTTTAAACTGAGAATTTTAGGGAGCAAAGACTTTGTTTCAGTTTACTTCATCCCTGTAACCTGAGATGGAAAGAAGACATAGCCATTAGTATAGGACCTTCCATTAATGCAAGAAAGATGGGAGATAAAATGTCACCTAACCTGACACTATCAAGTGACTGTAGTATTTGTGCTTTTTGTAACCCTTAAGCACTTATTTCATCAAGTCTGTTGTAGATGAATGATAGTACCAGAAGGAATTTCAAAACTAGCACTCAGGGATATGCACTGGTGAATGAATAGCATTTTTTCCGAGGCACACTCCTGCTATCTAAGGATGTAAAAGAAATGGTTTGTGGCTGAGGCTGGCTGTTCTTTGCCTTGCTGGTGATTGCTCAATAGGGACTAGCTACTCTCTCCAGTGTTAACAGAGGAGTACAAACTACATTGTGGAACTCATTAATATTTATTTCTTCTAAAAGCAATGGGCAATAAAAAGGGAAATAAACCAGGAAGAATAGCAATGGGAAAAGAAAGCCATGACAACAGATTCATCTTGGGAAGGTTTTACCATTTATTGCGCGCACACAAAAAAATGCATTCAAAGTACAAGGATCTATATTATTATTAGCGTAGAACCAACTAAAATGCTGATTACTGAGTGAAACAATTTAAGGAAAATATTATATATTAAATGCAATTCAAGAATTCCAAGTAGTAATTTTTATTTTTGTAATTATATACATTTGCTGTATATTATGGTTTAGGTGTGAGATGTCCCCCAAAAGCTCAAAAGGGAGATAGCACAAGAAAGTTTAGAAGTGAAATGATTTGAGTTATGAGAGTCTTAACATCAGTGTATTCATCTACTTGAATGGATTAACTGGGTGGTAACTGTTGGTGGGTAGAGTGTGGCTGGAGGAGGTGGGTCATCAGGGCCTTGCCTTAGAGGTTTATATTTAGTCCCTGTCCAGCAAGAACTATCTATGCTGCCTGATGGCCATGTTCTAAGCTGCTCTTCTTCTCCACACATTTCTGCCATGATGTTCTGCCTCATCTTGGGTTCAGAACAAAGGAGTCAGCCATCTGGACTGAGACCTCTGAAATTGTGAGCCCAAAATAAACTTTTCCACCTCTAAAATTGTTCTGGTCATGTCTTTTGGTCACAGCAGGAAAATAGCTGACTCAGACAATATACCTCTTTTCAATTTTACATTCTATACATGCTTTAAGTGTCAGAGTCTGTGCTATGTGTGTAGAAGGAAAAGAATTCTCTTTATGCCAGTAAGGATCATTTATCATTTTAATAGACTGGTGGCATCTTTGTGCCCTTTCTCTTATTGCTCCCCCTTTCTATTTTCTTCTTTTACTAGAACCCAGCATTGCTTCACTACCAAGCTGTATCCCCAGCCCATTATTTATTTATTTATTTATTTATATTTTGAGACAGGGTCTCACTAAGTTGATGAGGGCCTTGCTAAATTGTTGAGGCTGACCTTGAACTTACAATTCTCTTGTCTCAGACTCCGGAATCACCAGGATTACAGCATGTGCCACCATGCCTGCTGCTACTGCATTTCTTGAAATGCCTTCACCTATTATTCTAACCTTCCAAATATTCACCCACCATACTGTAAATAACTATAAGACCTCCACTCATCTAACTTCATCCAAAGCCTATTATAGCCCTTTTATACTAGTACACATTTGCCACATGATATATATGATTCAGTTCTTTTAAAATTGCTTCATTAATATTCATGCCAACTTCCTAGGAATTAAGCTTTAAAAAGAGATCATAGTGTTTTCCCCCATCACACTTCCTTATTATAACCAATCATTCTTAGCAGAGGGTGGGGTACATTTGCTAGTCATTTGGAAGTATCTCTAAGAAAGTCAAAGAAATCCTTTTAGTTAGAGGATGTTGACCTCCTGGATATCTGATTTATAGTGTTTCATTGCAAATTAACCTGTTAACCTCCCCAATATCAATCTTTTTTTTTTCTTTGCTTTTATTTCATTTGAAAAGACCTAATGGGAAAACACATGTAAGGCCCAGCATAAGGCCCTACATTTATAATATGAAAATGAACATTGATTGCTTTTGTTTATGTGTCTGCTTTTCTGGTTAAACTGAGAAAAAAAGGGGGTACATTTTTCAAAAAATAATTTGACTCCTAGTCTTTTACATGCATTCAAGTTGTAATTGTATACCAGCCTTGTAAGTTGAGAAACATAAGGGAGGATGCACAATATGTGGACTCTCTTCACGATATGTTGTGAAGCCTGCCACATGCTTACACCATATATGAAATTCTTCCTTTCTTGGAAAAAGCAGACATTTTTCAAACCCCTCTTTTTATTGTTCTAGAGTAAGAATAAATGACAAATTTTACTTCTGTAGTTGTACAGGACAGAATAATTACAACTTCCCTTCTTTTGTGGCCCAGAATCCTTGAGAAGTTTCTGAAGGACTGCATTGCCAAAGGATTCTGGAGGAAATGCTTGTAAATAACCCTGGGATTGTTTGATACTCTAAAAAGAACATTTTCTCCATTGCTCAAACTTGGAATGTCACACTAGTCCATTTGCTCCCCATATCACATAGGATCCCCAAGAATCTAAATCCCCTTTGATTAGGGAGAATTATGCCAGGTGAACTTAATTTTTATTGTTAATATAATAATAGTGAATAGATGCAGAAAAAATATAAGAGTTTTATTGTTTATATGTTCTCTGCTAGTTCTGGTTAGAAAACCTTAGATTAATTAAGTTCCTACCCCACTGGGAATTTCAGAATTACTTTGAAAATAATGTCATGTTTTCCAACTAGGAAAGCTATTGGTTTATTTCACAGTACCTTCTAAAAGTCTATCCAAGGGGGTAAGCAAAGTTAAGTAACATGTTGTGGTAGAGTTATTAATACATGAACAAATGGATAACTGTTGAATAATTTTCCCAGACACACTAAAACAATAAGTGACCAAGCATGGATAAAAAGCCAATTCTTGACTATAGGATCTGAGCTCCAACCAGGGATACCCTGCTATGTGAATTTGTTCCAGAATAAATGCAGTGGATTTAGTAGCTGTTCATAATTTTATCAAAATCATCAGAAGCACTTTATATTATCTGTTATCTCTTGTAAAAATAAACAAATAAAAATGGCATAGAAATGTGTCCCTTATACAGAAAATTTTTTTAAAAACCTAGGCATAATTTAAGCCTTTTCTACGGACAACTCAATTAGGAAGTACATTCTCTGATGTGGTTCTATAAGGTCAATGTAATCTTGTCCATAATTTGAATCAGTATTATGTTGGACCATAAAAAAATACTATTTTTTAGGTAAGAAATTATTAATTAGTGGAAGTCTCATGCTTTGACAGAAAAAGTCATTGGGTATGAACTATTCTCCATCCCAGACTTTACACCATCAGAATCAAGCCCACAGCTAGCTATGAATTATAGTCTTGTTTCCATGTGAACAATATGCATTTGTGCTGTATGCAGTGTGCTTTAGACAGGGAAATGATTGTCTCCTATAAAAATATGTAGATTTCCCCATAGTTGATATTCTTTATGAGAAAACAACTCATATTAATGGCTTGAGAGTGACTTGAATTCATCAAGCTGCACATTTACTTTATGCATAGATAGAAAAGAAATTCGCAGTTGATGGTGTGATTTTTAATACTTAGTATGTCCCACTTTGTTATATGTAAATACATACAATAAAGGTGTAGCAATAAAGGGAAATGAAATGATTTTAAGTATAAATGGATGAAGAATGTGGGCCAAAGGAAAAATGCCAGAAAGAAGATATCAAACCAATGATGAATACAATAAAGATAATGCACAGAGTGTGAGCCATAAGATCCTATGAATTTCTTGAAGTAGGCCACAAGTTCTACCTCTAAGCTTGTAATAGCCAACATAAAGAAGAATGCTGCATTAATTATGAAATTCACAGTGCCCAAAAGACAATAGGAACTAGCTATAAAAGAGAAGCACAACAATTTCTGGTTCTAGGGCTAGAAAAAAAAAAATTCACCTGTGGGCTTCCATAAAGAAGACACTGTAACAATATTGAATTACAACCTCATTAACATCTTTGCAATAAACACTACTGTGAATTTTATAAGAAAACTTTCTCTTTCATCAATGTCAAGACACTAGCATAAATATGAATGCATAACTCATTAAAGGCAAATAACTGGACTTAATATGATATGGTATGGATTTATAGGTCCCTGCTAAGCAGGATAATCCAGGAATTGACTTCAGAAAGGGTGCAATAAATGAATGGATGCACAGCTATTCCCTCAGGAAGTATGCTGAACTTTGTTAGAAGCAGAGAGTTTCTTTGTATCCCCTGATACAGGGATCTGGAATATAGCTGTTCTGATTGCTATTTGTATAGTTAAATGCCAAGATCCATTTTCCAACCATCATCCAGATGAGGATAGGAGCCACATCCTTAAGAAAATATCAAAAGGCATCACAAAGACAAGCTTGTATGAAATAATTTCTCTCTTCTATAGGAGGTTGAGTTCAAATCTAGGAAAATGCAGAACAAACAAAGAGTTTATCTAGGCACAATTAAATCAGAGGTGGTTAATATATCCCATACCTTATAACTCAAAAATCCAAAACAGATGCAAGAGAGATCCAGCATCAACAATTATGTGATCTCCTGGAAGAAGCAATCTGGTTTTCTGGTATTACATTCAAGATGAGATGATTACCAAGCATATATTAGTGAAACCAAAAGAGTTAACTTGAACTAATAATGGTACTGAGGAGGTGGAGGGTGAATGCTTGCTATATGTGAGACACCCTTCTAAACATTTCACATTAATTTGCTTATTAGACCCCCCCCAGCATAGCCTGAAAAATAAACACTATTATTATTATATAATATTGAGTTGCAAGAGTTTAAATAATTGTCCCAAGGAATATAGCCAGTAAATGTCATAATCAAGATTGTGAATCAAAGAGGTCTGGCTCCTGAACCTGTGTTTTTGTTTGTTTGTTTTGTTTTTTTGTTGTCGGTAGTGGTGGATTTTTTGTGATTCTAGAGATTGAATCCAGGAACTCATGTATGTGAGGCAAGTGCTCTAACAGCAAGCCAAATCTCCAGCCCCTAAGCCATTGATTTTAAGCATGGTGCCATGGAGTATAGGGTTATTAGTCATATACAAGTTTGATGCTGGCAAAAGCTACTTCACATCCAAATGATATTGGTTTTACAGTATGTGGTCTTCTTTTAAATAGTAATTCATTCTTGAAGCAAGTGATCTATTAAAGTTGCTCCTATCTAGTGACAATAAAACTATATTATACATGCTTAATAATGCTCATGTTCTACTTTCTATGACAGGAAGACATTCACTTAGTCTTTCATTTCTTGAACCAATGTTTACTGACTGCCTTCTATGTCCTTGATACTGTTCTAATGCTAAAAATAATGAAGTTGACAACACAAAGTACTTCTTGTTTCAATTAGTATATTAATGGAAGGAGATGTATTATAAGCAAGTGAAGAAAATATCAGTTATCCTTAGGCACTACATAGAGGATTAAAATAGGGTGATGTGAGGGAGAATAATAAGGTAAGGATATTATTTGCATCACTCAATTTTATTTGGGTTCCCAAATTTATATATGTATCCCAAAATTCTCCTCTGAAAAGGGAAGTTCACATTGATCTTTCTACTTAACATCTCTAATCATACACTCAAATCTGCCTGCCTCCCTTCTATATTCTCTTTAATGGCAGAACAAATAAAAATTTTAAAACAACATCAGAATTCACCTGTCTGAAGAGTATAAGCTTCATGATCTATTAAGTAGATGTGTCAAAATAAGCCACTAAAGCCAGTTAGAAAAAAAAATCACTAACAGAATAAGCAACTTGTATATAGTAAATATTCAGTAAGAACTTGTTGAATAAATTAATAAATAGATTCAGTAGTGAACTCTGAGCATCAATAAATATGCCTTGCTAATCATATAATCTTGACTCTTCCAGAATGTCTTTCTCTGACAGCCAAAGAGATGAAAGATCTAAAACATGCATTTTTAGAATTATTTCACAAAATCTGGCAACTAAATATTTAAAACCATCAGGAAAGCAAGCATATTGCTTGTCTTCTGCTTCCAGCCATAATGACATACTGGAAACATCCCAATAAGAACAACTTCAAAAAAATAAATGAATAAATAAAACAACTCCATAATTGACAAAATATATAAAGTAACTGTTTTGAAACATTAGAAAATAAGCAGCAGAAGATTGTGATCACATCTGCAAGCCATCCAGTCACCCCTACCTTCTATGGAGGTTCTCACCTGCTGCACAGAAGGGAAGTGAAGACAAGCTTAGTGTCTTACTGAGCTAAGGAGCCAGAAATTTAAGTTCTGGGTTGCTAAGGGCCTGTAAACTTCAGGATGGGATACAGAGAAGGGGAATCTGCACTGGGGAGAGATTGGTGGAGTCCATTGGTCTATGTATGGATACTCTGTGGAGACTTGGCCTGAGCCAGGCTACACATGTTGGGGTAGAGACTCTGAGGTCCAGCAGAATCCTGTTCTGCAAGGCTGAGGGCTGGAAAATGGTAGTATATATAGGTAGTACCATGCTGGAAGATGTCAGAGTTCCAGCCCAACAAAGGTAAAGAATATTTGCTGAGCACCTCAGGCCCCAGAAAGGCTGTGGCCTAGGAGTAAGGACCACACTGTCACAGCCAAGTCAAACCTGAAAAATGCCAGCTTTAATTGCAAATGAAACCAAACCTAAAAGAATCAGGATGATCTTCCAGTACTTTAACTGAATGGCAGAACAAAGCTTAGCACTCTATACAAAACAATACCATTATCCAGACTCCAAAACATATTGTGCACAATGTATGGTAAAATGTTACTACACATTCAAAGAAACAGAATAAAAATACCCATTATCAAGAAAAATAGCCAATAGAAATATACTCTGAAATGAACCAGATATTAGAATCAGCAGACAAGGACTTTAAGAAACTATTAAACATATGTTTGAGGACTTAAGGAAAAAATTACCTTGGAGAGTGAACAGATGGGAGTATGAGAAGAAAAATAGACATTTTAAGAATGTGGAAATTAAAGAACATACACACTGTGCAATTAAAAAAAATTCACTGAGTAGGCTTAACAATTGGACATTGAGGAAGAAAGTCTAAGTGATTTATAAGAAAAATCCATAGAAATTATGTATTTAAGTAGGAGAAAGGGTTATTGATTTGGAAGACAGATCAATAGAAATGATTAGATCAGAAGAACAGAGAGAAAGGAGATTGAGGAAAAAAGGGAATAGTGATTCAGTGACTGGTAGAATGTCAAGATGTCTACTATATGAATTAATGATCTTCTGGAGAGAGAAGAGAAAATAATCTGGCACAAAACATATGTAAAGATATAAATGGCCAAAATTTTCTCAAATTTGTTGAGAAAAAATCAACTTACAGATCTATGAAGATCAGCAATCCCCAGGCAGAATAAATTACAAATGAAAGAATAATAGAAATAATTTTAGTCAAATTCAAAAAACTAAAGATAAAGATAAAAAAAAATTAAGTTGGGTTTGTGTATATGTATAATGATAACAAATGAGGGTTGAAAATTTCACCAATGACAATGAGACAATAGAATAATATCTACTGAAGAACGAATTATCGAAATTGTATACCCAGTGCAAATATCCCTCATTATGTAGTGTGACAAACTGACATCTTCAAAGAAATAAAATGTGAATTTGCTATCAAGCGGCTAGGAAAGTTGTCTGTGAAAATAGAATGCCTGAGCCATGTGATCCTGGAGAGGTTATGTAACTTCTTTGTGAATCTGTTTCCCTCTTTTAAAAACAATGGAAATGATAAAATTTGTGAAAGTTTAAGTGAGAGAATCAATATAGTATTGTTAGACCCATGGCTGGTATATAGTAAAGTCTCAATAAATCTGTCCTCAAATATTAAGTAAGGCCAGATATTTAGAATAGATTCTTTTTCTGCAAGAAGCATGACATGCAATCCCACAGTATCTCTAGGGGAGTAAAACATGTCAACATTTGAGCTTTGACCTTGGGGACTGAATAAGTGAGAACATCAAGTTCCTGATACCTACTTTCTCTCAGACTAGCGTCCTAACTTCCTTTTAAGTGATGGGTCAAGATCTACAGAACCTCTGCCATCTCCCGAATTCCAGAGAGCTTTATCTTATAGAACCCAAACCTACAGTCTGGAGGAGAGACCAGCTTCCCTTCTCATATTCATTGTTTCTAAAATCTGTCTGGTGTCAGCTGGTCAAACAGAAGTCCTGACAAATTAATGTGGTCTCCCAACTTGATGCAGCTGAGCCCACTGGAAAACAAGCTGGGCAAAGTCATAGCCTCGGGAGTCCTCTGAGGACTCCATCATAAATGACACAGAAACAATCTCAAAATGGGAATACATATGCTAATCACATGTGATAAGAGCTCCCTGGTTTAAGATCTACCTCTACATATCCTCTCAATTGTTCTTTTCTCCTTTCATCCTACCTGGTTCCCTGTCAAGGTGAAACTGAGGTTTAAGTCACCCCACCCCAACCTCCACTTCTCCCCACAGCCTCTTTGGCTTGAGTTACAAGACTGACATTTTCTCCCCCATAATCAGTAGTTCTTCATGTGTCATATGTAAGGAGTTTTAAAATATGTATCTCTTTGTGTAAGCTTTGAATGCCCCGAAATATTAAAAAGCACAGCAGTTCCATTTTTTAAGTGATGATTAAAGACACCCAAGTTACTCTGAGGATAAACAGAAGGTCTGTAGGAGGAAGAACACCACACATGTCCATGTGGGCTTCCTCATTTTTACTGTCCAGAGGGGGGAAAAAGTCAGAAAAATGTGAGATCAGTGAACTTAAAAATCATAGTAATTAGGAAAGGTTTGGAGGAAAGTCATTAAATTGCAAATTAACTTTTAGAGAAAAAGTCATGAGGTAATAAGCATGGCACTTAAACATCATTAAAATTAAAGTTAAAATTAAAGTGATGGTAAAATAATAGGCAAGATTTTGAATGTATACAGTTAGACTAGAAGTTGACAAAAACATAAATGTAAAAGACATAGAGCTGAGATTAAAAAGGAAGACTGAAAAATATAGAAGGGACTAATAATTAATAATAGATATCACCAGTGAAAACTGCATGAAAAGGTATAAAATCAATATGAGGGAAAAATGCTTAAGAAAAGGAAATGTTGAATTTGAGTGACAGCAAAGAAAAAGAAGAATAAGAAAGTAGGAGACCTTGAAAAATCTGAGTTCAGAAGATATGGAATGATGGTGAGCTGCAAGTTGACAATAGGTCCAAACAGAGCTGTGGTTTGCAATCTTATCTGTTATCTTGAATAACTGAGGAGTTTTTCAAGATCCTAAAAGTCCAATAGCTTAGGAGGCTGAGGCAGGAGGATTGCAAGTTCAAAACTAGCCTCTGTAACTTAGTAAGACCATAAGCAACTTAGCAAGACTCTGTCTCAAAATAAATCAAAATAAATAATAAAAATGTCAGGGAATGTGAATCAGTAGTTAAGCACTCCCAGTTTCAATGCCTGGTGTGTGTGTGTGTGTGTGTGTGTGTGTGTGTGTGTGTGTGTGGCGAAGTCGGGGGAAGACCTGAAGGTCAGGCCTTACCCTAAAACATCACCCTAAATCTCCAAGTCTGGGAGAATGGGAGAGAGAACTGGGCAATGGTAATTTAAATCACTCTAAAGGTGATTCCAATATACAGCCAAGGATGAGCGTCATTGCTCTGCATGAAATGAAAGACAGGGATGCAAAAAGCAATAAAATTTTATCCTGGAGTATATGGCACCATGGGCTCAAAAGGATTATTAGCTTTTACTTAACAAGTTAGGACAGGAAACATCTAAATATTAACAACACTTGAGCTGATCCTCAGGAATAAAGTGATTCCACTGTCCCAGAGCACTTTTCTGGTTAGTCCCCCTCACTTTCACACCTAATTTTAACCCCTTTACCTGAGATGCAGTTTTGTCACCTTACAAAAATGAGGCAGGGGGCTGGGGATGTGGCTCAAGTGGTAGCGCGCTCGCCTGGCATGAGTGTGGCCTCGGTTCGATCCTCAGCACCACATACCAACAAAGATGTTGTGTCCGCCGAAAACTAAAAAATAAATATTAAAAAATTCTCTCTCTCTATTGCTCTATTACTCTCGCTCTCTCTTTAAAAAAAAAAATGAGGCAGGGAAATTGCCAATAATAAACCTCCTAAAGGATTTCCTAGCAGGATTTGAGATCTGCAATGGCAGGTTTGTTAAAGAATCTCCAGGGTCATTCTTTTAAGAAGTTGTATTTAAATGAATATAGCCTAAGTTTAGGGGAAAGTATTAAAACTCAGCTTGTATATTATTGTAAGTAAAAATGAGAGTTTGGGATTAGAAAAAAATATCTGGGAATTCAGCTGCAGTAGAAAAGAAAAAAAAATGTCACTGAAGAAACCATACTTAATGGCCAAAAGTAATAGCAAGCAATTCTTTATCCTAGGGCATGCAGCTCTGTTCTTGAATGTGGGTGGCATTTTCTAATAGGTAAGAATTTAGTGCCACAGTGCTGTGTGGCATCAGCTGCAGTTTGGGAAGCTGTGTTTCTTAAAGCATGGTCTGAACATGGTTGTTCTTGGGTTGCAATCTAAATGTAGTGAATCATTTTAGGGGATGGTATCCAAGAGTCTGCATCCCCTCTCCTCACTCCTACCCGCCCTCCCCAGTAATTGCTGCATGTACTGAAAATGAAAAAATCACTGTTGTAAGATTGAGATGGATCTGGAAAATTATGATTATACTCCACAGAAGAAGAAACTAGTAATTTTGTCACATTCCAGAAAGCTTCAATGCTACATGATGACATTTTCCAACGATGTTGTCTCAGCAGCACTGGACTTGTAATGCTTGTTTTTAAGAAATACATGAAAACCCTCACTGAAGGAAAGTGGCAATAAGATTCCTTCAATAAATGACATTAAGGCTCTAGGGTGAACATTAGAACGCTTCTTGCTGTAGCTTAATAAAGAGGAACCTGGAAGAGTAAAATAATTTTGTTGTTAAAATGTCAAAGCCAATATTTAACCAGACCTGCCCATTCAGCCAGCAGCTGCCATAATGATGGGTTAACTATAGGTGGAGTAGAGCAAGGCAGGAGTGAGGCACAGGAAAGAGGCAGGGGGATTGCTATCTCAGAATATTGTTTAGAGAAGAAGCCACTGATGGGCTGAGAGACAGTGTTAGAAAACAGACGGTAGTCTAAAGGTCAAGAATATGTAGAAATGGTGCAGTGACCATCAAGCGCTAGACTTAGGTTGCTTGGACCAGAATCACTGGAGTCTTTCTTGATTTTTCTTTTAACCTCTCAACAATCCCTCAGGAAATTTTCCAGACTCTACCTTCAGTACCTATCTGGCCATTTCAACCCTAATATCATTGCCTAGTCCAAACTACTGTCATTTGCTTATATTGTTGTCAGAGACTCCTAACAAGTAACTCTGTGTCACTTGCCCTCCACAATTGGCACTCCACACAGCAAGATAGCCTTGTTTAAATGTGAAGACAGGCTGTCACTCTTTGTGTAGTTTAAGCCACCTCATATGTGGAATTTTGGTATGGCAGCCTAGAAAGTTAATACACAGAGTCATCTGAATGATTATATTTAGCTCAACAAGTATGTGGAGCTGTTTGTAGATCTTGTTTGATTAGATATGCAGATTCTCTTTTTTCAGTAGTCACTTTAAAACAAAGGCTGTAATTCTTCCAAAATCTAAATGCTAAGAATCTCTATCATTCTATTGTGGATAGCATGCATGTTCTAAACTGCTTATTTTAATTTAGAGTATCTTTTGTCCTGGATAGGGACATTGTACATGGGAATTTGAATTGATAAGGGTGTAATGATTGGAAGATTTCAGTGTGAATTCTATGTACAGTATTCTACAACATGTCCAGGTTAAAAAAAAAAAATCTGTATAGCAGTGCTGCAACAGATAGTACATCCCCAAAGAAAGGGAGTGAGGTGCTCATAAAGCTGCTGATACAATTGGTGAGATTCAAATTCTAACCAGGATTGGCATAGCTATAAGATATGAAGATGTGTATTTTACATTCCCACATGTTTTAAAATATTCTTGTCTTATATGGAATAGGGTCAGTTAGAGAAATTATCTGACATGTGTTCATTTCTATAAATACTGGAAAGGATAGCACAGATCTTTTATTGGCATTGAGACATGAGGGTAGTTCTTTTTTAGGCAATATGGCTTTGCATATGGACCTCCCTCTATATTACCTAAAATGGCTAGTAGAATATAAAACTAGACAAAACGTACTTTTTCAGTCCTGGAAGTGGGAATAGAGTCCATCCAGAGTCAGGACCCTTAGAGAAGGTTTTATTTTCCAAGATGATAGTGATAAAAATTCAAAGGAATTGGAGGCACTGAGCAAAAGAAACAACAAGCCCTGTGAGACTGAATAGAGTTTATGAGAGAAGTAAGCAGCCGAGACTCTCAGGGCACCCCAGCTCAGCAGAGTGAAGGCTGAAGCCAAGTCAGTAAGGGGTCCATCTTTCAAATATCCTGCCTGTCTGCCACAGGCAGCATTCAGAGACCAGCCACAGGAGGCTTAGTCTTTTACAGAGGAGATAGTCTTCTTGGAACTCTGTTCTTGAATTACATTGCTGCTCTTGTGCCAGCTCCTTCTCCACCATCAGTTTCCCAACATCCATAATTGGAAAGTTAGAAGTAGAATCTACAGTTGAGGAGGAAAGAAAGAGGGATATTCTTATTATTTTAATCAGGGCATAAGCATCCTTTATTGGAATACTTCCAGAGAAACTCATCTAAATTTATGAAATGTATCCAGCATAATTTTCACTTGCCTATAAACTAAAGATGGATCAAACATAGTCCTATAACCCCAACAGAAAAAGCAGCTAGAAAAGTTAGAAGGCGTATGTAAAAATACCCTAATTCCTAAGACCAGGGACCACTCAAATGAATAGCTTACATCTAAAATAGTTTAATGTAAGATGCAAACAAACAAACAAAAAGTCAGAACTTATCTGACTTGTGACTTCAATATAGTTCAAGAGGTTATGGAAACAGCCAGCAGGAGTGGGTGCAAGGAGGAGCCATCTGTGGTAGAGCAGGATGGCCAGGATGGATGTCAGGCTGTCAGCTCACTAACTGCACGGATGCAGTGGTGCGTCGATTGGATACTGAAGATGTTAATTATGATGCAGAAAACAGACTCAGGTGCTCTTCCTGTATGCTTTCTCTTCCCAGGCTAAAAGGACAAATGACTAATTAAGAAAAATACCTCAACATTGAGTTGTCATCCAAGAGAGGACTGGAAGTAAGCTTGGTAGCACTATTAAAATACCAAGACACAATTCTCAATCATTGTTTAAAATGTGGTTTCAAAATTGGTTAAGAAATAAGTGCATGGTCTTTGGAAAACAATGTGCTGTACTATTTGAAAAATATATGATGGGTTTTACGTTTCCATTAAGTGAATCAGTATGAGAAAGAGATGAGAAAAGAAATTACATACATATGAATAAAATTTAGTACATGAACATCAAAAGCTATAGGGAATCACTGCTACTCACAGAATTTTATTAATTTTCATGATAAAGTCTTTATTTGTTTGATACCAATTCTTCAGGGTAAAGTTTTAGTGCCTCTGGCTGAGGTATAAGCAAGTATTGAGTAAACCAAAAATAGAGCCTTCTCAAAGTTAAAACTGGCTTTTTTTTTAAGAGGAGAAAGGGGAGAGAGAGAGAGAGGGAGAATCTTTTTTGTAGATGGACACAACACAATGCCTTTTTTATTTTTATGTGGTGCTGAGAATCGAACCTGGGTCCTGCCCATGTTAGGCATGGGCTCTACCACTGAGCCACAATCCCAGCCCAAAACTGGCTTGTTTAAAATACCCTAACTTACTACCTGTGCACTGGTCATAATGAAGGAAAGTAAAACAACAGAAGCAAAGACACAAACTGAGCACCTGGCTACTGCCCGTCAGCATCGTTTGGCACATGGTATTTGACACAAAGACAGGCTTTACAAAGAGTGGGCGCTGATATTTATTTTAGTAATTGGAAGGAAAACAGAATAAGAAAGAAAAGAAAAGAAGAATGATCTGTAACCAATTTATTTTTGTCTTTGAAATCTCTTTAGGTATCATACTCTCTTACATTTAATCATAAAGTTTGTTCAATTCTCACATAGAAATTAATATTTAAATCTAAGAGAATTCTTTCATAATTGTGAGTTAGCAATCAAATAAGCTTGCTTGAGGAAATGAAATGCTAATTCAAGAAATAAAATGCTAATTCAAGATTTCCAGAGGAGACATTGAAAAATAAATATAATATCAAGGGTTTTGAAAGCCTAAAATGCTCAGCTGTTTTGCTAAATGGATGAATGAATTATTAAACTTATTGCAGTTTTCTCAACCTTTGAGTACTAATGTGTCTTCTGAATGAGTACAGAAAAGGCATATCATAATATAGATAGATCTGAAGCAGACTGAGTGTGAGATCTCTGATATTTTGAAAATCCAAAGATATTTTCATGATTTAAAAAAAATTAAAAATATATGTGTGATAGATCTGGGGGAATCTTAGATAGATCTGGGGGAATCTTAGAACCAAAAAAAAATGGTTTGAAAGTACTAGATATTAACATGGATAAAAATCTAAACTTCTTAAATTTAAAATACTACAGATTCATTTTCCAATGACTGTCACTCCCAGTTCCTGCTCCTATCCCACAATAATCAAATAGATATTTAAAAACATGCAGTTCTGGTCAAATAATCCTTTATCTTATAGACTTCTAGGAGTTGTATGGAATTGAGAGAAGAACATAGCTTCTACTAATTGCCATATGAGAGTATAGCATAGTGAATAAGTTAAATCCTGTTACCAATCAGCTATGTGACCTTGGGCAGGTTGCATAACATCTCTGTGTCTCATTATCTCTTTGTCTTTAAATTTGGGATTTCAATACTTCACGAGCTTACTATGAGGATGAAAATAATTTATTTAATAAATGCAATATAAATTGTGTGTGTGTTTGTGTGCTTCTATGCAGACATTACATATTATTGAAACTCCTTCAAGTGTCCTTCAAAAATCTCATGGAGGAGTATTAGAGGTACACAGTAAAGATTAGGTAGCCAAACTGCCTAGATGTAAATCCCAAATTTAGGTATGTGATTTTCCTAGTTGTGTGATTTGGGGCAAGTTACTTAACCTCTCCATATTGTTTCCCTATAAGCGGGAAAATGATCCCCACCAAATAAGGTAATACCTAACCTGTGGGGATTTTGAGAATTAAATGAATTACTATTGTTAAGTATTTGCAACTGTATAGCATTGCCTGATACATAGTAAATACTAACAAGCATTTGCTATTAAGTAAAGCATATCCCACTGCAACCACAGTGAAACCGCTCTTCTAGATTTTATTTTTATTCTTCTTACATTTTTTTGAACATCTGACTTGTCAATGCTCTTCAGTCAAAGAGCACTGGGAACACACCTGTATTTGAATAAGCTGGTTTATTATTCATTGCAGCAAGGGAGAATGCACAATGGATAATTTATTATTTGTTCCCCCTTTGTTGCACATGGCAACAAAGTGTTTCTGTTTTATTGGAAAAATCTTTAGATTTGCTATAATAAACAATGCTGCAATAACAATTCTTCTAATTATCTCCTGTGGTGAACGTCTGATATTTTTTCCAGGGTATTAGAAGTAATATATCTTTTCAACAATGGTGGCATGTTCCACAATTGTTTTTCAAGGTGGTCCAAACCACTTAGATTACCACCAACAAGGTTTAACTGTTTGGGCTGTTTCACATCTTCTCTGGCACTTGGCATTGCCAAACTTTTTACATTTTTAAAAAACCAGTGGATATGTCATTTTAAATTTTATATTTTTATTCAGTTGGATCTGGTTTTTAGTAGCTAAGTGTAATCATTTGCATTATTTTTCTAGCTTATCATATTCTTTTTGTTGCACTTTGTCTTAGTTTCTCCTTTCTTGCCCTCCTTTGAATTTGTTGTACCTGTCTGGTTATCACGTAGCTTGCCTTGGTTCAGAAGTTATGCATCCTTATACATTTGTGCAAAGAGATTACCTTATTACCAAATGAATACGGTCAATAATTAATATAATTCTAAAGACTTTGGAATATTTATCTCTAATCATTCTCCCAATTTTCATATTAAGTAGTTTGTATTTCAGTTAAATCTTGCTATTTATATCTTTCTGCTCAGTTACAACAAATTACCACAATTTCACACCCTCTCTTATAATTCTGAAGGATAGGAGTTTTGACATATGTCTCCCCAGAGTAACATCAGGGTTTGGCAGGACTCTGTTCCTTCCTGGAGACTCCAGGGATCTGTTTCCTTGCTCACTTGAAGTGCTGGCAGGATTTTGTTTCTTCCGGGAGGAGGGCTGAGGTCTGTTTCCCTCGAGGTTTTAGCTGGGGACTGTTCCCAGCTTCCAGAGACCATATTCATTTCTTGGGGTCTGGCCCTTTCTGTAAAGGTAGTAATGACAAAACATTACTTATCATCTTGGATTCTTCTTGCCTTTTTCTGGCATATTGTTCTGTTCCAGCCAGAAAAGGATTTCTGCTTTTAAGGGCTCAGGCAATTAAACCAGACTTCCCACATCATCCAAGGTGCATGGACCATCTCAAGGTTCAAGACTTTAATCACATCTGCAAAGGCCATTTGCCAAATGAGACAACACTGTACCAAGGCCCAGAATCTTTGGGGAACCATTTTTCTGCCTTCCATCCTCTCCAATGTTTACCATTACATCTCTGAACTTCATTCTATCCAGAATCTTAGACCCTTTTGTATTAACTTTCCTTTTGATGAAAAAAATAAGGGTTTTTTAAAATATAAATTTCCCTTATACGGCTCTATTATAGTACAGCTTTTTATTTTCTGTCTGAATCAACCCTTCTTTTATCCCTAATAACTAAAGATCTCTTGATAGGTAATTGTAGGCTTCCCTTCAGGCCATTAAGAATGGAAATTTCTGTGATATGGCATCAGTACTGTACCAGGGAAGAGACCAGATTTAGGAGTATAGTATTATGCTAGATTAGATTCATATAGTGGATTTGGGGAATTCTCTAAGGATTTTCTCTATTTGTGATCTGAGTTTTATAATTAAAAGGATTTATTTTAAAAATAACCTATAGACTTCTGCTTTCAGAAAAACAGTGATGTAATTTCTGTACGAAATTTTAAAAATCCCTAGAAAGTATATAGAAAACAAACTACAAGAAGACTAAAACTTGTAGAGAAGAAAGCAGAGAAGTATAGACCTCAGCCCCCCTACCCCCCGCAAGTTCCCATGGCTTTCCTTTGCCTCCTGTATCTGAGACTTGGAGATAAAGCAGCCAGCAACCCAGAAATGCAAGTGGTCATAGATTTTAAAAGTCTAAACAAACGCCTGCTCTTTCTAGCCAAATAAAAGATCAATATGACATGACACAAACTTTAGGTAATAATTCTATTCCAGCAAGAAACACAGATAAAGAGCATGGCCATACCTTATATGTACCAGCAGAGCCTATAGGGAGACTCAGTTTTCACTATTACATAATGAGGTACCCGCACTTCTGCTGGGTGCTGCCAGAGAAAGTCAAGCAGCGAACAGGCCCTGCATCCCAGATGTTGGTAATGAACTCCCACCATGGTGTTGGTGAAGCAATGGGGAACCAGAATATCCACACCCTCACAGTGACTAACAGCTCCACCCACACACTGTCAATGGAAGGCAGGCCTTCACTCTCAACTCCCAGGAACACCGCGACATTCTCACCCTTTCCTGTGCTGGAACAGTCATAAAAACCCAGTTAGGAAAAAAGAAAGATTTGAAAATGATCTAGAGACTTGGGACACAGCACAAAAAAAATGTCCAGGTTTTGATTGACATCATTCATCATATCAAGAACCAAGAAAATTTTAAATTGAATAGAAAACAGTCAATGAATGCCAACCAACACTGAGATGGTGGAGTGATTAGAATTATCTAACAAGATTTTACAGAACATATGATAAAAATGCTTCAATGTTTATGTGCATGCTTGGAACAAAACATAAAACACTTCAGTCAAGAAATTGAAGATAGGAACCAAGTGGAAATTTTAGATCTCAAAAATAAAGCAAATAAAAATTTCTATTCATGGCTTATCAGCATAATGAAGGAGATAGAGGAAAGAAGTGAAGGATTGAAATACAGAGAAATAGAAATGACCTAAACTGGGCCTACAGATGTAGCTCAGTGGTAAAATGAAGGTCTTAGCATGCACACAGCTATGGGTTCAATTCCCAGCCCCACTGGCCAGTGGAGATAAAGTATATTGTAGGAAAAAAAATAAAAAATTGTTTCAGGAACCTGTGAGTCTGAAACAAAAGATCTCATATTCATGATTAGAGTTTTAGAAGGAGAGGAAAAAGAAGGCAGAGGTTTTTGTTTTGTTTTTTTGTTGTTGTAGTTTTTTAAGTTTCTAAAAAAAAGTAATGGCTAAAAACTTTTCAAATATGGTAAGAATATAAATTTACAGATTCAAGAAGTTGCATAAGTCTCCGAAAGGTTAAACTAAAAGAGATGCATTATAATTACAGTATGAAAACTAAAGATAAGAAAAAAAATACTTGAAAGCAGTCAGAGAAAAAATGACACTCCATCTAGACAGAAAAGATAGTTTGAATGATAGTGAATCAGGAAACTTATAGACCAGGAAAAAGTGACAAAATATTTTTTTAAATGCTAAAGTAAAAGAATTGTCAACTTAAACCTTGCTTGAGTCCAAATATAAAATAAATCTAATAAAAAAATCTAATAAAGTTGCAATATGTTGTTTACAAAAAAAAAAAAAGAATTGTCAACTAAAAATTCAGTACTCAGTAAAAAGCATCCCTCTGAAATGAAGGAGAAATAAAGATATTTTTAGGTGAAGGAAAAATAGAAGAATTTGTTGCCAGATTTGTTTCATATTATAGTTTTGTAACATCTTACCATTGAGGGACAGTAGGTAAAGAATGTATAGAATCTCCATCAAATTATAGTTTCATGTGAATTTATAGTTATCTCAAAAATATTCAATTTAAAAATTATATATTAGCTGTCTCTTTGGATTATCCATCAGATAGATATTCAGAATACCTCATTGATTAGATTGATGGAAACATAAGTCTTAAGTCTATTATAACAGTCCTTTTCCATTTAAAATGTTATAAACTTAAAAATATATATAAAAACATTTCAGACATACAACAATATACCACTCTCAATTTTTAGAGTTTTTTTTTTGGTAACCCTAAAGAAGTTCAAACATTGTGATCTCATGAAGTATGTGATATGCATTTAATTGAATATATTTTCTATCATATGACATCAAAATGTCTATTTTATTTTCAAGAAATCAACAATCAGGTGTTTAAAAATATGTAAAATATTTCTACAGAAATTGTACTGCATGAAAAATTTTCGAAGTAGTAAAATTATACATGAACAATAAGTGTATTACTTATAGAAAAATTCAGATCTCAATATTTGACAATATTAGTTCAACAGCAAACACTATGTTGTATAACAAAGACCTGCAGGAATTATATCCCACAGGTATGAACAGGATCCCAGTAAGGTCTTATGAGTTTGTCCTTTACTTCATTGATTGTATCACACTAATTCCAAATAACTCTTGGGGCAATTGCAAAGATGTGATTGACTTATATTGAAGAACTCAGATAATATTGGGATTTACATTATCAATACATACTCTATTTACAAGACAGCCTATAATGAAAATCATCAAGGGAGTATAATGTACACAAACATATATTCTCTCCTTGTTTCTTTGATTAATGGGAAAAGCCTACATCTATATAAAAGCACATCTAAAAAATAGAGGTCACTTGTCAAGAATTATATTATTTCAGGGTTTACTTGGTTGGCTTAGCAACTATGCCACCCTCAAGAGTATTTTGCTTTAGCAATACTTTCTGAGCCTTTATTCATCACCTTTCTTTTCTAGTAGCTCAAGAAGATTTCATGACTGATTATTCTGTTTGATGCATTCAAAATAAACCAAAAGCTAAAATTAAACTTGCAAAGAGAATAACCAGAGAAGCTGAAGTACAATGTTGCAGTTTGTTTCCTTAATAAAGCCTTGCTTCTCTCCCTAATTCTTCAACCTTACATATAAATTTCTTCAGACTTATAGTCTTCAAGATCACATGCCCCTTAGACTTTGTTTGATATAACTATTATTTCCAAAAAAAAAAATATATACTAATACCAAGGCTTAAAGTGACTTATAATCAATTGAAAGAAAATGCTGGAGGACTTTCAGGTCTCCATTACACCAAACTTCTAATTTAAATGAGTCTGAAAAAATGCTACAAGTGAAAGGATGAAAGTGAAAGTACTTATGTTAATTTTGCTGCTTAGTATAGACTCTTCTGCCTATATGGGTCTTAAAAATAATTCATTTTTATGTGAAATGTGTATCATTTTGTCAAGGTTTTCTTCTTTATTCACAGAAAGTGAATAATTTATTTTTGTATTTTCTATCATTACCATGTCAAGTACTTTCACCATTAGAAAGCAATAAAATTAATCATTTTTGGCTTTGGCTGATGTTATGCTGTGCATAGCAATAATCCTTTTAACTTGAGTGAGCATGCTTGCTGTGCTCCATACTAAGCAAATTAGAGGTGCCCTGTCATTTATTTTCACTATAGTCCATGTGGGAAGTGAAGGGATAAGGGGATAAGCAGTTCTCGGAGGAAGAAGAAAAAGATAAAATCTGCAGAATATTTTTCAAAACAAAAACTGTCAGTAAGAGAAGTCAACATAATGGCCTTTAGGTAGCATGTGTGGTTGTGTGTTCTTGTGTGTGTAGAAACTTAAGGGGCGCATGACTTAAGGGACTTACAATTTGCCTTAGAGTTTAAACTATAAATAGACATAATCAGTACTTAAATTTAAAAATCGTAGCTTAAAATATTTTAATATTTTTATGAGTTTCTAGATGCAATCTCAGCAACTAGAATTAGACAGTCCTCTCACATAAGGAGAATGACAAATGGCTAAGTCTGTTATTTAAGTCCTTCATTCTGCAAGCATGGGTTCTCCAAATTATCAGAGTGAAACAGGAATTAACTTTTATAAAAGGGAATATGTAACTAAGATACTTATTAATTAAATATTTTGCAGCAAAATTAACTATAGCTGTGGAGTGAAAGATGATATATAGATAGATGATAGATAGATAGACAAGCAGCTAATTCTCTTCTTCTGTACATATGAATACCTTCCTCTCTTAGTAATTTTTAACCAGTTCTGTAGCCATACTATGGATATACCTTGACATAAACTTTCAAAAATATGTGTATACCAAAGATCCAAACTCTAGGCATCAAAAAAATAGAAGCATGCACAAGCAACATGTACCCATGGTCAACTTATGAACAAACAATTATTACTTAGGGTCCTTAGCAACTCTTAGATTTTGGTCACATATACAGATAATATATTCTGAAAAGTTCTGGAAAGCACTGTGTGAGTCAAAGCTGGAGTAGAAAAAGTAGCTCCCTATGAGTTTTAACTTCCTCATATCCGTGTGACACCTCTTAATACCTATGGACTGACAGGAACAGGAGTTTGCTCCATCAGAAGCCACTCAGTGGACTTATTTTTTATATATATATATATATTTATTGAAACTGCTTTGTCCCTCTTCCTGTGCTGGGTCCTCTAAAGCAGATTCTACTTTCTTAAACTCTAGCTTAGAGTTCACGTTAAGGATTACTTTATTGAGTAGGAGAGTTGCATTTATCATTATTAACTACATGGCTAATTGGTGGTAAAGCTGGTAATAGTTTGGACTTCTGGTCCAGTTTCTTTTGATTAAACTATACTGCTTCTTTTGTTACTCACTCCTCTTTTTATTTTCAGGATATAGTTGAGAAGCATTGGAATAATATTCTGGTGCTATATCTTTTAAGCATTTTCCTTTTTCATACATACAGACGAGTCATACTGTTGACTACAACAATTGCTTTTGGTTTAGTTCTTAGCATATATCTCTATTCTTTTTCCAAACAGCCTCAAAACCAGTGGATTCAAAATTATGCACTGGCCCAGTCCCTAACACGACACAGCTGTGCCACATTCCTTGTCCAATTGAATGTGAGGTTTCACCTTGGTCTGCTTGGGGACCTTGTACTTATGAAAATTGTGATGACCAGCAAGGCAAAAAAGGTATGTACTATTGACATGACATGTCACATCTTGGCTCATTTTTTAAAATACTGTTCTGTGTTCTTTTTGATTATTCGTTTGTTATACTTTCAAGAATGGCTAAGGAATACAGATTTCAAAGATGAGTAATCTAGTCTGGTGATGATACCAGAAGATGAAAACAGAAGAACATAGGCCAGATGCTTTATACTTGAGACAACATGATGGAAAACATCCGAAACAGTTTAGTTCAGAGTTTAAAATGAGCTGTGGTGTCAGACAGACCTGGATTGGAAAACCTACTCTGTCATTTTTGGTTTAGATAAGTTAATGCATTTTTCTAAGTCTTTGTCTCCTTACCTGTAAAAGGCACGTAATAATATTTGACATATATATCTAATTAAAATAAATAAATTAATTTTTTTAAAAAAAATCTTGTATTTTAAAGACATATACTTATGAAATAGAGATACAATTGATATATAACAAGTTAGTAATAATTATCATAATTACATGAATGTTTTCATATTAATCAAGTTTAGATTTTAAAGGAATATTTGAAATCTGGAATGTATGGTGGTACTTTAAAATAACAGTTATTGTTGAACCAAAATTTTATAAACCTTAATTCCTTTAAATTGTTGTTTTAGAGAATAAAGCTTGGGCTGAGGTCGTAGCTCAGTGGTAGAGCACTTGCCTAGCATGTGTTAAGCCCAGGGTTCGATTCTAAGCACCACATATGAATAAAGATCCATTGACTTCTAAAAAGTAATATTTTAAAAAAACAAAACTTAAAAAAAATAGAATCAATGAGCAAAAACAGAAAAATTCAGAGCCTGGCCCATAGTAGTGCCCAGTAATCAGAGCTCCTTATTAATTTGAAGGTCAACATGTTTTTTTAAAAAGTCACTACTTTTTTAATGCAAATTATAATGTCTAAGAGATAGAATAAATTCAGTGGTTTACTTCATGATGTACCACATAATCTCATAATTGAAAACATTTTCCTGTTTTGTTTCAAAGGAAAGCCTTCTAATTATTCTAGTATGTTCCCATAGCAATAAACAGACTTGTTAATTGTGTTTTACATTGTCAGGAAAAGCAGAACTTAGGTGTGATTGAAACCTTGAGCAGAATGTTAAATATTCCACATTGAAGCTAGAATGGTTTAGGTCCTAAATTCAAATTTCCAGAGTCTAAATTCAGTGGAGGCTCAAGAACAATTTCTCTGGAACCATCCAATTTCTCAGAGGTTCCTTTCCCAAATTCAATCATGTGATAAGTGCTAAAGGATGAAAAGTAATAGAATTTTCACTGGATCATGAATATTTCTGTATAGCCTGAGATTTCATTGGTTTTTTGAAAGCTGTTTAACTTTAGAATTTCCAAATCTATCTACCAAAATCTATCTCGTTTCTTTTTTTTTTTCTCTCTCTCTCTCCCTTTCTCCTATCTCTCTCCCCACTGAGCCTTATGAGGGACAGAGGAACTATTTTATTTTTTTTTGCCTTATCTATTCTGTAGTAAGCTAAAAGCAAAACCCTTCTTTCCATTCTGTTCATTCGTTCATTCATTTCAAAAACAGTTTATGAGGTCACATTGGGGTACAATTTGGGGATACATGCTCTAATGATTCAAAACAGACATGACTTCTACCATCTACCCACATCCCACGTTCACATGGGGTTTCATTCAGCTTTCTGAAATACTGGACCCCTGATGTTCACAATAAATATTTTCTTTCCCCGATAATTCAGGCTTCAAACTGAGGAAGCGGCGCATTACCAATGAGCCCACTGGGGGATCTGGGGGCACTGGAAACTGCCCTCATTTGCTGGAAGCCATTCCCTGTGAAGAGCCATCCTGCTATGAGTGGAAAGCAGTGAGGCTTGGAGATTGTGAGCCAGATAACGGAAAGGAGTGTGGTCCAGGCACTCAGGTTCAAGAGGTTGTGTGCATCAACAGTGATGGTAAGCCAGAAGCATCTATCCCAATTTTCTGAATGTCTGTGTAACCTTGGACATATGCTTGACCTCATGTTAAAATTTTGGGTCTTCTCTCATTATAACTGGTTCTAATTACAAAGAGTGAGCTACCTCTGTCCCTTGGATGGATGGATGGATGGATAGATAGATGGTGCGATCGATCTCAAGGCAGCACTATAGAGATACCATCAATCATCACAGGGAATTCTAAAATTTGAACACAGAATGAATAAGAACTAAACCATCATCAGGGCAAATCGCCAAATTCCAAATAACAAGGAAAGGAAATCGTTAATATTGTTTTATTTACCAAAGAAAATTGAATGTAAATGGAGGAGGGTCATGAAAGTCAGTTAACTTGACTCTGAAAGTCTTTTTCCCCCACATTAGGTCTACATGAAGGAATTTTATTCCCCAACCACTAGGCCTTTCGCAGCAGTATTTCCAGTCAGCCCTCTCCTACTCTCTGGGAACCCTCTCTTCAAATGTCAGAACCAGTGGATAATGTTTTCTACAAGGTTCTTTTCCCTAGCCACAGTAATCACCTTAGACTATTACAACTACTCTTTGTGTGGTAAAATATTCTGTCTTGATGTCATCTGATGCACCCTTTAGATTGTTCTCAAGAGCACTATTATTGTTTGGGAGAGAAACTGTTATCCTCAGCAATCCCAAGTCACAGAGGAACCATAGGACTCCCTCAGACACAGTTTAATTCCTCTGAACAAGATCATGTCCAAGGGTCCTTCTAGCTCTCAAATCCTGTGACTCTGCACATGGGAGAAATGTGAGCACTGAACCCAAGGGTCTCATGGTTGACAGTTTATGCTGTTTATGGCATATGCAGAAGCATCCTGATGTCCCCCGGAGTGCTGGAACATCTGGTAACCTTCATAATTCCTTCGGTCCTATTTTCTTATAGCAAGCAGAATTGTTTCCTCTTGTGACTCAGTCACTGTTCAGTAGTAAAGAAAAATCCTCTCTGGGGTGGGAGACTGACAGCCACTGACATTACTGAGAAATTAGTCTTTTGACTTTGAAACACACAATGCCACCTATGTCCAGGGTCTTTGGTCACCATGCAGGAGAGAGCATGGGAAATTCTGAACGAATGAGTGCTTGATGATGAATTTTACACAATCTGCTTTGTTCTATGAAGGTGTAATTAGCCAGGATACATCCTCTCTTTAGCTATTCCCCATTCTATTCAAAAGAGAAAGAAAAGGAGAAAGTAACACTAAGAGATTGGCATACAGGAAAAGAAAGCAAAAGAAACAATTTTTGTCTCTACTCACACTTCAATTACTGCTTTAGAGTCATGTAGTGGAACTCTATATTATCTCCTGAATTGCTAAAAAAAAAAAAAAATTAAGGGTCATATTTAACTTTAACATTGTATTAATTTTTTTCTCAGTCGAAATAATTTTTTTCTCCTTCTGAAGATCTAGGAAGGAATTAAAAGTCCCAGCTACTGTAAAATGGTTTTTCTACGTGAAACGAAATGCTAAGACAAAAAAAAAAAGTGATTGTGTGTGGAACTTCTGCCTCAGTGTTATCCAACAAAAAAATCCAACCTAACTCAGTGCAACAATTTTCCTGGATATTTGTGGGAACAGCTTATATTTTATATAGACTAGAGGAGCCAGCTATGTGGCTAATTTTAATTTTTTCAAATAAAAATAATTTTGTAACACAGTCACTTCTTCAGTTATTGTGAAACACTAAAGAGTAAGCAGAGGTCTGAGTTTGTTTTGTCCAGTTGTACTAGAAAGGAATGTTTGTCATAACCTAAAAAGCCAGTTGGTAACTCTGAAGACAAAAGCCACTTTCACTTTGCCAGCCTCACAGACAGAATGAATTTTAAAATGTAAGAAGTATGCAAATGACATTCAATTTGTGATTATTGTCCTTTATCTCATCAGTCATTAAACTTTATCTGCTGACATTAGTGTAAATTTAATATTTTGGTGATTTTATACAGAGGTGTGTAAAATCAAGAGAATCTTTTTTTTTTTTTTTTTTTGGTTGGAATCCTGGAGCTACCTCAAATCTGTATATGATGGAGACACAATAGGGCTGATAGAATAAAAGCAAAAGCCAGAGACCTGTAAATACTACTCCAGTATTATCATGTGGTCACCCGGTAAGTGCTTAGCAGCTGCACCAAATGTTGTTTTGTAATTAAATTGGGCCCAGGGAATTAAAGTTGATTAGTAGTACAGACTCTACCCCCAGGCCTAGGCTGCAGCTATGGATTTTGTTTTATAATTAAGTTAAAGTTCGACTGGGGACATGGAGAATTGGAGCCTGTGAACCCAGAAAATAATGAAAAGACTTTTTTACCCTCCCACATTCCTCACAAATTTCACAACTTTGTTAATGACTTGAAAGCACTTAATGTCTCTATTTTCCTTCCCTGAACTATTCTTTGTCTAGGTTTCCAGAGATCATTAGGATTTGTTGCTGCTGTTCATTTTTCCCATGTTTTCTAAGTAGCAAGTTGAAGAACGTTGAGAGAAAAGTCAGGCAGAATCTTGTATAGGTTCTGATGGGAGTGGAACAGAATCCAACAAAAGAGCTCAGAAGACTCTTCAAAAGGAGATGAACATTTTACATGTACTAGAAAGTTAAAGATATTAGCATGGGAGTTTTGACCTGCTCTGTTTCCAATCTGGACCAATTCATCCCTCCTTAGGCAACCTGGGGGTCCCCACTCACTAGACCCACTGGCTGGAGGTCACCATATTGATGCCAACTTAGTAAAGATACCCCATAGACATAACATACTACATCTTAGAACTCTTGGGCCAAATTATATTGCCATATTGTGTGCATGTATAAATATGTAACAACAAATCTCATCAGTATGTACAACTATAATGTACCAACTAAAAAAATGTGGAAAAAAAAGAAATTAAAGATATCAAAAAAGCAATTCCAGCTCTCTAACACAGATGGAGAAACTATCCAAAAGTGGATGGGGGAGAATCCTAGAGGCTGTTACACCTTTAAAAGCACCCCAACTCTACCCTGTTTTAATTCTTGTGACATTTGTCTTTTTTATTTAAAGATGGAAATTTTGTGATCTGAGAGTATTTTGTTTCCTAAATTGGTTGGCTAGAGGCAGAACAAAAGCTATTAAGCTTGAAACAAGGGGAGGGAGAATGTATTGTCTTATTTATTACTTGAGTGTAAACTAAATATTGTTTCCTTTTTTTCCTCCCCTTTGTTGAAAAAAATAAATAAATCATGACATTCATACTTGCATACATTGGCTCCTTTTCAGATACCAGAGAATTGACACCATTTCCACTGAATTTCAAAAACTCCATTTTCTTATTCTACTTTCTGTATTATGTCGTAAAGTGATGAGCCACAGCAGTGGAAATGCCTGTGCTTCTGCACTACGTTTAGTTTTTCCATATTAATGAAAGTTATTATATAACCAATGACAGTGGCAGGTACAACTTACTCTCATACTTGATCCAGAATTTTGAAATCAAAAAAAATAATATTCTGCTGAAGTAAAGCAGTACAACCGTTCAGCCTTATGCAGATCTTAATGGCACTGAGTCATGGAAGGTCACCGGCCAGGGCTGTCATTGCTTACTGTGCCATGGGTGAATAGGAACATCTCCATTACTGAAAAGTCTCAGCACCACAGCAAACAGGCTGCATTCTCTTGACACAGAAAACCTGTGATTGAGAGATGTTGAAATTATCCTGAGATAAGCCTTTAAAGCAAGAACTTCCCTTCTGCTGGGGACTTTTTCTACCTATCATTAAAGTACTTGAAGAACTGACTGAAAATACTTGGGGAAAGAGACTTTAGCATTCACGGCACTGGCTTATCATGTGACTATTGAAACTTTCCTCCTTCTGGATTGGGGTGTGAATTCATATCTGAGTAGAGAGAAGGGAAGATGAATACTGTTCCTGGCCTGAGTAGTATTGATGTCATACTTCTTTAATCTCATGTGGATGGTATTAAGAGGGAATATAAACTCATATTTCAATATCTTGAGGTAAACACAGGAATAAACATTTTAAACATATTGAAAATTTGTACTTCTAGAAAACAGGACTTTAAGCCTTGAGAGTACAATTTGAGAGCTGGGGCTGTGGCTTAGTGGCAGGGCACATGCCAAGCATGTGTGAGGCACTGGGTTTGATTCTCAGTACCACATAGAAATAAATAAAATAAAGATCCATTAACAACTAAAAAAATATTTTTTAAAAAAGTGCACAATTTTATGCATTTTATAAACACTGAATTAATTTCTCTAAGTATGTATTCATTTGGATGAGAAAAGAAGTAGATAGGTCAAGGAGTAAGATGTGGAGCCAAGCACTGCAGATCTTTCCAGATTAGAAAGATCTGGAGCTCTGGAGGTTAATTTTTTGACAGACTCAGAACCCTCATATATTCTCTCAAAATATAAGATGATTGAATATTAAGATGCCTACTATTTATTGAAGATTCATTCTCAGAAAAAACCAGAAAGAAGGGAGAATAAAGTAGCTAAACAGAGAAGGAGGCATGTGTCTCTGGTACCCAAAACCATCCCCAGGATGATTCACTAGGAGGACTTAAAAGACACTGCATGTACTTGTACCCACAATATGATTTCTTCTGATCAGCAAAAGCAAAATGTACATGGGGCAAAGTTCAAAAGAAATCATGCATGAGCTTCTAGGGGCTCCCAGTGGAGTACACAGGATGTACTTAATTTCTCCACCAATGAGTTGTGACAACACATGGGAAGTGCTGTCTACCAGTGAAGCTCACTTGAGCTAGAAGTCAAGGGCTTAGTGGAGGTCAGCCATGAAATCACTCTCTGTCTAGTACATACCAATATTCCAGAGTCCCTGAAGAAAAGTAGACATTCAACCTAAGCCACATTGTTTATATAAACACTCTAAGCACAGAAAACCACCCTTATCATGTAGAGAATGGTAGAGTCCTTCAGAAATTCAAGTACCCAGATGCAAGTCAAGAGCCAAACTTGTACGAGAATCCAAGCTGCTGTGTGAATTTTTTTCTTCAGAGAAAAAACAGAATGATAGACTTAATCTAATTAAGTTTGACATGCAGGAGCGTAAATTAAATCTTAAATCTAATGGTTCTAAAAGTAAAGGAGATGATTTTTTTTTTCATATTCTCACAGCAATTATAAGCCCACAACTGCTGACTGGAAAGAGGAAGGTGGGTTCCAGAAATTTCTAATATTCCATGTTGTCCAGACAACCCTGCTGTTTAAGGGCAATCAGCCAATGGTTTTGGCAGCAGAATCTGAGATGGGTGAAAAGATCCAGTAAAAGGGACCCTAGGGGATCCAAACTGGACCGCCATACTGACCATTACAAAAGAAGATCCAATGACAGTGGAAGGAATATAGATGTTACCTAAACTTAAAGGAACCCACCACCTGATGCTACATTAAAGAGAATATGCAGTTTTCCAGTTTAGGAAAAGGCTGTAATGAGACATTTTGGTTGATAAATATTTGGTACTCTCTGCATTCCTGACATAACAAGATAGAAGAGCTGAGTTTTTCTGCAAAATAAGAGAATTTTTTTAAGTTACCTCTTGCAGCATAGGGAGAAATTCAGGGATTTGAGAGTGGTAAAGGCAAGTGCAAGAAGGGTCTAGTGGGAAAAGAGTAAGAATCTGAAAGAAGAAAGATAAAATATTTGAAGAAGACCACAGCCAACTAGAAATGTCCTTTGTTATGAAATGAATTCCTCAGTCTTGGTTTTTTTTTCTTTTTTTTTTTTTTAGGGTGTTACCAACTTCTTGAGGTAGCACTTCTTTTGCTCTAAAATGTATTGGATTCAACAATGAGTGATATGCTCACCCTAGGAATGACTGATCAATTATGAGACAGAGGGGGCAAAATATTAGAATCAAAATTATTAGTAGAGGGCTGGGGTTGTGGCTTAGTGTGAGAGTGCTTGCCTCACATATGTAAGGTACTGGGTTCAATCCTCAGCAGCACATAAAAATAAATAAACAAAATAAAGATATATAAAAAAAGTATTAGTAGAAATATTAGATCCATGTACCCTATGAAAAAATAGAGAAGTAGGGTCCACTACCACTTTAAAGGTTCCTAGATTCCCTAGTGGAATTTTTAAAATTCTATTTTCATTTTTAAAAAATATTTATTTATTTTTTAGTTGTAGTTGGGCACAGTATCTTTATTTTATTTATTTATTTTTATGTGGTGCTGAGGATCGAACCCAGGGCCTCACACGTGCTAGGCAAGTGCTCTACCACTGAGCCACAACCTCAGCCCTCTATTTTCATTTTAATGGACAAAGAAACATCAGAAAACTGGAAACCTGAAGACATGGAAGCAGCAATGTAAGATTATTTAACATTTGAGAACATTCAAAAATCTTTTTAAGATCTTAAGATGAAAGGGCATATTCATAAATATTTTTGCTTCTATCAGATGAATACCTTTTGTGCCACATTTTATCATAAATGTATCACTGGTGGACAAGAAGGCATAATATGCTAGGAGGAGTAATAGACAAAATATTAAGTTAAAATTTGTTTAAATATAGAATGGAACTCAACTAAGATTTCCTTCCACAACTGAGGTGAGAACTCTGAGTTCAGATCAATTTGAATGTCCGTAGAGCTAGATGAAAACACAATTACAAATGCATAATCATTTTCTGGAACGGGAAATCTATTTCTTAACACAAATTACACAGCTATTTCATGGAAAAGCTGATCTTTTAAATGCAGGAACCCATTCTATAATGGAGTCATTTTTCTGTAATTTAAGCAAGAAATCAATCAAGATGTTTCCTTCCTGTAGAATGCTGTGTCATTTAAAGTGTGTGGAAAATAATTAGGTTAGATATTATGCTTAAATCTAAAGTCTCTTACTTGCAATTAGGATCATCTAACTGTGTTGGTTAGAGTTTGTTCCCTATAATTGAGTTGAGATTTTTTTATTCAATTTGTTGTAAAGACAAAAGTCATTATAGCCTTTTAGAAACTTTTAGATAACAGGTTATTCTTCATTGTTGTTTTCTAATAACTACAATTTTATACTGGACTTAGAAGCCTGGCATCAGAGAAGCTGATCTCTCTGCTATCTCTATGTGTGACCATGTATGTATTACTATATATTTAGCACTGTTGTTATTGAAACTTATTTTGTTTTTAAGTAAATGATCAGGATTAAGCCAGAGTTCTTTTGAATAATAATGTCATAGCAAAGAATAGGATTTTGTAAAGAATTTTATTTATCTTTATTTCTTACGTCTATTTAGCAGACTGTAGATGAAAGATAAATAATAAGTTACTTACTAAATAATGCTATCAATTCCCCCATAGAATATCTACTTAAAATTACAGCTATTAGAGAAAAGGGATTTTCACTTTGTCACAGGAGGTGAGTTGACAACACCACCCAGAGTAGCCACTTTTATCTGGGTCATTTAATAAAAACAAATGGACAGAAAGAACACATTTCAGTCAAATTAGGCAGGAGTTTAATTATCAAACCTAACAGATGCATCTCACACATTATCTAACCTCTTATTTGCTTCGTTAATTTCATTTGTATTGACCTCCTCTGTCAGACTTTGTTTTCTCATGATTTCAGATTCAACATTCCTGATTCCCTTTTTGCCTGTCTGGCAATATTTCATTGAACACTTGCTGGGTTAAAAAAAAAAAAGAGTCTCAAAATTCATAGCTGAAAACTATAACATGATTTTTCATGATTGGGGGAAATTCTTTTTCAGGTTTTACCTGAACTCTTTGTGGACATTTGGCTCTGGCTGGCTCTGGTCCAAGATAGTCTCCTAAACATATCTGACTGTTGGTGCTATCAGCAGGGGTGCACTGGTGCTTCTTCACATGGGCTCTCACCCTCTAATATACTGAGACCAGCTACTTTACATGGTAGTTTTAGGCTGTGACTACAAGGAAGATACTTCCTTTTCCCTCTGTGTCCTTTCACAGTCTAGTAAACTAGTCTGGCAATTTCCAGTGTGGTCTCAGAACAGTGTTCCAAAAGAGTAAAACAGCCCAAACGTCACTTATTGGCTAGGTTTTGAACTCTCATAAGGTCACTTCTATCCCATTTTGTGGGTCAAAGTAAATCTCAAGGTCAATCAGACTTAAGAGATAGTGGAATAGATTATACATTTTAGTAAGGAGAAGCTACCAGAATTCATGGATATGTTTAGTCTACCACAGGCAACTTCCTCTGTCTCCTTTTTACTGTATTCTTCCTCTGTTCCTTCCTTAGGTTTTAGCATTCCTTTGCAACTGTCTGCTACAGAGCTCCACCAGGAAGCCCCAAGAAAACCCTCCTGTCATTTCAAACTCACTATCAACCTAAATCAAACTCATTAGAGGAGGATTGGAACAGTGAAGGACAAGGTGCTAATATAAAAAATATATATATATGCTAATTGAGAAGAACTAGGGCAGTGAGTGGCAGTGTTGGTATCCAGGATTAGGTTCTCTTTATCCTGACATAATAGGCTCTTGTCATGAATCTGCCCATGATACATCACTCAGCTGCTTAAAATCACTTGCTAGTTCATCTTTGCCATTCTTATAAAACCCAAAGACATTTTGAATCACAGAATATCCTACTAGTTGCCTTTCTGTTCCTCTGTTTATTATAGTATTTTACATTTTAAGGAATTTGAAATTGAGTTATGGCGTTTACTGTTTCTGTATATACCCCTCTTTAATATTGGTCCCAATTTGGTAAGGATCTTATTTTATTTTATTTTTGAATATCTATTTCCTAACACTGTCTTCATATAACAGATTGTCGATAAACCTCTGATCCATCACTAATTTCTTACTTTTTTTAAATCCCCAAACATAACGTCTTTCAAGAAATGACTCTCAAATTCTCTTAAGTAAACTTTTGCTATTGCCTCACTGCAAATTAAAACTTTGCCTACCAGATGTTAGATAAAGCATGACACCAAATTGCACACCCTATTAGCATCCCAATATGTCTTCAAATTCCATTATTCTCAAGTCCTAATACACTGGAGCAAAATAACTACTCTATTTACGTTAAGAGAAAAACATTCTTAATTTTTTTTTTTAGTTTCTATTTTCAACTTACAAAGAGGAAGGGTTTCTTTTTATCACAGTTTTGAAGGTTCTAGTCTGTGATCAGGAAGATGCATTGCTTTTAGGCCTCTGGTGGGAGTGTTAAGTAACAATGAGGAGGACTGTGTGGGAGAACAAAACCATATACCTCATACCCTCCAAGGATAAGTGCCCGGTGCCCTAAACACTTCCACCTAGGCCCCACCTCCTGTAGTTTCTACAGCATCCTAATAGCACCACCCTGGGGACCAACCTTTACCATGTGCACCTTTGGGAAACATGTAAGATCCAAACCATGTTTGAACTTTGCCACTTTCTTTAGCAATTTCCTTAAATTCTTGTGGCTAAATGTTTTCATTTGTAAAATTAGAATATAATTACCTATTCATAATATTTTCATAGAATATGCATAAGTTAATAATCTAAGTGCTAAGAATATTTCTGGTGCAACATAATGTTTGTTGTTCCTATTCTTACTCTAAGGTGAATTCAATAGTGGAAAAATGACCTAAGCATAAAGACTTTTCCTTTTTTATTTTTTGGTTTGATTAAATATAAAAATTTCCTTATTTACCTATAACTGATCAATAGATTTATAGTTTATAGTCTATCCACTTATTTTCTTAACATGCTCATGAAATACTTATTTCAAAATATATATCTGCTTTTAAATAAGTGGCTACTTTGATAGCTATCAGAAAATAATATGCATATAATAATACAATTCCATAATAGAATATCATTTTGCCCAGGTTAGGAAACAGATTTCTGAATTAACATGTCTTTTTCTACTTGACACATGCTATTGATTAATCAGCAATGAGCTAGTAATGTCTTCTGAAGAGAACTGAGATTATTTGAGTTTGATCAAACTTATAAAAAATAAATTATTAAAACAATATTATTAATATTAAGGTAGGTTTTCTATTTTATGATATAATACTAGACTAAATATGTCACATCATGAGAATTATACTTTTCTTTGTTTCCTTGGAATGATAAAAACAAGTTACTGACTATGGCCAGAAATTGAACTTCATTTGACTTATATAAGATCAGGAAATATTGTTATGGGCTGTCAATTAAATATAATAAGAAAAAAAACTATAGTAATCTTTAAACTTTAAGACCAATGGTATTTAGCATTGCATTAAGTTGTAGCTGGGGAAAATATATTTTCCAAAAATACTCATCAAGAATTCACACTATGAAGTAAAAAGAAGATGTGCTATTTAGCTGTGATTCTCAATATCAGAGTTCATATCTCAGAGGGACCAATTGTTGGAATGGGATAGGTATAGAAAAGCCAAAGGATTAATACAGAGCATATTCTTGACTTTCAGTTTTGCCATTAAGCTAAAAAGGAGTAAGGGACATTAAACAAATTAACTAGCAAAATTTTAAATCTTTGATCTTATGTTGAAAGAAATTGCTAAATTGATATAAAAGCATGCAAAATATACATTGTTAATAATTGGTTGCTAGCCTCTTCAACATTTGTTCATTATTTTTTCTTTATTAATTGTACTTCTGATTTTTCTTTGATGAATTCATCCATCCTATGAATCTATTCTTGAGGTTTGCTGGAATGACAACCATCTCCCAACCAAGACATCCAGTATATTCCATCTATTAAGCCATCTACTATGACATGTGACACAGTATGGAGTAAGAAAATACATTGAAGAGCTGGTGCAGAAATAAGTAAAAGAGACACTAAAACTGTGCAGGGTCACTACGTAAAGTTGATAGTGTAAGAGCAGAGTGGGGGGAATGGATTGTTTGTAACCTTTGAGCCATTAGATAGACATATCCTCCCATAAAGCCATTTTAATCTATGTCTAAAGCCATTATCTAAACCAGTAAGGTCTGCTCATTGTTTTTTATCTCAAAAGAGGTCTAAGTGATACAGAAAGCACTGGAGAGAAAATTCCTGCTTTGCATGAGGCTTCAACTCTGGCATGTATTCAAAATTAATTCTAACCAATTATTTACTCTCCATTGTTCTTAACAATGTGTCTGTGAAAACATTTGCAAACCCCTAGGTTATACTAAAGGAGGGCCTAACATGAGATTCCTAATAAGTTAATTTCTATAGATTTCTCAGTAGAAAGCATATAGAGTGACAATCTGAGAGAATAGGATCCTTTTATGGACCTGTTTTGTCTCTGTGGTACATTTAATGATAGATTTTTTTTAAATCAGTTGTTCTTGCCAAAGCAGACCAAACCAACAAACAGATAGTGGACTGGCTCCAGTGCCACAAGACGTCTTATTTTTTATTTTATTTTGCCACTATTCTTACAAGATCCATTTTTTTTCTTCCATTCCCTTCTAGCCTTTTGACAGAATATTCCATCACTATAGATCATTGGTGAGACCATGTTAGAAATGACATGATGTTAAAGAATGTTTGACTGATATTTTTTATTGAGATTCCAAAATGTCAACTTTCGTTCTAAGCTGTATCAAGAATTTTACATAAGAAATTGATGCAGAGCTTCTCTGGGATATACAAGCTGGAAAATAGTTGTGGTATACATTCCATGAGAGAGCTACAACTTCCAGAAAAGTTCTGAACTTATACTATAAACAAATGGATTTCTTATCATTGGATAGGTTTTGAAGAGTCCACTACCTAGGCTCATAGGTTCTTTGATTTCACATTTATTGTGCCTGCTCTGCTCCAGGCCTCAGACACACATTAATGGTGACAGCCCTTGTCCAACTTGTTCCCACTATCTCTTTGGAAATGGAAAATAAACAATCTGTTCATTTTAGTGAAGTATAATAATTACTGCAGGGCCAGTGTTATGCTCGCAGTTCTAGGCAACAAAATGGGCAGAGAATGCTCCCTATCTTAGAGGATCATGGAAGATTTTAAAAAGGAGATGACTTGTATTAACCCAAGGAATAAGTATGATTTCTTAAGAAAGTTAGTGTATTTTAGGCAAACAGCTGTAAAACAGCAAAAGGACAAAGGTATGAAAGAGTTTGAGATATTTGGTGAGCTGTAATAATTGGCTCTATGACTGTACAGTTCCTGTTCAGAAAGTAGGAGGAAATAATAAGTCTTTGTGGATGGGACCAGATTATGAAAGTACTGTTAAGCCAAATTAAGAGTCTTCGTTTTACCATATTTGAATTGGACATGATCTGGAAAATGGCATAATCAGGACATTTAGAAATAGAACTCCAGCCACAGCAGGGAAGAAGGGAGGTTGAGACAGATGCTTTTGCTCTTTCTTTAGATTAAACCAAGAACTCTGTTTGGTTATAAAACAAATTTGATCTAAAAATAATCCTGAGAATTTTATTGTAATGAAATTTATTTTTAATCAGTGATGTTGATGCTATCTTTCTCCCCAGTCACACATTAAACTTAGGAAGTGGGGATATATATCCATATGTTTTAGTCTTTGTTTTATGGGAAAGACACTTTATGAGTTTTCCTATGCTAATGAAAAGCAGAAATGTTCCAAATGAGTACGATCCAGCAAGTAAATAAAGACAGAAGTTGCATTGCACACCTTTAAAATTTATTTTACAGAATCCCTAAAACATAGAGAAACATAATCAAGAATTTCTTTCATGATTATTGGGAAAATTTATATCTAAACTTTGTACATACTTACCACTTATATCTACATAAACGTGAAAAAGTTGGATATAGCATACTATTTTCATGAGGCTTCAACTCTTGCATGATTTTCAAAATTAATTCTAACCAATTATTTACTCTCCATTGTTCTTAATTCTTTTTGGGAAAAGCTATAATTTTAAGATATATTTTATGTATCAGAAATATTTAAAAGCATAATATATAATTGTATTAATTAATTCTCTTACTTAAAAATAGTAAGATGTTTAAATTCCATGTCCCCAAAATTGATTTATGACATTATAGACAATGATAAACTGCAGATTTTTCTTACCTTTGTAATTAAAAAATACACTTTATATATTCACTTTGAAATGAAAAGTATTATAGTATGTACATATCTTATGGAACATTTGTGATGTTTTTAACAGGATAGATTTAAATTAAATAACTTCACTAGTGTTTAGATAGATTGTACTCAGGCATGGTCTATTGATTGCAGTTCAGGGAAAATGACAAATCAAAGTTTCATCTGAGTCACAAAAGAAGGCTTTATCTTTGTTCTCAGAGTAACATCCTCTTGTTCTAATTTGATAAAAGCATTTTAAAATGGATTTGCTGATAGCTTAAAATGTGGCTTTGGCCAATAGAAAGGTTAATATTAAATGTGAAAAACATGATAATGTGTATGAAGAATGTGTCTTTCATTCCTCAGAAAATGGAAGTGTTTATCTCTTATTACAAATAAGAAAGGCAGTACAGGTTCACTGCTGCTTCTTTTTAAAATAATCCTGTAAGCATTTAGTCAAATTCAAGATAAAGAACAAAGAAAGAACATTTTTTTCAATTCTTCTTTTACAAAATTGTATGTTATGTTGATTTGGGGTATGCATTAACTGTACATCTTGAATTAAATAAGTGTTGATTTCTTTCCACTTTTACCCTTTCTCACAGAAGAAAATGGCCATAATTCTTTTAAAGTAGAGTGGTTCCTATTCTGGTTTGACTACTCACCTGTGTAAGAGCAGTTCTGAGTCTATTCAAAGTACTCTGGAAAGCTCAGACCCCATGGAGCAGTGTTTCCGGCTGGCTAAACACCTATAAGACTGTTTTTATAAACTTGTTTTTATAATCAATCACCTCCTTGCCTACCTTAAATAGTCATCTGTCTCTCCATCTAAAAATGATTATTCACCTGAAGAGGATTAGTTTCAATGTAAATTTCACTGAAACACTCTAGAGTGTCATTCGAAATTAGGGGGGATTCAGACTTTTTCTAAAAACAGTACCAGTCTGAAACCTGCTCCAACTGAAGCGGTCTACGAGATACCTAACCCTGTTGTGCTATGAACAGGCAAGGCCCTTGAGCCCCATTCCTATTCCTATAATAATTTTCATGTATGGAAATCTATACCAGTTCTAGTAATTGATTCTAAGGAATATTATCCAAAATATGAGTTCTTATAGACAAAAGAACTACCAGGAGTAAAGAACAATGAAAACTTCTTAGTGTAGGTCAAATGTGTTAGTTCTATTGCTGTGTAGTAGGCCACACAGAATATGCTAGTCTATTGATCTTCCTGTCTATCTATTCTGTCTGTTAGTCTATTCTTTAACCAAGATCAGACCACATTTTCATAGTTTGGTCATGTATTTGAATGTTTAATAAAGCCATTTTCTCATTTCCATTTTTTTATTTTCAAAAATTTACTGATTAGTCATTTTCCCAAGTTGCAAATTGACTCCTTTTTGTAATTTGTGTTGAGATTTGGAAATCTTTTTTTTGGAGAGGGAGAGAGAATTTTTTTTAATATTTATTTTTTAGTTTTCAGCCGACACAACATCTTTGTTTGTATGTGGTGCTGAGGATCAAACCCGGGCTGCACCATGCCAGGCGAGCATGCTACCACTTGAGTCACATCCCCAGCCCAAGATTAATCTTAAATGCACTTAGGAAAAACTAACATCTTTTTCATATATTATCTCTCCATCCAGAAACTCAGTATATACATCCCTCAATTATTTCTCAATTTCCTGTATTTTTCTTAGTACTGTTATGAAAATTTTTGTTAAAAAATTATCAAGAAAAGGGATAGAATTCAATGATTTTTGCAATTACTTGCATTTTATACTGGTTTTATCCCTCATTTAGTAGTCATTTTTCTAGAAGAAAAACTAAAAATATCAATATAACAGTTTAAGACTTATTTTTAGAGATCAGGATACAGACAAATTTTTAGTAATGACTCTGCTAATGAATAGTTTTTATATAATGTGATGTATTTTGGAAATCTTTCATTCACCAAAGTACAAGATCAATATAGAACTGATACGTAATATATATCTTTAGGTCTTAAGAAAGTATTGTTGATGTTCAAATTCATGTTACTACTAATAAAATACCATTATCTATAACTTTTCTTTATAGTTTTGGGCATTGAATTTTTCAATCACAAAAATCATTTTAATTCTTTGGCATTTAAATTTCACAGAAATTTACAAAATACCTTAATAGATCTAGTACAAATTATCCTGAAAGGGACAGTGAACATGTGACAAGAGAAAAATATTGTATGTATATGTTGATATTTTTAATTCAATGTTTGCTTTGTACTCATATTTTTACTTCCCAGGTACTTTTTATATGGATGAAAACCAAAGAACCAATACCACAATAGATTCTCATAAGAAAAGTGAAAGCAATAAACGGATAGAAATTTTTAAAGAATTATCATATTGTTTCCACAGTCTTGATGTAATCTGATTCTTATTTTTCAGTGTGTTAGCATGAAACTAATATTCATTTTACATTTTACTAGTAATTTGTGATGTAAAATGCCTTCATAAGAATAAACTATTCTTTAGCTGTCAACAACAAGACTTTTATGTCAGACACTTTAATTTGTTAGCAAACAAAAATGAAGATAGCAATAAAAGAAGAAAACAAAGCCCATGGATAAATGAGAAAAACAATGTTTTTCTTAAAAGTTAATATTTCTGCATTAAGTCTCATCTATAAACATAAGAGCTTATCAAATATGTGTATAAGTCAATGCAATGAAATATTTACCGATGAACATTTTAAGTAGAATTGATTCCTACTAGTCTCTAATTAGGCAAAGGTGGTCTAATTCAGTTGAGCATTTGCCCAGTGGCCTAAGGGGAAATGTGAACTTTACAAACAAGGAAATAGGGAAAACAGGTTCTGACTCCTGGACTTTTAAGAATTCCGGGCAAGAATTAAAGGAGGTTGTGAAAATGTTGTGAACTCTGGCAAATAGCTCTGCTTCCGTATACTCTCCTTCCATTGAGGTTTCCCCTCATGGTATCATGGAAGACCCAATCAACAGTTCATCTGGCTCCAGTGCTACTTGCCATAATTTTGGTCATACTGGTTTGGATTTACAACCTGAAATGCTTAGAAATTCTTAAGTTTAATGTGAGAAATCTAGTCAATCCTTTTTGAGAAAGGATTTATAGGCATTTTAGAGAATAATGGTCAGATATAATATTTTTCCATAGGAAAATCCATCCTAAATTTTCATTTCCAATTGTCTCTATGCTGAATTGTGCTTTCCCAAGTACTGCCTATATGAAAGGCACTGTCATAAAAGGCATGGTGAAAATTGTGGTGACATTTATCAATTACATTATAAACTATCTTCTTTATGAAAATAGTGCAAATAAATTTACCAAAGTTTTTTAAAATCAAGTAGTCTTACCTCTCCTTAAAATTCTTCTACCTAGAATGAATTCATAATTAATCTCCCTTTGTATTGATGATTAAAAGCTTAGAACTCAGATTTATGGGATACATGTAACTAATGCACAGGATTTCATATACACAAATGTATATCAACCCAATTTCTCTAGTGTTCCCACTTTTAAAAATAAGTTTATTCCTTATTTGTTTTTAATTACTATAAGCTAAGTCTTAGGTGTTGCAAGACACATTTAAACATTTCTGGAACCAGATGACCTATGAATTAATTAATATTTTAAATGCCCACTTTCAGACATTTCCTTCAAAAATTTTGAAGTCAGTTAAAAAGTAGTGAAGAGCTACTGTGTGTCCATCCTCTTCCTTTTCCACTGCCAGTTAGTCATTTGCAGGAAAAGTCATACGATGGAAGCACTGTGCTTTTAAGCATTCGGGCCTATTTCAGTGACCTTAGCCTGTGACTCAGTCTCTAGAGAGTTCTCCCCTAGAAATCACATTGGCCAATTAGCGATTTCTTAAACATTAAGTCTACATGTAGATTTCTTTGAAAACATGAGGCTGTATGAATTTAACTGGCATGTTTAACTCTCAAAAGTTCTGAACGAATGGAAGACGATCTGGGTGACATTTTGTAATCAGAAAGAAGTATACTCAGTTCAAGTCAGGACTCTTTTCTCCATCTTTGTATATGTGTGTGGGTGTTTTCAGATACCTGAAAATGTGAGATATCTGAATGTATACTAGGTCTACTATAACTGTGTTCCTTATTTCAGATTGACTGGGGATGTTTTTAAAATTCTCCATTAAATAATTCATCAATAAAAAATGTGAAAGGACAAAAAAATATTCTCCAATAAAAGTACAGAAAAATTAAATGATTGAATTTTGGAGAGCAGTACTTATCAGTTGGTTTTCAAATAGCATACTCAGCGTTCTGATTTCCTATAAGAACTTTCAGTGTATTTGTTGACTCGTGGTCTGCATATTGATCCCTCTTGTTTCCATGACTAAAATTGATTCCCACCCCCAGTGAGACCTTTGTCTGTCATCAAACTTACTTTTTCCTTTATGCCAAAATGACATTTGATTGGATTATTCAACAGAAGAGGGCCTCCATGGCTGAGCACAATCAATATGCTTATGTTCACTGATTTATAAACTGTGCAGTGACCAACTCATATAGGGAAGCTGCAATGATTCATTTTCTAGTCATATTGTACCAAAACTTGAAGATCTTTTACAACTATACCCCATTTTCTCTGCTTTAAACAATATCCAGGTAGTTTGCTGCTAAAAATATTATGTGATCATATGTAAGTATGTTATCAGTTCAATCAACAAACATTTCCCAGTATTTGTTATTCAGGAAACTGTAGCAAATACAAATATATACATGATATTTATTTTAAAGGACTTTCTATTTTGATGGCATATGTAGAGTACACATGGAGCAAATAATGGACAATAAAAAGTACATAATTTACTTTAAATGAGTCTTAGTATCAATAATGAAAAAAGCAACATTCACCATTTATTTTAGTAACCATTATATGCCAGGCTTTTAATGCTATGCTTAGCTATTATATCAATCCTATCAAACATTTTTGCTTTTTGCATCATTAGGGGTAGAACCCAGGAGTACTTTGCTATTGAGTTAAATTCCCAGCTTTATTTATTTATTTATTTATTTATTTATTTATTTGAGAGAGGATCTCACAAAACTGCACAGGCTGGACTGAACTTGCAGTTCTACTGCCTCAGCCTTCTGAGTCACTGAGATTACAGGCATATACCACTGCTCCTGGAGGATCATATGAAATTTTTATAACAGCCCTACAATGGAATTTTTAGTCTCCTTTTTAAAGACAAAGAACTAGTTTTATGAGATTAGCAAACAAACATTGGGCAGCTATAAAATAGTTTTAAACTCAGCTCCACTTGAAGCTAATGCCTATAGTCTCTCTCCAAGCACACAATAGGCTTTACTGATATTAAAAAAGAATTGCTTCCAGCTATAGCAGTGAAAAATATTTGACAGACATGGTACATATCTGTTTAGCATTCAGGATGCAAAAATGCAAATAAACTAAGAAGAGGGGTTTCTCAATTGGGAAGCAAAGGCACAAGATGATATTCGTGTAAGGACTAAAGAAAGAGAAACATGTCCATCTGGAGAATCAAACATACTGATGTATCCAGAGCTTAAGTTACATCTAAAAGTACTTTGAAGATAAACTTGAAGAGCCAGTAACAATATTATAGCAGAAATCGGGCACAGTGGCACATGCCCATAATCCCAGCTACTCAGGAACTGAAGCAGGAGGATTGCAAATTTGAAGCCAGCTTGGTGATTTAATGAGACCCTGTCTCAAAAAACGAAACAAAGTACTAGGGATGTAGTCAATCCTCAATTACTCAGAACACACACACACACACACACAGAGAGAGAGAGAGAGAGAGAGAGAGAGAGAGAGAGAGAGAGAGTATAGAAGAGTTTCCATGCTAACTAATGACTTGGACTCTATTTTGAATTTACTAGATTTTTGAAGGCTTTTGTTTGAAGGAAAAATACAACACTACCAAATGCTACATTAAGATTATTGTATTAACCCAACAGGTCCACAGTATATATAAGAATGTTAGAGAATCTGGAAGTAAAGAAAAAACTTACAAGATGTTTGAAATAGTACAAAGATACAGGGCTAACTTTCACAACAATGGAACTAGAAGAGTATAGATGAGTGACATTTAAAAGGACAAATAAGATCTTTGCAATTGAAATCCTTTGAATAGAAAATGAACTCCAGGATTATGTGAAGATTTGAGAGAGAACATAAAAAAAAATGCTACTATGAAGAGATTTATTTAAATTTACAAGATTAAGTGACTTTGAGAAGCATTGTTTACATGAATTAGTTTTATATATTCTGAATGTAAAGTATTGACAGCATAAACAAGTTAAAGCAATCAGCAAATGAATCACAGCAAATGTGATAGATTATCAAGAGAAATGTGAGGAAGTTAAGTTTGTCAAATGTAAAAATATATCTAAAGCCACTAGAATAGTTCAGATTTCTAAGTAAATGTGGATGATTTAAATACAATTCTTGTCTGTATTGCTACTGTGTGCACAATGTGAACTAAAAGATATTAAAGGTAGTAATTTTCTTTCTGTTTTATAGAAGAGTAAATTTAGAGGTTAAGTAATTTACTAATATCATAGCTAAGAAAACTGCTAATTATAATGAAAGAGTAAAAATTAGGACTAACTCTGCTGCTAATAACAATCAAAAAGACTGAAGAAGTATTTGTAGAAATGTTTGAAAGCACTGGAGAGCCAACAAGGCAGTGAAGAATTGTAGGTCAAAGATCTAAGAGATATTACTAAAATATAAACTTGGTATTAGCTCTATAAATATCTGTAATTCCAGAAGAGAGGACCATAAAGCTAAGAAAATTAGCAGAGCTCTGATAACTTCAAAATACCATATAAGCAAAAATTAGGATGCAAACATTAGGACCACTAAGGAAAGGGGAAATATAAATTTAGTAATCTTTGAGGTGATACATCAAAGAATTCTACTAAATAAAACATAGACCAATATACACAGGTTCTGAAGGACAGCTGCAAATTACTTCACAAAATTTGAGTGAAGTTGCCTAGGAATTCAAATGGGCAAATGCACAAATCTTATCTGAGGTTTTAATAGACCCCTCTCAATAACCTATAAACAATCACACGCAAAAATCAGCAAGGATAGCAATTCACTAAGGACCAAAAATTAATAGAGCAAAGAAGAAAGCATGCAATAGAATTCATCAGTGAAAGCAATTATGTTTTTTTAAATACAAATAACATTCATAAATTAATATAACAGATCAAGAAAAGGAAAAGATGGTAAACACACATTAACAATTTTAAAAGATGACATCATTAGAAAATATAAAAGACACCAAAAAAGATTGTTAATTATTTTATGCCACAAATTTAAAAATTTAGATAGGAACAGATTCCCAGAAAATACAGTGCACCAAAACTGAATTCTAATAAATATTTTCCCACAAAGAAAACTACAGGCCCAGATGGCTTCATTAGAAAATACTGCCAAAATATTAAGGAAGAAATAATGTCAAGCTTAAAAAAAATGAGAAAATAAAAAAATAACATCCAGTGAGTCTCAGGCATAATATTAATATCAAAATTAAAGTCAAATTAGATATCAAAATTAAACCCTACACAAAATATTAGCATACCATATCTAACTATAAATAAAAGTAATATTTAATAACTAGTTATATTGTTAAATGATATGAAGACAACATTTCATTTAAAACATGATGCAGTTGATTCAATTTATTAACAAAGTAAAACCATTTTCTCAATTGATTCAGGTAAGATATTTTTCTTAAAATCTATTGTTCATTGATGGTAATAACTTGTAATAATCTAGAAATAAAAGGAAATTTTTTAACTCTATAAGAACACTAAAAAATATATTCAATGGTTAAATATTTAAAGCTTTTAATATTTTCTCTTTGTATATACTTAGGAGGAGGAGGAGGAGGAAATAATAAACATCATCACCACTTCTAGTAATTAATTAATTATTTTATCAAATCAAGTTGACTTTATATATCAAACATATCAAGAAACCATAATGTGATTGTAATAAAAATTATTCATTCACATTTCAATAGGAAATCTAGTGCTAATTCTAAAATTTATATGGAAATTCAGAGTGTCAGCAGTAATCTCTAGAGACTGAAAACAAAGATACAAGAATATGCTATACTGGAAAGGAAGATATTTTATTAACCTAAGTAAATAAAATTCAACAGTATGCAGATAGACTATTTCTGGAACACAACATATTCCAGAAATAGAACCACATATATATGAGCATAATGCATGATAAAAGTGGCAAAGTTTTTACTACCAGAATATATAAATAACTTCTAAAAATAAATAAGAAAAACAGAGTTGTTGCAATAGAAAAAAAATCAAAGATTTAAAGAGAGATTTTTCAAAAGATATATCCTGTGCCATACATATATTAAAATATATTCTTATACATATGTTAAAACATATTTTTGTTACACATATATGCCAATTAACATCAAAATGACATAATACCACACACTCACCAGAATGGCTAAAATTAAAGGTTTAGACAATACCAAAAGAATGTGAAGAAGGGAACTCTCCAACATGGCAGAGAAAAGTGACAGTTTGCATTACCTAGCAAAAATGAATATACTCTTAAACAAGAAGACAAAAGTATCTCACTTCTAAGTATATACAAAGAGAAATGTGTGTTTTACATTAAATGAATGTAAGGAATATTATACATAATATTCCTTACATTCATTTATATATATATATATATATATATGAATTTCAAAACCAGACAAAACTAAATGTCTCAGTAGTAACCTTTGGGAGAGGGAAGGGGAAATAGTGGGAACAATTATGATGGGACAGAGGGCTTCAGGGCTGCTGACAGTTTTCTATTTTACCCAGGTGTTTGCTTTGTGATAATAGAACATTGCATTTTTCAGACATTACTATAAGTATGTTTCAGTAAAAATATTATATGTAAAACCAAAGCATTCAAAACAGGAAAAAAGTCCTGTAGCTAGAAAATGGAAGTGAGGGACATAAATTTGAGTCTGCCTAACTTCAAAGCCCATTAGTGACTTATCTTCATTTTGGAGAACAGATGCAAGTAATGAAACCTTGGTTTACATTCAAATTCAGTGAACAAATGTCAGGAAGTCTGTATTAATGAATAGTGATAAAAGAAATATTTTAAAAGTCCCATGAATGAAATATGTTTCTACAGTATCATCTATTCTTAACTGTGATTTCATTGATACTTGATGCTACAAAATTTGATAATCTATTATTTCACAAGTTTCTTTGTCTAATGAACTATATTGTAAATTTCTAGAAAGCAGTGGATTTATTTAATTGGGTCTTAATTTTCTGAGTACATGCATGGAAAATACTTCCTATATAATAAAAATTTATACCTGATACATGCATGTGTGTTATTTTTCCCACTTTCTCTTTCCTGCTTCTACCAGGATAACCAGTTGATGTGCTTTGTTAGGAAAAGGTTATCTGTCTTCACTTGTTTTATTGTTTTATCCATTGTACTCATGCCAGCACATGTGTGAATGAAGCATGAAGCTGTTGTAGTACACACTACAGTTCTGCTTTTTTTAATCAACTAAAAATACACCTCCTACCCATTTCCCTGTTAAAATTCCACTCATTCCTCAGGAGTCAAATTGAACAGTCTTCTCCACAAAGTCTCCCTCACTCTTCCCAACCAGAACCAAATGCTTTCCTCTTGTATTCCAGCAGTGATTTCTTAGGATCCCTACTATACCATGTATTATGCACTCCTTGTATATTATTTACTTGTGTACACTCTGTGTCTAACTTAAATTGTACAGTAGTAGATAAGGTTCCCAAAACAAGGACAAACAGGCACAATCATTTATAAATGAGCTGTGTGTCCCAGACTCTGAGCAGACTGAGCAGAGGGTCACTGAGGCTCTCAGCAGTTAGATCATGCAGCCAAGGTGACACAGTTGGTAAGCAACCAAGCTCTCATCTATACCTTGGTCCCACTGTCTGTGAAGTCAATTCCTTTTCCACCTCTCCATGCTGCCTCTGTAGCATACAATATCTTACCCATCTACAGTTCCTCACCCAGAGTCATTCACATAGGTGGTCTAGGACAGTTTGCACATTTGAGTGCTTTGCTGGTTTTTCAGTTGTGAATGTTGACTTTCCCTGAAAATCACCCAATTCTAGATGGGTAAAATATAGATTGGAACACCAAAATGATATATTTGTGAGTTTTCCTAAAGGATCAGAAGAAATCTACTAAAAAGTTGTCTTCAATATATCTTATTATATTCATCCTTTAAATATGCTTTCTATATAAGACATTTCTAAAGTTATGTTTGGAAAAGTTTAGTAGCAATTCAAAGGTGACACTAGACTATGTTGGAATTTTTGCTTTTTCTATTATCGATTTCCTCATGCTTATTTTTTAACTTTTGGCTTAGTTTGTTATAGTCAGTGCACATATATTTTAATGACATACCTGTATTTCAGGAGGAAAGACACTGTTTTAACAATCTCAATGTAGATTGGTGTTAAAATGTAGTTTTGTGGGGATTTTTATCATGTTGTGGAGATATTTTTATCTTTTCTTACTTACACTGTTGACTCTGTGAATGTGACAGATGGCAATACAGTTTATATCTCACAATAATTTCAAAAGGAAAAATACATATTGCTTTCTCTTTTTTCTTTGCCTCGTGTAAAGACTATCTCCATAAATGTGACTGCAATTCTGGTACACTACAGCTATATAAAAAGAGATGTGTACATCCTCTGACTACAAAAAGTATTGGCATTATAGAGCACTCAGTATCATATCCCCAAATTCAAGTTCATTATTAAATACCATGGTATCTCCCAAAGAATTACTAAATACATCCTGATTTTTCAATTAAATTTTTATATTTAATCTTTCAAAAATATAATTTAAATTGTTTACCTGTAAAATACAATTGTATGGAGATTTAAATTTTCAGTGAATAGGCTATATTTTAAGAAAAACAGGAAAAGTGTTTTCAGATAAGAATTCAAAACCAAAATCTTTAACATATAGCATTTCACATTGAAGCTAGGTATTGACCTGGACACCCAAACGAATACACAGACAAAGCAAAATGGCCTGTGGAAGCCCCCTTTTATAGGAAGATGGAGGTTAAGGACTATCACATCAGTAGAGTACACACTATTAGTTTCTCTCCTGGCAAAGCTAACAAATCAGTAGTAGGTCATCTAGAGTGATGAATCAGCTCTCAAGAGTCATTCCTCAGGAGCATGTCTATTAGTGAGGCTTACTAAACAACCATACTTATCTTTGATTCTGTCTTTCTTTGCTTCAAGAAATGAATCAATGCGTTAATTTGAATTTTCTGCCCTTATTAGTACATTTTATCATTTTATGTATGTATATTTTTATAAGTTCAATTATATAACTTTTAGGTTTAGAGCTATTTGTAATAACTTCTATTAGTTAACCAATTAGATATTATACTTCATTATAGCTAGAATTCAGCTTAAAATAAAAATCCATACAAATAATAATCTTTAAGCATCTCACATATAATAAGGGGAATTTATTTTAAAAAGTGATACAACAAAAAGTTATCATATGTATATAGCTTAAACATATTTTGTTCCTTACTTATTCATTTGAAGTGTATTCTAAATCATGATTCCTAGTGCTATCAAAAATATTTTGACAGGCTCTTAATGGGATTTTGCCAGCTATAGTTATGAAGTTACAACTCAGCCAAAGCAACATTTCTTGTTTCTTGGCAACTTGTAAGCTTATGTACCTAGGATAGTACAAGCAAGATATGTATGCAAATCATTGCCAGAGGTATACTGGAAAGATTAATGAAATACAAATAAAAAGACCAGAATTCTAGTACTATTTCTACTACTTACTGTAAAACTTATTTTTCTCATAGCACACTCAGTTTATTCATCTCTTAAAAAAGAAGTATAAAATCCCCAAAGCTGTAATTTTTTATGGCGATAATTCTGTGTTTGGTGACTAACCAAGCTATATGCATTGACAATATGTTTTCATGATCAGTAGTTGATGAGTGAAATTGTCATATTGAGTTGATAGGTCATGCTTGACATTTACGTCACTTTGTTGACATTGCACTCATGTATGGTACTATGGATTATTAAATTATCTGTCTTGAACATTTACAAGATTAGATAGAAATTCTCCCAGCTAAATGGCAGAAGTGTGCTGTTTGAGGTCAATTTGGAAATGTCAGAGGTCACCCAGAGATAGCTTAAATAAATAGCATGTAGAAAAATAAAGGAAATTCATCACATCATTTCCTATAATTGTGCAATCTCATTGGAGTTGTTAAGTTAAAATACTAAATACCCAGCAACTAATTTTAATGTTCTAAGAGGCCAATAGGGGTTGATACAGGCCTGACAAATAAATCTCACAGATAGAACATAAAATAAAGTCCCAGTGACATTTTTCCAATTTTAATTGAAGGCATGTGTTTTAGTATTTTCTGATGCATTTCAGATGTGATTCTTGATAAAATTATATGTAATTTTTCTTTATAGCTAGTTTTTACAAATGTATTTATCTTTTGTGTCCTTAAAACTATAAATAGTTTCAAATGAGTACAAATTCAGAGCAGCTGGTGATCTCTTCAGGATTGGATGACAGCCGCCTCCCTAGTAATTTAGGGATGGAGGGACAGAAGTCAATGCTACCCGGGGCTCAGCTTCTCCACAGGCTTTTAGTGAGATTCTTAGTTTTGGATTCATTATGTAATCATAGTCAAACATACCTACATTCTCCCAAAGGATTAAATAATATGCTTAAAATTAAAATCAAGTCATTTATTTTTAATTAAACAAATATTAAGTACATATAATATTTTTAAATATTTTCAAATGATAACCCTACTAACCTGTTTAAGTTTATGTGAAATAATTGATGTGTATGAAAGATTGCATGCAATGTTATATATTATAGAGCATGATATTACGAATGCTAGACAATTTTATAAATAGAGTTCTACAAATAAAATCAAAATTCCTTCAACCCCTTATGCTCTCATTTCCCCTGAGTGTTACCATCTCCTCTCTAGAATAAACCTCAATTTAGGTGAATTTGATGTTTATCTTGATAGTTTTTTCATATCATGTTGTTTTACCCATATGGTATTTCTGTGTACAGTAAGTTTACCTGTTTTGAAACTTTATATACATGATATTAACTTATACATGATATTGCCAGGTACTGTTTTAAATATGATGTAACAGGATTAAAATAATATCCCTGTTTTCACTGACTTAAATTCTAAGAGGTAACAGACAATGAATGAGTAAATAAGTAAAATATAATTGATCAGCTGGTAATAAGTGCTATAGAAAAATATAATGTAGAGTAAAATGAACAGGATAGTCAAGGAGGGCCTCTTTGAGGTGAGCCATTTAAGCAGGGATAGAAGAAAAGAGAGAATTGAGCCCCTAAAGGCAATTCTATGAATTTTGTGATGAATGGAAGGAAGAACAAGCGTGAAGACCCTGAGATGGAGCATCATGGCAGGTTAGAGGGACAGAGAGGTATGTATAAATTTGCATATGCATGTATGTGTACAGGGAAAGTAGTAGAGGTGAGCATAACAGGGTACCAGATCTTGAGGGCCATGTAGTCTGTTAACACATGAAGGACCTTTTAAACTAAGGTTAAATTCTCCTAAGATTAACTATTTGAAAATGTGCATTGCAATGGCATTTAGTACTTCACAATTTGTGCAAACACCAAATCTACCTAGTATTAAATTATAGTCTTCACCTAAAAATAAAACCCTGTACACATTACCCCCAGCTCATGACAACTACCAATCCATTTTTTTGTGTCTATGGATTTACCTATTCTAGATATTTCTAGATAAATAGAATCATGCAATATATTAATTTTTGTATCTTGCTTCTGTCATGTTTTCAAAATTTGTTTGTATAATAGCATGTATCACTACTTCACTCTTTATATGGCTGAGTGAATCAACATTCCCTACTTGGCTTCACTAACATCTGTTGGTGGATATTTAGGATGTTTCCCCAGCCTGTTGTGAAAAGTGCTGCTATGAACATTTGTTTGCAAGTGTTTGTGTGAACATATGGTCTCCACTCTCTTTGATATATAACAAAGAGTGGAATTGCTGATCATATGATAGTTCTAGCTTTGTCTTTCAGAGGAACCACGAAAGTCTTTTCCATATCGACTGCACAATTTTACATTCCCACCAGCACTATATTAGGGTTTCAGTTTATTCACATCTGCACCAACTCTTGCTATTTTGTTCTTTTTAGCCATTATAACCAACTTGGTGGATGTGAAATGCTATATCATTATGGATTTGATTTGTATTCTCCTAATGACTAATGATATTGACCATCTTTTATGTGCTTGTTGCCTATTTGTATACAGATTACATATTCCTTATCTTAAGTACTCAAACTGAAAGTATTGTAAATTTCAGATTTTAGATAATTTTGGAAGATTTTCATATGCACAGTGAGATATCCTAGGGATAACAGCCAAGTCTAAACACAAAATTTATTTGTGCTTCATATATAATTTATACACGAAGGTGATTTTATACAATAGTACCATTTGAATTTGACTACAAACCATCATAAGAGGTCAGGTATGGAATTTTCTAGCTTTGGTATCATGTTGACATTCAAATGGTTTGGGATTTTGGAGGGTTTTGAGATTTGTATTTTTGGATTAGGGATGCTCAATTTTTATCTTCTTTGAAGAAATGTATATTTTCTCCTAAGCCCATCTTTTAATTGAGCTATTATTTGTCTTTTGCTGTTGAGTTGTAAGTGTTCTTTGTGTATTCTGGTTAGTAGACCCTTAACAGATATATGATCTCTGAATAGTTTTTAGGAAATTGAGTAAATTATTTTTAAAATTTCTTGATAATATTCTTTGATGCACGAAAGTTAAACATATGATGTTTCATTATGAGAGTGGAAAGATATTGGATTTACATTATATTTTAAAATTGCATGTTCTAAATAGAACATAGACCACTTCCAGTTCCAGCCAAGACAGAATAAACTTATCCTCCCCATTAATTACTAGAAAAATCACTGCACAGTGTACAAAAGCAAGTTCATGTAGTCTCTGAAAAGTAAACCATAGAAGGCAGACTAAAGTCCAAATTCAAAACCTCAGTTAAAATTTATAATGGGATTCTGGAAAACAAAGTATTCATAAACTTGTAAAAAAATCTTTTAATGGGAGTATGTTGTATTTTTGCACTCATTTGTCTTCAGACTTTGACCTGAGTAGAGATAAAGTTGCAAAACTGCACAAAGGCACTGACAGCAAAAACTCTAAGATAAATACTTCTTACTACTCGAGTATCTAACAAGGCCTCTGAACACTGGCAGCCAGAGTGTTTGGATTGGCATTTGTTTTATTTTTCCATCGCTGATTTGAAACCAGCCCTGGCCACAGAACTACATTTCTATACAGGCAATGTGAGAACCTTAAAGCAGAAAAGATGGCCTCACTGACCAGAGCAACTAGGAAAAGGAACTTCTGTTCTATATAATTGTGGATCCCTCTCATAGCAATCTCTCTTTTCTATTGCCGCTTCCCCCAGAGGTAGCCCCAGATATTTGGAACTGTAAACTGTATAGGAAGCTAAAACTCTAAGGGAACCTCATGTAGAAGGAATTTTTTAGATCAGCTCAAGATTTGGGAGAAATTCCAGAGAGAACCAATGTGTGGATGAACTGATATGAGTAACACCTTTAAGCCGTGTCCGTGCAGAGGAGACCCAGATAGGCACAGCAAAGCCTCTGAGCCTTGAACCACGGTAGTGCTACTGCCCAAATCTCATCTGACACTCTGAGTGGTATACGTCCTAGGCAGTTTTCATAGTCATGGCTTAGAAAAATGAACTAACATGAAACAAATGCCCATAGATAAAGACTATGTGATCTGACTAGATAGATTGCCAGCTAAACACAAAACAAAATCAATACTCTTTTAGGAATTTAAAAAGACCATTGAGTCTTCTTGAAATAAAATATTCAAAATGTTCACCATGAAATCAAAATTACTTGACATATAAATAACAAAGAAAATCTTATTCATCTTCAAAGGAAAAGACACTTAGCTGCCAATCCCCAAATTATACATATTTGTAATTTATAGATAAAAGCTCTGAAGCAGATATTATCACCATCTTTCATGAAGTAAAGGTAAATATTCTTGAAAGTAATGGAAAGCTAAACAACCTTAGCAAATTACCCAAAACATACCCCAATCCAACAAACACTTATTATCTTACAATGAGTGTGTGTTCACATAGCCAGTAACTTTATCTGTTCTACCCATTTGTTTTTGAGTTCGTCTAAACTTAGGAAATATTTATTATGCATATAATTAATGCTTAGTCTTCAAATTAATATTAAAAACATTTTATGATAACAAGTAGAACCATCTGTTCTTTGATTCTGAGTGTGACTATTTTAAATACTTCATATAAGTGGAATCTTGCAGTATTTAACTTTCTGTGATTGGTTATTTCACCTAGAATAATATTCTTAAGGTTCAACCATGTTGTTGCAAATAACATAATTTCCTGGGGTTTTTGTTTGTTTGTTAAGGCTGAATAATATTCCATTATATATATATTCATGCATACACACACACATACACACACACACACACACACACACACACACACACATAACATCTTTATATCCAGCTATTCATGAATGAACACATAAGTTGTTTCCACATCTCTGCTGTTGTAAATAGTGCTGCAATAAATGTGGTCAGTATTAATAGATCTTTGAGTGCTGTGACCTGCATGGCCAAACCTTAAGAACTGGCAAGGGATGATGAGGAATTAAGAAAGACAAACAAACACTTATGAGAGAGACCTGGGACCAGGTGGGACACCAGCCTCTGATGGAGGAACAATGACCCAGAGCTAGTTCAGCATATTTATTATACAGGTTTTATCATCAAAAGGGTTTCTGTGAGAAAATTCCTTCAAAGCAGGCAGGCTTGAAGGTCAAAGCATTTGCAAGCAATTTTAATTATCTTACACTGCTTGTAATTCTTTATCCTCAGGGTCAACACTGATAGTTCTCTGCATTGCACAGAACCTCCTCAGGCAAGGCATCACCATAGCAACTGGGCAATCTTTTCCTGCATCTTTGCACAGAAGGTTACCAACTCAAGCATAGCCACGACCACGAGGCCATCAGAGGCATGATCCAAGTCACTGTTCTCCATATTTGTAATCCGATTTTAGGGGGTTTATTATCCAGAAGTGGTATTTCAGGATTGTATGTTTTAATTTTTTTTGAACCTCCATCCTGTATCTCATAGTAGCTGCACCACTTTTACATGTCCATGAACAGTATACAAAGGTTCTAATTTCTTCACATAGTTGTCAATAGTTGTTTGTTGTTTTTTATTTTTAAATTTTTGTGATAACCATCTCAATAGGTATAAGATGATATAGCATTGTGGTTTCCATTTGCGTTTTCCTGATTATGAATAATGCTGAACATTTTTTCATAAATCTTATAGCAATTTGTCTGTCTTCTTTGGAGAAATGTCTATTCAATTCTTTAGCTCATTTTAAACTAGGTTATTAGTTTTGTTTTGCTTTGTTTTTTTGCTATTGAGATGTAGGAGATCCTTACATATTTTGAAGATTAAATCTTTATCAGATATTTGATTCAAAAATATTTTCTCCCATTATGTAGGTTACCTTAATATACACTGAATATTTTTAATAAAAACTGAAGACTCCATCTGTTATACATATAAATAGAAATATAATCACTTTCATAATTATTAAACATTTTATGTTGGTATAATTTAGGTATTTATATTTAACATCTGAGAGGGGAGAATTTGTGAATTTTTAGAGCAGTAGATATCATATCACATGAATTGATGAATTATAAATAAGAATAACATTTTTATTAGTTATTTCATATACAACTAAGTGCAAATTAGTTTTTGAAAAACAAATGGGAATCATAATTTATGCATGCAACAAGGTATTCATGAATACAAAATTCCCAAATAGTGGCCTTAAATATTGTCATAAGATCAGTCACTGAAGCATTTTCTTTGAATTATCTTTAGATTGATGAGAATTTCAGTGACTTATATATACTACAAGGTTTTCTATAAAAATTTTAGAGTGATCCCTGCCAGGAGAAAAACTGAAATGAAAACAATTAAAGCATAGAATAAATGTCCAGGATACTAAGCAAATTTTGAAGTGCTCTTCATATTTCCTTAGAATCATTCTAAATTGTTCTTCAGAAATCTTGACTTACCTAAAGTTCCCTGGTACCTTTTTGTGATTTTTCTAAAGTCATTAGTATCATCTTCACTTATTTACTTAGCAAATATTTAATAAGCATATACTATGTGCCAGGGACTTGACATCTGGGAACCAGCTAAATATCAGAATGCACAGAGTAAGTGAATAGCAGACAGGATGGTTACAGTCAGAAAGAAGTGCTGGTCAACAGCACATTGGAAGTGTTCAGGGCTACACTAAGACCAATGAAGCTGGAACAGAATAAAAGTACCTGAGAAGGTCAGAGGTGGCCAACAACCAGATCATAGAGGCCTTTTGCAACTTGGAAAATAATTCATATTAGTTGGAAAGCACTGGAAGATTTTAGCAAAGACTATAATGATCTGAACTATGCTTGAAAGGATTGTTTTGCCTGCTGAGTAGAAAAGGGAACCTAGAGAGTTGTCAAATCAGTAATGGAATGATCAGGATACATATAAAGTAAACACTAATAAAAGCCATAACAAACAAGTTTGATTTTTAAAAATTAATAGGAAACTGCATTCTCTTTAATAAAATACTTAAATAACATAAAAACTTTAAAAATGAAAACACCAAACCCTTGTGCCCTTTGGGGAGTTAAATTTTCTCTATGTGCTTGTGCCTCTGCTCAGTCCAGCCTTGGAGACTCTGCTGCTTCTGGACAGTCTCTTGACCTCTCTTTGTTTAGATTGTTTTTATAAAATCATACTTAATTTCCTTCAGAAGTACTTTAGAAAACAGATACTCCTTGTGAAGTGCTCTTAGATTCTCCATCCTGTAAGTCCAGATTCTTATCATACCACACCACTACAGGAAGAAGAAACTAGATAACAAGCCTCCAGGATCTATAAATCACAGGCCATGGAGCTTGTCCTAGTAATGCAATAACTGCATAAATGACAATTGTTTAATATGCCTTATTTCCTAATTATTCTGAATCCTTACCTCACATATAAGCAAGTAAAATTTCCCATAACCTTATTCACTAAGCACACCAATGTTGCATGAATTCCTGTTTTTCAATAGAATGGAAAGAATTATATTCTTCCTGAACCCATTCTTATATAAATTCCCTAATGTATTTAATTGTTTCCTTTAAATTTGATGTTCAAAATGCCTGCCTTTAACTTAAGTGCTTCTATTTTTTGTCAGAGATTTTATACTGTATATGAGTAGGAGAACCACTTTGCCTCTATTCTTTAAAGTCTTCCACTCAATTTTTTATATACACACACACTTGTATATTTATTTGTATTGTACACACACACACACACACACACACACACATTCACACACACACACCTTTACAATGTAATGTTGGTTTGGGGGAAACATAGATCATACCTGTTCTTTTGAGTTGTTAAATCATTTCTACTTTACATTGAAAAGGCAAAAGTAAAGGAAATTAGACTGTTTAGACTTTGTTTAGACTGCTTTCTTAGAAATTACATTATTCTCATATCAAACGTTAAAAATGAATGTTTGAAATCGGTAACCATTTATATGTAAGACATTTGAGGCAAAAAAGTAGGTTAATTGACAAAATGAGCTACAAAATTTTAATTATTACTTCATATTGTCAAAGAATTTTGTTTTCTGCTATTCAGAATACCCAATCTCCTTCCTTTCAGAGCATAGTTTAATTTTGTCAGCCCCTAGAGTTTCATAAATTCAAGATAATTCCTAAGCAATGATATCCCTGCTAAATCTGTTTAACAGCCTGCTGAACCACAGGAGAATGTGATGGCCTCAGTCAAGTTTGACAATCAGGAGATCAGGAACAGGCCTGCATCTATCAAGCCCTGGTTGGTTGCCCCCTATGTGCAACCAAGAGGAAACGTACCTAGATAGTAATCTTTCAGATAAACATTTTCTGAGTGGAAAGTGCTCTTAAGTATTAAAAATTATTGACAGTACATTACACTCAAAAATACATATTGACCAAAAGGATGATTAGTACCTTTGGATCAAAGCTAGACTGGGGATTAGCTTTGTTTAGACTGCTTTCTTAGAAATTACATCATTGCCCAAGTCTCCTAAAGAAATGGAATGGGACCCCTTTCAATCAAAACCACTGGTTCCAAATTTGAGAGGTGCACCAATACATCTGGCTATCTCAGCAGATCCATGCTCATTAAAATCACCTTCCTGATTTATGTTGGATAGTTTCATTTCCAGATTCATGACATCTATGTTGTCTTCTGTAATAAAGTCTCACAATAGTTTGGCCTCAGGTCCTTTACTGACCTCAATTCAATGATGGTCAACTTTGATTTAATGCTTAATTGGTTAAATGTCTTCATTAGTGTTACTTTATTTGCAAAAAGATGCATTTTATATTTCTAATCCATGGCATGCTTGAGTGAGACTTGTTGCTTTCATATTTTATCTGTAGTTTCCTCACATAAGTGAGATAATATTTCTGAAGATTGCTGTCGGTACCTTAAATTACCACAGGTATGTGGATCTTGGAAGAAGTTTTGGGGTTTTGTTTTGGTTTTGCTTTGTTCGTTGCTGCTGGGAATCAAACCTGGGGCCTCATATCCTGGATACTAAGCTATATCCCCAGCCAAGAGGCATATTTTGTGTTTTCTTGGTATGTCAGATAATTGAGTACAATGGTATGGAGGAATATGTATAATCTCTTTAGTGATATTGTGACCTTATTGACAAGAAAATGACAACTGCTGCAGCTCTAACTAGCTTCATATGATCACTGAATATACTAGAAACCCAATTCTATCAATAACTATGGTGTGATCTTGGGCAAGTTCTTTTGAACTATGGACTTCATTTCATAATCCTTGAACTAGATCATTCCTCACAGTTCTCTGATATTATTCACACTATGATTTTCCGCTAGAGAATCACAAAAAATAGACAAATAAATCAAGCACATCTCCTATACTACTAAGACAGACAGCATAGTGTAAATTTAGACATATTAATCAGTTTCTATGCCTAGTTTCCTTCTGTATAATGACATGAGTATAATAACCATGTCTATTGCAAATAGTTGTTGCGAAATTATATCAACTAAACCCTATAAAATATTCAGAGCCAAGTACATAACAATACATAGTAAATGTCAGCAATTATTAGCTCCACATTATGATTTTTATGTTCATGGCTTTTAGACTGAAAATCTGGATCATAGTATTTATAAATGAACATAGCATTTGTGTATACTTCTGACTGTAGAACTTATAACTTAAAAATCATGATGTTAGAAGACTGACAAGTTCTCCTGTTTGAGTCTATATTATTATTCTTTTCATTGACTTCCTAGTAACTGCACTTGCCTAAATATATTAACTCTCCAAATCCCCTATTATTTTGATTCTGTGTATTTTATCTCATCCATTATTCCCCCTGGCTTTATAAGTACATCCAAACCCAAGCAAAGTAGCTTATTATTCCTACCCTCAGGATAAAGACTTCAAAAGTCTTAGCACATTATCTCTGGAACTCATTCTGCCTGCATCTTCTCTCTATTTGATCACATGAGCAGTCTCTATTCCATCTCTTGCATGTGCATATAAGAAAAAACACTTTTTAAAGAATTGTCTAAGTCATCAGTGGTTTTGATTTTTTTAAATGTCTTCTAGAAAGCAGTATTTTGCCACATAATGCTCGAAGATACAGCTTCACAATAGAAAGTGTTCAAATTGATTTTATCTTCATTGATATTGTTTAGCAGCTATTTAGAGAACTGGAGATAACAGTGCTATCAATCTGTAAGTGAAAATGATAAACATTTCCTAGTATCCCAGCTACTCTTTGGCAAAAGCATTCTTGTGTTTATTTCTCTTCTTATGCACTTATCCAGTTGTTGTTGTTGTTGTTTAAAGAGAGAGAGAGAGAATTTTTTAATATTTATTTTTTTAGTTTTTGGTGGACACAACATCTTTATTTTATTTTTATGTGGTGCTGAGGATCGAACCCAGTGCCCCTGCACATGCCAGGTGAGCGCATTACCACTTGAGCCACGTCCCCAGCCCTATAGAGTTGTTTCTAACAGCTATCTTCTTATGCAAAAATGACCAATGGTGTTCCCAAATCTTATTTAGCTAGTTGTTGCATTTGTTCTTAGCCACAGAAAGTATGAAGCCAAACAGCACATATATACAAGGTGTTAAAAATAAAAGATTAAATTACAAGCCAGAATTTTGTCTGAAAAGCAATGCTTTGTAAATCAGATTTTTGTTTTTAACTGTAACATTTCTGGAAATTCTTTAAGCTATGATTTTGATAAAATAAACATATCAAAGGTCATCTTGCTCAAAAAAGCATTGCTCAAATTCCAGAAACAATTACACTGCACAGAAGAATAAACTCCCAATGAAATTAAACATCCATTTACAAAAAGTTATCTCTGTACAGTGATCGCATTCCCAAAGTCTTATTATTGGTGGTTTCCAAACTGCAATATGCTACTTTGAATTTATACATTTTGAGGAAGGATTATGCTCTGGAAAAAAATAATATTTTGGAAAATGTTGTAATATGAAGATACAGGTGAAATAACTAGCTTTCATTAGGTACCTATTAGATGTTTGTGCATAGAAACGAAGATGCTATGACTAGAACATAGACCTTCTGGTAATATGGGCTTGAAAACCTGCTTTTTTCCCTAAATATCTTGTGACTTGGGGCAGAGGAAACAACTCTGTTGGATCTTCTATTTCAAATGCACTAAAATGGGACTTAAAAAATATATTTTCTTGATTGCCATAACGATCCTCTGCTTAGATGTAGTAGACTTTCAAGTATGTTTTCTCCTTTCCTTTCATTCCTAGATGTCATTATCACTGTAGTTAATAGAGTTTGAAACAGGAAAACAATGTGGTAAGGAAACGTGTGGGAACACTTTACCTTGGATTTCAGTCCTGCATCAGTTCTTTGATGGATTGGGGAAAAGAATCCAAGTCACATGGTGTGGGTTTTTTTTGTTGTTGTTGTTGTTTTCTTTTCTTTTCTTTTGAGATTGTACTAAAAACACCAGGAATGAAGAGAATAGCACTTACAAAGAATTGGTTGATTACACCGAGAAGTTTTATTCATACTATTTAACAAAGCATTAACCTGCCAAGTGCTGACTGATCAGAACTGATGGGATCTAAAGACAGGAATATTTAGAAATTACCCATCAGATTTGAATCACATCAGCAAGAATAATTATTCTATCTTGTCCAGGTTCTTTGTTCTTACTCCTTTAATTTTGATATATGCTAACGTGTTTCCATTTTGGCCCATCCCAGACTAATTAATGCTTTTTTTGAACATATATGAATATTTGACACAACTATCAGTATTAGACTCTGTCAATCATCATTAACAATGGTCTGATTTTTTTTTTAATTTAAGAGACTTTGTATTTCAATTACTGAGCCAAGGGCTGGGGATATGGCTCAGTGGTAGCATGTTTGCCTAGCAAGATCAAGGCCATGGAGCCAATCCTCAGCACCAAAAAAAAAAAAAAAAAGAAAAGAAAAAAGAAAGAAAAAAAAAGAAAAGAAAGAAAGAAAAAGAAAATCTCAATTGCTGAGCCAACAATTTCTCATTCTTTATCAGCTACACACATTTTTATTGCAAAATCTTATGACTGTTACTAACTCTGAAATGGCTCTGAGCATTAGAAGTCCCTAACACAGTTGAGGTTTCCAATGTGAAAGAGAACATCTTCGACACCAATTAGTAGAATATTTCCATCATCAAATTTCATTTTCCCTTAAAATTCCTTTCCAGGATATGCTAGCAGACATTCCACTACAACTATGAGGATTCAATAGTGAAAACACACTGTCCTCAGCTGTATAGGCTTTAGTCTAATGTCTAGGGTTCCAACTTTTCAGTCTTTCCATATGGAGGACATCAGAGGATAGAGTAGAAGGTCTTGGAAAAGTTTAATAATGATGATTAATTCTTTGGATCAGTTTCTGCTTCCCAGGTAAGACCAATCTCCTACATTTATACTGTTCTCTATTCCTCATTTCCGATAATATAACTTCTATTTCCTCTGAATACCATTCAGGTTTATTTCTCTTCAAAATTCTTTCCTGTGAACCATCTCTTGTTATTTCATCAATCCATGATCTCGATCAAAATAAACACTGTTTATTTTTGCATTTTTTGTGACAAAGATAATATTTCTAAGTCACTTGATTGCTTTACTAATCCTGGCAAGATTATAAAATCCAAAATAGGTATATTTAAATTATTTGTAACTTTCCTAATATCCTATAGTTTTGTTTACACATTGTTCTCTTGTGATAACTCTATGTGGAATATGTAGAATAACTAAACTTTCTTTTTAGTTTTGTGAATATTAAAGAAATAATAAAAAGTAGGTGGGCAGACAGAGAGGTATGATAATTGTTTTAAGCAAGAAAATTTACAACTAGATTCATTTTTAAACTTTCCCTAATGGACTGAAAAGGAATCATGAAGTCATTCCTTTCCAAGTTATAGGACCCATAGAGCCTTGTTTTGTTGAAGCTCTACTTGGAGCCTGGAAAATGCACGTGGTAGGCAGGTTATGTCAAGTGGAAGCAGACAGTGGAATGTCTTAAAATACAACAAACATGAATGCATGCTTGATCAGGAGAACTACAGGGAGTCCTTAGAGGGTGTAATATGGTCGCAGCAGTGTGGCTGGCAGACTATTTGCTTGATAATTTGCAGGACAGATTGGAAGTGTGAGAATCCCTCAGAGAAAGAATGTGAGGTAACCAGTTACCAAGGCCTTAAAAAAAAAGCCACTCAAACAGTGTTCATCCACAAAGAGCCCTACAAGATTCCTGAAGGAACGAAATGGATCAGAACCTATGAAATGCCTTCCAGTGGTGGAGGGTGAAGCTAGAGAGATTAACACAGGAGTTTTAATTCATCACAGAGTAAATGGAATTCTATCGATGTGGAGCCATCTTTTGAGTAGCTTTTAAAGGTAACTTAATTGAGCCAATAGATTATAATGAGTGAGACTACTTTAGTGATTGTATTGATTAATTCTTCAGAATGAACATAATATATAATTTCTCTCAATTAGTAGCATGATTTCTCTCATTTGGTACTGTAATTTCTCTCATTCAGTTCAGTGTAACAGCATCATGCCAACTCCAGGAGCAGATTGTTTTCCTTCTTGATTAGAAGAGGTTGAGAAATTTTAATGACTGAAAACTATTGTGCACAGATATTTAGAGTAGCTAAAGTTTATCTAAACTATTTAGTCTATATAAAGAAAGTAAGAATATGGGATATCTCAGGGAAGAGATCTTTGAGGGTAAAGCAAGAAATACTTACTCAAGGGAGAATGCCAGCTAGCTTGAGTAAGAAGCTCTTGGGGTAAAGCAAGGAATACACACTCAAGAGAAGATGTGGAACACCTTCAAGAAACAGCAACCCATCCATGCAGGATGTTAATATTTATAAAGGGACAGTTGCTGGGAGCTGGACTAGAGGTAGAGCTAAGGTGAATTCACACAATTTGGTGCCAGTTTCTCCAGCTCTTGGGTCTCATGTTACTTTTTGCAGGCAAGGGCATGGATCAGACATGTGGGCCAAGGGTGCAGGCAGGCTAAGTACAGGGACTGGGTTGCTCAGAGGTGCTTGTTTTGCATTTTAAAGATTCATGGGTATTTTGTGCATCCCATCAGGTTGTAGGCATTTCTCTTTTTAGACTCTATTTTTCCTTTCCTCTATTCCCAATTTCTATCTAGAGGGAGAATGTAGGCCATCTGGAGAAGGAGAGATACTTTGGGGTGTCTCAAGCATTTATTTTAAAGGAAACGTGGTGATGTTTTGGCTTGAAGGTAAGTGGAAATGACATCAGTCTGGTGATCACAAGATGGTTTATGATAGTCTGGCAATTTTCAGGATCCTGAAGTTGATGTCATTTCCATTATCTGAACAATAGATAACATGGGGAAAGTAACCTATCTATAGGTTTTGCATCTCCCTTAGTTGGATCTATTCTAAAAATACCTGCATTAATGGGCAAATTACTGATGCACAGGGAAATTTTAACAAGTGGGTGAATTTCCAGTAACTTTATGATTGAGGGAAGATTTGTAGTTTTCCCAGAAATTTGGAAATGATGGTCCCATTTCGGACCGTGCTGATGAGATGAGCTGGGTTCAAAGGAGCTGGCTACAACAAACTAAGAAAAGGGGGAAGAATCCATGCAACACACAAACATGAGTTTTCAGGGTGGGACTGCTCTGCAACCCAAGGGTCACCTACATGCTGGGCAGCGCTCGAAAAAAACGAGAGAGAGAGAGAGAGAGAGAGAGAGAGAGAGAGAGAGAGAGACAGACAGAAAGACAGAACACCTTAACTCCCCTATTTATTGGGGAAAAGACATTCCATAGAATACTCCACCCATATAAGGCAAGGGATAGGGTTTCAAAAGGTGGAGTCTTGCTTGGTGATGTCTTGTGGTCAGCAAATTGATTGGCATCTTGGCAAGTCACACCCATCTCAGGTGCTGTATGGGATCACAGGCAGATCCAGAAAAAAATGCACACTTGTGTCACACAGCCCAATTAACATGAAACTCCAGACCAGTCCCATCATATGCTCAAATGCACACAGCTCACACACACAGTCCGTGGATGGCTCACGACATGACAGGTCTGTGAGAGAGAATTGAGCTCTGCAGTGAAGGTATGAGGAACTTTATCACAAGGCTTTTAAATTAGTTATATTTTTCTTGTCCTTCCTTTTGTTTTCTTTCCACCTATCTTCTATTACTTTTCTATCCTTTCTCACTTTTGATAAATGTGAGTCAGTTCACTTTTTAGTCACTGAAAATAAATGAAACAAGATTGGAACTTTCAGGCAGGCAAAAGTATGGTAGGAAAGGGCATAAAGTGCAGTATTAATTTCAGTTAAATGAAGTTAAGAAGATACTTTATTCCAAAATACATATGCTTTCAGTTATTACCACAGAAATATTACACACATAGATGATTCTTGTGACAGGAACTTAGAATCTGAGACAAATGAGCACAAATATACAGGCAGAATTTTAATCAGGAAAAGGGGAGAAGGGATTCACCTACAGTTGAAGGAAACAGCCCTGACTGAGAGAGAATTCAAAACTACCCATGAACCACAGAATGATCCAGAGCCTTTTATTGAATGATGGGGGCTGGGAGGGTCTGGAATTCTTATGGTAAACTTTTTAAGAAGCTTGTTTCCTGTGGAAGACTCTAGCAGATATTTCCTGGCATCCCCTGCACCTGGTGTTTATGGTTGATCTGGTTAAATATAGAGGGATAAAGGATACAATTTATACATTGCAGAGAATGAGAATAGGAAAAGACTTTTAGTAACAGATTAGGAATTGAGGCCCAAGAGTTCATTCACAATTTTGTTCCTCATTCTAGTCTGCTCTGTCTCAGCAAGCATGCATTAAACATGGCCCATGTTCATAGCTTCACCGTCCACTGTAGCCACATTCTGGAACGAATGTAGGTGTCCGTCAGCGTAACTAGATAAAGACAAGGTGGTCTATGTACACAAGGGAGTTTTATTTTGTCATAAAGAAAAACAAAGTTATGTTATTGGCACGAAAGTGGATGAAACTGTAGATCATTATGCTAAATTAGACTCAGAAAGTCACGAGTTGTATGTTTCCTTCACATGTGGAAGCCAGAGAGAAAAAAAAAGGAAAGGAAAAGGACCTCTTGAAAAAAGAAGACCACTAGACTTAAGGAAGGGGACTTGGGAAAGGAAGAAGTGGGAGGGTGGGTGTACAAGGGAATGAAACCACATATCGCATTGATGCACATAGGAATATACCACAATGAATCCCTTTATTATGTAAAACTGGATTGTACCAATTTAAAAAAAAATGTGCCATAACAGATGACCTTAAATAGGAGCGTGAGTTATGGGTACCATGTTGAAACTGTGCAGAGTCCAAGCAAACTCTTTTTTCTGCCTAACCCCACATAAAATCCTTAACCAGAGTTATTAGGAAGGGAAGTCATGAATGTTATAAAAGAGTTGTTTGCTTAATGCCTTGTTTACTCAGTGAGCAATTATGGGTGGCTTAGATTTAATGAAATAAGAAAATGCAGAAATATGGCTGGGATTAGCCCTAAATTTTTATCATATATTTGCAAATTGTGTTTTTTTGCTATACTTTGTTATAATGGATTGTATCTCAACAAAAGAAGATGAAGGTCATATTAATTATTTTACCAAGTCTTGAATTAAGAAGTAGATATGCCAGGGAAAGGAAGACAACTTTTTATCTCAGAGCCACCTGACTCATTTTACCAGGGTCTTGAAGAAATGAAGACATATATGGAAACTTGAGATGACAAAACAGAGAAAGGTGTTAGGGAAGAGATCATGGTGAATGGAAAGAGTTTGAGGAAGGTGATGAAAAGGAAGAAAACCCTGAAAGCAATTACATTCATAGACCCTTGTTGATTAAAGATATTTGGAACTCAATAGGTTAATACACAGTTGGAAAAGAGGAAAGAGAAGGTAAAGCCCATAATAATTTTTGCATCATAAACTAGTTAAAAAAAGGTTTGTCTATTGGCAAGGATATGGGAAAAAAGGTACACTCATACATTGCTGATGGGACTGCAAATTGGTGCAGCCAATTTGGAAAGCAGTATGGAGATTCCTTAGAAATCTGGGAATGGAACCATCATTTGACCCAGCTATTCCTCTCCTTGGACTATACCCAAAGAACTTAAAAACAGCATACTACAGGGACACAGCCACATCAATGTTTATAGCAGCACAATTCACAATAGCTAAATGTGGAGCCAACCTGGATGCCCTTCAGTGAAGGAATGGATAAAAAAATGTGGCATATATACACAATGGAATTTTACTCAGCAATAAAAGAGAATGAAATCATGGCATTTGCAGGTAAATGGATGGCGTTGGAGAACTAAGTGAAGTTAGCCAATCCCCCAGAACCAAATGCTTAATGTTTTCTCTGATATAAGGAGGCTGACTCATAGTGGGGTATGGAGGGGGAGCATGGGAGGAATAGATGAATTCTAGATAAGGAAGAGGGGTGGGGGGGAGGGAGGAGGCAGGAAATTAGCAAGGATGGTGGAATGTGATGGACATCATTATCCAAAGTACATTTTCAAAGACACGAATTGGGTGTCAACCTACTTTATATACAAATAGAGATATGAAAAATTATGGTATATATGTGTAATAAGAGTCGTAATGCAAAAAAAAGTACACGTATAAAGACATGAATTGGCATGAACACACTTTATATAGAAAGATATGAAAAATTGTGCTCTATATGTGTAATAAGAATTGTAATGCATTCCACTATTGTGTATTAAAAAATAAAATAAATTAAATTTAAAAAAGCATTTGTCAAAATAAAATTTGCATCAAAATTAAAGAAGGTATTTGAGAATATTAGAATAGGGAGAGACTGAACTCAAATTGGCAGAAACAAAAGGCAGGAACATTTTTAAGTTCCAGAGTGAGCTAATGGAAAAGTTCTGGAGAACATCACAGGGTAAGGTTTGATCGATGGGTATGTCAAGTACATTGAGTTATCCCTGAGTTTGCAAATGCTTTTGGGTGATTAGGCCATCTGTGCTTGCAAATTGGAGCCCATGGAAGTTAGGCACCTCCCCTCCTACAGAGTCTGGAAGATCAGGACACTGTTCCTTTCAATGTTAACATTTCAAAGAGATGATTCTCAACCTTTCCTTGGGAAAGACAGTTTCTGTGTACTAAAACTGTCTGAAAGTTATGAGACAATTTATATCCATTTCAGTAAGGTAGAAAGAATTTAAATTGCAAATGTTATCAAATATATGCTCTAAGGTAAAGGAGGTCACAGCATAGTCACTAAGAAACCAGTCTAAGGTTAGTGGAAGCAGGGGAGTGTGAAGGACATCTTGGTCAGATTCTAGTATACTAACAATTTGGAAAGTTTTTTTTTCCTTTGTTTTTTGTTTGTTTTCAGAAAGCAATGTATATCCTGGGACTTCAGGTCCATTTCCACCCCCCCTTTTTTTTTTATTGGTTGTTCACAACATTACAAAGCTCTTGACATATCATATTTCATACATTAGAATCAAGTGGGTTATGAACTCCCATTTTTACCCCAAATACAGATTGCAGAATCACATCGGTTACACATCCACATTTTTACATACTGCCATATTAGTGACTGTTGTATTCTGCTACCTTTCCTATCCTCTACTATCCCCCCTCCCCTCCCCTCCCATCTTCTCTCTCTACCCCATCTACTGTAATTCATTTCCCTCCATGTTTATTATCCCATTCCCCTCACAACCTCTTATATGTAATTTTGTATAACAATGAGGGTCTCCCTCCATTTCCATGCAATTTCCCTTTTTTCTCCCTTTCCCTCCCACCTCATGTCTCTGTTTAATGTTAATCTTTTCTTCCTGCTCTTCCTCCCTGCTCTGTTCTTAGTTGCTCTCATTATATCAAAGAAGACATTTGGTATTTGTTTTTTGGGGATTGGCTAGCTTCACTAAGCATAATCTGCTCTAATGCCATCCATTTCCCTGCAAATTCCGTGATTTTGTCATTTTTTAGTGCTGCGTAATACTCCATGGTGTATAAATGCCACATTTTTTTATCCATTCATCTATTGAAGGGCATCTGGGTTGATTCCACAGTCTAGCAATTGTGAATTGTGCTGCTATGAACATCGATGTGGCAGTATCCCTGTAGTGCACTCTTTTAAGGTCTTCAGGGAATAGTCCAAGAAGGGCAATAGCTGGGTCAAATGGTGGTTCCATTCCCAGCTTTCCCAGGAATCTCCATACTGCTTTCCAAATTGGCCACACCCGTTTGCAGTCCCACCAGCAATGTACAAGAGTACCTTTTTCCCCACATCCTTGCCAGCACTCGTTGTTGTTTGACTTCATCATGGCTGCCAATCTTACTGGGGTGAGATGGTATTTTAGGGTGGTTTTGATTTGCATTTCTCTGACTGCTAGAGATGGTGAGCATTTTTTCATGTACTTGTTGATTGATTGTATGTCCTCCTCTGTGAAGTGTTTGTTCATGTCTTTGGCCCATTTGTTGATTGGGTTATTTGTTTTCTTATTGTCTAATTTTTTGAGTTCTTTGTATACTCTGGATATTAGGGCTCTATCTGAAGTGTGAGGAGTAAAAATTTGTTCCCAGGATGTAGGCTCCCTATTTACCTCTCTTATTGTTTCTCTTGCTGAGAAAAACTTTTTTCCATGGCACTGAGGCAACCACGGCAGTCCACAGCACTCAGTCCTTGCAATTCTGAAGGAAAGATTTCAAACAAGTTGCACAGAGTAACAGCCAGGAGTTTATTGGAGAAGGTCAAAGTAAGGACATACCACAAAGATACTGAGTGAACCATCTCTGGAGAGAACAACATAGCTCTTCAAGAGTCTGGGTTTTTAAGTTTTAGTCCCTTTATTCTTTAGGAATTTTCTCATATCCTCCTTTGTATTGATAAGTGGTTTATTTCCCTTTGTTTGTTTGTTTGTTTTTAATATAGCCCTCAGCAAATTTTCTTTGTGAAGGTCCATGATGACCTGGTTAGGAGAGGTAGCCATGATATGATTTTAAAACAGTAGTTTCTTTAAGAGGTCATTATTAATTATGGTTGAAGGAGGTGTGACATGCCAGTTTCTGATTTCCTGATGTCTGTCTGCTTTGATAAAGTTTCCTGTTGTTCCAAGTCCTGTGACTTATGGACTTGCTTTAATGTATATGTTTGTTGTCTTCTCCTATCTACCTGCATGTGGCAGACTATTTACCCCAGCACACTTATCTATAAATATTTACTGTAAAACTCCAAAGTGACAATAAGTGGACCAAAAACATTATATATGAAGATACTGAATAAGACAAAATGCCTGGCCAGAGGGTTGTGTATGCTAATGTGGGTAACAGTGTTTTAAACAGAGAAAATTTTAAAGTTTCAAAAGTGATATTCTGCAGTATTGTAAGAAAAGAGGGTAAAGTGCAACTCCAGCTGGGAAATTTAAGAAAGTCAAAGAAGATTCACAGAAAAAGAAAACATAGAACAAAAGGATGACTTAGCAAGAAGATGGGAAACAGTACATGCAAAATGGTAGCATGAGAAGGCAGCCTGCTCGTTCATGGAAAAGCAAATAGCTTTCTGAGGATAGAATGTGGGAGAAACATGAGGCAAGGGCAGAAGCTTAGAGTGCCCTGGTAAGGAACTTGGCCCACAACTAATACCTATGAAGAGACTATGATGTTCAGATTTGCATTTTAAAAACACACCCTTGAGGGCAGAATCAATGATGGGCTGCAGAAGAAATGTGGAACAACAGAGTGTTCAGTGGTCTGAAAGACAACATGGATTCAAGATTAAACAAATCAGACTCATAGCCTAGATATTACAGAGAGAATACACAAATCAAAAATGACTGGGAAATTTCCCATCGAGAGGAAGAATTAGCTTCTCTTCAAAAAGTGGAATGAAGAAACAGTTTTAAGCCTCAGTTCATGTGTTTGCTACTTTACTAAGCTGAGAGTGATTCTGGACCTACATACAGAGTTCAGATAAGATGGTTATATGAACATATTTCCAAGAAAGGTCCATGCAAATACAAGACTCCATTCTTTCCCCATCTTAATTTCTTTTTTAAACTTTTGTTGTTTAGTAAAGCAGTCAACATGTAAATAAGGACTCTCATTATACTATATCATTTTTAAGACAATTTCTAGGTCATACAAAAGACACAATAACTCTCAGAGTTACTATAGAGTTATTGTCGAGTCTGGAAAGAGAAATCTAATTCTCAAATTACAATACTGAGGAATAGCATGCATTTTATCTTGGCTCTGTGTCTGGTTTCTCTCTGCTATAGAGTCTCCTTTCTGCTTACACCTGTTTCAGTTCCATTATATTGATGAGTATCGATTTTGTAGCAGAGATGCTTTGCACACAGTACTACTGTGACGGTTAAAATCCACCATAAAAACTATGCATTTCTATGATTAAAAATAAATCAAAATATCTCCAGAGGAATTTAGGGGATGGTGCTAAACAACACATCTGTGCCATGTGTTAAAATATGGTTAATTGTGTGATTAATGTATTACTTTTTCAAACTTCATCTTGAAACTAGAAAATCCTTTATAAACCATGGTTTAACTTTAATATTTCATACAAAGGTTTCACACAGTTAATTCAATAAGCTCCACGTATATACTTTAACAAAAAAAGAAAAGTCTATCCTCAGATCTCAATTCTCATTTTTTTTTATTTCCATGGAAATCTTCATGAATTTTTAACATAATTACTTTAAGCAGATGTTCGAGCCTCTTATTCTGATAAAGAAATGCAGTAGAAAAAAAGTGATATTTTGGAAGGATTCATGAGTTTGGTAATGTTCATGAAAATAGACCAAACCTGAAGAAATTTGAGGGTTGCTTTAAAGATGTCAAAATAATTAATTTTATTAAAATGATGAATTATGAAAACATGTTCTTAAAGTCACAATTATGAAGAGAAATTAAATTGTTGGACGTCATACCAACCTAAACATTTAAATCACATTTGATTTCATACAAATACATAAACCCAAGCATTGTCATTTTTATTTATTTATTTATTTATTTATTTATTTATTTTTTTTTTTTTAATTCTATTGCTAGGTCCGAGACGGCTCCCCTCTCTGGTTCGCTCCTCTAGCCGCCCAGCAGGGCAGCAAGGATTACTCAGGGCTAGCAGGAGAGAGAGAGAGCGAGCATGCCGGGGAGTAGCCTTTTATTAGGGAACCAGAGATTCAGGGGAGAATTCCATCCAATGAAGGTTGAGGGGGGGCTGCACTCCAAGGTCAGGGTCAGCGATTGGGTCCCCGGGGTCAGTGGTCAGGCACACCCCCACACGGATGGGCTCTCTCATCAGGAGAGGGACGGGAAAAACTTCGACATTTGCCAAAGTGCCTCAGACCCTCAACGGGAGGCACCCGATCACGTGTGAGAATGGCGCCCCACATATTCCCCCTTTTTTGTCTTAAAAATGAGGCGGCGGTTCATTCTCTGGAGTTCCTGGATTCTTGATTGAAAGACTCGCCATCCTATAGTTACAATACAAAAGAGAATTAACAGCAAAGAGAATAATCCAATAATGTACCAAGCGGAGTGTTTAAGAATATTTCCAGGGTTGAATCCATTTAACTCCTTTAAAATTTGGTTAGCCAAAGAAGAAGGATCTGAAAAATCAGCTTTATTATTTTGAATGTCTTGGATATGGTGATGAAGTTCCAGAATATCCAAGCTATTATTAATATTTTGCCAAATACCTAATAAATGGTTTTTAACCTTCTCCCAATCCCAGAGAGAAGGATTGTACTTGGCAGCTGTAACACATACATACTTATAATTAGCATGGCATTTAAGCCTCTCCTTAAATTTTAAGGCTGAAAGTTCATTACCTATGTCTATAACAGTTGCCTCTAAGGCATTTAATTTAGTTTCAATCCTTTCATCAATATTTACTTGATTACGCAGAGCCTTGGAAGTATTTTGAGCTAAATTATTAAGAAATTTTGCATGTTGAATATTTTGAGACAACGTCAGAGACGCAGAGACAGTTGAGGCAATAAATGAGACCAGTGCTAACACACCAACAATTATGACTCCCACAGCACGTTTAGGTCTTGTTAGCTGAGCATGAATTTGCTGCAAGACTTGTAAACCAGCATCAGCATACCATGGCTCTGAAATATTAGCAGGTAATAAAACAAAAGAGGGCTGATGAAGTATCAGCACTCCTTTTCCTCCATTATACCTAGTAATACAATTGGTTAGGTTGCACTTATTACAAGCAATAACATATCTGTCACCCATCCATTTAACTTTTACATTTCCAATAATTAAAACATAAGGAGATTGGACACAAGCTCTTAAGCCATAGCAAGATCCCTCTTTACAGTTCTTGCCGACAAATTTTGGTAAAGGCTTATCTGTAAAATGTAAATACTCTGAGGCAGCAATTAAGCGCCAAATATCTTTTTTAATACCTCCTTCACTATAAGTCAAAATTTTACTGACAAATCCTGCAGGTGTCATAGCAGAATTTCTTCGTAATTGTCTTTTATCAATCTTTGGAGACCAGTCTAAAATATACCCACTATCTTTAGACACCTTATGTTGTACAGGAAAGGCATTTACACAATCCATCCATTTAGGAAAGGTGCCGATCTCAATTATAGAACTATTTGGACAGTGGGGTATCTGTGGAGGTTTTGTAGAAATGACTGGCTTGTTATGGGAAAGTCCCATTTTAATTACTGATCTAGTGTTAAAACCTAACTGTAAGTTAAGTCCCCATAAATAGAATTATTTGTCAGTCTAGGTTTACCAATCGCTGTCTTTTCTTCGAATGATACTTTCAGACAGCCAGCATGTTTATCATATGACCAACACAAAGGTAATTGGGCACTGTAGCCAGAATAATTAAATCTAGTCACATGATTGGGAGTAATATGAGTATCTGTAAATCCTCCCATCATGAATGAGTCATTAGTAAATACTGGAATAGATTCTCCAGTCCACACAGCTGGGTGTACCAGGGGTGGATCTGGGAAATATGTCCAATAAGTGTCTACTTGATTCCCTTTTACCTGACAGCCCAGTAGGGCAATTACTGTCGCTACCATCAAGACTGGGGTCCTGTTCTTTCCTAGGCGTCGAAGTATTTGGGAAACCTGGGTTGTTAGCTTCTTTACATCTTTCCACGAAATCAGCTTTTCGACTGGTTCAATCTGGTCTTTCTTCATCCTTTTCCGAAATCTCCTCCTTCTGGGTAGGGACTCCTCTGGGTCGATCCTCAGTCGCTTGAATCTGGGTTCTATCTCCTCCATGTCTGATAGAACGTTCAGGCACCCAAATAGGACGGAAGGCACCTTCTGGGAAGATACAAGCATGGCCTTTTCCCCACATTATTACAGGATCTGGACCCTTCCACTGACCAGTCTGTAAGTCTTTCCACAGAACTCTGCCTAAGGGGCCTGTTACTGAAGGAGACATTTGTCTCTCAGCAGCAGTGTGACCTTCTGTATCAGTTTAAAAAATTTAAAACAAACAAGGCATGATTAAGGCTATTTTGGGGAGTCACAATCCTATTCCCCCCTTTTAATTTTTGTAATTGAAGCTTAATAGATAAATGAGCTCGTTCCACAATGGCTTGACCTTGGGGGTTATAAGGAATTCCTGTTTTATGATTAATTTTAAACTCTTGACAGAATTGTTGAAAAGAAGAGCTTACATAAGCTGGAGCATTATCTGTTTTAATCTGCATAGGGCACCCTAAAACGGAAAAAGCTGCTAAGCAATGAGAAATTACATGTTGAGCATTTTCCTTAGTACGTGCTGTGGCAAAAATAAATCTAGAATAAGTGTCCACTATGACATGCACATAACATTGCTTACCAAATTGAGGAATATGAGTTACATCCATCTGCCATATCTGATTTGGTTTTAATCCACGGGGATTTACCCCTGATGGCAGAGATGGAGTGTGAATAACACACTTTGGGCATTGGCTTACAATCTGACGAGCTTGTTCTCTGGTAATACTAACTTTTTTACGTAAGCTAGAAGCATTTTGATGATGCAAGGAATGGGAAGCTAGTGCACAGTCATATGAAGACATCTGTTGACAAAAAGCTACTAACTTATCAATTTTGTCATTACCTGAAACTAGAGGTCCAGGAAGATTAGTATGGGCTCGAATGTGTCCTATGAAACATGGGTACTTTCGCATTAGCACTGTCTTTTGTAAATTATGAAATAATTCAAATAACTCCTGTGATGAAGTAAACCCAATCATTGAAGTTTCAATATTTTTGGTAACTCCGACTGCATATAAGCTGTCAGAATAAATATTAATAGGCTCATTTGAAAAGTAATCTAAGGCACAGATCAGAGCTTGAAGCTCTGCTCTTTGGGCAGAAGTATAAGAAGTTTGTATCACCTCTGTGTGAACACGACTGAAAAAACCTGCCTTACCTGAGTTAGAACCATCCGTGAACACCGATAAAGCTCCCTCTATTGGGTGAGCTCGTATAATTTTTGGAAAAATGAGTGATGTTAATGATGCAAATTGTACAATCTTATCACGAGGATAATGGCTATCTATCTGTCCAGGGAAATCAGCAAAAGCTATTTGCCAATAGTTAGAAGTTTGAAAAAGCCAGTTAGTTTGTTGAGCAGAAAATGGAATAATTATGATATCAGGCTCAGATCCAATTAATTGTAAAATCCTAGTTCTACCTTTAATTACTAATTGAGCTATAGAATCATGAAAAGGAATTAATGTTTTTTGAGGAGAGTGGGATAAATAAATCCACTCAATAACTCCTAATCTTTGCCATATGGCTCCTGTTGGGGTATGCTCAGTTGGAAATATTAATAAATACACTATTTCTTTAGGATCTATTCTAGTAAGCTGTGCATTTTTAATTGCAACTTCAACCTTTTTCAAGGCTGCCTTAGCTTCCAAAGTTAGCTGACGTGGAGAGGTTGGAGAAGGATTCCCTTGTAATATCTGAAATAAAGGACTTAACTCAGAAGTAGTTAGTTTTAAGGATGGCCTTAGCCAATTAATATCTCCCAATAATTTTTGAAAATCATTAAGGGTACGTAACTCCTTAACTCTTATCTGAAGATTTTGAGGACGGATTGTACGTCCTTGAATTATCTGGCCTAAATATTGAAAAGGAGACACCTTTTGAATTTTTTGAGGAGCTATACATAAACCCATTGCTGTAAGTGAAGCCTCTAACTGAGTAAAAATTTCTGAAAGTGTCTCTGGATTAGCATGAGCCAATAATATATCATCCATAAAATGAATAATATATGCATCAGGAAAGCTATTCCTTATGGGATCTATTGCCTGATCAACGTATTTTTGACACAGTGTAGGACTATTACTCATTCCCTGAGGAAGAACCTTCCAGCAATATCTCTTAACAGGTTCCTTAAAATTAATTGTTGGGACAGTGAAAGCAAACCTTTCACAATCTTCAGGATGCAACCTTAATTCTATTGCTAGGTCCGAGACGGCTCCCCTCTCTGGTTCGCTCCTCTAGCCGCCCAGCAGGGCAGCAAGGATTACTCAGGGCTAGCAGGAGAGAGAGAGCGCATTGTCATTTTTATGTCTCAACTTCTTGCATCGTGTGTCACAAACAAGTTTCAAGCAGATATATCTCAGTTAAGCCTTCAAAGTAAAGTGTAAATTGTATAAATGTAGACAATGGTTTATTTGTTTAATTCTGCATCATATATTTCATAGCAAATATATCTTTTTGCAGATTTAGTTAAACTGTCTAGAGCTTCCTGGGTAAAAAAAAAAAAAAAAAAAAACAAGCTATATAAATGCAAAGTAGTCTTTGAAATATTTATGTTGGCAAATGTATGCCAGAAAAGATAGTATATTTAATACACAAAGGTGTGTGCGAGGAGGAATCCAAGTGTTTGTGATATCAGGATTAGATTCTAGCTAAGAAATTGTCTGCAGAGAGACTAAAAAGAAAAACAAGCTGTACTGTCCTGTACCTGTACCAGTGGCGGAACTGAACCATCATAGTGGATTTAACAGTGATAGAATGTTGGGGATCATGTCTTTCCCAGGTGAAGAAGTGGACAGACAGCTTTGCAGAGATGCCATCTTCCCCATTCCTGTGGCCTGTGATGCCCCATGCCCAATGGACTGTGTGCTCAGCGCCTGGTCTACGTGGTCTTCCTGCTCACACACCTGCTCAGGAAAAACCACAGAAGGGAAACAGATACGAGCCCGGTCCATTCTGGCCTATGCAGGGGAAGAAGGTAAGTCTATCATCATCAGACAGCGCTTAGTTTTGGAAATTTGCATGCATTTACTTTTTATAGCTGGCTAAGATGATAGTCTATGAAAATTAACTAACAGAAATCCACTGATCCAAGGATATTTCTCATCTGTTAATGTGGTGGGCAGCTTGATTCTGTCCCCTCAAATTAATATTGAAAATGGATCTTTAATAAAGGAGGAAAGACTGGTACAAGTGAATTTATTTTGCTTTTTTTCCCCTCACCTCATAATTCTGGTTCTTTCTATTCCTAAGTGTTAAACCTGTGAAAAAGTAAAAATGATTCCAATTTCCAGTTGTTTCTTGGATTTCTCTGTTTTAGTAGTAAGTTTTGCCCTTTGAAATCATATCCTACTCTTTAATAAAAGAATCATCTGTGTGCAATAAGAAATGTTATTTTAAATCAACACCACCATGGCTACTGCTTGGCTGAGAATTACATGTACTTTCTACCATTCAGGCTTCTGAACATGGACTCTTGAGATCAAAATGTCTCATGTATACTTTTGGTTCATTTTCAAAGTATGCTGCTTCTAAATCATTTCATCCTATTGGGTGAATAAAGCATGTTTGCTGCAGATTTACATCTCACTAGCAAGCTTTATTGCTGAGGAATACAAGGGTTTTGGTAATTGTCTCTCAAGATGACATCCAAATGTTAATTTGGCTTCAGTGTTTACTGGGTAATATAATGTCATACTTGATCCTGTCATTCTGGAAAATGACACAGGAATAAGGAACTAGAAGTAGATCAAGTTGTCTGACAGTAAGACATGTTCTTTCTCAAGAATACAGAGATGCTATTTAAATATTATCAAGTTAAATGACCCTTCTCTTTATCCACATTCAGCACTGACAAATAATGATTTCTATTTGTAGCAAGTATGTGTTTCTATATATTCCTGAAAATGAATAATTTTGAAAGAATTCTGTGGGATTTATACCTTTTTAAATTTTTCCATTTATGGAGTACTTTAGTGAGACACCTGAACAGTATTGATATTTAATCAACCTTGCTACCTGTGTATGTAATAACTATGCAAACATAGCTCTGTTGGGCTTGCATATGAGTGTTTACATGAGTGAAAAATTCTTCTTATTATTTATTTCTTATTAAATAAAAGTCAGTCTATGGGAAAATTTAGAATTTCTTTGTAGGGTCTAAAAGTATTTACCTATTACTTAAATATAAACTTAACTGTTTGCTACAAAAAAAGAATGCACCTATTAAAAGTAGAAACTTTTGGAGAGAAAACTACATTCCTTTTGTTGTCAAATATTAACTCTAACCTCATATAGATTATATTCAGACTTCAAAGTCTGTCAGCTCAGATTATGCCTTGAGCTTCATTAAAATTAGATCTGTGGTCACCCTGTTTCCTATAAATCCATTATACTCTGCAGACACTTGCTGTGTGACTAGTAATGAGTGACTCTTCACCCTGAATCACATGGCAAGGATTTTGCTATGCTTGCAAAAACTCACCAGATCATTATTTCTATAGACAAGCTTCACACTGAAAGGTCATGAAATGTTTTAAAGGCAGAAATTTATGATTGTGCTTTGATATGTATCATCCACTTAATTTGAAAGGGTGGGGCTTTGATAATTTTTAATTAAGTCTAGTAGCTGCATCATAATAAGCAAGTCATGCTGGGAAATTATAGATGGCTATGCAATAAATCATAGGGCATGAATTCAAAACATAATGCTTAATAGGAACTGCAGTGAAGATTGTAAATGGAGAATGTGCTGTCCTTTGTTAATAACATTTCTAAAAACTGATATAAACTGCATGAAATATTTCATGAAGAATTTATCTTTTAAAACATTTATTTAATAACTATGACTTGCTGAACGCTGAATCACATTTTTCTCTTACTTAAAATGAACCTTTTATAATTCTGCATTATTTTTCAGATGATTTACAATCATATCTGTAAAAAGTTTTTAAATGTTTCCTGTTAGGTAATACTTCATAATTCTACAAAAGTTAAGTCTTTGTATTAAAGCTTTGTATGTGTCTTAAATTTTCTTAACTTTCTCTGGAAAAGCAAATTATTGTGATAATTTTAAAGAAAAATATCACAGTAGAAAAATTATATATGAAATATTTAGATAAGAAATTATACGATTTTGTGGTGAAATAACCCATAGGACAAGTCCCTTTGCAAAGTATATCTGGATTTGCAAAATAAATGCTACAAACTATCATTTTTTAAAATTTATCTCTGTCAGTACAGCATCATTATACTGAAAATTAGATTATATCTTATAATTATTAAGGATAGATTAATTTGTGCTGCAGTAACAGTCCAGAAGTTTAGAACTTAAAAGAAGGAAGGTTTACTTATTTCTTCTTCAAGGGAATTTAGCCACAATTCTGGATTAATTCTCCAGGGCAGTTTGTCCTTCAAAAGATGTCTCAGCATTATACTATCATATGACATCCTATTTCCATAATTCCTAAAAGAAGAACGTGCTTGGAGAGTCTATTGATTTAAACACAGAAGAAACTAAATTTTTCCATCTGGAAATGATTTTTATCATTTCTCACTTTTTTGGCTAAAATGAATCATATAACTTAACTTCAAGGGGGTATACAGAATACAGTGCTAGTGTGTGCTTGACGAAGAAGAATGCAGCTACTTGGTCTTACCCCTGATTTACTCAGTCTTCTTATTGTATATATGTATTTATATCTGTATCCATAGATATATAGTAAAATGCTATTCTATATGGCCCCAATTTAGTAGATAAAACAGGTCTCTTTCTTCCTCTTAAACAAATTATAGAATAATTGAATGGCACTCCTTTTTACCTTATTTCCTTTCCTTCCATTTCTTTCTAGTCCCTCTTTCTTCCTGGACAATTCTATCCAAAAGGCCATTAGGTGGAATCAAGCAGGTGCCAGAAGGTGCGGGGTCAGCACTAGTCTTAAGTGGGCTGTTAGAACCCAACCTGAGTGAGAAGAGCATCCAGAGGAGGAGGAGTGGCCTGGCATGGAATTTCAGAGTCACTGAATAGTGTAAAGGGCAGAATCACATAGGTTGTATGAGACGGTGGAAGCAGAGGCCAGTACAGGATGTCAGAGCACAAGAAGAACAAAGATGGACACTCAGTATCCATGAAGGCAGTCAGCCCAGTGTGGAGTGGCAGAACCAGGCCGGGTTGTGGAAGGTTTCTAGAATATGGAGTAGCCTGAGGCAGGGTGTCAGAAAAGGACACAGTGACAAAGATACCCTGTTGGGGCAAGTATGTTAAGAAAGAAAACTAAATTAAACCCTGAGGTATTGTTTGCGGATTGGAAGTTATCAGTGTAATTTTATGGTGTTCATTTTAATTTACTGGGTTTAGTTATTCATGACAGTAGAAACCATTTTTATATAATTATACAAGCATGGAATACATCGTACTCTAGTTAGGACATCATTCTTGTGGATGTACCTGATGGTGGGCTTCACTGTGATGTTTTCATTTATGTACATAGGAAAATTATGCCATATTCATTCCACTGTATTTCCTTTTCCTATCCCTTCTTCTTTCCCTCCATTCCCCATTGTCTAATCTACTGAACTTCTATCCCTGCATACCTTATTGTGGGTTAGCTACACATATCAGAGAGAACATTTGATCTTTGGCTTTGGGGATTGGCATATTTCACTTAGCATGATAGTCTCAAGATCTATCCATTTACTGGCAAATGTCATGAAGTGATTCTTTATGGTTGAGTAATACTCTGTTATATATATATATATATATATATATATATATATATATATATATATATATATATATATATATCTCACATTTTCTTTATCCATTCATCTGTTAAAGGGCACCTAGGTTGGTTCTATAGCTTAGCTATTGTGAATTGAACTGCTATATACATTGATGTGGCTGTGTCACTGTAGTATGCGGATTTTAAGTCCTTTAGGTATATACTAAGGAGTGGAATAACTAAGTTAAATTGTGGGTCCATTCCTAGTTTTCTGAGGAATCTCCATACTGTTTTCCAGAGTAGATGTACCAATTTTTAGTCCCACCAGCAACATATCAGTGTACCTTTTGCCCCACATCCTTGCCAACATTTATTGTTGCTTGTACTCTTGATGATTGCCATTCTGACTGGTGTATGATGAAATCTCAAGTGTACTTTAACTTGCATTGGTTTAATTTCTAGAAATGTTGAACCTTTTTTCAAACATTTGTTGGCCATTCATATTTCTTCTTCCATAAAGTGTCTTTTCAATTCTTTTGCTCATTTATTGATCGGGTTATTTTTTTTTTTGGGGGGGGGGTTAAGTTTAAATCCATATGTAGTAGAATGAAATTTAATCCCTATCTCTCACCCTGCACAAAACTCAAAGTAGATCAGAGACCTAGGTATTTGACCAAAAACCCTGTACCTACTAAAAGAAAATGTAAGCCCAACATTCCAACATATCAGCTCAGGAAATGACTTCCTGAATAAGACTTCTAAAGCACAAGAAGTAAAATCAATAATCATTAGTTTGGCATCAAACTAAAAAACTTCTTCACAGAAAAGGAAACAATCAAAAACATGAAAAGGAAGCCTACAGAAATATTTGCCACCTGCATCTCAGATAAAGCATTAATTTCCAGCATACATAAAGAACCCAAAAAATTTATGGTTTTTAATTTGTAAAAGTAGATATAAAAATATAAATGTAAGGTGTGTGAATATATAGCTGGATTTATGTCCATATCCACACGTATTATTAGCTCAATTTACTGGAAAGACACCAAGAGTGGGAAGACTGCAACATCAGTAAGTCCATGTAACACTAAGATCTTGGTTTCATTTCTTTTTTCTTTCATTTTTCTTTTTCTTTCTTCTTTTTTTTTTAATGTGTATGTGTGGGTGTGTGTATGCTTGTGCACACTTAGGATTGAACCCAGGGCCTTGTGTATGCTAAGCATATTCTCAGTCATGGAGTCCCATCTCCAGCCCCAGATCTTGGTTTCTAACACCATCTCTAATAAAAGGAAGCAGGCTTTTTGGAGAAATGGTGGAAGCCAGGGCTGTGATAGGAAAAGTAGAAGATGGCCCTGAAGAATCTTGTGCTAGTAAGAAAAGAAAAGAGGACTGTGTCTAGAGCCCAAGAAGCAGAAGCATGCTTGAAGAATCTCCCACTGTTCACAGAGACAAACAATTTGAATAACAGAATAGTGATCCTAATAGATCATGACCCATTAAATAAAATTGGAAAATATGGATGAACATTTGGAATAAATAAAAAATAAATAAATTGAACATCTAGTGAAGAGCAATTTATTTACTTAGCCACAAGTATCTCTTATTGGAAAAGTCTTACATGTCACCAGTAATGGATCAAATCAAAATCTTGTATCCTCCATGTGACACAGTGAGAACATGACATCATTCTCTGATATTCTGTCAAAAATGCATATATAGAATCTAATTATGAATATCAGAAAATCCTAATCAGAAGGTACCATACAAAATATCTGACATTTACTCTTCCAGAATATCTAAATTTAAAAAATTAGAGAACTATTCCAGATTAAAGTAGATTTAACAATAAACATAACATCTAAATATAATATTTGATTCTGAACTGAACCCTTGGGCTATGAAGGCTATTTTGGGGCACTTGACAAATTTGAATGGGTTCTCAGAATTAGATAGTAATAATATATCAGTGTTGATTTTCTAATTTTGAATATTAGATGTGATGATATATAGAAGAATCCCCTTGATTATGGGAAATACATCCTAAGGTATTTACAGTAATCAATATAATTTTGTCAACTTTATCTAGATGATCTAGCAAAACAGTTTTTGATATGGTACTTTTGATTTTACAGTAACTCTTAAGTTGGTTTAAGTTTTTTAAAAAAGAAAAAAATAGAATATGAACAATGTGTATATAGTCGCTTTCCACACAATCATGAATAATAATATATAGTATTAACCACATTCGAAAAATAATCATAAATGTTTCTTATTGAAATGTAATTTGGAAACTAAATCATAAGTTGTAGCCAACCAGAAGTAGTTAATACACTGGAGAATGTAAGAGTGATTTTTTTCACTTAAAAAAAAAAAAAAGAAAAGGTGTTTCTGTGTCTTTAGTGCGTGTATGTGGAGGTGTGTGTATCTTATTTTCTACTTCTTCTAGCTAAATAAAATTGACAATGTGCTTTTTTAGAATTCTATGATACTTAAGGTTAATGTCTTCCTAGTATTGTATAAACTGTAGGATTTTTCTCAAAAAGCTACTTTAAAGTTATGTGTAAAGTTCTGAAAGAAAGCAATTTTTAATACTGAAGCTTGGCATATTTAATATAAAAATAGTAACGTAGTGATGAATTTGAACAAGAAATTAAATATTGATACTAGATTTTTAGACCTCTCAATTTTTTGAATCTCCTTGCAGATTCAAATGCTCAGCAAGCTTCATTTAAAAAGAAAAAAAATAATGTTCATAATGTTTTTCACTCAGTATAATAACAACTTCTGTTAATAATCATTATATAGTTAATCATCCTTACAGAGAGAAAAATGAGAGAATGTTTATTTTTGCAAAGTTCAGAATGACCTGATATAACTTTATCAGCCAAATACCAATGTGCCCTATACCCACTTTATTCACAGAGAAAAAATAGATGCAGATTAAAATAGAATCGTTCCAATTTTTTCTGAAATGATTTGGTAGTCTTCAAAATCATTTTACAATGCAAAAACATGAAGGGTAGTAATATTTCTACTTTAACTTCTTCATTTTCTACAGCTAAAGTATTTTAATTCTAAGAGCCAGAAAGCACCCATATTTCCTAGAGGATTTGGAGGAACCCAGGATGTATATATACATACGTACAACGTGCAACTCTGGTTTCTAAGTAAATACTGGCACTTCCCCACCCTCCCACTCTTGACCTTGAAGAGGGACTTCTGCTTCAATCTGTCTCCACATGAGCACCACACAGGATTTAAGCAGGCTCCACAGCAGGAAGTAGTCTACTTCTTTATGCAAGGAGAAAAGTGGGGATGGGGCTGCACTGCAGCAGAATCTCCTGAATACTCTTGAGGCTAAAGCTCTTTAGGATTCATTTCTCCCCAAGCATGCCCTTACCAATGTGCTTTTCATCCAGCAGTGGTCTGCAATCAAAAGGATTGGGCTGCAATATTAGACACTATCAGAAGCACCTTGTGGCTTCCTCATCACATCCCTGTGCCAGTTACTCTCCACTTAGGAGTTTATCAATATTGCTAATTCCCAAGGCCATGCCTACTTGCCTCTGTTTGCTTTTATTTATTTATTTTTTTTCTTCTGCTTTGATAAAATCCTCCCTCCCTTCCCTGTCTTCTCATAACTCTTCTTTTCAAAACCCTACTCCTTCAAAACTCATCTCAGTGCCTCCTACCTGAGGCATTTTTCAGTCTCCAAAAAGTAATGGAATCTTCTGCCTTTGAATTCTAAATTGTACTAAATACTTCTCTTAATGTAATTATGACAATCCACATAGAATAATACTCATTTCTATGCTTGTCTTATCCCCTGACTACCCTTCCTCACTGCATTATAATATACCTGTAGTAGCAAGGACAATTTCTAAACCCTCTAGTGTCCCTTAAAGTATCCCACATGAACACTGCACACCACACTAAACGTATTTGTGTGCAAATTTTTTTTTTAAAGAAGATTCTTTGTTTCACTCCGTCATATAAATTGCAAAGGTTATCAATGCCCAGAATCAGAAACATAGCTTTGATCTGGTACATCCCAGCAAAGATTGGTGTCAGAAGAAAATGTCACTATTTTATTTCTAAGAGAAGTCCAGTTAGTAGTTGACATTTTCCTCCCTGGACCTAGCAATTGAACCCAAGGTTGCTCTACCACTGAGTACATCCTCAGCCCTTTTTATTTTTTATTTTGAGACAGGGTCTCACTAGAGTTGTCCAGACTAGCCTCAAACTTGTGATCCTCCTGCCTCAGCCTCCCAAATAGCTGGGAATAAAGTTGTGTGCCACCACACCTGGTAATAATTGATATTTTTATATGAGTATAAATGTTCCTTCACAAAACAGAATTTCATCCAGATCCTATAAAGTCCTTCCCTTTGATGGAATCATAGAGAGTCTAAATAGTAACTTTCATACAAAGCATATATTTTTATATGCAAAAAGATTTTTAAAAATATGGCTATTGCTAATTTTGTCATAGGTCACATTTTACATCTTTTACAGTACAGTAGAAATATTCCCAGATGTCTAGAATTAGATCATTCCATAAATAATAGATACATTCAATATTATACTTATCAATTTTTCTACCATAAAATTATTCCCCAAACAACAAGACGATGCTACAAAGACTGATTACTCCAACCCAGACTTTCAGAATTGCCATATTGTTGTTATAATTAAGACCACATTGGGGCTTATCTGTGCAAGGATCCTGACAATAGCCCCAAATTGCTGATGTAGCTTTAATGTGGATTGGGGCAAGAAAATAAATAGCCTTTATGTCTGTAAACTTAACAGCTATCTTGCAGTTCCTCGACATGTTATGCTGATGTTGTAGAAGTTTTTTTTTCCTTATCATTTTTCCAAAGCCAACTAGTTAATTCCAATGTCAAATACAATTCAGAGTTTTAAAATCACAGTTTAAATAGCATACATATGTTCACAATGAAAGTAGTGTAAGTAAACAAGCATATTTTGGGTGGAAGCTTATTAATTTAGTATTATATATAAAGGACTGTTAAAATAATGTTATGTATGTGCATGTGTGTATATGTGTGTGTGTGTGTGTGTATATATATATATATATATATATATATATATATATATATATATATAAACACGTGCTTGAGAATTAAGAGTGAATAAATCTGGCGCCTCAGGGAATGAGTAATATGAGTGCTCATTTACTTTTCCCCAATCCAATTAGTGTGTTTTAAGATTCATTTCTATTCAAATCCTAAACTTCTTTGCAGGAACTGCTGGGGTCACGGAGCTATATGATGGAAGATAGGATATGAACTGTGACAGATGGTTTCACCTTCATGAAGCAGGGAACATTAATGAAATGCTGTTTAATGCAGGTTGTTCTGATATCGAGACCAAATTCAACACTGCATAAATGATTCTAAATTGCCATGAAATTCTCACATATACAGCCTACTGATTTATATGCCAAGTAGAGAGATGTCCTTAAACATAAAGGAGGAGACACATGAAGCTCAGCTTAGGGTGTGGCCACTGGAATCAAACTGTCAATAAAGTGAGCAACAAATTCCTCCAGGTCCCTAGCTTAACAACATAAGACTTTTCACTTTCATAATTGGCATCAGAAATAGCAGTATTAAGAAACTGGACTTCTAAATTCCTCATCATTACAATGGTCACATCATTTAATCTGTTGGAGCTCATCCACTCAATATTTTTTAACTCATATGACAATTGTGAACACAAAATGAGGCCTCATCGTGGAGTACTTATAATGCAGCTAGCACATAAAAAAAGATTTCAGGATAATAATCCCCACACCATATTCCATTGATTTAAAAAGTTGGATCTGTTTTGCCCTTTAACATCTCTAAAATCATTGTGTGGATCTTAAAACTGCTATGGCCAAGTTAATGACATAGTTGTTATGTATGTAAACTTCTGTGTTATTCCTGGTGGAAATTGCAATCCCATGTTGCTTCTGCCAAAACACAGATGATCAAAAACAGCTAAGGACCACTGGAGGAAGGAAAAGAAATTTTAGTTGCTTGCTTAAGATTTTATTGACACCTTTGTGACAATTAAGAATACAAAAGTATCAGAGCCTAGAGATGAGTATCAGTATCCTGGAAGAAAATTCTGGAGATGGCAAAAATGAACTTTTTTTAAGAAATTCTGAGCCAGGCATGGTAGGGTACACCTGTAATGCAAGTGACTCGGGAGGCTGAGGCAGGAGGATGGCGAGTTCAAAGCCAGCCTCAGCAACAGGGAGGCACTAAGCAACTCAGTGAGACCCTGTTTCTAAATAAAATACAAAAAAGGGCTGGGATGTGGCTCAGTGGTCGAGTGCCCCTGAGTTCAATCCCTGGTACCAATAGAAAAAAAGAAATTCTGTGTCACCCACACCTTTGAAGTCACAGAAAATGATGCAGTGTAGGAGAACACACACTTCAAGGAGTACGAGTTAAAAAGTGACTCATAAGATCTTAATTCTGAATGCAACTTTTTGGAATATATTTCCTTTTAATGTGTACAAAACTGTGATATCAAACTATATAAGTCGCAGGAAGGTATTTCAATAAGCACATAATAAAAACTAGGGTTTAGAAGAAAGTATTTTTTCATAGTTTAATTTTCATCCATTTTTTTCCTTTGGGACATACAATACATTGCACAGTCAATGACATCTAGATTTGAAGAAATGTAATATTATCATTACTTAGTGGCTTTTCCAGTAATGTTTTTGGAAGATCAAAAAGTATCATTCGATTTTAACGTTCCTATATCTAATCAGCCTAAAACCTTAAACATTAATATAAGTAGTACCTTAAAACCTGTAATTAAGACTTTCAATTTGGGGGATAACATTTATAAGCACACTCAGTTTTCTTCAAGCACAGAGTCTCAACGCACCTGTTTCTTCTAATTAGCAATCACATGGCTTCTTTGCACCTCATGTTCAACTTCTCTGTAGAACAACGGCCTCATTCTTAAAGGTTGCCCATAGTCTTCAAAAGCAAGTATCACGTCTACCACATACTTTGTATTTTAAGCTAGATTAAGCTAGAAATATGTAATATGACTTCCTAACATTGTGCTAGTAACATGCTATATGCTAAATAAGTAGCAGTTATCATTGTTGTTCACCCTGTTTGTTCCAAGGAGCAGAGAATGGGAAGGTTCCTGTTGGCTCTCCATTTCATCTGCTATCACTGTCCATTTTTACAGGTGGAATTCGCTGTCCAAACACCAGTGCTCTGCAAGAGGTGCGCAGCTGTAATGAGCATCCCTGTACTGTGTACCACTGGCAAACTGGTCCGTGGGGCCAATGCATCGAGGACACCTCAGTGTCATCCTTCAACACGACTACGACTTGGAATGGAGAGGCTTCGTGCTCTGTTGGCATGCAGACAAGAAAAGTTATCTGTGTACGAGTCAATGTGGGCCAAGTGGGACCCAAAAAGTAAGGGCTTTAGAAAGACAGCAGTAAATCCTCTGGTCAGCCATGCAGAGGATTGGCTCAGGCTTCACTTGCTTCATGAAATGGAACATTTTGATGCATGTCATACCTGTCCTCAAGAGTAAGATTTGTTTGTTTTGAATGTCAGCTGCTGATAAATCTGTAACAGCTTTGGAGTCTTCTACCTGAGAAACATAAATTCTATAGGAATCTTTCTATCTGGTACCGACTTTGTTTATAGAAGCACTTTCTGCTTTTATTAAGCTAGCGAGGCAATGAAAGAAGTACTTGCTGTAGGCCTGGCTGATCAGTAATGACAGAACAGAGTTCTAGGAGTGTAGTTCATCCATGACCTCCTATATATCCAGAGGTTATGGAGGCTGCCGATCTACTTTAATTGGGTGGTAGCCTTCTGTGACCTGCCTTTCATTTTCCCTAGAAAATACCATATAAAAATATGGAGACCAAACTTGTTATATCCACCAGTGGTTAAATGAATAAGCCATTTACTTCCAAGAGAGAGCCTTGAGACAGAATGAGTATTATGATAAAAAAAAAAAAGCTATCAGTTTCTCAGGATTGTTACAAATAGTTTTATAACAAAACAACCATTTTCTAGAAGGTAGGACCAAGAACCAGAGAGTTGGCATATTATATATGCCCTGTGAGAAATATAAACAAAGCAAGAGAAAATTAATAAATAAAATCTAAGATCTATTCTTTTGAGAGAAAGAAATTTATTTTTTGAAATTTAGAGAGCATAAATTTTCAAAAATTCAGATCCTCTCAGCTATGAAACATGGGTATGGCTATCAAGGTATACATATGTTCTCATATTTTCCAAATAATCTGCCAAGTGGTCAAATATTGTGGGTGATCTTAATTAGTTAGGACCTACCTAATTCTGGTCTCAATTTTCAAAATATACTGAAAGGATTTAATGAAAAAGATTACTAATACAATCACACAATAAATGTTAGAAATTGTTATTTTCTCTTATAATTTTTAGATTCTTCCTAGTCTTTCCAAGGAAATGAAAATAATTTATCTGGTATATGGAAAACTCCAGAGTGATAAATAAGAACCCCATTATGAGTTGTTTTATCTGGCTAAGGCTTCAGATATTAGAGATGCTTTTAGCCCAATAATTTTTTCATTTATATCATTTGAAATTTGAAAATATATTGGAAAATGTATACCAAAGTGATTTGATAAATTGAGTCTTTTCTGTGTGCTTGAGAGTAGCCCCAAACTAATATTTTAATATTATAAGTGTCTGATGAATCCAACTCAGGAAATGAATGTACAGTGTGTTAAAATTCAGTGGTGGTAGCAGCAGAAGAAAGTCCAAAGTCCTGGAAGATCCTGGTTCTTTTTTTTGTTCCCCAGACACCTAGAATGTATTTAATTTACTTTTTTATTTTTTAGCAGTTCAGAAATTTATTCTGTGATTTTCTAAAGTAATGTGAAGAGCTGATTACTTGCTAATAGTCCTCACACCCCTTCCAAATCAGAATTTACTATTGATGATATCATCCTCTTACTGGAATTAGAACAAAGGTAGGAAAAATCACTAGAGAGGGGCAGGGACAACCTTCAGTGGTGCATGATGAGGGTTATTATGCTCTGGACAGTAAGCTCACTCTCTTACTCTGTATGTGTTTGTACAGTTAGTCACCTTTCAGAAGTTGTTGTTGACATTTCCTTCACTTAGACAAACTACACATTTTTTTTTTTTGCAGGCTAATTGATGTACATGTGTACAGGCCTATGCTTAAAGGAGACTGCTGGATTAAGATCATTGAATCAATCATGAAAGTCCCGTGTTGGACCACCACAATAATTCATTAAAAAGTTGCTTTGCATTTGCAGCCTGTATTCAATGACCTGAATACATCTATAGATTTGTTAAATCGAATGGATTTACTTTGCCCTTAAAATTCTGGAAAATTAAGCAAGTACTTTGAATTTGAAAGAAAATGTTATTGCCCTTCTCCCTAAATGCTGGGTTAAATTCAATGAATGCTTTGCAATACCAGTCATTTGAAACAAAAATGCAAATAGAAAGCTTGTTTTAAACTTCTCTTAATAAAATAGATTACTGTGCAATGGTAAAATCAATGTTATTGATCTTATCTATCCTTCCAAGTAACAAACTTCAACTCCTATCACATCTGTTTAATTTGACCTTGAATAAGATTTGGGGGAAAATCGATTTCTTGATTTAAACCACAAACACTAAATACAAACAGTACAAGGGAGAAAAGGAACATGTTGACTGAACCAATTGCCTCACCAAAGGAAGTCTGAATTCATTTTATTGAATCTAATCTAGGCTGTATAATTTATCTTTGTGTGTTCATTTAACAACTTTGTGGTTAGTAATTTTGTTCTCCACAGTCAGCCAAGTATCTTGCTGTGGCTATTTCTAAGCTAAAACAATATTTGGAGTTTGTCAATGATAAGATTGTAAATCCCATTGATTTATTCAGGACTAATATTTGAAGACCATGCAATTGAGTAATGCCCTCCCATTGTTAAAGTTATAAAATTGCCTCATTGAAAAGGAGTGCTTTCAATAATAATTACTGACCAATGATTCCATAGTCCCAAAAGAATTAACTGGATTACATGTGAGATTTTGCCGTATAACATTTCCTGGCATGCAGTAAAGTTATAATTCTAGTGATTTACAATTTGAATTATAGCACCACAATCAGCTTATATGTTCCACACTTAAATTTCTTGTTGTCCATGACTTTGAATAGTCATTGTAATGAGGAAAATCCAAAATTACCCTCAATGTAAACCAGAGAGATTAGTTTTTTGAAATATTGAATACTATATATTTTTAAAATCCACTTCCAAATAAGCCTAACTATTTTAAAGTAAGAAAGAACATATATCTATACAATTGAATAAAGCATGATATTTATGTATTTGAAAGGTTTTTAGATAAATATTGTCAGATATATAAAAAATAAAATGTCTGTAGAATGCTATAAAGAAATTAGGTTAATGGTGTTGATTTTTTTTCACTTATAGTTCAGTTCTGAAAACATCTCCCACAAAGGATACTTTAAAATCTTCTTTGTTACTGATTACCAATTTATTTTTATTGACTTTTTATTTTATCTATAGTCACTTTTTGTTCCAGAAAAGATATTTTAGCTTATAAAAAATTAAAAATATTTAAATCTCTAAAACTAGGTACAAAATGGAAGAGAAAATAAAAATCAATACAGTAAATGAAACCAGGAAAAATAATGGTTTATGAATTTTTATTTTATTATTTATTATAAAATATATTACTGTTAATACAATATTGTTTTTGAGCATGAACTGTGTAAAGAATATACTTTATTATAAATTTGTTTAAAGGTATGCATATTTTGTAAAAAAGAAATATAGAATAACTTGGAAATTCATAATAGGCACAAAACCTATTTAATTATAGAGAGATATAAAATTGGATCCTTAAATTGGTCACCTGAATTCCTACAAAATTTTTTATAAAGCATGAAAGAAAACACATATTTATTGATGGAGAGATTATTATAACGGGAGAACATAGAATTGTTATATTTGATTCTAGGTAGCACAGGTGCTACCCTGAAATCTACACATTCTGTCTTAAAAAGTTTTACTGAAATACAATTTGAAATAATTAACTGAGTTAAATGGTTCTTGACAAAAGTAGAAAGGCTGTCAGAAGTTAAATAATACAGACTGATGGTGATTTGACAATTTTGGCAGTGAAAATTCTAAAGTTAAGTCATCTGGCTTACTGTGGAGCCCTAATAATTTCTCTTTTCTTTTTCTAGATGTCCTGAAAGCCTTCGGCCTGAAACCGTGAGGCCTTGTCTGCTTCCTTGTAGGAAAGACTGTATTGTAACACCATATAGTGACTGGACACCATGCCCCTCCTCCTGTAGAGAAGGTATGGTCTGCAGAGTTTCTTCAGCTTTTTCCTTAGAAAAATGCATTCAACAGAACTTCCAGATTCTTCTGACCAAGTCTTGTTTGTGGGTCTTTTCTCTTTACTGCTGGGAAAGATATCAATACCCTCTGGGTGACTTATGCAAATAACTGAGCAAATTTTCTTTCCGTGTCACAAATAATACCCTCTCCTGTTTCCTTACAGAGGGCTGTTATAGTCCTGGTTTGGCATGAATGCCATAACATTTTGGTTTTCCTCTGGAAATGTATTGCATTAGAGTACCAGACAAATGAGTTTTATACCAAAAACTGACTTGAAATTTTATGATATAGATCAAAGTAAAAGCATTCTAGATTTTATTGTATTAATAATATTTGATTTTACTTAATTCTAAAAGTATGTATACTGGTCTTCCAGATTCTAAAAATAATATACAGTGATCTTATCAGTACACATGGCTTCCAACCTACTTACTAGCAAGAAATAGCATGAGACTGGATTTGCTACAGATTGAATTATGTGGCTCCAAGATTGGAAATAAAGGAAGAGAAAATTGGCCAAATTGTTTCTCTGCCAATGCTTAATGTGCCATGAGGTATTTACAAGATGAGCATTTGTTCTCAGTTTAGGTTGGTTTTGCTTTCATGACTTACAAAGTCTCTTTCGTGTCATGGCAGATCCTTTGATAGTTTTTTCCTTACCTTGGAGAACAGAGGCTTTTCTCATTGCTGCTGGGGAAGGTATCAGAATACTCCAGGTGACTTCTGTAATGACTGAGCAAATTTTCTCTCAGTGTCACAAATGACACTGTCTCCTATTTCTTATTTTGCTCTCCCAACAGACAGAGCTAATGTTTCTTAAATTCCTTTTATGTTTGTGTTTTATCTATGCTTCTCGACTCACTAAAGAAATGCAATTAACAAGTATCTAACTGACAAAAAGTTATTTAATCCTTTAGAGCATATAAATTTAATACTGGATTATTTTTACAATATGATTAGCATTTCATAAAGTTGACACATAAGTCTCTTTTGTTTTTATGTTTATTCTATCAAATAGCCTTAAATATCAAACTGAGCAAGACTAAGAATTTTTTTTATTTTAAAAGTCTTGAGAACCTATGCAGCTTTTGAGGAAAAAGGAAGGTATTAGCTTGGAAAAATGTTAATGACATAAGCTTACTAATAAAACAATGTGATTGTCTGACATTTTTTCCAATTTTCTTCTTATTCCTTTATATTCTTTTATTCAAATCTAAATAACATATGATGTTCTTTTGCTTGGTCACAACCAGCAAGAGCATTATGCTTTCATATAGGTTAGTATGTCTGTGTTAATTGTCGCTTATACATCAGGGTGGTGAAAAAGTTATCATATAGAATTAATGTACTTATAAATTTTATTCTTAATGTTTTTTCACTTTTTTGTTTTGCTTTAGTATAAGTTACTTAGAATTTCAAAACATGTCATATTTATAACCAAATGATTAATAATTTAACATAAATTTTAAGTGAAATTTTTGAAAGTAAGAAAAGCCTGTCTTTTCCTTATGTTGGATAGGTCCTTGTATAATGTAAAGTACTTTCAAATGAAGTTGATCTCTTCGAAAGCATTTTAAGGAAATAAAGTTAAAAAAATAAATTTTCCATTAAATTGATTCTTGAATAATCACTCATAAAAATAGGGAATCAGGCCAGGTTCGGTGGTGCATGTCTATAATCCCAGTGGCTCAGGAGGATGAGGCAGGAGGATCCTGAGTTCAAAGCCAGCCTCAGCAAAAGTGAGGTGCTAGGCAACTCAGTGAGACCCTGTCTCTAAATAAAATACAAAATAGGGCTGGGGATGTGGCTCAGTGGTCTAGTGTCCCTGAGTTCAATCCCTGATACTCTCCCACACACAAAGAAAAAAGGAATCAGGTAAACTTTTCTCATCTCTAAACCTTAATTGGAGCTATTTTAATAGCCTATTAACTTTTTTCTGTGAGACTGGTTTTGTATTTGTTTGTCTGTTACACAAGAGCCTTGTGCATACCAGACCAGGGTGCTACTACTGTGCTATAGTCCTGTTCCCTGTAAGTTCTTGAAACTTCTTTTATTATATATTATATGTGTCTCTAAGTGTCTGTAAATAAAAGTAAAATATAAAAATACAATATTATATTCATAAAAATACTATAATTAAAATTCAATTAGCATAAACTCTAAATTTGTGGATTTCATAGTAAAAAGAACATGATTTCCTCCTTTCTGTTTGATCATTAATAATATTAAAAAATTATGTGTTAAAATGTGACAACTCAAATAATGGACTTTTAAAAAACATTTTCAGTAAACTGAACAAATAAATAAATAGTGAATGCTATAAATTTGTTAACTAAATAATTACTCATTTTTACATGTATACATGAATACTTATTGAATCATTTAATACTGTTTATAATTAAAACAAAAAATGGTCTTATAAAGAAAATAGTCCCTGACTTAAAGGAAACTTTGGATTTCATTTGAAATGTAGTACTCTTCTATATAGACCAGATAATGTAGAGCTTGTGTGATTCAATAACAAGATTTAGTGGTCAAACAACTCTAAGGAAGGGAAAGTTTCCAATCATTGTGAGAGCAAATACTAGGGAAAATATTATTGAAAGGGAGGTATGAGATCTTTTTGAAAGAGGAACCACATAAATTCCAAGCATGGGGGCATCAGGAAATTCCCAGGTGACCATGTAAAAAGTACAGTGTTTTTAGAGAGAGAGTGTTTTGGGGAAAGTGCTTATGTGAAATTAGAAAGGAGAATGGAAGCAACTAATGGAAGAGTGAATTGAACTTACTCTGATACACAGCAGAACATAACTTTCTATTTTTGGACACAGAAATGAGTATTTGACTTCATGATATTACAGAACAAGTGAACTTTGAATCAGCAGATCTGGTTTGAACACCTGGCTTGGCCACTTGGTAGCCAGATTACCATAGACAAAATACTATAGTCCTCCAAGCCTTGGTTATAAAACCTGTAAGTCATTCCATGGCTCAAATGAACTAATCCATGGTAAAGCTCTCTATTCTTTAGCCACCATTTAATTAATATATTATCTGCCATCTATCCCATCATGATTACAGGCTCGTATAGGAAAGGCACAGCAGCCTGTGTGTGGTTATCATCTGGTAAATGTTTTAATTTGGCATGCTGAATGCAATCTTTCTGAGAAGTTTAATTAGATATATGTGGGAAAATAATTTAGATAATAATAAAACTTATGGATCAAAATTTTTAACCAGTTATTCATTGGAAATTTGCTGATAAATTTACTGATTTTTATTGTTGTTGTTGTTGTTGTTAGTAACATTAACAGTAGTAGTAGTAGTAGTAGTAGTAGTAGTAGTAGTAATTGTAGAAGGGACAAGGAAGCTTTACCACTGAGCAACATTCCCTGTCCTTTTTAAAAAAAAAAAAATAGTTATTACCAAGAGTCTTGGTAAAGTGTGATCCTCCTGCATCAGAGTCCAGAGTTGCTGGGATTACAGGTGTGCACAAACATGCCCAGCTACAAATTATTTTTAAAAGCTCCATTGCCTCCTTAAAGATCACATATATAATTTGAAGCAATCATTTTTTTTTAATTCTACAACAGTTTTCAAGAAAATACAATGTTCCAAGGGTGATTTTAAATATAAGGAATTAGCAATCCAGAGGAACCTAATATTCTTGCTCTTAGGAAACTTGCATCCTAGTGGTATGGGAAAGACAAGGCACAGAATTATTCTTCTAATCTCTCAATGAGTACAAAGGAAGATTATCTACTGACCTCAAGGATCAAGTGAAGGGAAAGGGATTGAGAAAAAAGAAGTGTTATCATTTTTGAAAGGGAAAAAATAGGCAACTTTGTAATATGTGGTAGAATTTTTAAACGTCAGTGCTCATTCAGTCATATATGGGAAGAGATATCTCAACACAGTTGTCAGTTTCTCCAGCCATATTCAGCTGCCTTGGTACAGAAAACAGTGGGAAAATAATTACTTTTGATTAGTTAGGGCTTTCCCAGTACAGTTCAAGAAAGGGAGAGAGAACAGAGTCAAAAGTCAAAAGTGTTTGTAAAGAGTACTTAAAATAGTAATGAAGAATGAAAACTAACTTGAGTCAGGATGGAAGTGAAGTCATGAAGATGTGACTAGATTGTGAAAATGTAATAGGGAAAATGAATAGCAATCTCAGTGAGTTTGAAAATTTTAGTACGAAAAGAATTAAAGTAGTCAAATTGGAAGGTGGGGAGGAATGGTCAGAAAGTTAAATGTTCAAAGATGAGACTATATAGTTACTGATCATAATTATGTCAAGGGATGAATAGTGGAGTGAATAACTGACATAAGATACAAGAGAAATTGATTGAATATGAGGAGGTATAATAATTTAGAGTCCAGGGCCTTAAATGGAGTAAGTCATGTAGATATAAAAGACCCCAAAATGAGGACAGAAGTGGAAGAGAAAGGATTACAGTGAAGGATATTCTAAAGTCACCAACTAACCAAGTATCTCAAGGCAACAGCCACAAGCTGGATAGCTGTCAGGAGCTTAGAGGAGTTGGAGATTCTTAAAGGTAAAAGGATGATAAAAGAAGAGGAAATAGCTGGAACAGTTTCCACTGGCAAAGAATGTGAAAGCAACTTTCCAAGAAGAGATTGAAGATGAGAGACCAGGTATCCCAATGGATGCAGTAATGGAAGGGTGAGAGGATGGAATGAGAACTTGTATCAGATTAGCATGTAGATAGTGTGGTGGGTCTGGGAAATGATGAAATGACTAGGGGGCTGCAGAGGGTCCATTTCTTGTGGTCATGTGACACATAATGAGTTCAGTTGGGCTGGTCTCTTCAGGGATGAGGTTAACTGCTGTAAGCAGAAATTCATGGTGTCCCTTGGAGACTAATCTGCCCTGGATTTCCTTTGGACAAGGAGTGCAAGAGCCAACTCAGGAAATCTGCTTGTAAGGAAGCAAGAGTTTTTATGAAAGGTGGAGTTATATTTGGCTAGCCAAGGTCATCTCCCTAGGAACAGGAGATCAGCCCTGCCTGCTTTATTTGACAACTCTATTCTCAGTCTCCTAAAACAAAAAATTTTCTGAAACCCTAAACCTAGTCATTTAGATTTAAAAAGAATAACTCTAATTGTGCATGGAGGAATTTTTTTTTAATTCTATGGGTGATGAAAGAGTTGATTATTGGATGACAGTGCCAAGAACTTTTATGGTCCTGAAAAAGCATTTTCTGTTTTGCCTGCAGAGTGCTATATCTGAGCATAAGGAGACAACGGCATTATAGAAAGATAGTCTTTTGTTGTTGTGCAGAAAGTAAAGCAATGGCATGAAGTTAATTTTTCCATTATTTGGTAAGAAATGGGAATAATGCAAAAGTTCCTGAAGTCACACTGACTTCCACACTTTAAAAAATGCTGAACAAAGTTGAGTGTTCAAGGATAGGTAATAACAATAAAAAAAATTAAGGTGGGGATTTTTTAATTTAATTCTGCAGGTTAGGTCTAAATTTTATAAAAGTTTTGAGCTTGTTAAAATGTGGAGCTACTCTCCTTTGTAAAATCATTTAAAAGAGATAAAATTACACTATAGTTTTGCAGAAAGTAAAACATAATAGTTTTAGGATTCCAAGAAGAACAAATAGAGTTACTTGAAATGTGATTCAGTTCTCTCCCAAGACATGCCTGAAAAATCAATGCTGATAAAGATCAGTATTGAATAGAATGTAGTATGATACTCAAACCAGCATTTGTTAACTTTTAACTTTTTTTCATAAATTTTCACAAAGGGCCTTTGAAAGTAGAAATAATTTCTGTGTACAAATTATTTATAACTTGACTCTTAAAATAAAATAAGTACTTTTGATCAAATAATATATTTGGTTGCACAAATTCTGTTTACACCTTTCTTATTTCTCATTGCATGTATTGCCTTGAAACCTAGATACCTCATCCCGTGAATCAATCATACACTAGAATTACTCCCAAAGATCTGAAAACTGTCTTTATATTTTGCTTCTTACATGAAACAGTACCCTTTGAATTTCCTGTCACTATGCCACTCCAACCAGCTATTATTCCCACTTCTAGCTTAATGAATCTGTTTTACCTGACCTTTAAATCCTTCATTCTAGTAATTTCTGTGTTAAAATATGCCTTGAATGTCTTAAGATATCTAAAAAATGCCATGACTGTTAGAAATTGTGTACCCTCTGAATCTGTGTCCTCTATCATCACATAATTAGTTTCTTCTATTCCTATCCTAGATAGGTATTTTCAAGTATAAACACAACAGGCAGTTGCCTTTCATATTCTTTATATTTTCATATTTCCTATGGAGGGAAATATTTTTGATTTTTGGTTAATCCTCAAGGCACATACTTAATATACCCTTTATTACATTAAGGGAATTAAATTTCTATCTAGAAATAAAAGATATTAATATTCTGGTTAAAAATGTGAAATAAATGTGTTTGCTCTTTCTGCAAATATTTATTAAACACTACTGTGTATGATTACTGTTGTATGTACTAAAACACAAAGATGAATGGAAACTCTATACATATATTAACTGCACATCATAAATTGGGAATAAATACATACAGAAAACTGTGAAAGCAAGACCTTTCCATTTTTCTTATTTAATGTGTGTTATGGCTCTCCCTTTTTCTGGGCTCTGATCTGAAACCTCCATAACCTGACTGAGACCTATAGTGCGATTACTTTGAGTCGGAAGTGATTTATTTATAACTGTAACCTGAGAAGACACAGACCTCCCCACACACTGGGTAGAAGCATGGATGTCATGACACTTCCTGTGTAACCCCACTAAACTTCCTCTCTGTGTACTGTGGCTTTGAAGCATTCCACTTTAATCAGATCACAATCTCTATATTGTGGGCTGCACAGGGTAAGGAATCTGAGCTTTTTATAATAATAAATAAATTGATATTGAGGAATCAGTTAAGGATGTAAAAAGAATAGTCAGAGTCTTTTTGTGTAAAACCTTGAGGTTGGTGATAAGAAGGCACTTAGAAGAATATTTCAGAGTTGTACAGTAGGTCATATTTTTGTTTTTGCAAGTAGAAAACAAAACAGAATCAAAACACTAACATTTGGTCGCTGCTTCCAAAATTGAAACAGCCATCTCTATGTATGAGGTAACATCTAAGCAGTGAATGAGTAGGAGCTTCTGTGCTGAGCGCATTGTCCCCTCCTATTCAGGGATCCCTTGGTCATAATCCCATGTCTAAATTCTATGCATGTTGAGAAGGGTTGGGGAGGGCTTCCTTGAAGAATCTTGACCACTTTGAAAACTAAAGACTATTTGTGCCTTTTTTCTCTTTTTTCCTGTTAAAATAATAAAAATAACTCCATCCTTCTGCCAGTGCTGAACAGATGATGAGAATGGTCACTTAGTGCTTGTACTATCACAAAGATTAAAGATAGATCCTAAACATCAGACACAAGAAAAAATAATACAAATTAGAAAAGAAGGGTAAAGCCAGGTAGGGACTGGGGGAGGAGTGAAGGGGACAGGAAGAGAAAGATTCCATGAGAAAATCCAGTTAAGGTAAGCCCTTGCAATTGAGAAAATTAGCTCTGAGATTCTCATGACCAAAGTGAAAAATAGAAACATAATGGATTCTTAGCAGATTATCAAGGGAAACAAAATTCTTTTCTAGCTTTTAATTATTAGAGGAAATTATCACCTGGTCTTCAAATAGGAGACACTTGGACAGTACAGTAGATGAAGACTACATTAGCAATTTATTTAAATTCCTATTGACATTTCTTAGATTTTCCCTGAATAAATCATATTAAACATATAAAAGTCAGAGCTGGCATACAAACTAGTATTGTTACAATAAAAAGCCCATGACACTATTTCAAATAATTTAATTCTCTATTGCCAATATTTCCAGCTCCCAATTCCCTACTCCATTACTTATAGTATTCCAATTATTCATTAAAATAGTTTAATATAATCATTAATAGTACAGCTTTTCCCCCACAGTGGGAGTAATCCTAAATAGTTGCATGTGAACCCAGAATCTTAAATTGGGACAAGACAGACAAGGTCGTCTTCCAGGAGATTCCAAACCTGATTCTTCATCACCATTTCTTGGAAAACTTTTTAAAAAAATCAGACTTAATAGTTATAGGCATAGGCCCAGAAATCTGTTGTTTGTATTGCTGTTGTTTTAAGACAGGTTCTTCTGTATAGTCAGACATTCAGGAATCACTGATCTGGTCCACTCTTCCATGCAGTGCATGCATCCTCTCTAATAATGGTTGGAGTCAGTTGGCCTGACCATGTTAAGGGACATCTTGACTTCAGGAGAGAGGACAGTCCATTGTGGGAAAGTTTAATTGTCAAACTGCATTTTTTTTTTTACAATCACAATGACTACAAATATTTCATTTCACTTCTGATTAAACTTTGTTGGGGGCTGTTAACCTTTAAAATTCCCCTGTAGCAAATATCTATGAAGCAAATATTTCATGTTCTCACAAAAGAATGTATATGCATCAGGAAATTATGTTATCTAACAACATAATGCCTAAGGGACTTCTTTTGTAAGTGAACTGTATCAGTGACTGTTCATCCTTAAGAGGTATATAAATTATATATTGAAATATGTTTTATTAAAATTGGCAAATCCTATCCATCTGTTTCTAATTTTTAAGATGTTGAACATCCTTTCATCAATAATACTGTCAAATGGATAGCTTTGTTGAAGGTAAATCTTAACTTTTTCCATTTTTAAAACATAATTTGGAGTTATTTACTTACAGTAATTATTGCAGTTTCTGACTGCTTCTCTAAAAATATCTGCCTCCAGGACCTCACTTTCATTTCACTACTTAGAGCCTGATGTTTAGAATGTGACCTGAATTGAAGATCTTTGTCTGTTTAACATGAATACTAAATGACCGGGATAATTTACAAGTTATGCATTTCAAATTAAGTGAATAACAAAGAAATAAAATTTCACATTATAACATTGAATGTGTCCTCCTACGGAAGATTCATTATGTGTGTATGAGTCCCATGTGGTAAACAAGGCTACGTGAAATGGCATGAAAATAAACTTAAGGTAGAAGAAAATAATTTAATTAGATCTGTCATGTTTCTCAAGAGGACAGAAATATACAAAAGAGCAATTACTCTGCATATTAGGAAGACTGAGGAACTTTTCTTCATTCTTCAAATTTTAAAATGGAAATTAATTGGCTTTTCAATATAAATGGTCTTTGGGAGAATTGATTGGACTGGCTGAGGCCTCTCATTCGGGGATGTCAAAGCACAGGTGGCTTAGACAATACAATTTCTTCTCACAGAGTGGTTGGAGACTCTTTTATCCATGCAAAAGTACAAAGGTTAAAAAGCTGCCTCATTCCAGGTGACTTGGGAGTCAGGAAGCAGTCTCGGCTTCGGGTCATTATTCAGCTGCCAGCCAATGGAGGCCGGGACTGCACGGATCCTCTCTATGAAGAGAAGGCCTGCGAGGCCCCTCAAGTGTGTCAGAGCTACAGGTAATAGAGAAAAACCAAAGCAAGGGACGCCCTCAGAAGGACTTCCAGTCCATATGCTTCCAGACAGGGTAGAAAGGAAGCCAACACTGCTTCTTCTTCAGACTCAATGCAGTTTGGGATGTTTATGGCTGTAGCTGCCATTCCTGTCTCTATGGAGTGGAGCTGCTCCACTTCTGAAATTATCTCCTAGGAGGCAAATGCTTGTGTAAATTTCCCATCTGTGTTATTAGCTCCAGTGGTTAGGGGAAATGTCTTAGGTTGATATAAAGTATTTGAAATGCAAAGAAGTGGTTAATAATTATGAAACACATATGCTTTAGGAAGCCGTTTCTATTTCACGTAGGAGAATAGCCTAAGCATTTTTCCCCTGGCTCCAAAGAGCACCTGTTTCTCATAAGCAGTGGTATTCTGGCTCAGGAAATGACATTGCTATGTCAATGATGCCAGTAAAATGTCTGCTCAGTGCATCTGTGATCATCCCAAAGAAAACTGTGGTTATTGAAGCTCTATATCAACTTGATAATTTATTAGAGAAATTTGGATTCCTTGCTATTCAGACTTAAAGTTTCTAATTGAAACTTGATGTAGTACACAATTGCAATCCTGACAACAAGTGAAATACTGTGGCATCAATTAATGGAACAAATAATAATTTAAATGGAAATTTATGGCATATTTTCCATCTTAATACATCTGTCTTTCTGAGATGACAAATAGTCTACCTGTATATTCACATCATGAACATTGTCAACTAGTAGCACAAACTTAATCATTTTTGAAACTGGTTTTTGTAAAAGCACATTAAAATTTCAGTTGTTGAACTACTCCTGGAGTACTGTAGTCAAAAGAGCATTATACAAAAGACTCATGACCCGAATGCAGTTTCATAACTTGAATGCAAATAAACACAACTTACTTAAACGGAATACACTTCTGGTACTAGGTGGTGCACCTCTTGGCAGTCTGAATAATTAAAAAGTCTAAATGCCCTTTATAGCTCTCTGCAGAGTCCATTTCTATAGAATTGGCAATGAAATACTCTTGTCTTCAATACCATAAAATATATTTATATTTAATGACTTAACAAATATATACATTACACTTAGATAGGACTGATCATAGTTGCAAACCTCCTATTTACAATGGTCAAAGTCATTTATTTTGCTGCTCTCTGTGATTTTCCTTCTTCACTGAACTTCTATTCTTTATTCATAGATGGAAGACTCACAAATGGCGCAGATGCCAGTTAGTCCCTTGGAGCATACAACAGGACATCCCTGGAGCACAGGAAGGCTGTGGGCCTGGTCGACAGGCAAGAGGTGAGAGGCCCTACTCTGCAGTTGATTTGCTTTTCATTTCTCCAATATCCATAGTGATGCATTTTTCACTATGACACCATTCTACACATTGCCAACACCAAGGAACTTCTCTGTTTAAATTTTTTTCTTTGGTGTTAGCCCATAACTACTGAATTTTACCCTAATTGGTACCTGGAAGAAGATCAGACCAAACTTTTGGTTATGGCAAAGATAGTAGTACATTGAAGCTTGGTTTGTTTATTTGTTGTTATTGTTGTTGTTGTTTTTGGTAGTGGTGATGGTGGTAGTTTTTATATCAAATTATTCCACATTACTTCCCACCTTAACAATTCATAAAGTTCACATACATGCTTGCCTATATACATCATATAGGTGTATGTGTACATTTGTGCAATGTACTACAACTAGATATCTTTCCCAGAAGTTCTCAGCAATGACATCCCTACCATTGTCATGGCTATCCATGATCCTAAGCATATTTGGTACTGGTTTTTAAATGAGAGATTTGTTTACTCAAAACCTGCAATATGAGAACTTAAATTGACCTACACTGCTATATTATATGGAATATTACAGAAATTAATGATGAAAAATTTTCACACTTGCTACAATTATTTACTACATTTTATAGGAAATAGTTAAATTTTAAGCTTTGGAACATGTTGACATGTAGCAAATTCAGTCTTTAGAGAGTTTGTGATTTTTGAATTCATAGCATACAGTTCCTGCTATGTACTTACAGTGTAGCTTAATATGCAATTGAATGTGCATTTACTTTTTTTAACTTATAAAGATATATTTTGTTTCCTCATTGATACTTTTTTTTCATGATGATAGTAGTCTGAACATACAGAACTGAATTTCAATTTGTTCTAACTTTATTTGGGACCCCAACTTCCTTTAGAACTAGAAAAACTTGATTTTTCTTTTGAGAACAGTTACTTCATTTTGGAAAGGAAAAGAAACATAATCTTCACTTGAAATATAAATATAAATTTAGAAGTCTTTGCTTGAAATATAAAAATTTTTATAAACAATACTGACTACCTAGTGATTTTTAGGATTTTATTTGCATAGTTTAATTTGTGTGTCTTCTACCACCAAATTTGGTAAAAAAAAAAAATCCCTTAAATATATATAATTGAAAGTCATTCTCATTTCAGATTATTCTTCAAGAAACTGATGTAAGCTTTTCTTATCATGCAGTACTAAATCCTTCTTGAATGGAGCCTATGTTTACGTACATTTATGGTTTTACATAGTTTATAACAAAAAGAGGCATGAGTTCGTGATCAGGAAACAAGGTTTAGTTTCAGTTCTCTTCCAAAAATGAGTTTTGCTTATCTCAGTTTAATTAGATGGAAAAAAAAGAAGAGATATTTGGCTCAAATGATCTTTTGGGGTTATTCCCATTTTCATCCTATCATCTGTGCACAAAGTAATGGCCAGAGATCAGAGGGTGAAATTAAATTAGGTAATATAGAGGAAGTATTTTTACAGACTTCCACTGTAGGAAATATAAGATATGGTAGAGGCAGTGCAAGTGTGAAAACATCTTCAGTTCTAAACTGTTACTTCAAAGCTGCACAACCTTGGATGATTCATTTCCTCTCTTTGAGTTTTAAGCCTTACTGCACTGGCTACCTATTGTCTTCATTAAATGGAAACTCCTTACCCCTCACTGTAAGTTTATAGCCCTGATGAATGTGCACAATATGGCATAGGGCATGAAAGCAACAATATTAATTTTTGGTTTTTTGACACTCAGCCTGGGCCAAAAAATTATTTTTTCTATGACAATTGTTGATGTTTTTATTTCCACATCTGAAAACCTCGGTTCATTCCTATTCTGGGTGCCTGCTTTGTTGTATCTAGTACTCTTACTCACTCCCTCTATGGAGAAGGTCTTTGACTTTTTCCGTGCTGCTTTCTTGCATTTCTTTCTTTGGTTTTCTATTACTGGTCCCTCTTCCTCCGCCTGTCCTTAAACAGTACTTTTTTTTTTATTATTGGTTTTTCAAAACATTACATAGTTCTTGATATATCATATTTCACACTTTGATTCAAGTGGGTTATGAACTCCCATTTTTACCCCATATACAGATTGCAGAATCACATCAGTTACACTTCCATTGATTTACATATTGACATACTCATGTCTGTTGTATTCTGCTGCCTTTCCTATCCTCTGCTATCCCCCCTCCCCTCCCTCCCCTCCCCTCTCCTCTTCTCTCTCTACCCCCTCTACTGTAATTCATTCCGCCCCCTTGTATTATTTTTCCCTTTCCCCTCACTTCCTCTTGTATGTAATTTTGTATAACCCTGAGGGTCTCCTTCCATTTCCATGCAATTTCCCTTCTCTCTCCCTTTCCCTCCCACCTCTCATCCTTGTTTAATGTTGGTCTTCTTCTCGTGCTCTTCTCCCCTAGTCTATTCTTAGTTACTCTCCTTATATCAAAGAAGACATTTGGCCTTTGTTTTTTAGGGCTTGGCTAGCTTCACTTAGCATAATCTGCTCTAATGCCATCCATTTCCCTCCAAATTCTATGACTTTGTCATTTTTTAATGCAGAGTAATACTCCATTGTGTATAAATGCCACATTTTTTTATCCATTCGTCTATTGAAGGGCATCTAGGTTGCTTCCACAGTCTTGCTATTGTGAATTGTGCTGCTATGAACATCAATGTAGCAGAGTCCCTGTAGCATGCTCTTTTAGGTCTTTAGGGAATAGACCGAGAAGGGGAATAGCTGGGTCAAATGGTGGTTCCATTCCCAGCTTTCCAAGAAATCTCCATACTGCTATCCAAATTGGCTGCACCAATTTGCAGTCCCACCAACAATGTACAAGTGTACCCTTTTCCCCACATCCTCACCAGCACTTGTTGTTGTTTGACTTCATAATGGCTGCCAATCTTACTGGAGTGAGATGGTATCTTAGGGTGGTTTTGATTTGCATTTCTCTGACTGCTAGAGATGGTGAGCATTTTTCCATGTACTTGTTGATTGATTGTATGTCCTCCTCTGAGAAGTGTCTGTTCAGGTCCTTGGCCCATTTGTTGATTGGGTTATTTGTTATCTTATTGTCTAATTTTTTGAGTTCTTTGTATATTCTGGTTATTAGGGCTCTATCTGAAGTGTGAGGAGTAAAGATTTGTTCCCATGATGTAGGCTCCCTATTTACCTCTCTTATTGTTTCTTTTGCTGAGAAAAAAACTTTTTAGTTTGAGTAAGTCCCATTTGTTGATTCTAGATGTTAACTCTTGTGCTATGGGTGTCCTATTGAAGAATTTGGAGCCTGACCCCACAGTATGTAGGTCATAGCCAACTTTTTCTTCTATCAGATGCCGTGTCTCTGATTTGATATCAAGCTCCTTGATCCATTTTGAGTTAACTTTTGTGCATGGCGAGAGAAAGGGATTCAGTTTCATTTTGTTGCATATGGATTTCCAGTTTTCCTAGCACCATTTGTTGAAGATGCTATCCTTCCTCCATTGCATGCTTTTAGCCCCTTTATCAAATATAAGAAAGTTGTAGTTTTGTGGGTTGGTTTCTGTGTCCTCTATTCTGTACCATTGGTCCACCCGCCTGTTAAACAGTACTTTTTAATGTTGGCATACTTGTCAGACTGCTTACTCTATCTCCGTGGTCTTATAGTTTCTAGGCTGAGAAGTGAAAGTTCCACTATAACAAGCAATTTCCACAAAAATATACTCAATGAATTTCTTTAACTTTCATGCAAAGATCACCTGTTTGTTGTTGCTGTTATTATTTCATTAGTCAGAAATTTGTTTTTCTTAGAGCTTTCATTTCTGCATAACATGAAATGGAGAGAAGTAGATTTTGCTAATGGCAAGAAGGCAAAATTTTCTTGCTTTAATGTTTATGGCTGTTTTCAGAATTTTGCATGATCAACCTGCCAGAGTCTCCCTGTTTTCAACTTTGTCCTTTTATCATCAGAGACAACAAACAAACAAACAAACCTGGTGCTGTTTTTTTAATGACTAAAATAATTGCACAGTAACCATCAATCAGCAGAGACTGCAGACTCCACACCCCTGCCCTCTCCAGTATGTCAGACTCTAATTCAGCTACTCATTCTCTGTGATTGCATTCTGAAGGCTGTGCAGAAAGAATCATGAGTGTTATGAAAGGGTAAAGGTTTCAAACCAGGAGCTTTCTTAGGGAAATGAAGTCACTCCTCATTCAACAAGTAGGAGTTAAGGTTAAAACTGAACAACTACCAAACCAATCATTTGACACTGAAGACCTAAGAAAAGACTTAAAGAATGGGCTAGGACTTCACTTGCACCATCTTGTTAAAATGAGTAGAAAAGAGAAAAAGAAAAGAAAATGAGATGAACTCTACCAGCTAAGCATAGAAAGTAAGGAAAACAATAAATAAGTTCTCAGAATAGGGGATAGATTGAAGCTCCCAAGATGGGATCTGGATCCTGGGGCAATTTTATGGAGAGCTATAAATGTCAGGATCAGTATTTTAGACCTTGTCCAATAAGTGGTAGGAGCAAAGACCTGATGAAAGTGGTGTTTCATCTGTCAACATGTACAGAATAAATTAGGAAGATAAGACACAGGGGCCTGGATGTCAGTGACTATGTCATTGGAGCCGTGCAAGGTTGCAGTAACAGAGACTCCCACTGGAACCACAGTACAGAAATGGGCAAAACACAATTAATTTTGGACTTAAGATAGTAGAAAGTACTTTTAGGACTTAGTGGCAGGTAATACAAGGAATTATAGAAATAAGAGTCAAAGTAGAACATGATTCTTTAACTCCAATATTTTCAGCTTGAGAATAACTTGATTGGTGAAAATTCTTAGACCTGAAAGTAGAGCCAATTTTGGAAAGTATACTTTTTATATTTTGCATTTGTGGCCATGGCAGGGTAGCCAAGTGGAAAAATCTAAGTATGCATTTAAAAATGCATAAATGTAGCTATAGATAGCAGAAGAAATTTGAGCAACATTTGCATAAAGTAGTTGGATGAAGTCATATGAAAAACTTAGGTCTTTAAGATTTATTATATATTTGAGGAGAAGTGGTTATTTCATTTTACCATTAGTAGATTTCTTTTTCCTCTAGCCTATTCACATGTGTAGGGTCTTTAAACATTCCTTTTATTCTAAATAATTTAACTTAAATGCTTTTGACTTTAAATTACTGTTTCCTTGCTTGCACTGAAAATGACACCATATGAATTAAAATATGACCATTACCATTTCATCTTACTTTACTATTCTGTGGTTCTAAAGATATAAATACTTATTGCATGGATTCTATCAAATTATTTGTCTGGACCAGAGGTTAGTAAATCCAGCCTGCAGTCTGCTATTGTTTTGTCATTAAAGTGTTATTTGAAAACAGCTTCATTCATTTCTTTGCATTTCCTATGGCTGATTTCAAGATACAAGGTAGAGTTGAATAACTACAAGAGACAATACGATCCAGGAAGCCAAAATATTTTTAAAAACTCACCCTTTTCATAAAAAGTAAAGAGTTATCTAAATTCAGAAGCATGTAATAAATGACATAGTCACAACTGTGAATAGTACTCAAGCCATTACTCAATAAGATCAGAAAGTTCCTCGAGTTTATTTTGCCCCTTGGGAAGACGTTTCCAAATTCAGTTCAGCAATAAAGGAACTATTTTACAGTTAAGAGAAAAATGGACTTTAAAAACTGTAAAGGTAGTAAACTGTGTTTTGGATAAAATTGCTTTTTTTTGCAGGGGTTAGGAATAAAATGTTGGCTTTCAGAAAAAAATTAAAATTAAGAAAGAGTGAATGGATAAACCTGAAAATTTGGGGGATATGGAAAACAAGAGAGAAAAATATTCTAGGGTCTCATAATTCTTCTGTGTAGAAGATGATAAATCATATGCAATAACTGGACATCAAATGTTAGTTTACTTACATACAAAGAATGTATAAAAAAGAAAGAACATGTTTCACATAATATGCATACTCAACACAACACACTTATGAGATCATGTTAGAATCAAATCTCTTGAACCTTTCATATTAGTAGGAAAATATAACACTAAATTCTCTATCACCTTACTAATCAAGCATCCCAGGTCTTTTATCCAGTCACTTGTGCTGACTTTTAACCACCTGTTAACAATAAAGTGGCTATTACAGATGAACTTCCATTTTTACTCTTAATACTATTAATAGCATAATTGTCCACTTGTAGGAACTATGTATGGTGACATATTTATAAGATTTTGGGGGCATTCCTAGAGTATCTTTAACAAATAATTAACTGTAATGGCTTACAATCCTAGCACTAATATTCACTATAAGGCAAATTGCTGAGAATCATCTTTAACTAGAAGTAAGTCAGAATATAGGAAGATTTTACACTAATCAACTAAATGCAATCTTGACCAAGTATATATTCTGTGTATGTAAGAACCATCTGAAAAAAAAAATGGTCTATTACATTAAAACACAAAGTACTTTAAAGTAAATTGAGAACTGGGAGTGTAGCTCAGGGTCGAGCACTTGAGGAAGATGTGTTAGATCCTGGGTTCAATATCCAGCACTACAAAAAATGTAAATTATTATGCTTAAAAGTATATATAGCTGAGTGTGACGGCATATACCTGTAATCCCATGGCTCAGGAGGTTGAGGCAGGAAGATCACAAGTTCAAAGCCAGCCTCAGCCACAGCAAGGTGTTAAGCAATTCCATGAGACCCTGTCTCTAAATAAAATACAAAATAGGGCTTGGGATGTGGCTCAGTGGTTAAGTGCCCCTGAGTTCAATTCCTGGTACCTAAGGGGGAAAAAAAGTACATATAAATGTATGTGTTTATTCATGACCAAATTCCTTTACATTTGAAAGGAAAAGCAAAATATTTTATCAATCATTCCCAGAATCACCAATAAGTTTTGCCCAATCTTCACTTAGTCAGATTAGCTACTATACTACATACAGAATATTTTTTAATACATCAAGTGATTCTGTAGTAATCTTTCATAAAATAAATGCTTAAAATATTGTGCTAATAGTTATTTTAATCTGCTCAGGTGGCTATTACAAAATACCATAGACTGGGTGAGTTAAACAACAGAAATTTTTTTCACATTTTTGGAGGCTGAAAGTTCAAAATTAAGATGCCAGCCAATTTCTGAAGGCCTTCTTTCTGGCTTGCACACAGCAGTCTGCTCTCTTTGCCTTTACATGGCAAAAAGAAGGAAAGGAAGAGAAAGTTCTCCTATCACATTTTGAAAGGGCAATAATCTCATCAAGAGACCTCCCCCCACACTCAAACTCAAGACTTCTTCAATACCTGTTACTTCCCAAGGCTCCATCTCCAAATACCATCACTTTGGGGTTAGAGCCTCAACATATGGATTATAGGGTGAGGCAACTCAGTGTATCGAAATAGTGAAGCGTTAAATAAAATTTTAGTATACAAAACTATATATTTGTTAATATTATTTTCTCTTAAAGCTGTAAAAATAGGATCGCATCAGTCCTTAAAATTCAATGCAAACTTCCTGAATATCATTCAATATAATTCATTCTCTCATAGAAGAAGTGTATATTAAATACATGTTATATGCTTCATACTGCTTTCACAGTACTAGGCTCAACCTATTGAGAGAATAAAAATAAACAGCAAGTAATTTAATATGTTACAGTAAGAAATACACTGTAGTGTATATAGATAATAACTACTAAAGAATTGGGAAAAAAAGAAAAAAATTGATAACCACTGATAGGGAATATAGGATAACAAAAGCAAAAAAATAAATAAATAAATAAAAGTAAAAGCTATGTGCTTAGGATTAATGTGCTGACCTGTTTTCTCAGGGTGCCTCTGAGTGTGTTAAAGGCAAAACCACATTCTGGAGGATCATGAATATCAAGAGGATGAGGAGGATTAAAAATAGAAGTAGTGAGTATTTTAGCAAAGTCTTGGGTACTGTAATCCAGCAAATTTTGTCAAATGCCATAAGAACTAAAGGAGAGAGGAAAAATAGATTTTAAAGAAAGAATTAATAGGATTTGACAATTTTAAAACTTGCTTCATACTATTCAAGTTGCTAGTGTATAACTTTGTCTTTCTCTGTTCACATTTATTTGTCTTTCTCTGTTTACATTTCCCATTTGTTCAGATGGTATTTAGAAAGTTAAATTATTGCTTGGTCAGTGATTAAATATCATTGAATCCATAATAACATTGCATCTACATTAAATATAAAATATAATTATACTCATAATAAAAACAATTTGGGCAGCCCAACCCAAGTGCTGGTCTCTTGCCTTCCTCCTCTGACTCCATGAGATTCACCACATGTTCTTCCACCTTCTCCACCAACCACCAGTTGCTGGGCTCTTTCCAGTCAAGTCACCTAGCCATCAGGGAATCAGTCAGTAGTACAGCCAATGTCTAAGCAGGCACAAGATCTTGGGCTTCCCGATCTCCTTCTTCTGCTCCAATAGCTTCCAGGGCAGATAGGACCTGGGGATCTGGCTGCAGAGATAGCTTGGGACATGGTGGGAATGAGTCATCTACCGCAAAAAGGAGACCATTCAAGAACTGAATGACTGTCTGCTCTGCTACCTGAACAGAGTAGGGAGACCAGAAACTGATAATAGGAGGCAGAAGAGTAAAATCCAGGAACACCTGCAGAAAGAGGAACTGCAAATCAGAGACTGGGGATGTTCCTTCAAGACTATCAAAGGGCTTAAAGCTCAGATCTTTGCAAATTCTGTGGACAGTGACTCCTTCATTCTAAGGCCTGATGATGCCTATCTTTCTGCTGATGACTTTACAGTCAAGTCAGACTGGTGTTGGATAAGAGGTGTTCCCCAAATTTCCTGTGTTAATTCAAGAATATTCAAAGGTGAAATGATTTGGATTGTGAGTACTATAACCTAATCAGTCCATTCTAGTTTCACTGGACTGATTGGTGGTAACTTAGGCAGGTGGCACGTGGCTGGAGGAGGTGGATCACTGCAGGTATGACCTAGAAGGATACATCTTCCTCATGGTCCCTTCCTCCACTCTCTACTTCCCTGTTGCCATGAGGGGAGCAGCTTCCCTCTGCCACACCTTTCCTTGATGATGTTCTACTTCACTTTGGGCCTAGAGCAATGGAGTCTGCTGTTCGTGAACTGAGACCTCTGATACCATGAACCAAAATAAACTTTTCTTGTCACGTGTTTTGGTCACAGCAACATAAAAAAGCTAACTACAACAACTGATCACTCACTAGTCTGCACAGAGTGACATTTGTGGCCCCTACAGAGTCATTAATGACATCAATATCACTCAGCTACAGCTGGAAACAGGAATAGAAGCTCTCAAGGAAGAGCTGCTGTTCATGAAGAAGAACCATGAGGAGAAAGGCAAAAGCTCAGAACCCCAGTCTGACAGCTCCTGGTTGATTGTGAAGATTGATGTCCCTAAATATCATGACCTGGTAGACAGTATCATGGTAGACATCAGGGGTTCAGTATGATGAGCTGGCTCATATGATCCAAGGTAATTTGGACAAGTATTAGCCCCAGAAGATTGAAGAGAGCACCATAGTGGTCAGGTCGTCATCTTCCTAGACTGGAGCTGCCAAGGTAATGTTCATAGAGCTAGGGAACATAGCCTTGGTCCTTGGAGATCAACCTGGACTGTGGGTAAAATCTAAAGGCCAGCTTGGAGCATAGCCTAAGAAACATGGAGGCCTACTACTCCATGAAGAAGGAGCAGTTCAGTGGATCCTGATGCACTGGAGTCAGAGCTTGCAAAAACCAGGTCTGAAGATTAAAAGGCCCAAGATTAAAAGACCCTGTTGAACATCAAAGTCAAGTTATAGGCTGAGATGACCACCTACTGCTGTATGCTGAAGGGCTAAAAAGACCTCAGTCTCAATAACACCCTGGATAGCAGCACCTCCATGGGAACCTCCCAAAAGATCACCACCACCAATGTTTTTCCTCTCATTTTCTCTTGATATTAGCATCCCAGTTGACTTGGAAAATTTGATTTTCTTTTGTATCTAAGAGTCTTGTCATAAAATGTAATTAGCATTTGCCATTTTTTAAATAGTAGGTCACAAAACGAGACTGGCACACACTGTGTTTCCAATAGTTTCAGGAGGTTTCATAAGTGATGCTACAGTTAGTTAAGCCTTCCCAGATCCTACTGCAGTCTAGCCAACCTTGATGTGAGCTTCTCCTCTGGGGGCTGGTTGATATTTCCTAGTAAGTTCACAGACTAGCATTTTCAAGTACATGCTGGGAATCAATGAGACGGGGGTCCTTGGTAACTATTTAAGAACAATCAGAAAGAAAAGTACCTTTGTTTTTTGTTTGTTTGTTTGTTTCCATTCTGCAAGCATTATATTCACAAACTGTAATTAGGAAGTATAATTTGACAAACTTTTCAGTGAAAATCTCTTTTGCACAAAAGAGACCTGATCATTACATCAACCTAGTAAACAAGTGGAGCCCTCTTTTTTTATTTATAGATCTGGTCTTATTTCTAGGCACAATTAGGTCTCCAGGTAACCAGCTCCCATTCACATGAAGCTTTTTCTTTTTATTTCTACATGATTCATTCTGACTATTGTCATTTTTTAAATAAAACTATGGGAAAAAATCTCTCACCTAATCACCCAATCAGCAGAATATATTATATCTCTAATGCTACCTAGACACTACTGGGGTGGGATAAAACGTGCTCATATTGCTCAATTTAATAAATAAGGTCTCAGAGCTCCTTGAACTCCTTGTTACAGATAATCCAGCAGCTTTCACTGCCCTAGGATAGTGATTCTTTTCCTGTTTCCTATAATGAACTTTTATGTGTATATTTTAGATCTAAAAATTTATATCCCTCTGATTATTACAATGAATGTACAGCATGGTCTTATATGCTGAAGAGTGATCCATTGACCAATAGATGTTTCCTTTTTTTTGTGCAATGTGAATAATAAAGGCGTTTTATTCCTCTTCAAGAATATGAAGATAAGCAGCTACATTCTGAATTCTATTACATTTACTTCAGAGTTATATGAGTAGTCTTCCATTTACATACTCACATGTGTAATAAAGAAATCCATCTCATTAGTTCAAATAGGATTATCTATTCATACTATGAAATTTTATTATTTTCTTCTTTTAAAAATTTATATTTTCTTTATGTTTATAAACCCATTCTGGAATTTCTATACATATTATACTCATTATTCTTTTTTAATTTAAATTCATGGGAAGTTTTAAAAATACACAAGATTAGGGAGACTAATATGAATGCTAGTAATGCAGTTATCATTTATTCAGCTTCAATAGTTTTCAACATATTGCCATTCTTGATTATCTGCCATTTCCTACACACCTAAAAAGAATTTTGCTGAAGTATTTTAAAGTCACTTCAGACAGGATATATTTCACACATAAACACTTTATTCTTTCTTATAACAATTGTATTCTTATCACAACAAACAAAATTAACAACTATTCATATCATCCCACGATTAGGCCATGTTTAATTCTCCCTCTCTGTCTCAAAAGTGTCTACATACAATGAACATGTTCAAATTAGGATCCAAAAATTGTCTCCAAATTGCATTTTTCTAGTTTTACTTTTTATTTTTTTGGAGTCACTTTTAATCTAATAGCCTTTTGAGCTCTCTTTTTTGTAGCACTTACTTGCTGAAGAAACTCTCTTTCTTATTTCTTGGTAACTTTTCCTCAGAATTGATGGGCAAAGCTTACCCAACTTGATTCATATGCAACCCACAAGTTAGTCACATTGATGTCTCCCATGTTTTTAACCTGCTGGGTGCAAATTGTCCCCTGACAAGTAAAAATTGTTGTGCCTTATATAAATGAAATAAAATTATAAATGAAATATATGTATATAATGAAGATAGAGTTAAATATAGAATTTTACTTTAAAATGATTATATTGATATTTGCTGATCTCCCACTAAAAGCTTTCATGTACATTATCCATAGGATAGCATGATCTTTGGCACATCTTCCTAACAAGGCTCAAAGGAGAATTTATACATGAGATACACACACTCCACCTGCAAATGCAGATAAAATTTTGTGGGTAGCTATAGCTTTCTGGTGTATGGCTTTTTGGAAACTGTGCTTAGTATGATCCATCTTTTCCACAATTAAAACCACCCTGTTTTCAATGTCTTAAAAATGGTTTTAAGATTTATAAAGTTGAGAGACCAGATGGCTCTCTTTCCAAACATTTATATTTTCCTTATCCAATAGCAGGAAGTTCTTTCAGATTTTATTTCTGTGTTTGGATTGTTGTGTTTCCTCTGAGTTAGAATGCAAACAAATTGAGATGTATGATAAATTTTCAATATATTGTTCAAATGGTGCTGTTGCTACTTGTTTGGATAACATTGTATGAGTAATTCATTCCAAAAGTACACTGTCAAGAATCTGAGATAAGAAGAGTGGAGTGCTGAGTGGGTGTCTAAGAACAGGCATGGGAATTTTACACATATTTTTCTTTTCAAATACCTGAAATATTTAAGGCATATGGGGAAATAAACTATTTATTTAAATAGTTCTGTGCAAAATAACTGTTTCCATAATTGTATTTGTAGTGGTATTGTTTTATTTTGTTTTCTGGGGTTTTTTTTTTTGTGTGTGTATGTAACTTAGTATGATGATAAGTGGAGCAATTCTGAAATATAATTGTGAGATCCTTAATGGAGAACCTAAGAAAATTTCATTTAATTTCTCAAAAGATTTACATTAGGGTTTGTTTCAAGGAGCCAGATTGATAAGTAGATAAAAGTAGCTTCATTTCAAATAATCCAAATTTAGTTTTGTAATGTTTAATTTTCTTTTAGTTGTGTAACCCTCACAGCTTAAGATATGAATATGGTAAAATCTCTTATTTTCTAAATTAACCATTTCTGGAGGCTCCACGTATCCTGGCTAGTAAAATGTCTAATATCTACCTCTTTGTCAGTCCTTCCTTTTGAGCATCCTTGGGCCAGCTTTCCCCAAGAACCATGAGAATTTACCAAGTTTAGAGTGTGTAAGTGGTCAGTCCTCTTCCAAGTAACAGGTGTAGAGAGACCTGCAAACTCACGTCGATTGGTTAATATACTACATAGGGTAGCAATCCTTCCAACTAGATGGATGCTGTTTATGATCAGTTCCTGTTCAAGTTCCCATCATGTTCTCTTATTGAAATCTAAGTCAGAGGTCTCTTAGTCCATACCTAGATGCCATTGTTTCCCAAAGCTTGGCATAGTGTAAGAAGGATTAGGTACAATTTGTGAGATTCTCTTTGTGATACTTACTGTTTTTTCCTTGTCACCTAAACTTCATAAAGCTCACTGTTTCCACTTGACCAAGTTTTACTGTATTTAAAATTCAAAGACTCCTGTTCTTAATTGGCTATACCAAATTTGGGTATAAAAATGAAATGACATCTAAAAAATAGGAGAGTATTCACTAATGTTGGCACAATGAAGAAGGGTCTTTTATGTAACTTCCTGCAATCATTGTATTAAGTTTTACTAAATAAACAGAGAACATAATTGTTAGTTATGTCCCTTTACACGCCCCATTACACAGCCCTGCACTAACAGATGTTAAGTTTTAGTTCACAGATAAAGACAATGTTGTCTAAGCTGGAGCCCTCTGAGTCCTAACTGTAATTTAGGATCAAAATGTAGGCTTCTCCCCTTAATTTCATGATGATGAAGTCCTGAGCAAGGATAAATCAGCCCAGCTTTAGCCTAGACCATAAACTTGAGAAATCCATTTAATTCATCTAAACTAGGCCATTTAAGGTAACTCAATGAGGATTAAAAATTTAGGACTAAAGTTTAAATGGTTCATCTGCTTTCTCAGTAAATGAATGAATTATTTTTAAAACCAATGTGAGAAATGACAGAGGAGAAACAGGACTGAAAGCATTGCTTGCTGTTTTTCTTTATGACTTTTATTACCTTAATATTATATCCATGTTCAGTAAGTAATAAAATTGTTTCTTGTTTTAAGTAATTCACTAGAATAATACCTTTGAATAAATAATTTATGAATTTAAATCATTTGATAATCTTAGTGTACATAACTGTGGAAATGCTGATAATGATATGATAAAGTATGATCGTTAAAAGTTTCCTTTTTCATTTCTAGTTTCCATTTTAATTTCTTCCATTAACTACATCAGAACCTCCTAGTAAATTTACAGTATACATAAAAACAAAAACATGCTTTCTATGAGTTTCAAGACAAGTTGCATAAGTACTCCCTCCGCACCTCAAACTATCAACCAATTTGTTGCTAAGACCTTTCTATTTAGAAATTCTAGATTGCTCAATGTTATAAAATAATTTAAAGGTAACTGGTTTCTCCCAGCACCTTTTGAATACCCTAAGTCCAACATAAACTGTGATCAGAATGCATATATGAAAAGTCTCCTAAAAAAATTCATTTCTTTATACCCCACATGTGACAGAAATTAAAATCTTTAACAGAATCTAGTAAAAGCTGCTAAATGCTCTGTGTGTTTTTTCCTGTGTATATGTGTGGGTGTGGGTGTGGTATGTGCTTTTTTGTGCCACAAAAACCCAGAAGGTTATTTGCTATTTTAAAAAACTTACAATCAATATTATGTGTACTGTGATTATTAGAAACACTGCTACCAGATTTCTACTGTAGTAGGGAATTAAAAGGATTCCTCTGACAGAGCAAATGTGAATTTCTGAATTATAGAGTAATTAGAACTATGCTTTTCATTCAGCTATTACTTGTCGAAAGCAAGATGGAGGACAGGCTGGCATCCATGACTGCCTCCGGTATGCAGGCCCTGTGCCAGCCCTCACACAAGCTTGCCAGATCCCCTGCCAAGATGACTGTCAATTTACCAGCTGGTCCAAGTTTTCTTCATGCAATGGAGACTGTGGTGCAGTTAGGACCAGAAAGCGTACTATTGTTGGTAAGAAAAATTAGGATGCCTAAACCAATCTTGTCAAGGTAGAAAAACACAATAGAAGTCAGACCAAGAGAGCTTTGACAATGTATCTGAAAACTGCAACTGTCTCTTGTTGCTGTTCCTACACCAAATATGTCAGTGGACTTGGGTGTGTATTTTAATGTAAGTTGGCAGTAATCGAAGCATTATGTCATTTTAATAGAAAGAATAAGCAACCTGACTGACTCCCTATTCAAATTGACTGTGCAATACATGATAGATTATTTTTTAGCTTAAACATACACTTGCAGTGAATTGCCTAGAAATTGCAAAGTGCTTGGAGCAAGGAAGAAAGGTCGCTTCTTCATTTTCTTAACCCAGCCTCACTGTCATAGGTTCAGGTTATCCATCATCTCCTAGAAGGAGAAATATGACATTAATTCTGTATCTGAAACTCCATCTAAAAAGAGAGTCACAATGACAAAAGTCAGTAATGTACCAAGCAACACAGGAACCCTCACACTGAACTGAAGACTAACACATTGCAAAAACTGTCAGTAGCAAAAGACAGCAGAAAATATTGGTGGTAATAGACCATTCAGAATGTTTAAATTATTAAAACAACCACCTGTAAAATGGAGTCCATTGAAAATAACATAAGAAAACTTAAAGTTTAAGTTAGAGATAGGTGTAGGTAATTAATTATATACAAGAGAATATATTATTTAATATAATAAAATAGTTTGTGATATAACAAAAATAATTAACTAGATATATTTTCAGGCATATATATAATTTGTACTCAAGAAGAATTTATATAATTTTAAGAAGGAATTTACTCAAAACTTTTCAAATATTTTATTCTAATATTAAATATCTTCATTTTTAATATTATTTATATTTCCTACATTAATCACCACCTATGTGAAAATTATTACTATTCAGAAATTCTGAAAAATACAATGCATAGATGGAGACATATAGCCCATAAATCTTTTCTGAATTTTAATCCTATGTAACTACACTATTTGCAGTTACCAAGGAAGTGACTGTCTCTGGCTCATATTTCTGCGTATGTGAGGTTTTTGCAATCACCTCAAATTCCCCAATCAGTGGAAATAATTTTTTTCATTTTAGAGGATTTTATTCATTTTGGAGAGTTTAAAATTCAACACAGTAAGTAGTCCCTTATACAAAATGGGCCATTTTTAAATGAGAATATAAGAAAATTTTTTACTATGCAAAGCACACAACACCAGCAAAAATCTGCATAGGAAGCACTTTGGAGTGAGAAAATAGTTTTATTTATAGGCTAGTAATGGGTATTGTTAAATCAGAGAAAGGAAGTTTAGAAGAGTAGAAAATTTAGGGATGTTTTAAATTAATAATGCTATTTTCCAACTTAAATTGTCAAATGTTTCTCTTCCACAGGAAAAAGTAAAAAGAAAGAAAAATGTAAAAATTCCCATTTGTACCCCCTGATTGAGACTCAGTATTGTCCTTGTGACAAATACAATGCACAGCCTGTAGGGAACTGGTCAGACTGCATTTTACCAGAAGGGAAAGTGGAAGTGTTACTGGGAATGAAAATACAAGGAGACATCAAGGAATGTGGACAAGGATATCGTTACCAAGCAATGGCATGCTACGATCAAAATGGAAGGCTAGTGGAAACATCCAGATGTAACAGCCATGGTAATGCAATTTTTCTTCAGTTTTCATATTTGCTGTCTTTGGGAGTAGAAGTAAAATGCATACGTATGGTACTAAAGCTTTTCGGGAGTGTGTTCTAAACTGAACACAGTGGAGCACCACATGATGTTTCACTTATATCTAACAGGACACTTGGTGGCATCGTCTAATTGTCCAAAGCCAAGAAGCCTGATGGGGCCCATATCCTTAAAAGAATAGGCACAAATGGTTCCAGAAACCTCTTGGAGCTTTTCAAGAGCCTCTTCACTCAGTAGACCCAACAGTCCCCAATGGTCTGTGTACAGAAAGGATTTAAAGAGGAAGTAATGTTTGAATTCAAATTGAGATTAAAGTTTTAAAGGAGACAGACTTTTAACAACCAAACTGGCAAGCTTTGTAATGTGCCCTAAGTGTCATTAAGTAGCAGAGAGGAGAGGTGGAAAATAGTAATTGGTGAAAACTCAAAACATCTGTTTATTGTCCATCAAGCTGAGATTAGCAAAAAATAAAACCACAACAACAGAACACAGGAAAATGTACACAGTCCTAGAAAACTGGATGCTTTTATTTTCTAAAGCAAAATAGAAAACGAAAATGCACTGATAATTGAGTTGCAAAAAGTTTGAATCGTGGCCATCTTTGATCAAAGTATATACTGAACTCCTTGAGCTTTTTCCCTTAACATGGGCAGCATTAAACGATATTTGTCCACTATTCTTTTATTTTAATACATCTGTTTTGAATCACACATGTGTTGTAATTGTATTCTCAAGCACTAGTTAATGAACTCCAACCTTTTTGATAGGGATGACCAAAAAAGAATGAGTTAAATGGCTAGGATCTAGGTACACTACCCTCCAGCCTTGCCAAAATAACTTCTGCTATTGGAACAAACTAATGGAACCATCTCACATTTACAAACAATCAAGATACCACGGTGACATATTTATTGGAATCTCAAACCTTTCTTTACAATGTTTTCTAAAAACATTTTCCTTAAAAAAAAATCATAGAGTTCCTATTTCATCAAAGTCTAGAGATGTGAACCTCAAATATTCCATGGTATTGAGAATCTAGATATAGTATTTTTCATGTTAACATATGTGCATTGGAAATTGGAGATTATTCCATTTACTTAGAACAGTAACTACAAAAGAAAAATATTTATTATATACATACTTTGAGAAATGTCTCTAGGAGTAAATGAGTATTTTATTTTCTACCTCAAAAAAACAAAGATACTATGTCTTAGATACCAAGAAAAATATAAATTTCCTTCCTATTTTGAGATTATAAAGTAGAAAATTATAATTACTTATTAAAATGTGAAATTCAAGATCACTTTAAAAATGTGTTTCATTGGAATGCTGCATATAAGTGTTCACTCACATTTAACTTGTTATGCATAGTTAGCCACTGAGATAATAATTTGTTTATAGAATTACCTGTGAACTTCCAGAATAACTTTAATATATTCTCACTTTTATCCTGATCTGCTAATTAGATGCAAGAAAGCTTAAGTAAGTCACATAACAATCTTACTTTTAGGGAAAAAAAAACTTTTAAAATATTCTGTGACTCTCACAAAAAAAAAAATTGGAACACTTATTAAAGAAAAAAAATACAAAATTAATTGAAATTGGCCAAAGACAGAAGACTTCTTCCACTGTCAATTCAAAGCACCAGGAATGAAGTACTGTATTCCAGGGATAGGTATAGATAGAAAAAGATGTGTTCATGATAGCATTGAATATCATGGGACTTGGGAAAGGATATTAGATCCTTAACTAAGTGAACAGTTCCAGTGTAGTTCTTCCATTTGTCCTACATCATTTTTATCCTGCTGAACCTGATCTATGATGAGATATCCAGTGGGATATTTTAGTGTTTACTAGATATTTACTCAAAGTCAAGTCTGCAGCATTGAATCTCTATTGACTAATTTCTTTGGCAATTACTACTTTCCTTAATCATGTTTTCTCAATTCTGATGGTATTTGTAAAATGTTATAATTTTGCCACTCTATCCAAGTCATGCTTGCCATCTCCATGACAACTGCCTTCTCTCTGCCAAATCAGCTTTCAAGATGAGGTGGAAGTGGGCTTTCAAGTGGCCTTGGAGAAGATGTCTCTTCCTCCTCTCCATTTAAACATAAAGTTGATCCCCCTGTGTGCTCAGTACAGTTACACTAATCCCCTATTAAACAGTGGCCTTGGGGCATTTCTGTTTAATCATTGTTGTTCATCTGTGGATCATGTTATCAGTAATTACACAGATAAAACAGTTTGACTGTCACCAATTTAATTATATATTATTTTAGACTGTTTCCCATGTGGTCATTTTTTTTTTTATATCTTCAACTTGGGGCAAGATTTTATTTTAATAGCTTGGACTTTCTCATGATAATAGACTCTGTGCTGAAAGTGATTTAACTACATTCCTAAAAGTCAGATCTTAAGGTATACCTTAGAAGCCATGAAAACCTTCATCCACCCTGATATGTGGTATTAAATATACTTACAGCAAAAATGTCAATATGCACACATCTAATATATATTTATGCATGTGATAATGCATTTGGAGTATTATCTCTACTAAAAACATAATACAAATAATATATATAGCATTTTGGTATGAAATCTTGAAAGGTGTCACTCTAGCAACAGATTTTTAATCACTCATAAACCAAATTAATTACACATTTTCTACTCACCACTAGTGCTCTCTCCTTTTCTTTTTCGTTTCTTTTCTTTATTCTTTCCTTTTCTTTCTTATTTATTTGTTCTCTCTTCTCTCAGTACTTGGAAATGAACCCAGGACACTGAAGATCTAAATTGATTTATTTTCTAGAAGTTTATGCTTTACTGAGTGCCTAATTTCTTAAGTTAATTACCTTAAAAATTTCACAGAACAAACTTTGAATGGGCAAAGTAGAGAGAGGGAAAAGGAGGGTACATGGGAGCAGGAAAGATGGTGAAATGAGAAGGAAATCATTACCCTAGGTACATGTATAACTGCACATAGTGTGATACTACATCATGTACAACCATAGAAATGTAAAGTTGTGCTGCAGTTGTATACAATGAATCAAAATACATTCTGCTGTCATATACACTTAATTAAATTAATTAATTCAAAAAATTTTTCTCAGAATAATAGAATATCTGAACCTCTAAAAATCACATTATTTAACCTTGATATCTTAAAGAATCTCAGAGATAACCTAGCTTATGCAAGAACACATATCCAACATTTCCATTTATGCATAAGTGATAGAATTTTACGCTTAATCCAACTCAGCATTCCAAAATCCCCTATCCTGCTCCATGTTTTACATTTCTATACATACATCACTTTATAACATACTATATAACTTACTTATTATGTGTTTTTTGCTTGTTTTGTTTTTGTTTTTTGTTTTTTTGGTGGTGGTGGTGGTGCTGAGGATTGAACCCAGGGCTTTGTGCATGCTAGGCAAGCACTCTACCAACTGAGCTATTTCCCCAAACCTCTACAATTTATGTTTTTATTTCCCATGTCAGTGCCTATGAGGATATATTAGACTTTTGTATTTACCAATGTATCCTAAGCACCTAGAATAATAAATACCAGTAAATATTTGTAGAATGTATGAATGGATGAAATGCTAGAGAGAATTTATTTTTCCCTACAAAGAGTTGAGCCCTAGTGGGGCTGCATTTTATCCACAGTCAGGTTATGATGCTCTCCTTTTCCATCCCTCCATACCATATTTCTGGGCAATAAACAGATCATTGAGATCACTAAATCTTTTACCAAAAATAAGTACTACATGTGCCAGAAACTTTCTATGTGATACTGATCAAATATTCAGGTTTTTCTTTACATACTAAGTGGGAGAAGAAATATTAGTAGCAGACCTATTCCACTTAATGAGGTCAATAATACCAATTTTAGAAAATCTCTTTGATTCCCATGTAAAGTTTTCTGTTCAGAGTTGCCTGATTCATACAACAGTAGGTTTGGATAATAGATTAACCCATTGGTTCATGTTGATAACCACTATGACAACTTGGATTTTCCCAAACTGGAAAATTACCCAATTTAAAGGGATTGCATTGTGTGTTTGGGATATTTATGTAATTCCACACACTCTCTCTGTGAAAATATGGAATAACTATATTTGATTTATGTGAAAGGGACACGTTGAAGATGAATTAGATAAAAATAGTTGATGCTCCAGTTTCGAGCACTGTGAGCCATATAATTCCTTCTAGACAATTCTCTTCAAACTTACCCTCAGATTTTTTTCTCCTTTGGTATTTCACATCGTCAGTTTAAGCCTTACTGCATAATCAGTAAATATTCTAAGACTGAACTCAATTAGACATGTGATGTTAAATCATTAGTCAGCATCAAGCAAGCACAAAGGTTTATCTCATGAGTTTTCTTCCTGACTCCACATTGTTTAGTATGCATAATTCTCCTGTTGCCTAAAAATAAAATATTGCTGTTGATACCTATCAAATATTTATTAACAGAGGGAGAACATGAGGAATCTCAAGAATTGGCTATTAGATTAAATTATTGTCACCAAATGTTTTCCTAAAGGGCCAGATAACAGACACGTTAGTCTTTGTGGACCAGAAGGTCTTTGTCGCAACTACTCAGTTCTGCATTTGTAGCATGAAAGTGCCGTGGACAATAATATGTGAGCAAATGAGCAGGGTTGTGTTCCAATAAAACTTCATGCACAGAAACAGGCTGCCAGCATAGGCTATCAATATCACAGGGATCAAATCCTTGCTACTAAAGTGTGCTCTGTGGACCAGCAGTATAAAGATCATTGAGAAACTGATGGAAATGCAGCAACACAGCCCCATCTCAGACCTACTGAGTCAGAATCTGAATTTCATCAAGATCCATAGGGGGTTCTCCTGCACATTAAAAAGTTTGAGTGCACTGGATCAAACAGTCACTCACAGTTACTGTAGCTCAGTAGGAACCAGGGGTTTGCACCTGATAGAGACAACATGTGGATTTATTGCCCCTCCTGAGGATGGTGCCTTCCTGGGCCAAACAACAAACACTTTCCTGTAACAGTTCACTTGATTACGAGTCATGGAAACTTTTGATATTTATGAAGATTGATCTTCATACGGTGAAGTCTATTTAGGTATAATTTTGAAAACAGAATAAATCCATAGAAACTTTGGTAGAAAGAATATTGGCAATTTAAAGATTACCCTGAAAGGAAGTGCTGAACTTCAATCCAGGAGGAATAGTTTTAGGGAAAATTTGGAGATTATCTCCTTTATCATAACAAATAGTAGCAAAAGTTTAAAATATTCCAATGTGCTCACATTTTTCTTCCTTCTGTTTTATTAAGCCCATATAATGTATTAAGTACTTATTGTAAAATTGGTTGCAAACACTATGAAAACATCAAAGCTCAATACAGATTTGTCCCTTAGAAAACATTCATATTTTGTCAAAGAAATTCTACTTTAACTGAACTTTAATCAATACAACAATTCCATATTTTACAGCTCAGTATTTTTAAGTATTTTATTATGGTACTTTTCATATATAAAGAGAAAAAAATCTTAAAATTATGAACACAACATAAGTCAATATATCTGTCAAAATATCACAACATACCTGTTAAAATATCAAAGGAGAAAAAGTATCTTCTTCCTTTCTGTTAGAGAAATATGAAAGAGTTCTAGACTTTACCACTGTATTTGTAAACAGAATACAAATTCTATTAAAGTGTTGGGCTTATTTTACTTAGAGATTTCAATAATCATGATCCAGTGCCTCTAAGATGACAGAATGTTCTATTGCCATGTGGATATATGCTGGTATTCAGATGGGCCTAATAATTTTTTAATTATTTACATTTGGTCTGTAATGGTAGTCACAAGTTAAAAGTTCACAATAGTTTATCTTATGTCTGATTAGTGTAAGATTAATTTCTCTGCAACATTAATTTTAATAGACAGTGATTTGTATTGTCTTCCATGTTTTCTCCCTTGACCTGGTATCCTAACAATTGACAATGCAGAGACCTCCTCAACATTAATGAATGACTTTAGCAATTGTTCTTATAAGCATATGCGGGGCTCAACCTATGCCCATTTAAGTCTTATGTTTTTCAGAAAGCCTCACTAGCATCCAAAATTACTTGCATGGATTTGCTTCATAATTTGTACCATAACACTAATAATTAGAAGAAAAAGAAGGCCCTATAAATTTTAGAAATAAAGTATAAATCTTTTAATAAATATTTTCATAAAGATACAGATTTAACATTATTTCCTAATAGCATAAGCAACCTTCATCCTTATTTCACCAGCCTCTCACAGTACCAACACAAATGATGCCGGTATCATGTTTCAGTGACCCTCAAAAACTATTGCTAGGAACTGTGAAGAGCAGCTACTGTCTTCTCAGTCAGGGACTCTAGAACACATGAAGGTGTGGACTTATTTCTATTAGAATTGGTGGGAACAGAAAAGATGCATCATCAAAAATTTAGAAAAGAAATACATTTTGAATGATTAAAAATATTAATATAATGCCCAACTTACAAATCGATTTTAGTTGAAGGTATTAAATTCAAGATAGGTCCGGTAAAAATACTTATGAGCATGAGTAGAGTAGATTCTAAGGATAACCACTTGACTATTCAACTATAATATAACTGAACAAGTTACTTTTTGTAATGGATTCTAGCAGAGATTCTAAAGGCTTAATCTTACAGGTTAATAGAACTAAACTGAAACAAGAAATTGTTCTTTATCATGGTGGCTATTTGAGGAAAAATGCTTAATTAAATCAGAGAGAAAAGGCAATAGAGTCTTATAAACAATTTTGAAAGGGAGTCCTAATTTCTCCCAAAACTTTTTCAGTTGGTAGAATTTATTTAATGTCTAATCCATTTCAAACTTTCAGCTCCTTGTTCCATAGCATGGATATGCAGCTAGTAGTGCGTTGGCAGTTATCATTCACAACCAGGATTTTTTTTTCCCTTTCAAATGTAAAAGAGAGGCAGAGGTGAGGGACTGACTTTTCCTGAGGTAACCAGGCATTCAAAGAGCCAGGTAAAGAAGGAAAGGATGTCTAAGGACACTTAGGTACATAGAGAAAGTAATTGCCTAGGGTCTAATTTAAATCAGTTGTGGGTTCCAGCACTCTTTTCTCACATGGGCTCCCTGAGGGAGCACACTGGATCTGATGAGGGAGAGAGTAGGAAAATTTCCTGCAGCTACCATTCATGTCAGGTGTGACAGAAAAGCGCCTGCCATTATCATTTAGTTCTCTATGCTCTGTCCCTGACACCTCAACTCATCTATCTACTTAATAATGTGGTTTTCAAACTAGGTCCACAAAGCCCCTCAGGCTTCACTGACAAAAATAGTCTCCAATATATCCCATGTACTTATTTGACTTCCTTTTCAGTTTTTTAGGATAAAAGGGTTCCATTGCTTTATATTTAACTGCCAAGAAAAAAATTATTATTTGCAATTACAAACAATTAAAACATAAAAAATTTGTATTTTGTTGTCATCAGCAATCTCTGTGTAATATTTTACTTCCTGCCCTTTCTACAGTCTCTAAGCTCCTGTTCCTTCAAATGTCATGTCATAAAGCTGATTTCAGTGAAATAACTATGAAGGGATCATCTTGCTTATGTCTGTGGTAGTTGTTTCTTTATATATATATATATATATATATAAACACAGAAACACAGAATTGTTCAATATTTATATTGTGCTACAATGTTTTGTGGTTCACAAAGATACAGAATGGCCTATATGAATCCAGACATAGATTCCCAATTTATTAGTAAAACTCTGCAAATCCAAGAATTCTAGAGAAGCTCCATATCACATTAGTTAATTCTTCTCATTCCTAAAATCTGTTATCCTATTTCAGAGTGTCATCAAAATGGTCAAGTAATAAACCAAGTCTTAAGCATAAGAAATATGTTTCGCATAAATGCATGAAGAAGACATTGTATGTAAGACATAAGCTGTATCAGTGGGCTCATCCAGTTCCAACAAATTTGTGTACATTTTAATTTTTTTTAAATGACAGCGGAATGCATTACAATTCTTCTTACACATATACAGCACAATTTTTCATCTCTGGTTATATATAAAGTATGTTGACACCAATTCGTGTCTTCATACATGCACTTTGGATAATGATGTCTATCACATTTCACCATCCTTGCTAATCCCCTGCCCCCTCCCTTCCCTTCTCACCCCTCTGTCCTATCTATAATGTATTTATTCCTCCCATGCTCCCCATTCCCATCCCACTATGAGTCAGCCTCCTTACATCAGAGAAAACATTCGCCATTGGTTTTCTGGGGATTGGTTAACTTCACTTAGCATTATCTTCTCCAACACCAGCATTTTAAAATTTTTAAAGAAAAATTCTCACTTGTACTTGCCAACCGCGTGTATCACATTTCTGAAGAGTTGCTTTGAAAGCCCATATAATCCTTATAGGAAATTTTAGGTACTCTGCATATAAAACAAAATTGACTCCCTTTGGTCTTTTAAATAAACATTTTCTTTAAATTCAAGAAATTTATCTACATTATAACTTTCCCTTCCCTTTGTTAAAGTTCATTTCTTGCTATTAAGTATGAAAAAAATAAAGTCTCTTAAGATTTTGAGGTTTTTGTTTGTTTTTTTTTAATTTTGGTTAATTTTTCATTTTCTTCTATATCTAGAAATGGACACAAAAAGTAACCACTTTTTTTATTTTAAAATCTTAGAATTCTGTATGGTTTAAAACATGAGCCCAATTTTAAATCATTCCAATTATAACCTATCTGGATGATCTATTTCTCACTGGTTCAGCAAGATGCTCTGGAAAAAAATAAAATAATTATGGAAATGCAGCATCTGAGTCATTCTAGACATTCACAGTTCATATCAGGGGAAAAAAAATTTAAAAGGCCAGGTAAAGAAATCTGTTTGACTCAGTTGAACATAGCAGTTGTCTAACTTGCCACAGAACACTTTTTTTAAAATTAAAATTATGTTTAACTCCAATTAGAATCCAACAAACTAATGTTTAAACATCATTTTTGGAAATAGTTTTATGGCAATATTAGATTTTCATTGATTAAAAGAAAGGTGCTGTGCATTGTATCATATTAAAAATAAATAACCTTAATAGTCTTCAAAGTTAACTTATTTCCCAATACTTTCTCTTATAATCTGAAATCCCCATCAAATATATTTCTAGCAGTTTGGGAGGCTGAGGCAGGAGGATCACAAGTTCAAAGCCAGCCTCATCAACTTAGCGAGGACCTAAGCAATTCAGCCTAAGACTCTGTCCCTAGATAAAAAATATTTAAAAAGGGCTGCAGATGTGGTTAAATGACCTGGATGGGTTCAATCCCCAGTACACACACACACACACACACACACACACACACACACACATTTATACATAATATATATATATATATATATATATATATATATATATATATATATATTTCTCGACCACCACCATGATTAATAAAACCCTATTGCTAGAGTGCTACAATGGATTTTTTTTACACTGCTTCTGATTTTTAATTCTGTATTGATTACTTAAATTGGGGGTTGGGAAAGTAATCAAATGCCTTAATCCATAAGGTGGTTGAAAGGTACCTTATCTACACATTCATAATTCCCAAGGTGTGTTATTTGGTTGAATAAGCAAACTATAGATATAAGTTGTGTGTCATATATATATATATAATAAACCTACTTAACCTACTTTACATACCTGAAAGTTCAGTGCATTTCTGACACTAACTACCTATAATATGGGCAAGTTCCATAGGTTAAGGACTCTGTACTTAGGACTGTTCTTACTCAGACATCAGCTGCAAGTTCAGGGATCCCTGAATTTACCTAATCTCTTACAAACTGGCTGATCTGAAATATGAAGCTTCCCTGTTTTCTTTGGGTGAAGTCAGGAGGCATCTCCCTCCCAGCACACTGATGTGTATTAACAAACAGAAAGCTCACATGAGCTTTTGTAACCATAGTTTTTACTGAGGTTTCATTTCAGCATAATTGAATCATTGTCCATGTTGTGGAACTCACTCTCACCCTCACTACAGAGGTCAGTCAGATATCATGGGACTCAGTGCTCCAATCCCTGAATCACATGATTGGAATTTCTGGTGTGACCGGCCTCCTTCCTAAGATTTCTCTTTAGCATAAACTTGCATATGGTATGGCACACCATTAATAACAAAATAGTCCTCTCAGCAAATATCAAGGCTCGGAGGCTACCTTCAGGAACAAAGGTCAGCCAAATTATTCCTACAACAAAATGTTCTAGGTTTTCCTACCAGAAATGACCTTGATATAATAATAATCTCTCTCTCTCTCTCTCTCTCTCTCTCTCTCTCTCTCTCTCTCTCTCACACACACACACACACACACACACACACACACACCATATATGAATCAAAATGTGCCTGGTCATTGGATAGGCTCACAGTATTGAAATGACAATAGTAACAAAATCCTACAAGCGTTCATACTGATGTTGAAATTTTCTGAGAAAATGTACAAGTACTTAGCAGATATGAAAGATGTTTTCATATGTATAAAAACAAATAATCATAAATAAAATTATATTTAAAGTAGCATTTCATTAAAATTATGTAAATTTACCTGAGCATTTTACTCTGATATCACTATCCAATATTGATTCATAACTTTTCATTGAATATATGAGTTGCAGAAAACACTGAAATATTGGAGTTTGGATATATACATAGTTATTTGGTTACCCCAGGTTATCAAATTACCAATTCTTAATGTGTAATTGCCAAAGAATATTCTGTCCAACTGAAAAGTTTTACAAAATGATTTTTTGTAAATTTTTCATACCCATGAGGACCACTGTATATAACAATCTAGTTAAATTGTCTTGTTCCTGGTTGCAGTTATATGCTTATAATATACATTTAAGTCAGAGAGACTTCTGAAGTTGCTTTTGAAATCAGATAGTGTGCCAGACTTACTCATTTACATAGTTGTAAATCAGAACTAACCAATATTGTCCATGTGCTTTCAAAATGAAGTTTTTAATCATAAGCAGCACAATTCACTAATTGTGAAGGTAGTTGGAAAGGTACCTTATCTACACATTCATAATTCAAGTAAGTGATATGAATTCATATATCTCAAAGAAAATACTCCTCTATTTGACATTTTAAACTTGCCCGTGTTATGTATTTGTTTCAACCTGAAACAACAGTCAGAACAGATATAGAATGCAAAAATTATGATCAGAAGTCAGGAGTCTAATTTTCCCAAGTGTCAAATTCAGCATTGAACTGCTAAAAGTTTTAACATCCTCATTGTGAAGTCATTTATTTTATTCCAGCATTCCTCAGAAACCATAAATTGCTATAAGATGCTAGCAGTTTATTCAGCCTTAAAACATTTAAATGTTTCTCTGTCTTTCCATCCCCCATGGTTGTTTGGTGTTAATTGCCCTCAAAAAAAAAAAAAATCTTAGCAGAGAAGGCAGGGGAATGCTTATCTAGCAGTTCATCAGTAGCATTAAGGATTTTAATGGTGCTAGATAAACATGACAGGCAATTATTGAATGTTGTTACACATTGGGAAATAAAAATGGATGCTGAGCAATATACTCTTTTGCTATTTTTGTCTTTATCTTAGCTTCTAATTTGTATCTTTTAACAATTTAATTGAGTTTCATTTGAGAGAGGTTTTCTGAGATATGCTATTGGAAAACCAGACATAAAGTTTTATACCTTCCTCCTTGGTAAAACAATGTGAAGTCATACTTGCTAAATCTCTCTGATGCCATCATAGTTGAGCGACAAAATGGAAAGAAAGAACTCTCGCTCTCTGAGTAGTGGTATGAAAGATCTTGTGATTCGCTTTTCAGTTATAATTATTGAATAATAAAAGATTGGAGGTTTACTTTTGGCAGTCGTTTTAGAGTTTTAAAGGTAGAAAAAATGGGATTCTTCTAGAAATATTTTAATAACTTATTATCATTAACTACTAATATTCTTTTGCCAAATCTACTGATAATATTTTTTAAATGATTGCTATTTTTTTTTTCAGTGTTGGAGATTGAACCTATTGGTGCTCTACCACTGATCTACAGCTCTTTTTTCTTTTCATTATGAGACAGGATCTTGCTAAGTTGCTGAGGCTGGCCTTGAACTTGTGATCCTCCTGCCTCAGACTCCCCAGTAACTGGAATTACAGGCATGTGCCAGTGCACTGAGCATGATTGTGATTTTTTTCTGAAATTCATTGTATATTTACAAATATCTTAAAATTATATGATCACAGAATCTCATTGATTCGGCAATGACTTTAGACATTTTTACAGTTTGATTCCACTTATTTAGCTATTAAAATTAAGACAAATTTTACTGGCCCAAACAGGAATTGTTTTTTAAGCATCTCATACTATTTTAAAGAAATTTTTTTTTACTGGCTCTGGTGTAGAATAAAGGAAATAGTACTTGAAATTAATTTCAACTAAAAATATTTGGGAGTGGGGATTTATTTTGCAATCTCAAAACACAACTAAAGTCAAAGTATGATCCTTTTTTAGTGCATTAGAGCTATTGGGATTCATTTTAACATGTTTATAAGTGTATATGACATAGTTTTCTCCTCCATCCCCACTACTACTCTCTTCCCTCCCCTGCTCCCTTCCCCTGATCCTCTGCCTCTACTGATCTTCCTTTTGTTAGGTATTGAAAAATACCTATGATTCTTAAAATTTTAGTGAACATTATTGTAAAGTATTCCTTCAATTCTTTGTTGGACTCTCCTCTAGATCACTACCAATACTTCATAGCCTTCTTCAATATCAGAAGTACATTCAAAACTCAACATTGGCATCTTCTTTCTGTCTTCAGTATTTCACAGCTGATAAAACCCAACAGGCATGTCTACCCTCAGGAGATTATTTGGGACTAATCCCCTCTTAAAAAACTCTTTCATTACAATCAGATTTCCATACCAACTTTGTGATCCCATTAAAAATATTTAATACTTTCTTACAATAAGATGATTAATATACATACCCTCTGACACATTAGTTCCTCTCTTAAGAATACTCAGAAAAAAAAATGCATTCTTACTTTTACCAAAAGTTGTGTTCCAGAATGTTCATAGCATCACTATAAACAATAGCCCCTTAGTTAAAACCGCCTAAATACTCACCAATAATAGAATGAATAAATGCACCATAGCATTTTCACACAATAGAATGTCGTATAGAATACATGATCCTCGAAAGTGCAACAACATGGATGAATCTCGCATCACAAAGAAGAGTGAAAGAAGGCTAGCACAAATGGGTATGCACTCTGTTGTTCTGTTTACATAAATTTAAAAAGTAAAACTATTCTACATTGTGAGAAGTCAGGATATCAGTTGCCCTCCTAAAAAACAAAGGTAGTGATCGGAAATGAACACAATGGACGTTGTTAGATCATTAGTTTCATGACATGCCCAGTGAACTTTATACCAATGAGAGATGCTCTTTTGGTTATAGGGACTATAATAAAAGTTAAAATAGATGATGTATATCATTAACAAAATATGGGAGATAATATAAAGATATGCCACAAATCTATTTCTCTTCCAGATTTTATTTGCTGTCCCTGTGTCTTACAAGAGTATTCCCTAACTTCAGTCCTACACACTCCCACATACTCAAATGAGTACAGGTGAAACTGGTGAACCCAGGAAAGGCTTAATGGACTGTATCATTGTCAATATCTTAGTTGAAACTATACTCTAGTTACCATTGAGGTAATTGGGAAAACATCTACAAAGAACTTTTGTCTTATTAGTGTTTCAATTACATGTGAATCTGCAACTAGCTTGACAAAAAAAATCTTTTTCAATTAAATCAGATCCTATCCTAGATGAACTATATCTGAATGTCTGGGGGTGGTAGAAGCTTATACTTTTGAAGTTTCCTAAGTAATTTATAGTTAGGCAGAATTAGGAAAATTGTAACAGTTGTCTAGCATTTTAAGCACAATTTAAATCCAGGACAAGTTGCTCAAAAGCTTATAGATTAAATTTGGCATTTTGGTTTAAAGGTAGTCTGATTTTCCTACAATTAAAGAAATGCATACTTTTTGCTTGCTTTTTAACTCTATTTAGAATAAAAAGAATAAAATATTTAGGAATGAACTTAATCAAATAAATTTAAGAGTTTATACTACAAAACTACAAAAAAACTCATTGAAAGAAATTAAAGAAAACCAAATGAATAGAAAGAAATTTCATGTACGTGGATTGTTAAGACAATAATGCTCATAAGTTGATTAACAGATTTGAAACAATTGCTATTAAAATCCTAGTTGTATTTCCTTGCAGAAATTTACAAGCTGATTCTAAAATGCACATGAAAATATAAGAGTTTCAAATAACCAAAACTATTTTGACAAAGAATAAAATAGACTCATACTTCCTGTTTCAAAACTTAGCAAAAAGTTACAGTAAAGACAATATGGTGCTGGCATGAGAACAGAGATAGAGATAAATTGAATGAAATATAGAGCCTAAAAATAAAGCCTTATATCTAAAGTCAATTTCCAGCCAGGATGCTAAAGCAATTCAATAGAAAAGGATAAATTTTGAGCAAATGGGACCAAGATAATTCAATAACCTGATAGACTGAGACTGTGTCATGTCATGGTTATAGACATTGTCAATAACCACATACAGAAGAATAAATTTGTCCTTTATCATTATCATATACAAAATTAACTCAAAATGAAATATACCTGAATTAAGGCTAAAATTATAAAGTTGTCACTTCAGAAGTGTAAAACTTTATGACCTTAGATAAGGTAATGGTTTCATAGAAGTGATACCAAAATACAAAGAAAGAAAGCAAAATTAAATTGGTCTTCATTAGCATTTAAATCATTTGTTCTTGGGACTGAAGATGTAGATCAGTGGTAGAGTGCTCACCCAACACGTGCAAGGCCATGGGTTCCATCCCCAGCACCAAACACACACACACACACACACACACACACACACACACACTTTCTAAAAATATTTTTGGCTATAGATGAACATAATATCCTTATTTATTTTTTTATGTGGTGCTGAGAATTGAACCCAGTGTGTCACACATGCTAGGCAAGTGCTCTACCACTGAGCCACAACCCCAGCCTCCCCACCACACACACACACACACACACACACACACACACACACACTTTTGTTCTTCAGCAAGCACTAAAGTAAAAAGGGTTCAGGGTGTATCTCTGTGGTAGAGTGCTTGCCTAGCATGCACAAGGTCCTGGGTTTAAACCCCATAACTGAATATAAAATTAAAATTAGACAGTAAGTTTGACAAGGTTTGGAACACTTACATATTGCTGGTAGAATGTAAATTGGTGCAGTAACTTTAGGAAACTAAAGTTACTTTAGGAAACTTAGTACTTTAAAAATTAAGTACTAAGCTGGGCACAGTGGCATATGCCTGTAACCCCAGTGGCTCGGGAGGCTGAGGCAGGAGGATCAAGAGTTCAAAGCCAGCCTCAGCCAAAGCCAGGCACTAAACAATTGAGTGAAACTCTCTGTCTAAATAAAATACAATACAAGGCTGACGATGTGGCTCAGTGGTTGAGTGCCCCTGAGTTCAATTCCGGATACAAAAAAAAATTAAAGACTGTATAGAACTGCAATATTACTGAGCAATTTCACTCTCGGGGAAATAGAAACTTGTCCCTGTAAACTTTGTACACAAATTTTCATAGCATTATTCTTAATAGAGAAATGTAGAAACAAATTTCCATCAACTGATGAATGGACAAACAAAATATGGTGTATCCATACAATGGGATAGTATTCAATCATAAAAAGAATGAAGCTTTAATAAATCCTACAACAAAGATGAGCTTTGAAGAAAATTAAACTAGGTGAAAGAAGCCAATCACAAAAGAACATACACTGTTTGGTTTGATTTCATTATATGAAATGTCCAGAATAGAAAATTTCATATAGACAGAAAGTAGATTAGAGATCAGCAAGGGACAAGGAAAGGGGAAATAGGAATTAACCGCCAATAAGTACACTGTTTCTTTTTGGGTGAGAAAAATGTTCTAAAATTATATGGTGGTAATGACTATCCAACTCAGTACATATACTAAAAGCCAAAACATGAGCTGATTTTTGTGGTAAATGAATTTTGTCTCAAAAAAAATTAAAGCTATGCAGAGTTCTCTAGTATAACTTATTTATTTTATAATTGTTTTCAAAACCAAATCCCTGCTATTGATGTAAATTGATAAGACAGACTTGTGCCAGGAGTGACCTGTCTCCATAGTCAGAATTATGGAGGAGGAGGGACAATCAGGAACTTGATTCTTAACCAGAGGAATTTTGTTTTTTCTATATATTTGCCTTGAGAACAATAGTAATGATTTGATATTGTGACATGCCAAGTTGATAGTGAAGGATTGTTCAAGAAAAATGTTCCCATTTCCCAAAACAAATCTGTAGACTATTAATTGAACTGACTGTGTTATTTGATGGAATGAGTATTGGACTAGACCCCAGAAAACCTTTCGCATCTCTTACTCTGTGACCTTGAACCTGTCAGTTATCTATCTGCAGTTGTTTTATTTTCTGGTCACTAAATATCCATATACATGCCCAATACATTTCTCAGATTTTTTTTTCAAAAGAACCAAAAGGATATGAGATGTGAAGGTGCTTTGAAATTGACAGCACTGTAAAAATATGAGGCATTATTTATTTAACATCCTTCATTTTTCTTCAGATTTTATTTTCAAAGAAAAGGAAACATAAGGTGCTAAGTTAAATGGTCCTTTTCAGATATTGATTGAGAGGGGGTGGCTCTTCTTCTTGAGGAAGAATGTTGCATGGACTCAAAAACTGACCTTGTGTGACATTAACAGATAGGGTTTTATAGAAAACTGTTTTATGGGCTATTTTCTTTTAATGTACCATTCTGGCAGCCTGAGAGTGATATGGCAGCAGACAGGTTATTGTCAATTAAACAAGAAAGCTGTCAGAAAGTCAGAAATGTTGAAATATGGTGAGCACAAATCCTAAGCAGATCATATGGCATCTGCTCAGCTGTTATTTGAACAGAGTCGCTCCATGTATGTGTCATTTTCCTGCAGGATTTAATTGAGCCCCTAACAATGGAAACATCCCTGCATTTGCATGCTGCTGTCAAATCAAACTTGGACCTTCTAAATGAGCTAGAACCGTGGGTAGTCATGGGAGAGTGGCAAGTGGAGGAGATGGTCTTTATCTCATTTTTCTCCACTCAGGATACATTGAAGAGGCCTGCATCATCCCCTGCCCCTCAGACTGCAAGCTCAGCGAGTGGTCCAACTGGTCCCGCTGCAGTAAGTCTTGTGGCAGTGGGGTGAAGGTTCGTTCTAAATGGCTGCGTGAAAAACCATATAATGGAGGAAGACCTTGCCCCAAACTGGACCATGTCAACCAGGTATTTTCCTATCATCAAGACTGTTGAGATATGTTTTAGATTCACAATGAATGATCTGTCATTTCTCCAAAATGGACAACAGTTAATAGTAGCTCCTGAATAAGAAAACTGATCCATTTAATCTTCAGAATGCCTAAATCAATTACACATACCTTGATAGAATCCCAAGTTAGATATGTTATCTTTGAATTCTCTGGGACTCAGTTCCCTGTAAGTGTACAGATATGGATAAAATTCAGCAGACAGAAGTAATACCTATCTTTGAAATGATGTCAAGGTATTTGAACTGTCATAAAATTATACCTAATTATACCTAACTCGTATGATAATATTGTGCCATCCTTACAGTCTTCCTAGATTCTCAAAATAGACATTGCGATTACAACTGATTAAGTTAAAATTGAAGAAAATATATAGGTGTAGGTCTAAAATTAGGAAAACTATGCTGTTAATCCACTTAAATTTGTTTGACATAAAATAAGTTGAGGGAAGAAATATGAAGATGCACATGCCTGTAATCCCAGCAGCTCATGAGGCTGAGGCAGGAGAATCATGAGTTCAAAACCAGTCTCAGCAAAAGTGAGGTGCTAAGCAATTCAGTGAGACCCTGTCACTAAATAAAATACAAAATAGGACTGGGGATGTGGCTCAGTGGTCTAGTGCCCCTGAGTTCAATCCCCAGTGCCAAATATATATAAAGATGGCTTTGAAGTCACTGTGAATACACTATCAATCTCATTAGTATCCACTTAAAATTTTTTTCGAGTTTTATTAGCATTTGGTTGCACACTTAGTTATCTCCTATCAATATTTATTATCTATACTCTGTTGGAAATAAAAAGTAAACAGGCTAATTGGGGAGTTGTGACTAATTTAATGTAAATTAATGTATCCTATAATTATTATGTTTGATGTACATGTGAATTAAGAAAGAATGAATTTCATACAGTATGCGCTGATGTGTATTTGAATTTAAGTCACAACAAAATTAATCAAGTCCTTAGATATGTGGAAATGTTTCATACAGACATACACTACCTAATTTTAGTTTCCAAACCTATAGCTCAGCAGTATACACACTTTTCTTTCTAAATTAATCTAAATTTGTTCATAACAATAGAATCACACTGAAGATAAAACAGAAAAAAAAACCTTTTGAATAAATAAATAAAGATAAAGATCGTGGAAAATTCAATTCCACAGAAAGTATTCTCAAAGCATCCTGGTTTTTCCCAAGTTGCTGAATATATTCCTTATATTCTCTAGAGGGGATTAAATACTCCACTGCTGCCACCTACTGGTAGTTGAGCTTCCCTGTCATTGGGCATTTTGTATTTCTCAGTAGCTAGAAAATATTTCCAAAGAAGAAAACTGAATTCCATGATTCTAATTATATAGATATGAAATGGAATAATTAAACTTAAATGTTTATAATATAAAAGAATGTTTCCTTACAAGTTGTGAAAACTTGACTTTTCAATAGTAAATCTTAATTTTAATAAATTATCATCCATGGTCTAATAAAGAAATTCTGCACATATTTGTATACATTTCACATTAGAGAGCTTGTATGTGTATGTGCAGCTAGTCAGATCTGCAATTAAAGTAAGTTTGTTCCCCTCAACATTTTCTTTAATAATAAATTTCCAAAGATTCAAGGCCTCATGCAATGTTGTCTTTGCTATGAAAAGTATTTTAGCCTGAAATCCTTTTGCTGTGACTTTTCATCTCTGATGTAATCTGACACAGAATTTAATAGGACATTTGTGTACTTGTTCTCAGCTTACTGGAGGCATATCAAGATTAACAGAAAAAAAATCAAAGCTAAAACAAGAAATAATAGATTTTTGAACATGTGACTTTGAGCACAGATGTTCTACATAAAAAATAGAAACTTCTAGGTATACATGCATTAATAAAATATTTAGGGAAAGTAAAGAATATGCAAAGCTTTTATTAATATTAGAAACTGTATATACTATAGATTCTTTTACTAGATTTATACATTACTAAATAAAAGGCAATCCATTGACTTAAAAATGGTCTCTGAGGGTTGGGGCTGTGTCTCAGCAGTAGTGCACTTGCCTGGCATGTGTGAGGTACTGGGTATGGTTTTCAGCACCACATATAAATAAATAAAATAAAGGTCTATCAACAACTTTTTTAAAAAAAAAGTTTTTAAAAAATGGTCTCTGAGAGCTAAAAAGAAAACAACTTAAAAAAAAAGACAAAGAAATAAAATGGTCTCTAGGGTACCATTCTCCAGTTGAGGAGCAAAATCTTCAAATCTTCATTTCCTGAAAGATAGATGGATTATTGATTAAGACAGATCAATGAATAGATGGGTCTATAGATAGATCAATATGCAGATATTAGTCCATTTATAAGCTGGATCACAAGGTATTTTCAATAACATGTCAGCTCCCTGTGATATGTGTGTTGAGGTTGACTTTGCTTTCTGAGATTTCTTCATCCTGATCATCTAATCCTTTCCTTGGCTGTGTGTCTGCAAGACTCATTTTCACACCTTACTTTTCAGCAATAATAAGTGGTTGGTTTTTCTCTTTTATAGCCTAAGAAAAAAATGTTCTAATCCTTTACCCAAAAAATAAGCTTTTATATATAAACAATCATACTTGAAATTTAGACCATGAGTTACTTTCATGATATACTGATATTTTTACTTTGTTTCTCTCCCTTTTCTTCATTCCTGTTGAATGCTGCTTCTAGGCACAGGTAAGTTAAACTTCTTGGTTCATAACAAAGTACTTTTTAAAAATTCCTGATTTATTTTCCTGCCATTGTCTTTTATGTTTTACCAGAAGGAAATATCATGTTTTTCATTAATTTTCCCCATACCTCTTCCTTTTATATTTCTTAGCATAGCTACCTGTGTTTCCTCATTTTATTGTCAGGGCCTGAGGGGAATTAGGAACAAGCTTCACCTCACTTTGACATAGCAGTGATACCTCTTATTAATGTTCTTGTGCATCTCAGAGAGGGACAAGGTGGAGGTGGGCCAAACATGGGTGGTTAGAGGTTACTCTGAACTGATTTCTATTCACTTCAAAGAAGGACATTAAAATGAAAGCCATTGCCAGGTTCCGTGGTGCACTGTAATCCTAGCAGCTGGGGAGGCTGAGGCAGGAAGATGGTGAATTCAAAGCCAGCCTCAGCAAAAGTGAGGTGCTAAGCAACTCAGTGAGACCCTGTAGCTAAATAAAATACAAAATAGGGCTGGGATGTGGCTTAGTCATCAAGTGCCCCTGAGTTCAATCTCTGGTACCAAAACAAAAGAAAAAAAAAGAAAAAAAATGAAAGCCATCAAAGGATTAAGAAGAACAGCAGGTCCCCTTTAACTTTCCCCTTCCCCAGGAGTTGCAGTGTTTAATATTAGTCCTGTTTTAATATGCACCCAGACATGAATGTGGTGACTTATGGAAGTGACTAGTTTTATTCCAACAATGCATACTTTCTATCCCTATTTAGAATAGATTCACTTCACTCACTTTTAAGTGAGTTTTTAATGCAATAAAATTTGCACAAAAACAGAATACCAAAAGGCTACTTAAATCAATGTTTTCTAGAATTAGGTTCATAAAACATTTATCTGAAGTTTGTGTGTGTGTGTGTGTGTGTGTGTGTGTGTGTAAAATAGGACATAGTGAACTGTCACAGATTATGAAAATATTTTAAAAGGTTTTTCCTTACTGGTTGTATCAGCTTGGTGGCAATGGATTATAGTCCATATATGTTCTTTAGTTATTTCTCTCATTGAGAGAACTATATAATTGGTTCATTGTAGAAAATTTCCTGAAACCAAACATCACCCCCCCCACCCATGGGGCTGAATGTCTTCATGGAACCAGAGCATGGGTAATTTTCTTTGTTCCCTCACTGCTTTGGGCTCTAGCTGTGTATAATATGATCCTGATTATAGACCTTGCTTCCAAATTCTAAAAGATTGAAGATTAGCCTTAAGATGGCTTTATTTTATGTTATCTATCTTTTAATTTAGCTGTCTGTATGAAAAACAAAAAATAAGTGTAACTCTCATTATTGTATGTATTTATCTGAAAAACAAGCTAATATATATATATATATATATATATATATATATATATGGAAAACAAATATTTATATACTCTTTTCATCCAATCATTCATTTTATTTGACAAATCTCATTGAGTGCCTAACATATAAGCAGGCTGAGCTAAGTATTAAAGACACATAAAATTGTGAACAAAACAAATGTTCCAGAAAATTACAATACAGTGGAGGAGGGGTCAGTACAGGAAAATACGTATCGAATCTGGTCCAGTGAGTCAGATCTATACTGACCATGCAATGGAAGAACAGCAATGCAACACAGCCAGCCCTCCCCTTTACCAGAATGCTCATGGAACTCCCTCTGTTTCTATTTCCAAATAATGAACAATAAGAGGGAGGAATGAAAGTTGCTTACCAATGAAATAATGATAGCACTGCTAAGATGATCCTCCTGCTCACCCTTCTTGGATTCCCTGAGGTCAACTGAGAACCATGTGTATTTCAGGTGTATGAGGTTGTCCCATGCCACAGTGACTGCAACCAGTATATATGGGTCACAGAACCATGGAGCGTCTGCAAGGTGACCTTTGTGAATATGCGGGATAACTGTGGAGAGGGTGTGCAAACCCGAAAAGTGAGGTAAGGCTGAACTTGATTGCACAGAGAAGCCAGACTAAGCCATCTCCCAATCTCACATGTGCCTACAATGAGTACTCACACCTCCCCAGTACCTGGATAAAATTGTCTTTTGTTCTTAGTGAGTCTGTGTTCATGGAAAACTTCAAGAGTATCTGCTTCAAGCAGCAGTTCATTATGTTCTCGTTTTCTGACTTAAAAATCATTTCACATTGAGATACACTTGAGGAGAAGCACATTGAAAGCAAGCTGAACTAATGCAGACTTTCAGCCCAAATAACTGTTCTCCTAAATAGATTTCTAAGCACATTTTTTAAAATAATCTGTTTTAAATTATTGCTCTTTTCTATGAAACTAGCTATTTTGAGTACTCTAAAGTCATATAGGGAGCATCTTCCTGTAAGTCCTGGCTTGTATTGCCTCTCATTTGCTCTTCTTTAGCCATGCTGTCCAGTAGGGTGACCACTAGTATCTATTTCAATTTCAATTTAAACTAATGAAAATTAAATAAAGTTTCAAATGCATTTCCTCATTCACACTAGCCATATTTCAAGCACTCAACAGTCTCTTGTGCTTATCTGTTTGATGTACATATATAGAATATGCCTGTCATCATAGAAAGTTCCACTGGGCAATGTCATTCTGTTCTATAGCACCCCACATATCCCTATGTTGAAAAGATCCATTTACATGTCTACTGTATTTATTGAACTCTATGGGGTTCTCCAAGGACTGTCATATTCATAAGAATATGAATACCCTGATATCTAACACACATTTGATATTCATTAACTCTTCTATACAGCATCTGTCATGTGATGGTTAAAGGTTCTAGAATCTTAGGGAACAAGTGTGTGAGGTTTTATCATCTCCATTTTATAGATTATATTCCAAAGTTCTAAGTAACTAACATCCATCTAGTGAAGAGACAGAATTTGAATTCAAACTCAAGTCTTCTGTCACTCTCTTTATATATCTTTCTTCTAACCCTGCTCAGAGAAACACAGTAAAGACAAATTTAAAAAACAAATCCAGAACCTGGCAATACATGTTATGAAGTTCATTCTTACCTATAATTTAACTTTTCATGAATTTGATTGATGTTTCTTCATCTGTTTCAGTAGGAAAGTAGAACAGATGAACATATATATCATAAAACTTTCACATATAAACCAATATGTAACTTGGTTTCTAGTAAATAAGTATCTATTTTATTTTCAAAAGCACATCTGAAATCTCAATTTATGTTTCTCTGAGGAATTTAATAAAGGTTAACTGGAGATGGAGAAGGGGTAGGGAGGTAATTAATAGATAAGGAAATAAGAGGATTCTGTTTTCTATCATTATATTTCCATATTTAAAATTCTATCTCAAAATTTTAAAATATTTTAATGACTACATTTGAATTCTATTGCTTGAATGTGCCACAATTGCTAAAACACTCTTGTTGGCATTTAGACTATATATGTTTTATTTTTTATAAATAAAATCAATTTATATCACCCTATAATACAGAACAAATATTGGGATCAAGTTTTCTAGCATCATTAAGAATTTGATCCAATTGGTTATTTGATAGTAAAACAAACAAAATATATTCAATTACAGAAGAACTGCTGGTCTTTTTTCCCTAAACTACCTGTATATGCTTCACCTCTCTTTGTGTTGCAACATATATTCTCAACATTTCCAAATACTCTTGAAAGAAAGTAACTTTTCAGATCAATTTGTTTTTTGAGTAAACATCTCTGATGCAAATAGGGAAGGAGGTCAGTATTGACTGTGATCTCTGATTGTGTTATAATGTTCCTATTTGTTACTGATTGAGTGGTACACCTCCCTAACTTGATCCTCTGTTAATTAAGGTCACAGTGTCCTGCTTAACTGCAAACATGGGTGACATTTCAGTATAGTTGAGTCTATAAAGGAGCAGGTTTAACTGTATCTAGTCTCAGTATTCCTCTTTTAGGATTGAGTGGCTTATCAAGAATGGGTGGTAGAAATGGTTTGCTTTGTAGGAAGGGGTAGTCTTTCAATGACATTTTTTAGATTTTCCAGCACATGATGACAATTAAAAAAATGAATAAATAAATAAGCAAACAAACCAAACAGATTTTGTTACCTTTACTGTTGTGAGCCTCTGGCCCCTCCTTTCATTTCAATCCCTTGGTCCCACATTATGGATTTCTAATACAGTTCACTATTCTCACAATGTTACTCTCATTTAGAAAGTAAGGCTAAGTATTTGAAGAAAATGGATGAATTTAAAATGCCTGCCTTCAACACTCAAAACTTGATTCAAATATTTATTTTGTATTCTAGGGTGATTAAAAAATTGTTGTTACCAAATAAAACAAAATAAAACCTTTATATAGTTTGAGTGCAAACAACAAGGGTGTTTTAGCAATTTTGGAACATTCAAGCAATGGAATTCAAATTTAGTCATTAAAATATATCTGAGAAAAATATTTTATGACATAAGATATTCATAATGTATTGACTTTTCTTAAGTGATACAAACAAATGGTAGGGAAAGTTTGCTCCCACTTTGTGGAATGAAATATATGTTTAAAATAATAGTCCATTGATCCATACATAAATTCTGTTAAAAGTGATAATCTGTGAGTGATGGAATTACAAGAATTTTTATTATTCTGATTTTCCTAAAATGAATATATTTTTATGTGATAAAGAATTAAAGGAGAAGAAAAATCTTTGAAAATGAAGTTTTATGTATATAACTACTAAATGGAGTATTGGACATCTGTTCTTAGCTATGGATCAATAGGTAATTTTACAAGTTAATCCTTGTGCGTTGTGTCAGTACCTACAATGAATTTGTGATCTTTTCTTAGTTTGAATACAGCTTTTGAGCATAGAAATGCCTTGTCTGCCTGTAACCTCTCCAAACACTTTGGAAATTATATTAAAGGAAAACTTTTTCATAGGAAACTAAAATTCTTCCAAAGGGATGTATAATTTGATTTTTTCCAATAATGAAATCATACAAATATCTACCTATACATGTTTTCATATGCTTTTATATTTTTATTCAGTATGCAAAAAAATTGCAGAAGTTGGTGTTTTATGGATATTTTTTAGGATACAAACTCGGTTAAGACATGACCAATGACAGTTTTACAGTCCTTGAATAAACCCCAGAACGAAAGGACATTTCTCTTAAATTTGGCAGCAGTCTATCTAAAAGTGATTCTGCAAAGCAGATTTGTGAAGATGCAATGTTCCTACTGGTTGTAAATCCCTAGGAAAAGTTTGGATTCAAGGTATAATTTGTGATGTAACTCAATGGACAGCTTAACACATTGCAGTGGGCTGAGAGGCTTAAGAGCTCAAGTCTTCCTTTTCGTCTCCTCTGATGCAGTTCTTTTTCCAAACCCATTAATTTGGTTGACCTTTTCCAAGTTATAGATGAGAGAGAACGATTTTCCCTTCCATTACTAAAATGGACAGAGAGATTATTAACTATGTAGAAATGAAGACACATTCCCAAGAGTAAAGAACCCTACATGAATGCTTGCAGTAGAATAAAATGGAATAAAAGATTTGAATTTGTTTTGTTAAAAAGAAAACTAACAATTTAAAAATATATCAAGACACAGGAAGATCCAAATAACCAGATTTAGGGAATTTGTGCTTTTACAATTATAATTGTCCTTTCTCTTCTGGCTTTCTTTTCAGGTTAGCAGCAGATGGGAGGCTAAAATTACTTTTAGAATGACAAAACAAATTGATAAATGCCTCTAGTTATCTTTGAAAACATATCATGAAACCTCTTGTATAGATTTGCCACGTGCCTAGTCCTGCATATAGAATGAGTTCCACCTTCTCTATAGAATCCATTATTTTTATTGATATACCAAAATTGTAACTTCTTCCATATATTTTTTAATTATGCAGAAGTACTACAACATTTGGGGCAGCAGAGATCCTCTTAAGTCTTCAGTTTTGGAGAATGTGACTCATTAGATACAAAACTTCCTGCCCCATGATGATGTCTTCAAGAATCCCATCTGTCCCCTAGGTTAGCCATTATCTAATTGCACTGGTTTCTTCACTTATACATTTTCTTCTAGATGCATGCAGAATACAGCAGATGGCCCTTCTGAACACGTGGAGGATTACCTCTGTGACCCAGAAGAGATGCCTCTGGGTTCCAGAGAGTGCAAATTACCTTGCCCTGAGGACTGTGTAATATCTGAATGGGGTCCGTGGACCCGTTGTGCTTTGGTAAGATGATCCATTATATTATTAAAATAGAATTTGTTTAATCCCTTAACACTAGAGCTTTAAAAATATTAAGAAAACAATAATAACGACAGCATAAAAAAAAAATTGTGTGCCATGTTTACCAAAGCAAGGTGTGTTTTCTTGGCCACTTCACTGTATAACTGTGCTATAAAAGGTCAGCAGTACTTCCTCTTTCACTAAAACAGCTCCACCTCTTGCAAGTCCCTGCTCCTTCTAGACCCAACTTTCTCTCTCAGCACTCCATGCTTTCAGTTTGCTTACAAATGCATAGCCTGTTAAAAGATAAGATGGTGATAATGATTCCTGTTAGTAAAAGGGGAAAAGAATGAAGCTCTTAGAAAGGTAGTTTAATGGTGTCAGTTTACTGCCACTTTTTGCTTTTTGCCCAGTCCATTTTATTTAAATCATAGGAATAATTGTTCACATAATTGGAGTACTACAGCAGTTTTAACACTAAAAAGCAAAAGATCCTGGTAAGAAACTGAGTAGAAAGAAGAAAGCTACATATCAATGAGTCTCTTCCACACACTGAGTCTGTGTCTCTTTGTGTTTGGAAAGCCAGCTGAGAGTTCCAAATCATACAAGCTCCTGGGTTTCAATAGCCATAGGGGCTCTACCATGGTACTCCAGGAGGGGAGTCATTTTAAACTGCATTGGCTACTTAGATAGGAAACCTGGCTTATCCTTGGGTACCTTTGTATAGCTGTATCATTCAAAACTAGCATCAAAACCAAGGGAAAGGTTTTGTGACTCTCACAACCCAATCATTTCTCCTCTGAACCTTCTTACATCAATGTGGAATTAATTTATTGAAATACAGTAATATAGAAAATTATTAGTGCATGATTTTCAAAGAGAAATTGATTTTCCATCTCAGTGTTAAGATTATTCAAGATGCTGATAGATAACCAACTTATACAGCAGCAGCAAACAGTTGACTTCAGTACAGTTAAAGTACAATCAAGAATCAACTCTTTTTTACAAAAGTACACAAATTAATTTCCCCTTTAATTCTTGCTTTAGTTAGCAATTTCACTGCTGTGAATAAAAGACCCAACCAGCACAATTATAGAGGAGGAAAAGTTTATTTGAGGGCTCACAATTTCAGAGGTCTTAGCCTATAAAAGGCTGGTTCCATTCCTTTGGGCTCAAAGTGAGGCAGTACATCATGGCAGAAGAGTGTAGTGGAGGGAAGCAGCTCACATGATGACCAAGAAGAAGAGAGAGAGGTCTCCACTTGCCAGATACAAATATATACCTCTAAGCCATGCCCCCAATTCCTACATCCTCCAGCCACACCCTACCACTTCAGTTACCACTCAGTTAATCCCTATCAGAGAATTAATTAACTGATTGGGTGAAGACTCTCACAACCCAATCATTTTTCCTCTGAACCTTCTTACATTGTCTCACATGTAGAACTTGGACACTGCACATGGACACCGCACATCCAAATCATAACAATTCTATAGCATTAGATATGAAGTTATGCCAAATACCTGGATTACCTGCTACAGTGTCACTGTGTCTATAATTGTGAGGTTCTTATTGTCACAGATCTTATTGAAAAAAGATTCCATTTTACAAAATAGGGAATGTTGAACCTTGACTGCTTCTTAAACTCATTAACAGAGATTCTAACTGCAGGAACACTTGAACTGTTAACTATGTCCATTTGGTTTCTATTTTAAGTGACCAAGTGACCATATGTAAAAGAGAGTTAGCAAAACATGTTATGTTCCTGAGATTATGCCAATAGATGTTTGAAATGAGAATAAAATTCAACTAGTTGAATAGCTGTGTGTCTTGGGTTTTATATTTTTAATGTATCTTGTTCCATCATGAAGGCCTATGTTAAGCAAACACTGATTAACCATTGCCGTCTCTGACAAACTATGTTAGGTATAGAGAATGCATAGGTAAATAAGATGAAGATGTCTTAATGTACACAGGACACACACACACATTGTATACAAACAGTGGTGCTGCCAAATACAATGGGAGCAGAGGAGGAGAAAGCAATTCATTTTGGCCTAAAGCAATCCAAGGAAACTTGTCCTTAGCATCTTCCTATTCTTAGAAATCAAATGTTTTCAGAAGACTGTACCAGTCCGTAGAATTGCAAGCCAGTCTTTATAGAAGCTAAATTGCATTTGTGTGCATGTATATGCATGCGTTAGGAAAACAAAAGCCAATGATTTCTAGATAAAGTTGTCCTTAAAGTATTTCTTCAAGAAGTGTGTGTGTGTGTGTGTGTGTGTGTGTATGTGTGTGTACAGAAATTTATGTGTGTGTATGATATTAGCATTCTGGATTAATAAATGTGAGCATATTCATGTGTTTGGAATATGTTATCAGTATTTGACACATAGAATCTTAAGCATCTTACAGCTAGATGGAACTTCAGAAACGCAACCAAAACTTTCATTTTTACGTGGAAAACTGAAGCATAATGAGATTAACTGATTTGTTCAAGTTAGCCAGTGTCCCAAATGTTCTCATGCCCCAGTGTGCTCCCTAATGTGCTATCTGTCCTGTGCCTGAGAGTTCACCATTCTGAGGAGTCCTGTTGTTCTTTGTAAGCCTTGCAATCAAAGCAGCTTCCGCCAAAGGTCAGCAGATCCCATCAGACAACCTGCTGATGAAGGAAGATCCTGCCCAAATGCTGTGGAGAAGGAAGCCTGCAACCTGAACAAGAACTGCTACCACTATGATTATAATGTAACAGGTACGGGGTAGCCACCTCACCATGGAACAAAAGGCCAAATCCCTCTGCCAACTCAGAGGCATGCCAGTCAGTGTAGGTCATGTCCATCTGTGTGCCTCTTGGATGTCAACTTATCTCCCAGAAATAATTAGTTGTTAAATGATAGAAAGATGTATCTGTTTTATTTTTTAGTAGGCATTAAGATATAGAGAATAAAAATATCACATAGACCTTGGCCCATAAAGTAGGTTGTGAATATTCTAAGCCATCTTATTTAATACATCCCCCCACTGTGGGAAGGTGTAATTAAAAGAAATATTTTTAGCACAGATATCAGATGCATTAAAAGATGTGTTTCTTTTGCAAAAGATGTTTAATTGCTATAATTAACTGCAGCAACAATTCTTGGGGTATGTGGATCATTTATAAACATAATTAGTTTTATATAAAAATGTCATCAGTCTTAACCTGGCCAAAGAATATAAATTAGCATTGTCAAAAAGTAGAGAAATAGATGAATGTTTTTCAGAAAAATAGGCATTATAAATTTCATTTTCCCTCAAATTCATTTAATATCATCAAGACACATATATGCAGAAAATATTTCATTGGTTCATATGATTTGGAACAACATCAAAGCTAATTTTGGAATTTTTCCTGGATAATTTCCACACTGAAATCCTCAAGAAATCTTACCATAACACATAGCTGTCATATTGGCTCTTTGTTTCTTTTGATTTTCATTTTCAATTTCCTTTATAACACAAAGACGATCAAAGTTCTCTGGGACATACATACCATGTTAGCCTGGGGGGGAAAAGTGACAGAATTATTTTTCAATTAATTATAAAATGAGAGAATTAAGCATATATGCCCCAAATGATTTTTTAAATAAATAAGTTTATATTTTAAATTATTCTAAGTATGGACAACAAGTGAAATTGCATAGTGTTTTATATGAATATACCTATACAAAGTACAATCCATTAAAATTATAATGTTGCTAAAATAAAAATAATGCTAAAATTTTAAATGTTATTTGTATTAGGGGAAAAAAAAACAACATTTTTAAGTGACATTGATCAGTAGGCCAAAGGCATTTTTACAACATCAAACCAAACGGCTAGCTATCAAGATTGTCAAGTAGACATCTGCCTTGAAGAATAATCCCCACAGCAATGTGCAACCCCAGCAATTCCATTTGACTCCTGATATGTGCAAAGCTGGGACCCATATGCTCTGCATGTGGCATGATTGATTGTGGAGCTTAGGAGGCAGTTGTGAATTAAGTATGGGATTCAGGTCATCAGAGTTTCATTTGAAATCTGTTTCATGCATAGCCTTCTGTTCTGATGGGCTCCTTTCCTTTCAGACTGGAGTACGTGTCATCTGAGTGAGAAGGCAGTTTGTGGAAATGGCATTAAAACAAGGATGTTGGATTGTGTTCGAAGTGATGGCAAGTCAGTTGACCTGAAATATTGCGAAGAGGTGGGTGGATACTGTGTTTGATCTTTGCACGTAAATTTCTCCCTGATAATTTCAATTCATTTTGAGCCTAGTGACCTGTGCTCCAGGCAGCTCATTGCCAACAGATGTTTATCTGTACTATTCACAAGCTGTTTAGTACCCTCTTGAAAAGAGACAGTATCCAACACTAGTGATTTTCACATATAATTTCCTGGGTTTTGTTCTGTTTGGAGCCCAAAGGTATGCTAATTAGCCTATTCTGAAAGAAATGCTTGGGAAACAATAAGTAATCAAGGTGAATAAAGGCAATTAATCTTAATCAGACTACTCATCATCTTTTGTAATTTGATGTGAATTTTGTGTACTGCCTGGGACACCTGCCAAAATCCATCATTTATTCTCTCTGTTGTTAAACATTGATCCCATGTGGTTTGGCAGCAGATTTTGATATTAGGATCTGATACCCAGCTGTGAGAGTCCAAGTTCTCAGATCTGGATAAGTGAGTTTGAAATTCAAACAAAGAAATGGGGTCTGCTATTACCGTCTTTCAGGTACAGAGAATTTTAACTGTAGGTTCTCTAATTGATGGAAAATAATGTCATCATTGCTAGGGATAACATTCTGAAATGTGAGGAAATAACAGTTGTTGACCTCTCTTAGTCCTGTTGTAATATTTTTTTTCCAATTTCCACACCAAAAAAGCAATCACATTTCTAACAAGTTTGACTCCTCTGCCTCTGAGGTCCTATGGGTCAAGCTCAAGGCAAAACCAGCAGGAGCCTCAGTAGATCTGAGATAGGAGGAACTTGTAACCTCATTAAGATCTCAGCAGACTAGCTCACCACAGAATTCTGTCTGCACTTTATTATAAATCCATAGTAAGTTGTTCCAATTCCCAAGGGGAAAAAATGGATAGAAATACTTGAATCCATTTAATTTCTTTATCATGTGCACCTACCTTAACTTACTTACATCTCTGCCCATGAAGCAGAACTCTCAAATGTGCTGAAACACCAAGCTGTTTAGATACATTTTTTCACATACTCTTACAACAGAACTTGGGCTATTCATACCTTAGATTCAAATAATTTGAATTTCAAATTGAAATCATTTCAGTTTTGATACTAATAATGTAGAAGCATCATAAACATTATAAAAAGAACATTGTTATGAATGAAGATTATTATAGTTAGATAATGGCTGGAGAGCTCTCTGCATTCTACCTCTAGTTGATTAATATGGCCTGTTTTGCAAATGTACCCAGAGATGCCCTCCTGGATCAGAATGTAATATAAAATGAATAGCTCTGACAGATTTTTGAAAACTGAACCCAAATCTCAAAAGACCAATTTTAAACTATTTCATTTGGCTAAAGGATAGAGTGACATCAATAGGATCCTTGTTTTCTAAAGTGAAATACGAGTAAAAATCTATGAAATAACTAATTATTTTAGAGCCAAGATTAAATGAAAATATTATATTTGAATGCTGAAGTGACAATTAGGGAGTTAAAATCCTAACATTCCGCCAAACACTGTCTTCACTGCTCCTCTCTGTGGGAATTAGGTTTAACAGCTTACATCCCATTTTATTCATCCCTGTTGGATGCAGTAGTCTCCAAGAAAAACTGGGCCATTTGTGTGAACAATGGGCAGATTGCCTACCTACTAATTCATGTGCAAACCCTACATTCAGTGCAACAGCAGTGGGTAATGCTTACTGCTTCTCTAATGGCCATAGAGAAAGGTGTTATTACTGCCCAACAAAGAGGAAAATTAGGGTTAAACACACCTAGCATTTATGTGTGTGTATGTGAGATATTTACTCACCTTATACCTAGTAACCAGTTTCTCATTTCCTATTCTTTGAACCCCAGATAGGTTTATTTCAATTTACTTAGGCTTATATGTTTACATAGACAGATGGATAGATGATTGATAGAATGTAGGTAGCTACGTAGTTAAAGAAGAGAATAAAAAGACACAATACTCAGCCATAAAAAAGAATGACTTTTTGACTTTTGCCAGTAAATGGATGCATCTGGAGATTATCATACTAAGTGAAATAAGCCTGTCCCAAAACACCAAAGGTTAAATGTTCTTTCTGATATGCAATAATGCACAGAGGGGAGGGGAATAGAAGTTCAGTGGATGAGACAAAGGGTAATGAAGGAAAGGGAAAGGAATAGGAATAATAAAGATGGTGGAATGAATTGGACATAACTCTCCTAGGTTCATGTAGAGATACACCACCAGTGACTTTCTGAAGCTTAAACTAGGCAATATAGTAAAAGTTTTCATCCCAGACACTCGGCTCTATCAGCTATTTTTAGTGTAAAATATAATAAAAGTGCCTACCAAGGGGAGTAGTACACCAAGCATGGATCTAATCCTTTCTCAGTGTATACTTAGGGTTAAGAGCTAGACTGAAATATAGCATGTTTCAGAAAATTTTCTTTTGCTATCTTCTTTGACTCTTTAAAGTAAAAAAAAATAGAAACATCTCTTTCATGCAGAAATAAAAAAGATCTTGAAAAATTTCAAGAATTAACAATTAAAAAATTGTTATTCTCCTACCAAACTTAAATTTTCCTATTTCAATTCTACTTTTGACTTTAGACTTTTTAAATGTTGGAATATACAGGAGATGAACTTGAAGTTTCTACATTATATTTTTAAAGTAGAATTTGGAAATGATAAGTAACATGCCAATAAATTGTACAATGTTATTATCTGATGAGAGGCTTAACACCAAAATCACTGAATCATGCCAGTTAGTTCATGAGATCAGTTTTAGTAGAGAGAAACTTTATTTGTTTGTTTTTTTTTTTTAAAGTGAATATTAAACATTTAGAATCATAAAGTTCTAAGGACCCTCATTTCTCTTAGGAAAAAGGTAGCTTACTTAAGAATTGACTTTTTTTTTTGTACTGGAAATTGAACTCTAGGGCTGTAAGAATGCTGGATAGATGCTCTACAATTGAGCTATTGGGATCTGAGTCCCAAAACTGATGTTTCATATTATCTCAATACATTATATCATTAGTTATGAATGGCAATTTATCTTTAAAGTATTTTCCTTTTGCTTTTCAGTTTAACATGTACATGTACATGTAAAAATAAAAATAATAATATCCTGAATATATAATTATAGATCTAGATATTGATCATATTCTTGGTTTTTAAATAGAAAGTAATTATGTTTACACTTAATTATTCCTAATTTAGAAAAATTCAACCAATTATGATTAAATGCACTTTTCTTCATTGCTTATTGAAAATGTTCTCACATACATAAAACATAAAATATAGTCATTGGTCCCTTCCATTCATCCTTGACTTCCACTCTCCTGGGTTGAACCATTTTATACTTTTATAGTTTGGATATTTGTCTTCCAGATATCTTGTTGTTCTATTATGAAGCATGCTTGTTCTCCCTTCTCTTCCTCTCCTCCCTTCTCCTTTCTCACTTGCTTCCCCTGCTGACAATAGGCTGTGGCCATGCCTCTGTGTCAGTACAAACGGATCTACCTCTCTTCTTTCAGCTTGCCCTGGAGAAGCACTGGCAGATGAACATATCCTGCATGGTGGAATGCCCTGTGAACTGTCAGCTTTCAGACTGGTCTCCTTGGTCAGAATGTTCTCAAACATGTGGACTCACAGGTTTGTTGGTATGGCAGTTAGCATTAGACTAGTGGTCAAGGTATATAAAAACAAAATGCCCCTCTTGCTTTAAATCATATTACATAATCTTCAGAAAGGTTGGTTTGGTTGTCTTTCTTTTCAAAACATACAAGACTTGCTTGTTCCTAGATCTCAGGGAGAAGCCTGTGGGATACCTTCTCCCAGTAAGGTATTATGCTTGCACAATTCTACATGCCACTCAAGTTGAATTGCTTTGTATTTCTTACAGGAAAAATGATCCGAAGACGAACTGTGACCCAGCCCTTTCAGGGTGATGGAAGACCATGCCCTTCCCTGATGGAACAGTCCAAGCCTTGCCCAGTGAAGCCCTGTTATCGGTGGCAATACGGCCAGTGGTCCCCATGCCAAGTGCAGGTATAAAATCTCAAGAAATTGTATGAAAGTGTGTATTCTTCATCTGCAGAAATTTGGTTTCAGAAGCATTCTTCAGACCTTACAGATTGTAGGTTTCATCTTAATGATATTAGTTACTTTGACATTTTATAATCATTTAAGAACTTTTGATAACCAACACTCCCTGTTCTGTACTTTCAAAATCATGTGGAGACTGATTCATTTTAATGAGAATGTATTTGCCTGTCTTTGGCTGTAAAACAAAATAAATGTTCAGAGTATTGCTTTATAGCTTGTGCCCTGGAAGGCTTCTTCCCTAGGGTTTCAAATGCTTCTCTAAGTATTCATAAATCAAAATCAATGATGCAGAGATGACTATAAAGGATGAGTTCTCTAATGAATTATTTTTCTTTTTGTAATTAGTTCTTTCTCCATTCCAGGAGGCCCAGTGTGGAGAAGGGACCAGAACAAGGAACATTTCTTGTGTAGTGAGCGATGGGTCATCTGATGACTTCGGCAAAGTGGTAGATGAGGAATTCTGTGCTGACATTGAACCCACTGTAGATGGTAGTAAAAAAATGATCCTGGAGGAAACCTGTACCCAGCCTTGCCCAGGTAACAAGAGCAGAACAAAATTCATATTTGGATGGTTTCTTTCCAGGACCAGGGTCAAGACAGGGTTGCATATATGGGATAAGTTAAGATGTGCCAGTAGTATAATTCAATAATACCTAAGAGCCAGACACTGCTGCTGTGGGTGAATTGGGGCAGGCCTCATTCCTGATTGTAGGTGAAGTCCAGTCTTCCATGTGGCTTCTCTTAATACCCCTGTGGAGTTTTAGCAGGGGATGGTGACTAAGGTCTAAGGCCTATGCTTAACAGGGAAAGCATGAAATAAAAGTTGAGAAAATAAGGATTAAACATGTCTATTTGGGATTTACAGGAGGAGAGAATAGAGAGTGAGGGAGAGGCAATGTTGGAAGACAAAATGTCTAATGAAAGATTTAAACCCTCATAATGAAAGCTTATTTTGAGTCCTGGGTGGAATCAACAACAATTCAGACCTCCTCCTTATGCTGTAGTTAAAACATAAAATGCAGAAAAATAGAGAATCAGTAAGGATTCAAAAGAAAAAAAAATGCAGTTTTCTTGATACTGGAAAGCAAAATAAGATTATGGAAGAAAATATTGAATTGCTTCATTCAGATTCAATGTTAGACAATGGTTGCATGATATAAAATGTTGTATAGCAAATAGCATAGTTGTATATTGAATAGCATAGGGAAAAGATGAAAGGCAAGATGAGCTCATTTTTAGGAATTTGGGCTTGATGAAGAGAATTGTTCAGGATATTTTAGGTCAGAATATGCTAGTAAAGCCATCTTTGGGAAAGATATTGAGGCAACAGTTTCTGAACAGAGTAGAAATGAATTACCTATATTTTATTCTCTAATGGAAACTTTTTGTTCTTCTGATTTTCTTATAAGAATATATATTTCTATAAAAAATTTATTCTTTAAAAAATTAAAGTAAGTATTTGGCAAAAAAAAAATAATGGTTGGGCATAAAACATTTTCTATATAAAAAGATAAATTATGGTAATTTTAAAAGAAAACTTATCTTTAAATTTTTTTTAATTGAGGTGGGGTTCCTAAAAACTGGAAACAGTGACAATGTTAGATACTCATCCATTTATTCAATTTACTCATTTTTTAGTAAGTAAATTATTTGAGATGACAGTAATGGTAGTATATTATCACAATGTGATTAACTGAATAAAACTGAACAGGGTAGAAAATGAAATACTCAATACTTAGAACTATGCATTAGACTCTGAGGTCATTCAACTGTTGTAATGATCTTTGCCCACACAAATATTTTCATTTATTTCAGGTTAGAAAATAAAATAATAATTTTGTTTGAGTTACAAAATCTAAAGAGCAACTCCTATTTAATGAACAGAAAATTTCAGTTATTAAAAATAAATAAATTGGGCTGGGGATGTGGCTCAAGCGGTAACGCGCTCGCCTGGCATGCGCAGGGCACTGGGTTCAGTCCTCAGCACCACCTAAAAATAAAATAAAGATGTTGTGTCCACCGAAAACTAAAAAATAAATATTAAAAAAATTCTCTCTCTCTCTCTCTCTCTCTCTCTCTCTCTCTCTCTCTCTCTTTCAAAAAATAAGTAAATAAATAAATTCTAGCAGTCTGCTGTACAACACTGTGCCTGTAGTTAACAATACTATATGATGCCCTTAAATTTGTTTTAAGATAGATGTCATGAAAAATGTTCTCACAGTTAAGAATGGTTAAATAAAGTCTGACTTTATAGAGCATGGCAAGGTGTTGCTTCTTGATATGCCCACACTTGGATATACCTTTTGCTCTTGTAGAAATTCCCCTGTTCCATTTCCTGTCCCTGAAGCTGTCCTTATCTCAACCAAGATCTCACTCACAATCAAACATAATATCATTGTGCTTCACAGAAGACCAAGACTGAGGCTGTGGCTTAGGGTGAGGGCTCTGTAGCAGGGCCACCGACTGAATCTTTGGAGTTCGATGGGCTGGATGACCATATAGTCAACAAAAAGTGGCCAAGGTTGAAAGGTGGAAGTCCTATCAATTCCAAAACCAAAATGTCCAGCATTCGTAATAGGATTATTGTGAAATCTACCTTATCGTGCTGAAATGGCATCTTCACCGGGGTGTGCAACAAGCTGTGGAGACTCACCATGCATTTCCATGGCTTCCCACAGCACAATCACGACTCATTTGACTTTTACATGTCAGGTGTAATTGCAGGTCAGGGAATGCACTTGTGGAGGGAGACAAGCAACATCGGGCTCACAGAGCTCACCTTCTAATGGAAGAAAAAGTTCCTAATAGTGACACAAATAAACATATGATTATAATCTGTGGCAAATTATATGAAAGAAACCTACAGGATCCTATGATAACATAGAACAGAGCAAACATACCATTTTAAATAAAGTAATCACAATCCAGAAGATGACTGCTCTTATACATTGCAATCTGTTCACTCAAAGTCCTTTCTTGCTAGTTTTCTCTAAAGATGGCATTTGAAAGCTAGCACTATGTGAACTATTTAAACAGTATAATACTGAATTAGCAAATATATTTCATGTATTTTGTTGTCATAACTTTGGCAGGTGTATTTTAATTTTATTATTTTATATCAATAATTTCCATGTTCAAAATAGAAAAGTATGTCCAGTAGAAGAGAATGCCTCACTCTCATCTGCTATTATTAAATATTCGGCTCTTGATATGGGTTATTTGGAGATGATAATTACATAATTCAATCTACTGTTAGAACATTTATTGAGGATTTTCTTAAGGTATATTTCCATGTAGTTTGCTGTCTCTAAGATGAAATTATGCTTTATTTATAGAAAGGGTTTTTTTTTTAATTTAAACCTTAGAAGTTTTTCCTGCATAATTAAAAATCAAGTAACCCAAATGTGCATTTCCTAGGGGTATTTCTAAAACGTTCTTAGACTACTTTAAAATTGTTTCTAGTTTCTTTTTCTTTAGCATTTCCAAAATTTACTTGACTTTTTGTCCTTTAGGAGTACTGATAATGTTCTCTAATAAAGATCTACAAGAAATTACTCTTCTGTAATACATTTATCTTTTGGTCAATAATTCATGTATTTTTAGGATTTCTTAATCATGACATAAGAAGTTTTTCCATTAATCAGATCTCCAGGTAACTTTGTTCTAATCTTAGTTACCTATAGTATAATATAAGGAAATATGAAGTAGTCATATTTTATAACTGGAATAATTAAAGTGATATGAAGCCCCTCTGGATTTGTGTCTGTCATAAATAACTGTATATTCTAAAGACTATCACCAAGCCATCATCCTGAAGAATGGATGGGAATATGAGGAAGGCATATTTTATTAAATCTTCCCTATTCCCAAAATGGTAAAATATTTTTAATACATGGATACTATGATTGAGCAATTCCGCTCTTATTTATATGTCCAATAGAAATACATACATTTATACACACACACACATATACACACACACATATATATACACACATACATATGTGTATGTGTTCATCAAAGGCTTTCACTAAAATATTTATGACAGCATTATTTATAATGGGAAAAATTTATGACTCCCCACATGCTAATCTATAGTAGCATGGATATCTAAATCAGGTATATGCACATAATGGAACAAAGTATAGCAGTAACAAAAAATCAAATTAGAACCACATAAATACATGGTTGATCTATAAATGAGTAAAAAAAGCCAAACACAGAAAATAGTACATAATGGCATGACTTTATACATGACATGACAGGCATTCTGAGACTCTGGGAATGCTCTGTTCCTTGATTAATATTGATCACATGCATATGTAATCAATTGTGAAAATTCAGCTATCTGTGCATTCATGATCTCTGATCATTTTGTATATATTACTTATTGTTCTTCAATAGATATTTGAAAAAAGAGGAGGGTAAAACCAATTAAAGACGTAGATCAGAGAAAAGAGTATACATCATTTCCACAGCTATAGCTGCTCAATTTGCTGTCTTGTCTCAACCTCTCTGGGAAGAAGTATAGATAAAATAGTCATAGACTGTTTTAGACTGCTTAGACTGTTTTCAATAATAAACTGTATACCCCTTTGAAATTATTAACACCTAGAAGCCAAGTTCTATGTGTCAGTGATTTAAATAAACCCCTTCATAATGATAATGACAAGAGTGATGGTAGATTTTAACCAAATATTTGTTCTGTTAGGAGATGATCATAATGGTCAAGTTCCTTCAAACCTAGTTTCTATTTTATATCATTAAGCAACAAATAGTTCCATAATAGTCACTCTGAAAATGACAATATTTATACAAACTCAAAATTACATGTAAAGTTACAACTATTAGATGCTTATCCATCTTATAAATATTATATATGACTAGTATACCTACAAACATTGCCATGTGGGGTTAGAATTAAATGATCAAAAAACTTTTAAAAATTAAAACAAATCAAAATGATCATCAGGCGGGCTATTCTTTATATGTGTAAGTGTAAACTATAAACCTGTGTTTTACAGGTGACTGTTACTTGAAGGACTGGTCTCCATGGAGCCTGTGTCAGCTGACCTGTGTGAATGGTGAAGACCTAGGCTTTGGTGGAATACAGGTCCGATCCAGAGCAGTGATTATACAAGAACTGGAGAATCAACATCTGTGCCCAGAGCAGATGTTAGAAACAAAATCATGCGATGGTAAGAGCTGCAATTAATAAAGCCTAATTATTTGAGTTCTGTGTTGATAAGCAAAAGCATAAGATAAGGAGTTTTCTCTTAAGTAAGAAAATTGGCTGTGATTACCCTTAAGACTGAGAAATAAATGAAGAGTAAGATTCTGAATTATAAAGATTTAGAGAAAGGAAAAATCCTGTCTCCCTGATTAATGTGAAATATCATAAAAATTCTTCCCAGATTTAGAGCTAAAGAAGGCTAAGATAATTCAAAGCATATTGTTTGTACACTTATAACAATAATGATCATTCATAAATCTAACATTATCTTTCCATTTACTTAAATCAAATGACAAAATTAAAGAAAAATTATAAATTCATAGCTAAATGAGAGATGTTACTATTTTCTCAGAAATTAATGGATCAAATTGTTGATCAGATGTTAATTTTAATATAATTTGACATAGAATATATAAATACCTATTACTTTATGTGTCTATATATATTTATATATACACAAACAGAATAATTCACTTCATGTTGGCAATACATGACATATTCTGACATATTCAAGAACCACAAAGCATTAAAATATCATTGAAGCAAAAGAATTGTAATCTAGAGGAGAATGCAGTGCTCAACAACCATGTTATTCCTACTTGTGTCCTGAAACAATTTAAAAATATAACAAAAAAGCAAATAGGGTTCAAAATATCATTGTTACATTAAAAGTTGAAGGAGAAAGCTTAGAAGTGTTCTTGGATAAGAACACTCAAAATGAAAAATAAATGAGCAAGATGATATAAACCAAGGATTAGATAAAATTACCTACCCTGTCTCTTTAATCTTCCTAATTTACCAATCAGATAAGAAGCATCTTATCTGATTGGTAAATTAGGGTAAATAGAGAAGTAGAACAAGCTAAGGGCCTACAATAAATTGAACAACTCCCAAGGCAAGAAAAAAAATTGTTTATGCCCAATTACAGTACAATAAAATTAGAAATCAATAACACAACAATTGTACAAGAAATCTCTTCATATACACCCAAAGGTAAAACCTGAAAACCACACTTTTAGGGTATTATATGTCAAACATGTGAGATGCAGCAAAGTACTTAGAGAACTTACAGCCTTAAATGCTGACATAGGAGAAGGAAAAGCTAAAAGTACACAAGGTTTCGTCTCAAGAAGTTTCATTTTTAAAAAGAAAAAAAAGGAAATAAAATTCAACCAACACAAGTACAAATAAAATGAGATACAAAACAAACAAAAAATAATTCACAAATCCAATAGCTTGATTCTGACCAAGTTAACAAAGTAGATCACCTCACAATAAATCAATAAGAAAAAAAAAAGCAAAGTTGATACTACTGCAAATAGAAAAGAGCTTAGAAAATCTTATTCTATAAATAGTTTTTGCTAATGAATGTAAAACTTAAATGAAAATAACTTACAATGTTATAATTTATCAAGAGCAATAAAAAGGCTACACCATGAAATCTATAATTATTAAAAATTTAAATCTATCAAATATATACTTGTATGTATTCACAATCTAAAACTTTAATAGGTTTAATTATAAATTTTATCAAAATATAAAGAAATAGAGAATGTTAACTCTTACTTTTTTGAAATCTAAAGTACATAAAATCAAATCAAGTGGGGAAAACAAGTAAAGTTTCCCTAACTGCCAAGATAGTGTAATTTTTACAGTAAAACCAGTCAATGAAATAAAACTACCTAGTGAAAATAAATTTCTAAATCATAAAATATTAGTTAACCAAATCATAATGTATTTAATAGATAATTAACATCATGACAAATTATAATTAATTCTGTAAATACAAAGATACATAAATATTAGAAACATCTACTAATATAATTCTACTCATTAACAGAAACAAATAGGGTTTTATTTTTTAATGCTTAATGGAAAACTATATAATTCAATAATTTACAATAAAAACTTTTAAACCAAACTTGAACTAGAAGAAAAAATTTTCTACATTCAAGGTAATTTATAAACATTGCAAAACAAGGTCATCTGTAAATAGAAGTGACTGCAGATGTCCTCAATCGCTAGTTCTTGCTATCATGCCAGGAAGATCTCAGACAGGTTACTCAGAGGAGCACACATGAGTTTATTAGAAGGGATAGGAAAAGAGAAAAGGGGAACTCACTCAAGGGAAAGAGTGGGTCCTCTCAGATAGGAGAGGGATGGTGCACCCCTCTGGTCCAATTGTATTGGGGTTTCCAGGGGAGTTTCCAGAAAGTCCTACTCAGGTCTACCTTTTGGCTTTTGACTGACAAGATCACCTCAGACTTCTGAGTTCCCACTATGAATAATGGTCTTACCCCATGGAGGGGAGATTTTACCGTTATAATGGCATGCTGAGGATCCAAGGTAACTCTGGGGTCACTTTGACTCATGCTACCATGATGACCAGTCCTATATGAAACTCATTCTTATAGGTTTTATGGTTAAGGGAATTTAGTAATAATTAATTATTATTATTAATGATAATTATTAATTAATAATGATATTAAATTTTAATATCATTTTAATATTATTATATTATAAATTTTAATATTAAATAATATAATATTAAATTATTCATTAATTATTTGATGATATAATATTAAATAATATATTATAATTTTAATGTTAAATAATGATATTAAATATTAATTAATAATGATAATAATTATTAATAATGATAATATTATCATGGAGTCTTGGAATGTAGTCTGTGTAAAGGTCTCAACATTTTATTTTTCTCCCAGCTCTGCTTTACAGTAACTCATGTTCTTCATATAGACCAGGAGGAGCCTTTGGGGCCTGTTTTTCTTATGCAAATAACAGGTTGTTTGGTGAGGAATGTAGCATATCCTATTGATTAAAGCCACCCAGAGCAGCAGGTAAATTGCTTTTTAAAAGAAAACATGGTAGGGTTCAGCACAGTAGGCCTAATTTATACAATTATCCCTTTAACCTCTTGTTCCCATCACTCATGTCTGTCTGTTACTTATCAATAAATAAGTATTTGGAAATAAGAGAGTTCAGGAACATTATATGTTTTAAAAACAGATATACAAGCTAGGAACAGTGGCACATGTCTGTAATCCCAAGCAGCTCCAGAGGCTGACACAGGAGGATCAGAGTTCAAAGCCAGTCTCAGCAAAAGTGAGGTGCTAAGAAACTCAGTAAGACCCTGTCTCTAAATAAAATACAAAATAGGACTGGGGATGTGGCTCAATGGTTGAGTACCGTTGAGTTCAAACCTCCGTACCCTCTCCCCCAAAAAAATAGATATAGAAATAATTAATCTTTCTTTAATCTATAAGACCCAGTTACAAATTTTAGCCAGAAAAATTATATTAATAATATAAGTAAAACTATAAGTATAAATAAATTAACAAGATGATATAACATATGTATAAAATTATAAAATCTGATTGAAAGGCATAAAGAACTAAAACATTGGTGAAATAGACCATTTTATGGATAAAAAGTTTCAATATCACAACATCAATTTTACATAAATGTACCTATAAATTCCATGCTATTTGAACATATTGTTAGAGTAACCCAATAAATGGATCCTAAAATTAATTTGGAGAGGTTAAAGACTAAAAAGAGCACAGCATTTTATTAAGAAAGGAAAGTAGGAGAAGAGATCAAGGGACTTACATAGCTTATGTCAAGGTTTACTCCAAAGCATTGACAGTTAAACAAAGTGATTGCTTAGAAATAAAACAATCACATTAGTGGAACAGGATAGAGAATCTCAGAAATGGATGTTTACATGTAAGAAAGAGGCAGACTGAAAGTCAATGGAGAAGCAGTGGGTGAATAGTGTTGCCAAAATTTGTTATCCATAAAATATTTTTAAACTATATTTAGCACACATAATATAAAAACTGTATTCCAAATAAATTATAGACCTTTAGATAAAGATCAATGCTGCAAAACATTTAAAGAAAATATGGAAAATATATTTATTAACTCAAAATCAAGAAGGGTTTTTTAAACATAACACTAAAAGCACAGTCAAAATTGAAAAAGATTAAAAATTAAATTGCAATTTAAATCTTCTACATAGTAAAATAGATCATAAACAAGGTAACAGGATGAGCCAAAAATATTTTGAGGCCAATTAATTGAAAGAATTAATGTTTAGGACAGCAATTCTAAAACTTTTGGATCCATAAGAATTTATAGTCTTAAAATTGTTCAGGGTTTCAAAGAGCTTTTCTGTTATTAATCATATAGATAATGTCATCCATGGTTCCTGAGCCAGACTTTGAGAATCACTATTTTAGAATAAAGAATTCCCTTAATTTAATAAGTAAAGACATAGATGTCACTAGATGAAAAAAATAATAATAGCTGCAAGATATAAATAAACAATTTCCATTACAGGAAATCCAAATGCCCCCAAATTTTTTATAACTATTTAGTAGCCTTAGTAATCAAAAAATTTCAATTAAAAATGATAAAATATATTTTCATATGTAAGGGCTAGCAAAAATTTTTAAATATAGTATTATAACTTTTCATGACTATTTACAACAGTAGTAATTATTATCTATTATCTGTGGGTACATAAATGTTCACCCTTTGGAGGAAAAAAAGAACAATATTTAATAAAGTTTCAGCTGTCCATATAGTGATATTCATAAATTTCCCTTCTAGATATTATCTTAAAGAAGCATCAATAGACTTGAATAAGGTTAGCAAGGCATTTAAAACACCCTAATAGAGGAAGCAGAAGAATAAATTGTAGTATTTTGTACAATGGAATTTCCAATAACAATTAAAATAGTTGACCAATTTACATTAAAAATCACAGAACTATATAATCTATAATATTGACCAATAAGTTTTAGGATTATACATAGAACACAGAAATTGTAAGACTGCATAAAATATATCATTTGGGGGAATACATATGAACATAGATATTTAAGAAAAAAATAAAAGCATGCCACAGTCATAACTATACTTTGGAAGAGAGTGCACTGCTAAGACAGGGAAAGACATGGGATCAGGAAGGATTGTAATAGGACATCAAGTTTATATCGTTTATTCCTTGACAAGCAAAGTAAAAGCAAACATGACTAAATGGCATATTAATGGAATCGCATGATAGGTAAATGAATATTTTTTATTTATTTTACATGCCTGTCTGTATGTTTGATATTCCATGATACTTTAAAAGCAAACCATAAAATTAAGTTACAAAGTGGTATGATAGCAGGCATGTAATTTTAGTTGAGATTTAGGTGCCTAACTACATTGATACAATATTTGCAAGGCAATTTCCAGACAATAAATTGACATTTGACTCTTCAGAAATGGACTTCTTATCCCTTTTCAACTGTTCATGAAAGTTTTGTTAGCCCTCTGTCACCACGATTGTTCTGGGCAATAGAATACTCCTGTCAATGTTTACTGTGTCCCTGCAGATGGACAGTGCTATGAGTATAAATGGATGGCCAGTGCATGGAAGGGCTCTTCCCGAACAGTCTGGTGTCAAAGGTCAGACGGTGTAAATGTAACAGGTAAACCTCCAATTTCTCTTTGCCTTTAAAAGTATTCTTATAACACAAATGTAATTGATTAAAGAAATTAGGAAGGATCCAAGAATAATCTTTCAGTTTCCAACACATGGCTGATATTAGTACGCCTGAACTCTATACATATGGGGTACTAATGACAAATTATTTTACTTCATGATGTTTCATATTCTCTCCCACTGATAGATAGCCCTTTTAGATATTACTGCTAGAACTTATATAAATAATTTATTAGAATTAGATAGTATTTTAATTAAATAAGTATTTTCAGATTTATTTTACTAGAATTTTATGTTAATAATTTACTACTTTAAAAAACATTTCTGTACTATTTGTACTTGTGCGTCTTAAAGCTAATATAAATGCAGACCAAAAATACTATCAGGGGAGCATGATTATACAAATCCACATACTTGCTTGAATTCAGATATCTATCACTTTTAACTTTTTATTAATTAGTAGTCAAGACCTGCTGATAAATCTGGAACTCAGAGCATCTGAAAATCCTCTTTAGTGTTCCCACCCCCAAATTATTATACTTCCAAAGAAGAAAGCCTAAATAAGTTACTTTAATTGTATTTTGATCTAAGTATACCTCCAAAGAACTACCCTAAGCTGCAGTTACTAAAAGTTTCTTTGTATAAGCTCAGGAAATTTGAGGGATCCCAAGGACCCATTAAAAGGGAAAGAAACTTTGGTGCTAGATACGTAGTGAATCACACTGCGAATTTCCTAAGAAACAATGAAGTTTGGAACCAGATTCAACCTCAGACATGTGAACCCAAAAATCTAATGTCTCTCCTTAAACCATTTCTTTTCATAGATCTAATATACAGGAAGCTCCATAGCATAGCAGCAGCAGTATTGAAAATAAACTGCTCAGGGCTCCTGCCGACTGGCTTCTATTGTTTTGACCCTCCTCGTGCATTTGGATGCCTCAGAGTAATGTCCATTTATAAATTTAACTTTAATATATATGGTAAGATAATAGGAGCAGGGATCGATATGCTTCTTGAAAAGCATCAATTTTATATTGAATTTTAAATTACCCAGATTTATTGAAACCTAATTACTTATTTCCTCCCTGTGAAAACTAGAACAGCATGTCAAATTGCTTTCTTGATTTTTCACATGAGAAAGCTATATCAGGAAACCCTTGACAAGAGCATCTCCCAGTGGACACATGTATAAGAAAGAAAAGACACTTTACTAGAAAACTCTTGGCTTTTTCCACAGGGTTGTTTTAGAGGAGAAAAATCTGCCCAAACCCCATTAGAAGAAGGGTACCATGAAAAGAACACTAGGTAGGGGAGCATAGGCTTTCTGAACCAGAAGGTGTACAAAGGTCACCCACTCAACTCAGAGATTGAAAATTAATGTCTACATTCTTCTTCAAACTATTCTAAGGGAATTTAACAGTTTCGCCAGAGGGTCCTGTCAGTTTGCATTTTTTCCAATATGGATGCAAATATTTGTCTACCCTTTTATTACATGTAAGAAGCTCTTTTCCCACTGCATTTGGGACTATTTCCCCAATGCAGAATAAAGTCAACCTTTAAAGACTTATTTATAGAAATCATATTTTAATTTCTTTTCAACACAATAGTGTCCAATGTATTTTTTTTCTAATGCAGTCCAGTACCAAAAAGCCAAAGTGCAAATAATTTGTGATAAACTCATCTTTTAGGAGAGATAAGATTCTTTTTTTTTTTAAAGAGAGAGGAGAGAGAGAGAGAGAGAGAGAGAGAATTTTTAATATTTATTTTTTAGTTCTCGGCAGACACAACATCTTTGTTGGTATGTGGTGCTGAGGATCGAACCCGGGCCACACGCATGCCAGGCGAGCGCGCTACCGCTTGAGCCACATCCCCAGCCCGAGATAAGATTCTTTAGGAGAGCTATACAAGCCCGTAAAGTACATTACCTATCTGGGTCAATTGCTTTAATTTATAAATTGTCCCTATAAAAACTTGAGATACTTCTTTCCTTTTCTTAATGTATTTAATGATAATAACTTATATGGCCACTTAACTCCAATTGCCTTGCAATTGCTAACTGTGTTTTCATAACAATTTTTCCATGAATATTTTGTATTTGTAATGCAGAAAGACAAAGCATTAACAATAGACACCTTTGATTAAATCCAGAGGGTCATCAATTCCATAAATAAAGAAAAATTTGCTTGGCTAAAATCCTAGTAAAATGAACAAATATAATTTAAAACTATGGGTTCCTTCCTGTTAACCAATTATTATTTACTTCAGACATCTATTCCCATCTTTAATACATCACTTACAACAGGCACAGTTGGTACTGTGCTAGAAAACAAAGAAGAGTAAATTGGTACAATATCAAGTTAAGGAAATAATACACATAAAGATGCCCCCCATACCCTACAATAAGAGAAGTAATGATTTTTCTCAAAATGAAATACGCATTATCAAAAATACATTTATGTGGTAGTCACATAATTTAAAGAGTTATTTCAAGGGACTTGAAAAATATTATTTCAAATAGCCAAGAAAGAATTTGAACTTTAAAAGAAAATTAAATTTGCTTTTCAATTGTTGAGCTTGGCTTCAGGAACTGTTGACAGAAGGAGGTTGTGTGCCACTAGTATTTTCAAGAGAGCAGCTATAAAATCATCTTTTTGACAAACATATTGAATAGCTACTAAGTGCCAGACCCTGTCCTCCCAGAGTGAGTAAAAAGGGCTTCAAGTTGTTAAATAAAATGATAAAGATCAACCCAACATTTCATGGAGAGAAAAATCCTAGGTATTACCAAAAAATGTTCAAAATTCAAAGACAACAGTATTTTTTATCTTAGCAAGAAATGCTATTTGCTAAAATATGATTTTTGGTCCTGCAGGGGGCTGCTTGGTGGTGAGCCAGCCTGATGCTGATAGGTCTTGTAACCCCCCGTGCACTCAGCCTCATTCATACTGCAGTGAGGTATGTGTGAATTCATGAGGATGCACAAGTTGCCTCCATCCTTTATCACCCTTCTATGTAGTTCCTCCCCAAAACATGTCTTAAGATACAAAAATTCTATTTTTAGACTGCTTTTTTAAAGCAATGTAAATAATTCTGAATGTGCCTACTTTTAGAATAACTTTATTTAAACCCCAAAAGTAGAGATTTTTAAATGTACTTAAGACAGAAATTACATTGTGAAATCTCTCGAACAATCCTTCTTTGAAACTCTCCAAGTACAGTTTGTTGTGCTTTCAAAGATTCTCTTGCATGCCTAGTAGAACTCTTCTTGTTCTCCTGCAGACAAAGGCATGCCGCTGTGAAGAGGGGTACACTGAGGTCATGTCTTCTAACAGCACACTCGAGCAATGCACACTTATCCCTGTGGTGGTGATACCCACCATGGAGGACAAGAGAGGAGATGTGAAAACCAGTCGGGCAGTACATCCAACCCAGCCCTCCAGTAACCCAGCAGGACGGGGCAGGACCTGGTTTCTGCAGCCATTTGGGCCAGGTGAAATGAGTAGACAGTGTTGATTCAGAATATTTCATTTAGACATTTAGCCAGTGGCAAAGGATTTTTTTAAATAAACAATTATTTTCACATGAGCTATTATTGTTTCATCTAAACATGAGCTATTATTATTTCATTTATTCTGGTATTCATTTTATTTATTCTGATATGACCATCTAGTCACATATATTTTTATTTTTATTATATGTGAAGTCACTTATGCCCAAAGTTTACAGAAATGAAATTACTTTCTTCTGAGAAAAATTTTAGGATTGATATTACTTATTTCAATCCTAATCTTGAAGTTACAAGTATAATTAATTGTATATTGAGATACAGTGATGAAAATATGAATTAGGAGAAAGTATACTATCATTCAGAATTGTGACAAATAATAGTATATAGACATTTGAGAATTTTCTATTTGATCACAAAGAATTAATACTTAGGATCTTAACTGGGAACTTGAGTAATGCAGTCCTTTGCCAGGGGCACTTGGTAGCCAACAATTTATATCAGCCCTAAAAGTTGTCATACTCAAAAATCTCAGAATCTGTACTAGCACCAGATACACCAGAGTAGGGGTGGAGCCTTCCCTTCTGGATGGAAAGATTCAAACTTCATGACTGACCAGACCATTTTCATATTAAATAGATAGCTCTCAACATCTCTCTTAATGGACTTGAAGCCCATACAGGTAAAAGCTTGAAGGCCTGCTGAAGTGGTGTAAAGTGCTACTCCTCCTACTCTGCACATTTTCTTTCCCCATTTGGATTCAATCACACACTCAGCCCTGGAACTAACCTGGTGCTTGAAAATGTCCCACAGGCGTTATATTAAGATCATGCCACTTTTTCTCACAACCTGAAGGAATCACTAGTTCATAACCAAAGGAAATCTCCAGGCACAGCCAGGCATAGTCTACTTTATAGCTCCAATAGGAACATGAGAAAAGGAAGAAAGGAATTTACGTAGCTATTTCTAATCAATTAAATCAAAATACCTTCTCTATTGAAGAATCAGTATTAAAGTATTTTAAGTATTTGTGATTAATTTTATCTACACTATTCCTGTTTAAATTAGGCTTTTAGCCAAAAATACAGTTTATTTTGCAAAACTGACTTGTCTGTGTAAGTTTAGTAAACTCTTCTCTCAGTGTTCATGATGTGGACTAGCAGATGGCCATAAGTAATCTTGACTTTCAAGAGAGTCTTCTCACATTAAAACCACGCTTTTTAAAAGGGGAAATATTAATAAATATTAAAGAATATTACTGTAATTATTTTAAATTTAATATATCATTTCCCTCCAAAATAAGAATGTTAATATATTTAAAAGGTGCATATCTTGGAAAGTGGCAGAAATTCTTTGCTTTATGAAAACCCAAATACTTGTTGAAGAATTTTCAGGGCAGAGGAACCCAATAGTGGAAATGCTCTTTTGATTCTATACTCAGCTGAAATTTTTTTTTTTTTGGAAAAATCTTTAGGATTGAAACGAAACAATATTTAGAATATTAATCGAGATTTTTTTTTCTGCAAATGACCCTCTAAGTTGGTCTAGCTCCAGGCCAAAAACATTGTACATTATGCATTTTCTTCTGAAGCCTTTCAACTATTGAATACACCAGAGTCTCCATGGGGTCCATTTGCCCAATCTATAATTTTAACACTAATATCATATATTTAATTATACACATGCAACAGAAAATACGTTGATGTTGGGATCAAATTAAGTTAGGCAACATCATTAATAGCATCTTGTGTTTGAAGTTTATTCAGAGCATAAAACTGAGAAGTTCAAAGAGAATACGACCAGAAAAACAAATTAGAAAAGATCCTGTCATGCCTAATTCCATATAATAGAAAAGGAAGCAGTAAAACATAGAAATACTTTTATGTTATTCAAAATGGATTCTTTGCAAATGATATTTGTCAAATCAATTTTAAAACATACTGTAGATGCAGACAAGACAGATAATTAATCACAAAAAAATGTTAAATATATTCACTTTCATCTGTAACTAAAACATTAAAATGACAGAGTTAGTGTTCAAATACCTGTGTGTATCAACTGTAGATTGTGGGACTTTCTTAAAATTGGACTATTTTTAATCTTTTCTTATAAGTGTCATTCTCAAAATTTGTGGGAAATCATAAGGCAGTGTCTATGTAAATAGCACGTACATTGAATCTGAAGTAAAAGTCAGGTAAGAAGCAGCAGAAGTTTAGACATATAAACCTGACATCTGAACACAAATACTATTTGCTACTTTTCAATTCAATTTCATTCATTGCTAATTTATCTTTAGCAAAGCAGCATCTAACTCATAATACAGATTTACATTAATCAATAACTGTGCTGAAGCAATAATTCATTTTGAGTTTTGAATTGGTCATATGTGACTGGTCATTGGTCATAGTTAAAGACTGTCATATGTATTCCAGACCAATGTAAATTAATGCCTAATATCCATTCCTCTTAGATGGGAGACTAAGGACCTGGGTTTACGGTGTAGCCGCTGGGGCATTTGTGTTACTCATCTTTATTGTCTCCATGATTTATCTAGCTTGGTGAGTGTTTAAATATTTAAAAATCTAATGTCTCTATTTCAAAGAAAACACTTTTAGTTGCCTATAACTCTGGAAAAAAACCTAATGCCTGAAATATACTGTATTCATTCACTGTTCACATAAAATTCTAAATAAATAAGACTTTAGTCTTAAAAATCTAAAAAAATCTGGGCCATGTAAGTCTCTTGAGATAAACCAGAATTGTTTTAGATCATCTTTTCAAGTTTGCTACCTTGTAAGTATACCAAGAAAGATGCTTTGTATGGACTGTGGTGAATTATACATTTTTATATTGAATTACTACTGGAGAAAGATGTTATGGTAATACAAAATCTTATTCAACCATCTTGGCAAACATGTATTATTTATAAATTGTACATTATTTATAAAGTTTTGTGGCCAAGTACAGATGATTATACTATAATGTTGCTTCTGTTGTTTATACTAAAGGACACAAGGATAATTTGTCTTTTAGAGGATAGTAAAATACTTGAAACTTATTTAACATTTTTTCCAAAACACAAAACTGAAATTTAAAGAGACCCAGAACACTAAATTCTAAGGTTGAATTTAGTATTGCCCGAAAGTGGGCAATTTAGGTTGATCAATTCATTTTGCTTATTTTTAAAATATAAGATGATAAAAATTATAATTGAAGATTGATTTTTTTTTCTTTCTCCCAATTTTAATGTATTTCTTACAGCAAAAAGCCAAAGAAACCCCAAAGAAGGCAAAACAACCGACTGAAACCTTTAACCTTAGCTTATGATGGAGATGCAGACATGTAACACTTAACTTTCCTGGCAACAACCAGTTTTGGCTTTATGACCTTGTTGTAGATATCCAGAGGCTGCAGCAACAGTATCCAAACTCTGTGGATTATAATTCACTTTAACTTAAAAAAAAAAGAAAGAAAATGAAAATCATGCTGCTACTGAGCTATTCAAGATAGCACCACTAACATATAAGCCAACAACCTTCAGAATTCTAGAAGTTTGTCATCTTCTCTGAAATCTACCAATTGAAAAAACACTTTCATTTCTAAAATATAGTGGTAAAATTGGCCATTGGATGCCTGACACAAGGCTGTTTGCAATGATAGCCCATGAACATTCTAGCATGAAGAGTTTGTAACAAGACCTCTACAATACTACTGTAAAGCATAACAACATATATACTCAATTGATTGACACACATTATAATGTCATATTATATACTTGTCAATAAGCAACTTTAACAGTGAAGAAGAGAAAAGTTCCAAGCTAAACAGAAAATCCATTGAATAAGTTCAGCATCTTCCTGGTTTGATGGTTGCTTTTATTGACCTGCATTTCAGAGACAGAGACTCTTTTATAAAAAAGACTCACTCTTGGCTCTCTCCAATGTACGAATGCCGGACATGTACTAGTATCTTAGAAGAAAGAATCCTCAAGTTCAGTATTTTATAGTGGTTATTGTCTGGAAAGCTAAATTGCTTGTGTTGATACATTTCTACTTTCCCTGATTTTCAAACTGGTTGCCTGCATCTTTTTTGCTTATGGAAGGCACATTTTTGCACTATATTAGTGCAGCATGATAGACACTTAACCAATATGCCATAGAAACTGCCTCTTTTCATATGGGATGAAGACATCTTTGCCAAGAGTGTCATGGAGACTTCTGCAAGTTCTTGTATCCTGAAGAGAGTAAAGTTCAGTTTGGATGGCAACAGGATGGATTCAGCGGTTACCTGCTGTATACACTCTTCCTCGGTTCTGCAGCCATTGTAAAACTGACAACATGGCGGTACCTTAAGCCCATTAACCCTCCAAAAAGTGGATCCCTCTAGTTGGTTTGTAATTGTTCTTTGAAGGCTCTTTATGACTAGATTTTTATATTTGTTATCTTTGTTACAAAAAGAAAAGAAAAGAAAAAAAGAAACTGCTTGTCTTTAATTTCAGGAAGATGGAGAAGAAGGTAATCTCATCAATGATTTTTGTAACTAAAAGAAATCAAAAGTATGTGTTGATTTTTCTTTCTCCCTGATTTGCTCTCTCGGTTTCAGAGTGAAGGACTGTCTTGTAGGCAGTATGTCAAAATCCATACTCTTTTGTCTTTCTTACTAGTAAAATTTGAACCAGTCTTTTATTGTAGAATTTCAAAACCTAAACTTTAAAAAATATATATATTAAAAATCTAGACCAAGGGCAGCAAACCTTTTCTATAAAGGATCAGACAGTAAATATTTTCAGCCCGGTCTTCATTGCAGTTTCTTAACTCTGACATTGTATAATGTTGCCAGAGATGACACAAAAGAAGAAAAAGGATGAATACGGCTGTTTTCCAGAAAAACACTTTTTAAAAGCACCCAGCACACCACATTTACAGGTTCTAGTTTGCCGACAACCACTCCAGATGGTTTTAAGTCTAACTCTCCGTTGCATCTTTAGTTTTCATTCATTTATGCTCTGTCACCAGTGTTTAATTTCAAAGGTGAAAATTCAGGCATTAAACTTACATTGCACTAGAAGTAGTTATATTTGTCACAGATATAGCTCTGAGATTGCACAGTGGAACAGTTTCTAACTTAGGAGAACTCCGTTTTATGAAAAGAAAGCTTGAATGGTGACCTTAAAAAGCAGTACTGTTTTTTAGGCAATATTGACTGTAACGACCTTTGGGAGCAGGGAGAATGTTAGGTTTTCATGTCTTTTAAAAATTGTAAGCAAGTTATTTCATCTTAAACATAGTCATGTAGCTATAAAAGTGATTGGGATTATAAAGCATTTTCCCCTCACATAGTATACAGTGGATTTTGATCTCCCCCTGCTGTCCACTAGAGTATTTGCAAAGATTACAAAAGAGATTAGAATGTCCCCCAAATGAAAATATTTCTACATATTGAATAGGAACTGTTGTAAGCATTCATTCTTTATGCAATATTCACTATATTAAGTAATGCAAATACTTCAAAGATAACAGGTAGTCAGGAAGATAAGAAATTCTACTTTAAACCAAGGACTCAACCATGGAAAAACATAAAAACAAAGTCCATTTTACCTTTTTTTAATGGAAGAGAAAGAAGAAGTAATATTGTTACTCCAAAACGGTGAGGGTCAATATATGTACTCAGGAGACTTCCAGATAATACTCAAATTGATCTCTTTGGTAAAATGTACTCCATTCGTCCAAAATGGTTGAGAAAAAAATCTATTAAAATTACTTGAAAATTGCAAAAGTCTTATGAAATGTATGCAACACCTAGTAATTTTGAAAAGGGGAATAGAATAAAATACTGTTTCTACAAAAGCTGTACTTAAGATATTATAAAATGTAATTTATTCAAAAGACAAATCAGTATCATCCTGCCTAGGTTGTAAGAAATAAATGAACTAAGAGATCAAAAATTATAAAATGTTATAAAAATATAAGACATTATATCCAAAAATTGATGACATCTCACAGCACTATATATGTGGAAGACATTAGGTGCTATGTGAACCAATGCCAGGGAACATACTAGATGCTTATTGCTAATATAAATTAATACTAGATGGCCTCTTATGATGTGAAAAGAAGGGAAGATAATTATTTGGCCAGTTCGAACAAGTGGAGATTATCATATTTATGTTTGTTTAGTTTTTCGGCATGAGTTCATAATGAGTTAAATACTGGAAATTCATCAAAACCTTATTCTTTGTGCTCATTCTAAGAATTTAGGAGGTGAACATGGTAAATTGTCTACTAACACTTTTGCCTTGACAAAATGCTCTGAGCCCAAAAAGGTTTAGAAATACTGTTCTATAAGCATGAAGATCTGCTTGGTTTAAAAAAAAAGAAAAGAAAAAATATTGTTATATGATTATGTTGGACTGTTTCAGTAGAAACCATGTAGAAGTGGCATACTTATCTCTCTTGAAAGGGACTGATTTGCTTATTTATCAATACCTCATTCAGTTCATTGACTATAATCCTAATTTCAAAGCCTTTTTGAGGACACAACAGTGGAGCTTAAGCTACTAAAGGGAGTGCATAAAAGCATGTCTCAATTACTTATAACTAAGCACAAATTACATATAAGAAATATTTATTGAATTATTACATGTAAAAACACTCTGCTAGGCACCATGAAAACTAATAATGGCTTTTGGAAACATAGGTACCTCAGACATTCAGAAGAAGGAAAAGAAGCTTAAGGAGTAATGATAGCGCTTGAACACATTGTCCTTTACTCTGGATTTGCTTATAGATGTGGTTAGTATTTTTCTATATGTAATGTGACTTAGGACACGCTATCAAAAGCTTAATATTTTTCCTCCTCCACCCTCAGATAGATGGAAATGGTCATTGTGACTTAATCAGAAACCTGTAAAGTTCCTGGCCATTCAAAGATGAAGTCATTTCTTACATGAAGCCAGTGGCAACTCTCACATATTTATTTACCTCCTCCAACTTTGGTCCTTTATGATTTTCGCTTCCTGGTATCTCTCTACATTTCTCTCTTATCAATGACTGATCTTGTCTGTGTCCCTCAGAAGCACCTTCCACTGACCATGCTCAGTACTTTATTTTAAAAAAAAAAGTAGAGAACACTTATATTTCCTTCCTGCTGGAATCAAAGTGTCACTTAGAATGTGAGCATCTTGGTTAAACAGAATGCACTGGTCAAAGAAGTGAGAAAAGGGCAAGGAAAGCTGTGGAGGACATGCAAAAGAAAAAAATAACTTTTTCTATTAAAAAAAAAAATACTGTCAATTCTTACCCTCGCTTTATTGGTGCCCTGTATCCTCTTAGCCCCCTGTTTCTGTCTGTGTCTTTGCTCACTTCCCACCCTACCAGACAGTGAGGGAGGCCTATGCTTTTCAGTACTGTGAAGCAAGAAGAACCCATTCCTAGGTGGATTGGGGGTCGGAATATGCAAGGATCATGCTTCTCATGTTTCTTGCTCTATTTCCCTTCCAAGATGGAGAGTTCCAAAGGACAGCAGTCTGGGAACAACTCTTAAGGGAATCTTGCAGAGCATGGTTTTCCTGGGTCTAGGTTAGATGTGAGAACCACACCTGCCTATTCTCATGATAATTGTTCCACCTGGTCCTACCCTCGGATGTCCTCGGCTGTGCAGCTGGACTTCAGGCATCTGATACTGGAGTGTGGGCCTTGAAAATGGTTATTCTTTTATGAAAAGGGTATTTTACAGTGTGAAATGATAATTCCATATCTAGCAGGGACACCGAAAAATGGGCATGCCTACTTTATTAAGTGAATAAAACAAATGCTAAGTGAATAGTTAATTTTGCAGGGTTGTTTGTTTGTTTGTTTTTGTGTGTGTACTTCTGCCAAGCCACACCATTAAACAGGAAGAATATGAAGAGTTTTGGTTTGTGGGAGTCAAGATTTTAGTGATCAAAAATCTCTATTTAGAATGTAACTAGGTGTCGTTTTTATGGTTGTGTTCTATAGGGTTGTTTTTTGTTTTGTTTTGTTTTGTTTTGTTTTCCTTTAAGTAAAAGCTTTTAGATTACCTATTTCAAGCCTCAATAAACTTTTCCCAACTACTTTTCAGAAATCAATTTGTGTTTATTTTTAGAAAATAAACATTTAGATTCCTTTTCTGGTACTTTTTCCTACCCATTTCTAATAGCAATTTGAAGAGATCAGTATCTGCCATTGTAAAATACAACTTTAGTAAATTTATGATCTTTCTATAAATTATAATCCCCTAAATGTGTATTTTTTGTTAATTTAACTATCTGAGTATTTATTTTGTTTAAATAAGGAGGCAGCTGTCTATGAGTTTTTTTGTTAATATTACTTTGTAAATTGTGTAATTTATTTTAAATTATGTACATTTCTTTTATAACGCACAAAATGTCTATGTACAATTAACTACAGATTTGCAAATAAACAATGTCACTAAGCTTTATTCAGTTAATACAGAATGGCATGTGAAGATGTAATATGATTTTTTTACATTTTCATATGGATTATTTGTAAATAACTATATTGCTGAAAACATAAACATGGAAGTCATTTTCATTCTAATCATGTGATTATGTGTGTCTGTGTTTTAATTTACTTCATAAATGTGGGTGGAATATTTTTTCAGTGAATATCCAAATCACTTTACTACTGTATTGCCCTTTCCTGAGTATTTTTTTTAACAACTCCAATTTAGAAAGTTTGAAAAATTCAAATTTTGCCTTAAAAGTCAACTGAGGCCACAAGATTAATCATTAAGATCAAAGAACCTCTTGGTTACCGGTAAATTAAAAGAAGGCACTAGCAAAGAATGATGGATCACTCTAGAAGTAACCACAGATCTTCCTGTCTCAGCAGTCTAAGGCTGTGTGTACCCTTCAAAGGCCATACATGGAAATCAAGGCAGGCAATAACACACTAACCAATTCAGAAATGAGTGCACAACTTGGACAAATCACTGCCAGGGAAATTTATAGTTAAAACATTTTCTGAAGTAGCCATTGGCTAGGATACAACTAAATGGAGAACCCTTTAATCTCATCATACATGAACCACTCAAAACCTGCAGCTAGCCTCCTATACCTGATGAAAAAAATGGTGGGTGAGGGGTTGGCATTGAAGCTCAGTGGTAGATTACTTACCTCGCTCGTGCAAGGCCCTGGGTTTGATCCCCAGCTCCCCACCCAAATAAAGTAATTTTTGGTCTCATTTTTCTCTGCTGTTCATTACAATTGAATCTAGATAAAAGTTTTTAAAACTATGTCAGATATTTCTTTCTATCTTGACCTTCAGAGTCTCATGACTTACTTTATTTTTTTTTTATTTTGCAACTCCAATGGATGTCTTTAAACACAAATACAAACATGACTACTTTACATTCTACATTTGTTTCTTCTGTGTCCCTCGTGATTCTTTTTATTAAACTCTGAATTTATTACAAAGAACAGCAAACACACACTTCTATTTACCTCTCTCATCAGTGTCAACTACTCTGAAAAAGTACATACAAAAATGCATAAATGCAATCAGGCTTTCTGATAGTGCAATGATTTTTCTTTTTCTCCGGTCACTTCCTTTCCACCTTCCTCCATAGCAGTTTGCTGCCAAGGTAACTCAAGTTAATAATCTGATGTGGATCTGCCATATTTCCCTCTTTGATCATATAATTAAAACCATGATGGTGGTGGGAAGCAAGATGGGTGGAGAGAGCAAAATGGGCCAAATTTAGTAGATGCAATTAAGAAGAGCTTATTTTTTTTCCTTGCTTTGCTATTCTCAAATATTGTAAAATGTCCTTCCTTAGCAACTCCTAAGGCAGATTTCATAGCTTTCTGGCCACAGTTAGAATTATGAAAAAAAATCTCAATCCAGGTTAAGCCAAACATCAATCAACTCCCCTCATGGTTTTCATTTCCTTCACTCCCAGCAAATTTAAGTCACTTTTCATCTTCTGGTATATATGTTGGCAATTGGATTCAATTTTCTACTAAATATAATTTTTAAGTGGCAATTCTAGTGATGCCATATATGAATGTTAATTTTAGGCCACCAAATAAATTTTATTTTTTCATTAAAGAAAAAACTTTCTGATTTATATTTTCCAACAATTTTTTTTCTTTTTATCATGAACAAAGTTCTCTTGCAATGGTCTCTGTCTCCTCTCCATCCCTGCAGTGAGGGTGAGCTTTCTGTCTATGTTCTATCTCATTCCTGTGCACACTCACCCCTTGCTCATGTTAACCATTAGCACAGTGTTAGGTGGAAGTGATGAGGCTGGGTCCCAATCTCCTGTTAAAAGAACACTTTCCTCAGAGCTCCTTCCTCCTAATCACCTCTGCCTGGAGCTCTTCCCTCCATATTGGCCTGGCCTCTTCTCACTTCTTATATTTCTCTGCTCAGATGCCTCTTGGCGTGCACTCAGGTGTATTGAACCTGAGAAGCCTTCTTTGACTATTGTTGTCACTCCCCATCCTCCTCCTCCTCCTTTCTTGAGTTTTTCTTTTCAGCACCTTCCATTGTATCTTCTTGGTTTTTTGGTTATTGTTGCTTCTTTGTTCCCCCTCCCACACATGGAAGAAGCTAGATATTTCTCTGTTTTGTTCTTTATCTGGAATGATGCTCAGCACACAGTAAGAATAATGTATTAAGGAATCCTTATAAGATGAATGATTGAGCAAATGATTCAGTGAACAGCAAAGTTTATGGACAAAGAGCAGCTACAGGTAAATAGCAGATCAGTAACAGAGGCCCTGTGGTTAAGAGACCAACTTCATCCAAATCTTAAAGTTGTCAGTTCCCCACTACTGTAAATAAGTTCTATTTTCATTTGTTAACCTAAACACTTCCCACCTCCAAAGACAATATGTTGTGACATGAACAGAATGATAGCAGAGCAGCTAGGAAATTAAAAAACAAAAGTAACTGAGACTGCCTTCTCAGAGAAGTGACATCTGAGGATATTCCAGTAAGATGTGGGGCAATGACATTTGCAAAACCATAATGAAAACAAGGTCCGTCAAAGACAAAATTCTGTGTCATTTTTTCTCCATTTAAATTGAATTGCATGGTTAATTCCACCAGGAAAAGGTTCATAGGGCTTCAAATACTGGAAAATGAGGAAAGGGGCAATTGAAATTTTTTTTTAAAGATTTTGTTTCAGAATAAAAAAGCAGTCTGATTATACTATTCAGTCTTAAATTAATTTTGTGATGTCAATAATAATCAAATAATACTCCATTTGCTTCAGAGCCTGAATAAGACGGGAAAAAAAAACACAAAATATAGTGACAATAATTCCAAAAATTTGCTTTGGAGCAATAGAGGGGGCATTCACCAATCATGTCAACACATTAATAGAGCATTTAAAATTCATTCCTTGTAGAAAACAATGTCTTGATTTCCTTGCAAAGTAAAGTCAATTTCAAAATCAGAGTCAACCAATAAGTCCAGGAAGTAACATAAAGAAGAAAGCATGCATCTTAAGGAAAAGGAAAGGCTTATGTCCCAGTCTTCCATAAACAGTAGATAGAGTGAAAACCTGCCAATCACATTCCCGTGACCCTCCAGCTGCTGCTTTGACAGCTGATGACTATACCTTTTCACGATTTATAAAAGTTTTACTCAGTTATAGTATTTGTCTGCTAGGGTTTCTTTCTTTCTTTCTTTCTTTCTTTCTTTCTTTCTTTCTTCTAATGGTTAATCCTTTTTACTACGTATTTGCCACAGGGTTACAAGACTTTCCTCTGATGTCATTACCTTGCTCTCTATGAGGAAAATAGCTGATAAAGTTAAACCAAGAAAGCAGTATCCTGCATGTAGAAGGGCACAGTAGATAGGACTTTGATCTGATACTTGAATAAAAGACCTCTAAAAATTCATTTGGCTATGCTCATGAATTCTAATGTCTATATGTAGGAATCATAGGAAAATGAAATCAAAATGTGTCTTATCATAAATGCAAAATGATAGACTAAGGCTGTGTCTGGTAGTCATTCTGACATAAATATATGTTGCAAAAAGATTATGGCAACATTTGTTCAGCAATAAAAGCTAAAGAAGACTTTGATACAATTCCCTCAGAATAGATACCATATTGGCTTTCAAAAATCAACAATTCCTTGTCAGAAGTCTTCAAGTGTAATTATGGGTTCATAATCAAAGCAGATGCAGCAATAAATTGGTACACTATCTCACTTAGGCTAAAATGTCTTGTGTAGGAACAGCCCACTGGTAGGAAAGTAGAAGCAGCACCTTCCACTAACAATGATCACAGACTCCATATCTTACAAGTTTGCTAAGAAAAGGAAATGAGGGGCTGAGGTTGTGGTTCAGCGTTACCCTAGCACACGTGAGGCCCTGGGGCAGATCCTCAGCACCATATAAAAATAAATAAATAAATAAAGATACAATACCTTTCTGTCCAACTACAACTAAAAAATAAATATTTTTTTTTAAAAAAGAAAAGAAAAGGAAAGTCTATCTTACTTTCAGATAGACTGAAAAGTCTATCTTACTTCCTGGCAAGATGTGGACACAGAGCCAGAAGAACAGAGAAAGGAGTATAAATAGCTTTTGAACTTAAACAAAAATTCTCATGAATATTCATACTTAAGGAAATGGCATTTGACACAATGACCCAAGAGCTGGGAGAATAGGTTTGACAACTCACTCTTTTAATAAGCACACAAGAACAAAAGAGCTTTCTTATATTTTTACTAGTGGGAAAAGTATTGATTGAAATCAATGAAAGAAAAAGTAGACAGATTTTTAATTGAAAATAAACAACTTTGACCTATTAATTCCACTTTTGTAATGTAGAATTAGGTGACACATAATGTGTGTGTGCATTACATATATGTGTGTGTGAATAGAGATGACAGATGATGATAAATAATGATATACTACAAGGATATTTATTGTATCTTGTTTATAGTTGAAAAGTATGACAGCAACATAAATGGACTTAAATTATGAAAAGTTTAAATAAATAAATCATGGTGCACACATAAAAAAAGATCCTATTTATAAGATTTTTTTTTTTTACTTCTGTCCTTAACTTGTCAGAATTGAGGATTGGCAAAAAATAGTGAGAAATCACAACACACACACAGATGCACAAAATGTTCTTAATTATGCATTATAATAGTCCTCAAGTCATTCAACATCATCATCATGACAGTGTTGGGGATTGAACCCAGAGCCTTGCACATTCTCAGCAAGCCCTTTACTTCTGAGTTGCATCACCAACCCAAGCCATTTATTTTAAATGTTACAAACTATTGATTTGAAATTGAGTCAAAATTTTTGCTACGGTCTGAAATTCAACAATATTTCCTCCTAAATCATGTACTTCTAAAACCAACTTAAAAAGCAATTATAATTGAGGACCCTTCCATTCGAAATTAAAGGAAAAATAATGCTAAGTATTTGTTATTTGGAAATGGGCATTTTGTCTGCCTAAATACCTATCTTCCAAAGTAGCTTTAAAAGAACTTTTGAAGTCTCTGACTTCTTATTGTTAATGTGAGACTGAATTTTGGAAGCACCAAAGGAATAGCAAAACAGAATCATTTTTGCATTTTAGTAATTATCTGAAGTTAAATTTAATCAACTGAAAAGCAAGGTTTCTACGACATCAAAAACAGCTGGAAAAAGCAGTCCCTTTTCTGTCTGTAGCAGACAGTGCTTACCAAGTAATGAACAAACCATTGGTAATTCATCTGCACTTAGAAAAACATAAAGCACCAACTTGGAAGCACATAGAACCGATTGTTGTCTTTCTGATTAGATACCAGTCTCAGTTTTTTAGGATAATGAAAGAGGCTAGGAAAGAAATCTCAAAACAATGTGCATCAGAGCCTGGGGTGGGGAAGGTGGGGGGAATAAAATAAATGATGTAATCTAATGAGATCATTGCTATATATCTCCCAAAACACTCTATTAGAATTTGGCTGGGAAAAGCAAAAATAACAAATACATCAGAAGCTTTTATCTTTCATCCAGAGCTAGTTAAAGAAAATGGGAAATAATGGTGACTCAATACCAATGGTCAATACATGGGCAGGTGTAAAGAGAATACCATTTACCTCCTGAAAAGATTGAGTTCTAACATTCCCCCAGTTGCTTCACTAATACCATCACTGCAAGTCAAACTAGTTATACTACAGTACAGAGGGAATTACAGACAATTAAAGCTGAGAGCCTGAGAAAACCACTTCACTAATGAGATGTCTGAAACCTTCTCTTGGGGAGATTAAGAGGTGTCATGTAAGTAATCCCCGAACATGGACAGTGGCAAGAGTGTCTTTCTCTAGCCATTCACTCATTCAGTAATAATTATTGAGAGCCTACTCAATGCCAAGCACCATTTTGAGGCTTTGAAAACAGCAGGAAATAAAAAAAGATGAAACTAGCCTTCACGAAGTATGCATGCCATAAAGGGAAAGGAGAAAAGGAAAAAAAGAAGGAAATTCAATGTGTCGGTTGGTGAAAATGCCATTAAGAGAAATTAAGGAGGGTGCAGATGATGAGAAGCTTGGGAAAATGAAAAAGAGAGTTCCCCCTGAAATGAACACATCGAGAAGAGTGAAGGAAATAACAATTGAAAGGAAGGAAAGTTGAATGCTGTGGGAATATGTGTAAAATCCCTGAGGGGGATAATGATTCGCTCATTACAGATTTACACAACCAATCTAATGTGAACAAGGAAATTCTGTGTAATGATAGTGATGATTTGCTCACTGGGGAAACATCCTCCATCATCTTCTTAGATACTCTGCAATATGCTGTTGCTTCAGTCGGAAACTCATTGGGAGAAGAGAGGCTAGACTGAGAAACTCAAATTCCCAGTGTCTGAACCACCCCAACTTTCTACCACTGTAATGAAACTTCTCGGCAGCTCTTTTTTTTCTTCTTCTTCTTTTTATCTTTCTTTTTTTTTTTTTTTTTTGAGAGAGAGAGAGAGAGAGAGAGAGAGAGAATTTAATATTTATTTTTTAGTTTTTCGGCGGACACAACATCTTTATTTGTATGTGGTGCTGAGGATTGAACCCAGTGCCACGCACATGCCAGGCGAGCTCGCTACCGCTTGAGCCACATCCCCAGCCCTCAGAAGCTCTTTTAAACATATCATAATATCCTTTATTTACTTGAGAAAATGTAAGTGGCAGAAGAAAAAAGTATTATCTATCCTGTTGGAAATCTTAATAAAGAGTTTCAGAAAGATTTTAATTGATTGTTTTCAAAATATGAATACAATCATAAAAAGTTTAGCAATATTTATCAAGACACTTAAAATGTTAATGCCCTGTAACCATGTAATTCTATTTCGGGAATTCTAAGTAGATAACATTGATAAAGTTTTACAAACCTCATTGCAACATCACAGATAGTACTTGAAAATAAATGTGCAATCTTAGAGGAATGTTCAAGAAAATAAGTTACATTTATATACTGGAAAGTTATGCTTACTTTCAATATAATGTTAAGAAAGATTTTTTGACGTGGAAAAGATTTATAGTGTTCACTGGAAAGAAGCAGCATCCAAAACTTTCGAAATGGTAAAGATATACTCCGGAGTGGCCCGGTCCATAATGGAATGTATAAGAGAACTTAAAGAAGGCCAGGGTTCAAGTTCACGTTTAGCAAAAGAACAGGTCACTGAGCCTCCTTGTACTCTTGTACATAAGCAGAAAAGAATAAGACCACTTCCACTTTTTTACAAAATTATAAATAAAAACAAAAGAAATAATATGAAAATATTACTATGTTTCATAAATGTTGCTATTATTGGTATGATCTTTTGTTAAAACCCCCTTAGGAATGTTAAGATTATACCATAGAAGTTTGAGTTGTGAGCTGAAAATGACACAGAAGAATCACTTTGTTAACAGCTATGTTAACAGTGGATTGGAGAAAATGATTGCATTGTCCAAGAGAGATAAGATGAGAACCACATAAAGGAAAAGCAGAGGGTGTGAGAAGAGGAGTCCTTTTAGAAATGTGGAATGAATTTGAATTGGTGGCACTTGATGACCCTTTGGATGACCAGAAAGATGAAAGTAATTCCCCCAGAGTTAAAATGCCACATGGCCATAGACTTTGGCATCAGGCATCAGGTGAATACTGGAAGGACTTTCCTAACCAAGGAGCAGGAGGTGTGTTAAGGCAATAATTTACTCCCAAGTTTGGAAGCATAAAAGCTTTTAAAGTATAAAATAATTTAATAAAGAGAAAAAGATCAATTAGACTAGAATATAATTAGCTGCTTTGGATCCAATTTAAAGGGTTATAAAATGGGATCTATCAAGAAAGTCTTAAAGTTCTGGAGATTAATTAACACTTGAATAGAAGCTGCTAGAATGATTTGCCAAATAACAGTATATCACCCAGAGTTTTTCTCCACTGACAGGACAATAAAACACGTTTAAACAGCAGCAGGATGGAGACAGGCTAAATTTAAAACACACTTGGCAATGAACTTAAACTTGTAAGTTCTGAGAAGCTGGTATAAATTAGTGGAGGTTGCTCTCTGGGAAACCCTGACAGGATGCTAGGTGATGAACTAGTTGGCCTCATTTGTGTGCTTTCAGCTGCAAGTAATCCTGATTCACCCTGTTTGTGTGGTGACCACATATCATGGTACACAGGAAGGAGACCAAGACCACTGCAGGATTGACGGGATCACTGCTCACATCATCAAGGTTCTTTGCCACATGGGGGAATCAAACCCAGGGTCTCACACATTCTAGGCAAGTGCTCCACCATTGAACCAAATCCCCAGCCCAGTACGTCTTACATTCTTGGTGCTGTTCACATCTCATCGGTGAGAACTTACTGAAGTAACTAAACGCAGCCACAAAGGGACTGGGAAACGTAGTCTGTGGCTGACCAGCCATGTCTCAAGAAGAAGAGAAAGATAGATTTGGGGGGAATAACCAGGACCTGACACTAAGGAGAGTCAGTGGCAATAGCAAAGAACACAGAACTCAGCTCCAATTTGCTTTGAAGGTTGTATGGGAACAGCGTTCAGTTGTGTTAGCTGAAGTTAAAAAAAAAAAAAAATAGAGGCAAATGAGACTGGCAGATAAATCCCTTGCCTCCAAAAAAGCAGTCACTTGCCTACCAGAATTATATTTCTGACAGGCATGGTCAGTAAGAATGAGAACACAGGACTAGTGCCCAGCCAGGAATCCTTCATGTGGTGTAGGTAGACCCATATACAGCAGCAGGGCACATCCTTGGCCTGGTGCAATGAAAGCAGTGTACTCCTCTGGAGCTGCCCTGATTTAGAGGACCCTCCATTCAAACGTTACGTGGATTTTATTGACAAATCACAAAGGCAAGAGGGGGCTACCTCCACTTCCCTTTTTCTTATCTACTTATGTTTTATTCAGCTTTTTCTCTGCTGTTACTTAAGGACCCAACCAGAACAACTGTGAAAGAGGAAAAGTTTATTGGGAAGGCTCACAGTTTCAGAGGTCTCAATCCACAGACAGCTGGCTCCATTCCTCAGGGCTCCAGGTGAGACAGGAATAACACAGCGGAAGAGGGTGGCAGGGGGTGATTAGGAAGCAGAGAGTCCACTTACCAGATACAAATATATGCTCAAAGCCACACCCCAATTCCCACCTCTTCCAGCCACACCCTACCACTTCAGTTACCACTCAGTTAATCCCAATCAGAGGATTAAAACACTGATTGGGTTAAGACTCTCACAACCCAATCATTTTTCCTCTAAACCTTCTTGCACTGTCTCCTCCCACGTGAGCTTTTAGGGGACACCTCATGTTATGTTATCCAACCATAACAACGTATTTACACAGCTTGGTATAGAACCTGAGAAATCAAATCACATAAGACAAAAGAAGATAGCCATTCTGGAAGCCAAGACCAGGCCTTGGTGGTTGGCCTCTCCCACCTGCTCAGTGCTTTCCATCTATCCAAGAACTGGTGAAGCCTGTTCTCAACTTGGAGCCCAGTGATAAGAGGCATTCCTGAAGACTGAGGGAATCAAAAAATGTCTAACATGGCAGGTGGTCAAGCTGCTGAGTGAGTAAGGCTTCTATCTTAGATCAGCTCTGCAAGCTGCTCTGATTTGTTTCATTCCATCACCAAATAAAGCCCATTTGGGATTAATTACTCTATGCTTCCTTTCTTAATCAGCAATTGAAAATGTATGAGGAATGAACACAAGATATCATTTATATTCTGAAATCTTAACAGGCATGGAAATTCAATACCTACTTCCCCAAAAGAAATTTAAAAAAAAAATGTCATGCTTTAAATTTTTAACAACAACAAAATAACTGGAAACATATACTCACTTACCTCATGCCACACATCCTCAAAAGAGCTATACCTAACACCTAATTGTTAATTCTATGTTCGATCCTTTTCAAAAGCAAAAGGATTGGGGGAACCTTATAGATGATACATGCATTTATTACTATATCTTGGTTTAATTCCCAGTAAACAAAGCTCCCTGAAAGCAAAGCTTTTCATACTGTAACACACACACACACACACGAACATTTCCATAGATGTCTCAACTTTAGACAGATTGACATCAAATGTACTTCAAGACAACAGCAAACCCCTGAGGGTTTTAATGCTGAAGTGTGTGATAGATAATGTCAGACAACCCTAAACATATTAATTATTATACAATGCTGAACTTCAAATATCTGAATATAGACAAGTCAGGTGGCAGGGCAGCTGCACTGTAAAACTCCAGGGAGTGTCATATACCTCATCAACTGAAATTGTGCAGAACAAAACTGAACAGCCACACAGAGTGGCCCAGCAGGTTTCTTCCTTGCTGCCTCTAAACTTAGAGCAATATGTGACATGGGGATTTCCTGCTGCTGCCCTTGTAAATGACAACTTACTGATATAAAATATAGACTTGTCTATGTTAAAAATATGCTTGCCAGCATTGAGCCCCCTCCTCAATTTTCAAATGACATCACTTTACATTTAATGCCCAAATGATATATTTAAGCCTCCACTCACCTATCAGAAATTAACCACTCTTGCCATGAACCTCGGGTACTTTTAATTTTTCCCAGCTGCTGTCTCACATGGTTTAGAAACAGGACCTCATCGTTGTTACCTCCAGTTCTTCAGCATGCCACTGCTGCTGCCTCCTTGGTCTATAAACATTGTGGGTTCAGGTTAAACAAGGCAAATCTGGGATAGCAAGTCCCTCTAAACTACCTGCTGCTCCTGCATTTCTCCCAAAATGAAACACATGGTTATCAATCATGTCCAGACAGTCTCCCTTCTGTCTCTACCTCCTAGTTGAAAGGACCAAAGAAAGAGATAGTCTTGGACAATCTTGTAGCAGGAAACTCAAAGGATATAATTTGACCCTCTAATTGGGGTGTTGGAGTTCAAGTAGCATCCAATCATTCTTCCACTGCATTTGCCCCTGTGGTTATAACAAGCATGAGACTTCCAGTGCTGGACGGTCCGTATCATTCGTCCTGGGGAACACTGGGGAAAGTAACCTGGCAGATAACTCTGTAGAAAGGAGATTTGAGTAGGTTTTGATTGCTTCTGCAGCAGCAATAAAAAAAAAAGTTTCCTAGTACTAGGAGAAGCCATTTAACCTAAAGTGATTCCTTCTATCCTCTGTGACTGCATTCTAGTAGCAGAATTGCATTGATTTTTCCAGAGCATAACAGAAACCAGACCTGAAGTACCACTAGGCTTTGCAGAAAGGTCTGGGACAAAGAGTGAGAAGCAGCATTAGTCATGGCTATACATGCAGGACATGAACCTAGCTGTATCCTTAGGGTTTCCTTCCACAGTGCGCTTTCCTAGCCCATGTGATCCAGGATAACTGGGCATTTTGACCCTGACCCCTGACCTTTGTTAGCATTGCCTCCCTCATTCGCAAGCCTCCCCTTCCAGTTCATTACCCATGTCTGGAGCTGGTGTTCTCTGATGAACCACCAGGGAAGGACAGCCTCCTTTAGGGGAGCCCCACCCAATCATCACACCACACTCAACATCAGAGCGTTTCCCAGATATGGGAGGATGACAGACAACTTTCACTTTCTTATTTATATCTTTTTATATCCCAGAGTGCTTACAGAAAGTGAATATTTTCCTAACAAGAAAATATAGTACATCATTTTCACTTTAAAGAGAAATAATAAATTTACTCCTGACTAAAGTTTATGGGGGAGGGCACTTCTTTTATTCAAAAATGAAGTGTTCCTTTGAAAAGATTCAATTATGTAAAGCTTGAATCCTAGCCAGTAATTAAGATGCTGTATTCTACATAAATAATGTAATAAAAGAGAATGTTGTTTTTAACAAAATGGACCTTCTTCCAATGGTTCAGCTAATGATTTTTTTTTCTTTACAAGGATACAAAACTGTACCTATGAAACAACAATGAAATTCTGTTTTTCATGTTCAGTACAGCATTCAATAAACTATATGAGATATTTTATACTTAATTACAAAATAGGCTTTGTGCTAGATGAGTTTAGCCAACTCTGGACTAATGCTACGTTCTGAGCTTATTCAAGGTGGGCTAGGCTAAGATGCTTGGAGCTTTAGGTGTATTAAGTGAACTTTTGTATTTACATTATTTCTAACTCAAAATGATATCAAAGGTAGAGGAGAATTAGTATTCTTTTGCTTTACTAAGATGCTCAGAATAGGAAAAACCAAGACAAAATCCTATTCTTTTGGCTTCCTAAATACCATTATAACAAAGTAGTAAAAAAAAAAATGATGCTTAAAACATAAAATTGCTCTCAGAGGACTGGAGATCAGGCATCCAAAACTCCAGTGTCAGAAGAAACACCTGCACTTTTCCTTGGGCTGCCTACCTGGTATTTGCAGCACAGTGTCCCGAATCCAAAATCTCATCTGTTTTTTACATAAAGCCTGGGGATGGGGAGAGGGAAAGGGGTTGAAAGGAGATAGGGAGAGGGATGGGAACTGAGATTATCTTAAAACTCATATGTTATTCTTAAAGAACCAAAGATTTTTGTGCCATCTACAGACCTGGTGACAACTTCTTTGATGTTACTAGTAGAACTCTATGAATTCGGCCACAAGGCTGCCTGCCTAATTCAGTTTTATTTCTTCTATCTCCAAAAATATTTGTCAAGTTTTCACAGAACCATGAAAAGCCACCAGAAAAAAATTAAATGTATTTCACATCAGGATAGCCCAAAATGTATAATTTAAGCTCTCTTGTTCCCTGGGATAAAACCTCCACATTGTAAAATATGCTATTCATATAATACAATCAACTGACTTAACCATCTCAGGCCTCCCTTAGTTGCCTGAGTTTCCATTAACTATGTTTTTACCCATAAAACAGCAAGAGCTTCCTTAACAAACCACAACATTGTAATCAGCATTTCATTCCTCCAAGTGCTATGTGCTCCAAATTCTAACCCTTCACAACCATATGATTTAGCATTTCAGAGTGAGGCTGTCAGACAAATGTAAGAACCTATCCATAGCTTTGTGGACCTTAAAGAAAACCTGCTTTGACTTCTATTTCATATTACTGAGAGCAGTCACGTTTCTCTTTGACAAGATTGTTTGCATAGGGTTTCTCGAGAGAGAGAAAGCCTTGGGATTAATTTACCTCTGCCATCAAGATTGACTGCAGAACAGCTGTCAGGCAACTGAAGTGTCTCCAATCTCCATCACAAATTACTCTAAATGATTTTGAAGATAAACTTGCCAAGCCTGTTATGCCTGGCAACTCTGACAGGAAAATGTGCAATTGACTTAAATGAAAAACAAGAGGAGCCTTTTGGGGTCTTCATAATAAACTTCCAAGGCACCTTTGTTGATGCTCCAGAAGCAGCAGCTATATTAAGCACATCTAGAAAATATGGATCCTATTGTATGCAGAGTTCTGATAGAATTCATGACAAACCAACATGAAGCTGAGCTTGTCTAACAATAGTCTGCAAAGGGAAGCCACAGGAGATGTTGTAAACTCTTAGTGAAAAAAAAAATTAATCATGGAATGTTTTTGTGAATTCTGTTAATTGCTCTTGATGGAGATGAATCCTGAGAGGGTAATAGAGTTTGTTCTCTGTTACACATTTTCAGAAAGGTGAATTGTGTTTGTTCTCTGTTACACGTTTTCAGAAAGGTGAATTGTGTGCCTATGGCATGAAAATCAGGGTGTTAACTGTGGTGAACAACTGCCTAGACCTTGAGGAGTCTGTGTAGTAAGTATTTTGAAGTAAGAACAAAAAGCATAAGATATATGATAAATCCGTTTATATTGTTATTGTTGTTGTTTTGTTTTGTCTTGTTTTGCTTTTTATTTCTTTTGTTTTGTGGTGCTAAAGATAGAACTCAGGGCTTCACACATGCTAAGCAAGTAAGTGCTATACCACTGAGTTGTAGCTCCAGCCTTTTGCTTTCAATTTATATAGCTGTGTTTCATAAGAGTGATTTTCATTGTTGATTAGAAAGGGATCTTGGGTATCTTACTTTTTCTTGATTTTTTGGATATAGCATAAAAATTTAGAAATACATATAATGATAAAAGTATGAAAACTGAACAATATTTCCAAGAGAAATTTTAGAAGATAACATATGAAAAGATATACTATGTTCATGGGTTGCAAAAACCAATGCTAAGATGTCAGGTTCTTGCTACCTTAACTTATAAAGCTCATGCATTATCAATTAAGATTCCCAGCACGAATTTTTGTAGAAACTGGCAAGCATCTGGGCATGAAAAGAACCCTGAGTTAAATTTAAGTTAAGGCCTGGATGCAACATGGAAAATCCCCCAGAAAGGAAACTCATGTCTGTGCAGAGATGTGATGACCTTCTATGCCTGAGCAAAAGAATCCAAGGCACAGTCCCTTTCTCATCCAATCAACAAGCAGCTTCTCTTCTTTCCCTTCCTATGACTTACCAAGCTGCCAAACAAGAGGGCGGACAGGTAAGAGCTCTCACAGGATCTCCTCACTGGTTAAGGATGAAATTTTTTTGGTGATGGTAAGGATTGAACCCAGGGCTTGTGCATGTGAGGCAAGCACTCTGTGCTATATCCCCAGCCCCAAATTAAGCTTTCTTTTCTCAAAAAACACAACACGATAGTACTGACGTCTATTTGTTTTGGGCAGTGAGCTGTAGGTCCCTATGAGAAACATCAAAACAATCCTGAAAAATAAAAATTTCTAATAATTACTCTTCTTGATTTCCAGACTTATTCGTAAAAAAATCTATGTAAACAAATCTTATCATTTGAAAACTCAGTTTTACTTTTCATTTCCGAACCTTATGTGACAAAATCCTGATTTGCAGGATATATAAATAACTTCTATAACTCAACATGAAAAAGAAAATAGCCCAATTAAAAGATAGCTGGGTGCATTGGTGCACACCTGTAATCTCAGTGGCTCAGGAGGCTGAGGCAGGAGGATCATGAGTTCAAAACCAGCCTCAGGAAAAGCAAGGTGCTAAGCAACTCAGTGAGACCCTGTCTCTAAATAAAATACAAAACAGGACTGGGGATGTGGCTCAATGGCCAAGAACCCCTGAGTTCAATTTCTAGTACCCATGCTCCCTCCCCCACTGCCAAAATAAAGTGATAAAACTTCACAAAGGAAGATATAAAAATACCAATAAGCACTTGAAAATGTTTCCAACATAAGGACACATTAGGAAAATGCAAATGAGATGAGACCCACCACAGTAAGATCCTATTACATACCCACTAAAAGATTAAAATCTTTAAAATGGTTAACATTCCCAAATATTGATAAGGATGCAGAGCAAACGGAATTCTCATATAATGCTGGTAAGATTGTAAAATAGCTCATGAAGTTTGTAACTACTTCAGTTTCTCATAATATTTCAAACATACCTACCCTATGACCTGTCAATTCTTTCCCTATGTTTTTTCCCAGAAAAGCAAAAAAATCATTATCCACAAAAAGAATTGTAGAAGAATGTTCATGGTAGATTTTTTTTTCATGATTGTCAAAATGGGAAACAAAACACAAATTCGCCAATAAGAAAATGGATAAACAGATACTCTATATTTATACAATAAAATATTACTCAAAGATATAAAATGATTTAAAAATCTATTAGTGTATGCATCAACATGAGTGAATATCTCAGCAAAAGAATACAGAAACAATACAGTACAGTTTCATTTATATGAAATTCTAGCACAGAAAAAAGTCAATCTATATAACAAATCAGAATACCCCTGGCAGGTTGGAACAGGAATTAATTGGAAAAGGGCATGAGGGAATTTTCTAGAAAATGGAAATGCACTATATCTTGATAGCAATGTAGATTCCATGGAAATGTATATTTACCAAACCTGACTTAACTGTATGCCTAAGATTTGTGCATTATCATGTATATAAATTTTATGTCTGTTTAAAACAGTTAAGCAAAATGAGGAAATGTTACCAATTAGGTGATAAGCATCTACTTATTTTCTGCATTTTTGAAATAGTACATAACTTTGAAAATGAGAAAAACTAACCCATTTCAACAAGCATTCTGAACACTACCTTTATTTATTCACAATGCCAGGACTGGAACTTAGGCCCTATTCATGCTAAGCAAACACTCTACCACTAAGTTGCATTCCCAGCCCAGGAAACCAGCTTAGTAGGGTCTCCTAACAGATTTGAGAAGACAGGAGAGGACCTCGGCAGCCTAAAGAATGGAAGAGATTGATGCAGAGTGTGATGAGAGCTTAGGGAAAAAAAAAAAAAAACACAATTTGCTATTTTACATGTTAACAAAGAACAGGGGACTTTGTGTTCAGTTGGATTTTGTATGATGAGAATAGACATTAATCTATAGCTGCAGTAAACACAAATCTTAAGGGTTTCTAAACTTCATAGTCAATCGCTGGAGAGTAGATTAAACCTATAAACATATCACTTGTTCACTGTACAGTTCCATACAGAAATTTGGTTCTAAATGTTGTATTAATAGTTCTCCTCAAATAAATACTTAGTTTTAGAGTAGTAAAATGTGAATATGTTTCAATGTAAATTACAGCTAGGCAGTTTTGCTTTACCAATAGATGTGTTCTTGAAATGTCACACTGCTCAATTTCATTTATCCGTCACTTTAACAAGTAAGCGTTGAAGAGAAAATGAGATGCCAAGATTTAGTAAGTGCTGAGCAGGGATTTGGAGAAATAGTTAAATGATCCAAACACAAGCCACTCTGACTCAATTTCCCTGCGACTTCATATTCTAGTTATCTAAGGAACTGAACTGATCCACAATCTCAGCTGGGAGGCAAACCTGTGTTTGCCAGTATCTAACAGGAATTCGTCATATCATTGAGGACCATTTTAATTTCCACCACTCCTAGTCTTCATTCACCTTCCTCTCTCCTGATCCTTACTGAATAAAAGTTATATAATAGATATATGGTTTAAGATAGCATCTGGCAAGGAACTCATGACCCATTGTCTACCACTGTCCCATTAAAATTCTAACTAAAAACATAGCTGGGAGCATGGTGCATTCCTGTAACCCCAGCAACATGGGAGGCTGAGGCAGGAGGATCACAAGTTCAAAGCCAGCCCCGCCAACACAGGAAAGCCCTAAGCAACTCAGCAAGACCTTGTCTCAAAATAAAAAAATAAAGAATGGGTGGGAATGTGGCCCAGTGATTAAGCCCCTCTGGGTTCAAGCCCTGGTACCAAAAAAATAAATAAATTAATAATGATAATAAGCCTTTATTGGAAATGAACTCAAAATAATAACTTTCTTTTGAAGAGAGATTTTTCACTAATTATGATCTATGGATGATGTTGTTTCATTTTCTCAAAGACTAACGGTAAACATGACATTGGGAAATTGTTTAACAAAACAATCAAAGTAAAATTATTTTCATTTCTAAAGGACATCTTCAAAAAAAGTATGAAAATGTATGGCCTCCATGAAATGGAACCAGAAAAATATCAACAAAAGACAGAGATAAGGGTTTAAAATGAAAAGGGTATTTTTGAACATAAAAGCAGAAACTGTAGTGCAGTTTCTTTTTGCTAAGCAAAAAAAAAAAAAAAAAAAAAAAAAAGCTGAACTTCACAAACCAAATAAAACATACAACATGCTGGAAGATGATTTGCAGAATACAGGATGAGAAATTATTAATAGCCTAACTTTAAAAGTTACTCCAACCAATCAACACAGAAAGAAATACTGTAAGAGAAAAAACTAAGTACAAGTAATTACACAATCCCCCCCCCCAAAAAAAATAAATGCCAAATGTTTTCTCTGATATAAGGAGACTGATTCATAATGGGGTAGGGAGGGGGAGCATGGGAGGAATAGTTGAACTCTAGATAGGGCAAAGGGGATGGAGGGGAAGGGAGGGGTACGGGGTTAGAAATGATGGTGGAATGTGACGGACATCATTATCCAAAGTACATGTATGAAGGCATGAATTGGTGTGAATACATTTTGTATACAACCAGAGATGAAAAATTGTGCTCTATATGTGTAATAAGAATTGTAATGCATTCCACTGTCATATATAAGAAAATCAATTAAAAAATCCATTCTCAAAAAAATGCAATTTCTAGTAAACATAAAAGGACTCAGTTTGTTTAATAATCAAAGAAATGCAAATTATTATTCAATGAGATATTCTTTATACCTTTATTTAATCAAATGAAAATAACAGTGTTGCCAAGGATGAGATCAAAGGAATCCTCTCCTACAATGCTAGACTGTATAAAATTATTACAACTTTATAAAAGGTAACTTTGTCACTTAAATCAAAAGTTTAAAATACTGTTTAATCCAGAACTCTTAAACTTCAAGGGAATTTATCCTCAGGAAATAATCAAATTCTTCTTACTAATATGACCATGTCAGGGATTCAAGGTGGCAATATATATAAGAGCAAAATACTTGGAACCAACATATGCTTTTAGTAATTAGGATTATATCGATCTTATGTATAATTATAAAAATATTTTATGGCTGGGGTTATGGCTCAGTTGGTAGAGTGCCTGCCTCTTATGCACAAGGCCCTGCTTCAATCCCCAACACCACAAAAAAAAATTATAAAAATGTTTTAAAGTCATTAAAAATTGTTTCTTGGATAATATGGGGGAGATGTTCCTCTTGTAATTAAAAAAAAGTAGACTCAGGCAGATTAAAATTTTGTCAAGGAGAAATTATAAATGTTTTACATCTATGAAAAGATTAAAGGAGATGAATCAAAAGGAGATACATCAAAATTACTTAAAGGGGTTATTTTTGGAGAACAAATTTTATATTATATATATATATATATATATATATATATATATATATATTTTATATAAAATTCTTTGAGTACTCCTTATTTTTTCCAAATTGTGAACTTATGCTATTTTTATAGCTAGAAAATATATTTTAAGTCACAGATTAATGATTAAAAAACAACAAATATATATTGTGACGTATATATTATCTTTGCAGAAAAATACAAATAAATATGTATCATCTGATACTGTATTATACCAAAGAGGGGCTCTGAGCTCCCTTTCTCTTTCAAAGGACATTTTCATAGCTGGACTGCCTCCACATAAAAGCAGTTAATGAGAAAGTTAATAACATATTTTTGAAATTTTCTTTCTCTAAGACAAAATGGCCCTGTGGTCTTTGATTCTCTACAGAAAAGACACCTGCTCTTAGTTTCTGCCTTTCTTCTGAAACCATTTATTCTGATAGTTTCACCATCACACTTTTCAGAGCAAACGTCATAAAGCTACCTTTGGTTACTCACTCTTCAAAAAGCCTGGCAGAATTTAATAAAACAGCAAACATAGTTATATACCTAGTAGCCATTTTAGAAAATTAAATGCAATTTTCAGTTTCTCTACACAAATTTGGTAAATTGAAGACCAGGCTTTGCTTTGAACTCTGATGAAAGCTGTCCTTTCTATTCCAAGCAACATTGAGCTGGAGTTAAAAGACCTTTGAAACCAACACTGTAAAAACTTGTCTTGACCAATTTGTGTCACGAGATGGCAGACTTGGGACGCTCTATGTAAAATAACTGAAAGATTTCTAATTGTTAACCAAAAGATTCAGGAAAGCCAAGGCCTTGAGAAGGTAAAATGAACTTTATCAAGCCAAAGTAAGGAAGTATAAACAAGGAAAGGAAAAATACTTAGGATTCGCAACTGAGGCTGGTAACGGGAAGTTTAAAATGATCGCGCGCTCCTCTCTGTATGAAGTGCTCATTTCCAACTGCATGGCTCACTCCCTTTCTCCCTTTCTCAAATCAGCCTCTTTGAACTAGTTCTTGTCAGAGAGTCTTATGTCACACTTCTGAATTTTCTTTGCTTGGGACAGCTCCCACACAAAGCAAGCAAAATTAAGGTTCCAGAAATACATGACTATTTCAGGCCCTTATTGTCAGAATTGAAAGGAAAGGGGAGGAGAAAGACCCAGCTTTGCAATTCAACATGACAGACTGATCCTGTACCTTTACCTCTGCTCTCCCTACAGGGCACCACTTTAATTTATGCTAATTGAATGATTCACCTCTTTATTAAAATTAAGATTATGTCACTTAGGAACTCCAACAATTGAGACCATGTCATTGATTCTTTTCAGCTACAGTAAAAGCTGGAAGCAGATAATTACTTAATATAGCCTTGGACCCTTCCTCTTTCCAGAGCTGGTTTTGAAATGCAGTCTCCAGTATTTTCAAAAATGCCACAGACTCAGAAGCACTGAACCACCAGAGCAACCAAGTACGAAGAACCATCTCAGTGTGTCCAGTAACTGGTCTTTATCCTTCCACTGAAATCAATAACAAACAAAACCCATAGATGTTGAAAAAGTTTGGTCTCATCATGAATGTCATGGATGAATTAATTTTAACAAATAGTCAATCTGATTACTCAAATTTTAGATAAGAACTATGTATAGTTGCCTAAACAAGTGTTTTATTCATTTCAAAGTAAATTCCCTTTTCCATACCAATTGTCTTGTATTGCACTAAATGTCAACCTGAAAATTTCCTCTTTAAGAATCTCTATGAGCTCTTTATGGGGAAAAAAAAATCTCTATATATCCTGTTTGTAATTTCACCATAAAATAAACCATTGTAAAATAAGTATTTATGTACTTGAAGAAAGGTGCCCATACAAGTAGAATTTAGGATAATATTAATAGAATAAATTCAAATATTGATTTGAGAAGTTTGATATAAACAATATATTTGTCATTGGGGAAAGGGAAAAACTTACAAGCTATAGAGTAAAATACTAATAATTTTGATAACATCCAAATTGAAAGGTTTGCAAAATGTATCATTTTTAAAGTGTGTGTGGCAAAAGGCATCATAAAATAAAATTTAAGTAATGGATTGAGTGAAAATATTTTGTTATATAAAAGATACACACACACACACACACACACACACACACACATACATATATACATATGTATAACAAATTACCAAAACAAAAATGGCTTAACAGCACATACAGCAACTCATAGTCAGGAAGAGAGTGAGTTGTTCCCTTCTGTGAGTGAAGGGAAAGTCAGTGTGCCAAAGGCTGAGGTAGGAGGGGACAGTTGACAGCAGGGTGAGAGTGCTGCGAGAAGATCATTTAATTATTTCATTTCATTTTTCTTGCACATTCTCAGTGGTCAACTTTAATTTCTTCCTTAGCTTTTACTGGGTTACCATGTTTTCCAACTTTTGTGCCTGATTTACCATTATTAAAACAACAAACACCTGCAATGTCCAGACTTCTCTGATATATTTTACTGAGGAAGCTGTAAACTCTGTCCACCTTATGACAGCAAAGACATTGAATCCAGGCAGAAGAGGGAGCTGTTGAAAAAATGCAATGATGTCCTCTTCCAGGGAAAAGCATATCAAGGATTTTTTGACAAAACAATAGTCGGGTATAACCTGGAGGTGTGGATTTGACCCTATGCATCAGAAGGATGATGAAAGGATAAAGACGATGAAGGAGTACCACTAGAAATTTCAGATGCTGCTCTGAAATACTGATCAAGGGGACTGATTCCTTTACAACCAGGTCTTTGAGAAAATAAAAGGCCTTCTGTGGCACCTGTCAGTACTTCAGGTGTCCACCAGAGGGAAGCATGTCCTCAATTTTGAAAGTGCATTGCTGGATTTTTTTTTTTCCCCCCCTTCCATTCTGCCTTCCAGATTCCTCTTTTCCCTTTCATGCCCTTGGCTGCTAAGCACAAACGTGTTTTCGGCTGGGAACACTGATGTGAATATAATACATTCCTCCCCTGTGCAGGTACAGGAAAGATTTTATTGGACACATGCTCACCATTTGCAGGAACACACAGACTGACACAGCATAAAGAACACATGAAATGACAATGAGGACAGGGAGAAGCTGTTAGAGATTATGTAATCATATTCCACACAAACTGGTAGAACTGTTCTTTTGATAAGCATTGTTCACCCTCAGAAAATCTATCTTCTTCCCCGTGATGAGTATGTGTTCACCAAAACGTTATAGCAACTTGGACTGCTTATGTGAAAATATGGATGAAGGTACTGTGGCAACATTTAAAAAAAAGATTTATACAATTTTTTTGGAGCCTCACTTCCAATACAAATATTATATTACAATGTTTTGATCTTTACTAAGTACTGAAAAGGTCCTGGGTTCTATAGTTCACATAGCCATTTAACTTAAATGGGAGGTGTTATAATAACACAGTTTTTTTTACCATTTTTAAAATTCGTGTGTGCAAAAAACACATCATGCAATATGATAATGGTTATGATTTACCAAATTGGTAGAAATTGCTTTAATTCAACCAATTATGACAATAACAGGAAACTCTTATGGATCACATAGGCTACTAGGGCATTTTGTAATTTAAGTAATTATGGAACATCAAAGAAACTACAAGTAAAATCCTGCAGTTTAGTTTACTCTCATTAAATAAGAAACAGATTGATTTTGGGGGGGGGGTGTTGTTTTTGTTTTAAATTCCCTTAAGCTTGGGTTGCTTCCCCAGAGTGAGTTATTTACTAATACATGTCACCCTCAAAATAGAAGATTTCTCATCAAACTATTGGCATCCCTAAATGATAATAACCTAACGATTCGGCTGCGCAGAAAAGCAATCGAAAGGGTCTGGGAAGGAATTACTTGTTCCACAGATAATTCTGTCTGTGCCCAACAGGAACAGGGGGAGGTGGGCTGTGTTGTTCTTTTGATAACAAATAATGGAGACCCTCCTTCATTTTCCCCTTTGCCTGCTCCAAGAATGAAGATGGAAATTTAACGCAAAGCATCCTGGTCCCTGCTCATTAGGATTCTGTAAAGTCCTGCCATTTAGGAAATGTGTCTCAATTTCCGTGGAGATGAAGCAAGAAGGTCAGACTGAGCTTTAATCAAGATACCTCCCTGCTGGGGCAGGAAGGCTTTCCTCCCCTCATATATGGGCCTTTAATTTGGCTGCTTTTTTCAAGGTGCCTGAAGCCATGTCAGGGCCTGACAGTGGCTGCTGTTCACTTAATCCCTGAAGCCACACCAGTACACTGATGTTGTCGGTGGCAATTTACTCTTGTCGTATTTTTCTGCTAAAGTGAGAAGGATTTTGTCACTGGTGCACTATCAAAAATACATGAAGGACTCGCCCCTTATTAAGAGATGCCATGTCTGTGGAGTTCACATTTATAATGTAACCCTAGCAACGAGCAGCCCCCATGGCTCACCGGAAACAAGTAGAAAAGTAGAACTCTTAAGTCACACTGTTCTGCAAGGAGAATCTGGCTCATCCTGGGGACAATGTATCAGGATTTCCTTAAAAGGGTTTCAGCCTCCCTCACTGACCTGAACGCTTTACCATGGTGTCCTTCCTCACTTTCTGTTGCTAGGGGATGTTCCCCCAACTCCTTTGGCATTCTTCTCTAAACCTTTTGTCTCCATGGACAGAGAATCTCTGTTTTTTCCAGTGTCCTAGATGTCAAACTTTTTTCTGCATTAACTGGGAATTGCTGTTTGCCTCCTGGGAAGTTAGAAGCATCAATCAATCAGGTCGTTTCTGGATTAAGAAGGGTGTCATCCACGATAGGATGCCTCCCCTCCTAGACTTGATATTGAGTATATCAAAGCTTTCTTCTTCGATCTCTCGAATCCCACTAATGTGCAGGACTCTATGAATTCAAAGGAAAACTTGAATTCTATTCATCAAGTTCAAAAGAAACATAGGCTTTCACCCTTACATGTCAGCCAACATCAGACAAGACCCTGGTAAAGACAAACCCGTCATTGACCTCAACCCCACCACCACTAACTGTGCCAGTCCCCTCTCCCCACATACCTTTTCTTCTCCATTCTTCCTCTGGCTTATCTGCTGTCAGCCAAAAAAAAATCATTAATATAAGCATAAATTGGAGTCGTTTCCAGGGAAGTTTGTAATGGAAAAGTTAAGAACAAAAGAAGGCCTGTTTTATGAACTTAGAAAAACTGCTTAACTATATTCTAACTAAAATGTTCAAGGCACCCCTGCTCCAAGGATGTCATTCAGGATTAAGGGCTTTCAAGAAGTATAAGATGGGCTGGGGATATGCTTCAGTGGTAGAGCACTTGCCTAGCATACAGAAGGCTCTGGGTTCTATCCCCAGTACTACACAAAAGAAGGCCGAGTCCATATCCTCCTCATTCTTCACTTTAATGGCTTTTTCTTAACAAAATGTCTGTCCTTTTGCTAAAATACATTGAACTATAGAATTTTCAAAGGATAAGGAATAGTGCTTCAAGGAATAGAAAGAACTATTCCTTTAATGCCACAAACATCTCCTTTCCTGCCTTTTGGTTGCAAATATCACGTGCTTCCGCTATACAACACCAAAATCTTTTAACACCATTTACAGAGCCAGACTATCACCTTGACGGAGCATCTTAGAAGCTCCACCTTACAGTCCAGTACTCAGCCCTCAGCCCAACATCCAACATCAACCGACTCGATGTCAGATGTCATTTATAAGTCTTGATGTATAACCTGGCAACAAGTGTGTTTATTCTCTGTCTTGATATTAATGCTTTTAGGACTCCTAATTGACACTGGCTAAATTAGACCGACCCAGGAGAGAAAAAGAATTTGTTGGTAAGATATGAGGTACTCTCACAGACTCCACAAAGGAGATGACCAGTGGAGCATGGGAAGGGCCGAGACTCAGAGGGGTCTCAAGAATGGAGCTAGGATCACAGTTGGGTCCCAGCCTATCTATCTATGTTCTTCAATCATTCTCTCCTTGTCTGACTCTCACACATTCCCCACCCCCCTGTATCATTTTCTCTGCTCCTTATGAAAGAAAAACAATCACTAAGTGATCTGAATTTTTCATAGTATACATTATGCCATCTGCAAAAAAAAAGATAAAATCATCTTTCTTAAAACAAGTTGTAAGATGCAGATTAATACTTTGTTGGCCCATATAATTACTTAGTGCTAAAATCTGTACCATGTTCAGAAGATGTACTCACATGTCAGTGGTTGTTGTAGGTAGGTGGCCACATACAAAATCTCAAAAACTATTTAGTAAGAAAGAGAACAAGACAAAAAAAAAAAAAAAGACAAGAGCTTCCAGTCAGCCCTGGAAAAACTCTTTGCAGTATGCTGACCACTGCTTAGAAAAGCATCCTTGGGTATTTCTAAGGCCATCCAAAGACAGGTCTGCAGTGCTGAAGGTAAGACACATGCCAATCAGAACAACTAGAAGGAAAAACCCAGTCCCCGGTGGTGACAGATTTTATTAGTAACAGAAGTGATACCACTTTTTAAAATATTTCTGTGCTTAAGGAAGTTGATTAAAGATAAGCAAATGTGCCTAGATTTGGCAATTCAAAACTCACTTGGCTCTGAATTCCTCACCTGTGTTCCCTGGGATGGCTAAAAACAATGCAATCTTAATAATAAGTGACTAGTTTATTTGACTCAATATAACAAGATGTATGGCCATAAATTGTGCTTTAATGCTGAGTAAAATTCCATTGTGTACATATGCCACATTTTTTAATCCATTCATCCACTGAAGGGCATCTAGGTTGGCTCCACAGTTTAGCTATTGTGAATCGTGCTGCTGTAAACATTGATGTGGCTGTGTCCCTGTAGTATGCTGTTTTTAAGTCCTTTGGGAATAGTCTGAGGAGAGGGATAGCTGGATCAAATGGTGGTTCCATTTCCAGATTTCCAAGAAATCTCCATACTGCTTTCCAGAGAATAAAATCATGGCATTTGCAGGTAAATGGATGGCGTTGGAGAAGAGAAGTTAGCCAATCCCCAAAAAAACAAATGCTGAATGTTTTCCCTGATATAAGGAGGCTGACTCATAGTAGGGAAGGGAGGGGTAGCATGGGAGGATTAGATAAATTCTAGATAGGGAAGAGGGGTGGGGGGGGGAGAAGGAGGTAGGGGATTAGCAAGGTCAGTGGAATATGATGGACATCATTATCCAAAATACATGTATGAAGACTTGAATTGGGTGTCAACATACTCTATTTATAAACAGATATGAAAAATTGTGGTATGTATGCATAATAAGAATTGTAATGCAAAATAAAAGAACAAAGTACATGTATAAAGGCATGAATTGGCATGAACATACTCTATATACAAAGATATGAAAAACAGTACTCTCTATGCGTATAAGAATTGTGATGCATTCCGCTGTCGTGTATTTTAAAAAATAAAATAAATAAATTGTGCTTTAAATATTCTTATGTCATCTACATAGTTCGGTCATCCATATGGAAATGGAGTGATTTTTTGTTCTGTCCTGAATCTAATAAAAAAATAAGACAAGCTGCCCTTGCCAATGCAGAATTACATTGTTTGGGAAAGACTCTTCTCTGATTAGAGGAAGTCCAGAAGTAGGTGATCCAGGTCAGTCCAACAACTTCTTAGTGGCATCAGCATTTCAACTGTTTCACCCTTCTGCTGTGGTCCTTGGAAAATGGATGATCCACAGGCACAGTCACCACTCTAACCTCAGCCCATCCGCATACCATCCAAGAAAAAGAAGAGAATACAAAGGACCATGTTGATGATTCCTTTTCAAAACCTTTTCAGAAAGCAGTACCCACCTGAGTCCCATTGCCAGAGTTACTTCCTGGGTAGCCCTCTTCAGCCAAAATGCACACTGGCCAGTATAACATATTTTTCTTTTTTAGCCGGATATCTTGCTTTCGCAAGGAACATCAGAATTTCTTTTAGAAACCAAATAGAAAAGAATGGATACTGCATAGTGTCCAGTAGTATCCGTTTTAGTTAAAATGTCTGGCAATCTCTTGAAAAAGTATTGACAATTTTATTTGCTTTAATGAAGAAGGTCATTAGGGCATTTTAATGGCTAATATAAAGAAGATGATGACTTTACTAGTAGGGTGTATTCATTTAAGAATCTAGTGGTTATAAGCAACTGAAACCAAACTATAAGTGGTTATAAGCAACTTAAACAAAAAATGGGTGGGAAGATTGTTGGATATATACTATGGTATTTTATAAAAGTGAAGAAAGTTTGATTGTGGTGGTGCATGCCTGTAGTCCCAAATTGTAAGGCTGAGGCCCCTCACAAAGCCAGCCTTGACAACTTAACTAGACCCTATTTAAAAATAAAAAATAAAAAAGGGTTAGGGATGTAGCTCAGTAACACAGCAGCACTGGGTTCTATCTTCAGTAATACACACACACAAAAAAAAAATTAATAGCCTACTCTCAGAAGGAAAAGAAATTGGAGATATTGGGGATGCTCTGGGGACATCTTAGACATTTTTGTACAGATCTTCCAATAACAGGTATAGACACATAGTTTATTTTATACCCTAAAATCGCAAGATGATGACTGCCAACTGATGTTACAGCTGGCCTCTTATTAGGTCACTGAATCATCCTAAGGGGCCAGCATTTTCTGAATGATGGTCTCTGAGGTAGTATCCTTTAATCCCTTGGGTTTCATCCTCTTGCCTTGCCACGTTTGCTGTGAAGTGAATCTGGAGGCAATATGTTTACTCTGACAGTGTATATGACCTTCAGTAAACTCACATATGGTGAGGTAAAGGGATAAAGGGAAGAAAAAAAAATCCCAATCCATGCTAAACCTGTGTACTCTCCTAGTGAAAAATCTCTGTTTTTTTTCACTGATGGTAGAATCTAATTTAGTTGATCCAATTACTAGGTACTTAGAAAACACCCTTGAGGTTTAGTGCTTGACTGGGGTTCAGGATTGGGTACTTTTGCTTAAAAATATGAGTGCTTAACAATGGTAGTGGGCATATCGGTCAGATGGAAAAGTCTTGCAGTTGAGGCTGTAGTGAGACTGGTATCTATCTCTGCCATTATCCCTTCTTGTTTATGAGCCCACTAAATAATATTATACTGGCTCATGAAGGAAAATGGTGAGCATTTGGGGGTCACCTGCTTACCTGAATACAAAGAGCCTCTTCTGCAGTAGAAGTCTTCTGAAAGGCTTCCATGAGATACAGTTATTTTCATCCTCCAGCCTCATTGAGAGATCCACTTACACCAACCCAAACCTTAACCCTCATGTCACAAGGATTTTAATCTTACCCTTCCCCAACTAGGAATGGACAATTGACTATCACCTGGAAATTAGTATACATCTAAATTTCAAACCAAATTTCCTTTTAGGCACAGTAAGCAGCAAATTGTTATACATAGTATTCCAGCCACAAAGAGGCTTCATTATCTCTACTGTTTTTCAGGGACACTAGCTGAAACCGTGACACTCCCAGTTCATGTCAGCATCTGACATAGAACCAGGCATGCATGTTCTGTCTTTAATCACCTGGTTATAGGAAACTACTTGTGCGATCACACATTGTTTACAATGCAAACAGTGGGAATGTATGTGGCCTGACTATAAAAATAATTTATACATTCAGGGTCTAGATTGAGGATGGAATGTTACCAGTTATATCCATACCTTTAAAAATAGATTTATCAAATAGCATTAGTTGCTTGTGAGTAGACTGAAGATGGTAGCTGTCTAAGACTAGTTGTTCTGTCTTTACCAGAATCCATTACAAATCTGGGCTCTCATTCTAAAAAGGAAGAAAGTTACATAGACAAAACTCAAATTCCAGAGACCTACCAGAGTGACAGTGAGGGCTTGTCATAGACTTTTCTCCAACTGCTGAATCATGAGGGCAAGGTGAATTTTATTCCAGAAGAGGGTTATGCTTCTCTTGCTCTGAGAGATTACCAGATATCCAGATGTAAGAGATTCACAGTTAATTCCCTCCCCTGGCTTGCCATGGTTCACTGTAGATAGAGTATATTTTCCTGTCCCATAGATTGGACTATACCATCATGTGACTTGCTTGGATCAAAAATTTTGGTATATCCTTAATAAGACTCCTAAAGCACAAGAAATAAAATCAAGAATTAAAAAATAGGATGGACTCAAACTAAAAAGCTTCTCAGCAAAAGAAACAATCAATGAGGTGAAAAAAGAGCCTACATTTGGGGAGCAAATTTTTGCTGTATATACATCAAATAGAGCACTAATCTCCAGGATACATAAAGAGCTCAAAAAAACGTAACACCTAAAAAAAAAACAAACAACCCAATTAATAAATGGGCTAAGGAGCTGAACAGATGCTTCTCAGAAGAATATATACATTTGATCAACAAATATATGAAAAAATGTTCAACATCTCTAGTAATTAGGGAAATACAAATCAACTCTAAGACTTCATCTCACACCAGTCAGAATGGCAGTTATCAGGAATACAGACAACAGTAAGTGTTGGCAAGAATGTTGGGGGAAGGCACATTCAGACATTGTCAGTGGGACTGCAAATTGGTACAACCAATCTAGAAAACAGTATGGAAATTCCTTAGAAAACTTGGAATGAAACCACCACTTGACTCAGCTATCCCACTCCTCAGTCTATACCCAAAGGACTTAAATCAGCCTACTATAGTAATGCAGCCACATCAATATTTATAGCAGCTCAGTTCACAATAGCTAAACTGTGGAAGCAACCTAGATGCCCTTCAATAGATGAATGGATAAAGAAACTGTGGTATATATACACAATGGAATATACTAATTATATAAAAGAATAAAATTATGGCATTTGCAGGTAAATGGATGGAGTTGGAGAATATCATGCTAAATAAGCCAGTCCCCAAAAAACAAAGGCTGAGTGTTCTCTCTGGTAAGTGAATGGTGATCCATAATGGGTCAGGGGGCCCACAGGAAAAATTGAGGAACTTGATGGGGCAAAGGGGAGGGAGAGATGGGGGAAATGGCATGGAGTAGGAAAGATGGTGGAATGAGATGGACATCACTGCCCTATGTACATGCATGACTGCACATATGGTGTGACGCTACATCATGTACAACCATAGAAATATAAAGTTGTGCTGCTATTGTGTTGAATGAATCAAAATGCATTCTGCTGTCATATATACCTAACTAAAATTTTTTTTAAATGGGATGGAGATAATAATATTGTAGTTTCTAAAAGAAATTGAAGAGGTGATGTTTCCAATCACACTCTTCATTTCCTGCCTTCCCCAAGAGACCATCATATTCCTTGTAGGTGGTACTCCTTCAACTTGGGCGCTAGAATGAGAGAACATGCAGAGAAGACCTGAACCCTCCTGTAGCCTAGACTAGAATGTGGCAATGTACAACTCAAGTGAAGGAGAAATGAATGCTTTGTTTTGTAAGCCACTAAAGTTCTTGAGGTTGTTACAGCAAAATCTAGTGAAGGCAGATGATCATCTCAAGTCAACAGGCCTAAGACATTGCACAATACCCCTTTTCAGAAGGCAAGATAAAATTTGAAAAGGATCATCATACCATGTACTGTATGAATCAGACTCTCCTGATGGATAATACTTTTTCATGGTGTAGACATCAGGCACAGAAACTTGCCCTTACTTCAGAAATAACATGTCAGATAACATTTATTGATTTCCGTATATTGAACCAGCCTTGCATCCCATGGATGAATCCTACTTGATCATGGTGTATAATTTTTTTGATATGTATTTGAATCCGGTTCGCCAGAATTTTATTGAGGATTTTTGCGTCAAGGTTCATTAGAGATATTGGTCTGTAGTTTTCTTTCTTTGAAGTGTCTTTGTCTGGTTTCGGAATCAGGGTGATGTTGGCCTCGTAGAATGAATTTGGAAGTTCTCCCTCTTTTTCTATTTCCTGAAATAGCTTGAAAAGTATTGGTGTTAGTTCCTCTTTAAAGGTTTTGTAAAACTCTGCTGTATACCCATCCGGTCCTGGGCTTTTTAAAAATAAGAACCATATGATAGTCTCGATAGACGCAGAAAAAGCATTCGACAAAGTACAGCATCCCTTTATGTTCAAAACTCTAGAAAAAATAGGGATAACAGGATCATACCTCAACATTGTAAAAGCAATATATGATAAGCCACAGGCCAGCATCATTCTGAATGGAGAAAAATTGAAGGCATTCCCTCTAAGATCTGGTACAAGACAGGGATGCCCTCTCTCACCACTTCTGTTCAACATAGTCCTCGAAACACTGGCCAGAGCAATTAGACAGATGAAAGAAATTAAAGGGATAAAAATTGGAAAAGAAGAACTTAAATTATCACTATTTGCAGATGATATGATTCTATACCTAGCAGACCCAAAAGGGTCTACAAAGAAGCTATTAGAGCTAATAAATGAATTCAGCAAAGTGGCAGGATATAAGATCAACACGCATAAATCAAAGGCATTCCTGTATATCAGCGACAAATCCTCTGAAACGGAAATGAGGACAACTACTCCATTCACAATATCCCCCCAAAAAATAAAATACTTGGGAATCAACCTAACAAAAGAGGTGAAAGATTTATACAATGAAAATTACAAAACCCTAAAGAAAGACATAGAAGAAGACCTTAGAAGATGGAAAAATATACCCTGCTCATGGATAGGCAGATCCAACATCATCAAAATGGCGATATTACCAAAAGTTCTCTATAAGTTCAATGCAATGCCAATCAAAATCCCAACAGCATTTCTTGTAAAAATAGATAAAAGAATCATGAAATTCATATGGAATAATAAAAGACCCAGAATAGCAAAAACAATACTAAGCAGGAAGTGTGAATCAGGCGGTATAGTGATACCAGACTTCAAACTATACTACAGAGCAATAGTAACGAAAACAGCATGGTACTGGTACCAAAACAGGCGGGTGGACCAATGGTACAGAATAGAGGACACAGTAACCAATCCACAAAACTACAACTATCTTATATTTGATAAAGGGGCTAAAAGCATGCAATGGAGGAAGGATAGCATCTTCAACAAATGGTGCTGGGAAAACTGGAAATCCATTTGCATCAAAATGAATCTGAATCCCTATCTCTCGCCTTGCACAAAAGTTAACTCAAAATGGATCAAGGAGCTTGATATTAAATCAGAGACACGGCATCTGATAGAAGAAAAAGTTGGTTATGATCTACATACTGTGGGAGCAGGCTCCAAATTCCTCAATAGGACACCCATAGCGCAAGAGTTAACAACTAGAATCAACAAATGGGACTTACTCAAACTAAAAAGTTTTTTCTCAGCAAAAGAAACAATAAGAGAGATAAACAGGGAGCCTACATCCTGGGAACAAATCTTTACTCCACACACTTCAGATAGAGCCCTAATAACCAGAATATATAAAGAACTCAAAAAATTAGATAATAAGACAACAAGTAACCCAATCAATAAATGGGCAAAGGACCTGAACAGACACTTCTCAGAAGAGGACATACAATCAATCAATAAGTACATGAAAAAATGCTCACCATCGCTAGCAGTCAGAGAAATGCAAATCAAAACTACCCTAAGATACCATCTCACTCCAGTAAGATTGGCAGCCATTAGGAAGTCAAACAACAATAAGTGCTGGAGAGGATGTGGGGAAAAGGGCACTCTTGTTCATTGCTGGTGGGACTGCAAATTGGTGCAGCCAATTTGGAAAGCAGTATGGAGATTTCTTGGAAAGCTGGGAATGGAACCACCATTTGACCCAGCTATTCCCCTTCTCGGTCTATTCCCTAAAGACCTAATAAGAGCATGCTACAGGGACACTGCTACATCGATGTTCATAGCAGCACAATTCACGATAGCAAGATTGTGGAATCAGCCTAGATGCCCTTCAATAGATGAATGGATTAAAAAAATGTGGCATTTATACACAATGGAGTATTACTCTGCATTTAAAAATGACAAAATCATAGAATTTGGAGGGAAATGGATGGCATTAGAGCAGATTATGCTAAGTGAAGCTAGTCAATCTTTAAAAAACAAATACCAAATGACTCCTCTGATATAAGGGGAGGAAACAAGGACAGGGTAGGGACGAAGAGCTTGAGACGAAGATTTTCATTAACAGGGTTGAGAGGTGGGAGGGAAAGGAAACGAGAAGGGGAATCGCATGGAAATGGAAGGCGATCCTCAGGGTTATACAAAATGACATATAAGAGGAAAGGAGGGGTAAGACAAGATAATTCAAATGGAAGAAGTGATTTACAGTAGAAGGGGTAGAGAGAGAAAAGGGGAGGGGAGGGGAGGGGAGGGGGGATAGTAGAGAATAATACAGACAGCAGAATACATCAGACACTAGAAAGGCAATATGTCAATCAATGGAAGGGTAACTGATGTGATACAGCAATCTGTATACGGGATAAAATTGGGAGTTCATAACTCATTTGAATCAAACTGTGAAATATGATGTATGAGGAACTATGTAATGTTTTGAACGACCAACAATAAAAAAAAAAAAAAAGAAACCTTCAAAAAAAAAAAAAAAAGAAAAAAAGAAATAACATGTCAGTATCCTATATGCCTCAGGCTGCCTGGCCCCAGGCCGGCTGAGTTCTGCTCCTGCCGCTGAGCACTGCCTGCCGCACCCCTGCTGAGTGATTCCCTGCTGGGCTGTCAGTGCATGCCGGTTTGCAATCTTGCAACCCGGTTGAGCACAAAAACACAAGCCAGTCAAACTGAAACAAAGTTTTATTTAGTGAGAGGCCGTGTGCGTCCCCCAACAAGTGGGTCCACCACGTGTGTGTTCTACCTGAGCCGGGGGGACTCCACTTCCCCCGGAACACCCTCTTACCATCCTTTCCCAACCAATGGGAACTCTCCCATTACAAGAGTGACATGAGTAACCTGAGTCCCGGAACGGGCCCAGATAAACAGCAGGAGTCCAATTACCATATGAATGTGAATTGCTGGCTGGCAGTCACTAAATCCAAAGGTGCCTGTATCAATATTTTTGCTGTGGCTCCTAACACTATAAATCAGTAAAGTCTTAAAAATTTCAGTGTCCAAACCCAGAATTTTTGTAGAAGTTGTCCTCTACTCCTTGAATCAAATGTCTAGGGTACCTCCCATTTCCTGTTTTACCAGGCAAGCCCATCACTTTGACATCATCAGTATAATGAACCCATGCAGTATCACTCTTGGGGACTTGCCAGTGTGCACCAGGTCCCAGCTGCTCTGTGTCCCTGCTAATTACTCACAGCTGCAGCCTTTGGTCCAAGGCTGCAGGCAGGAAGAGACTTATTGAGTAGGGGCCCTGGTGACCAACTGGCTACTAATTTTCCATCCTAGAATATATGGGCACAATCCAATGGCTTTTTCCAAATTCCTAGCCTCATGGGTTTCCTGAATGCCCAGTGCCGGCATTCTCTCCCAGTACAATGAGTGTATTGGCTGAGGTCATTAGAGTTCTGAATGACAGAAATGGACTCTGTCTAGCTTAATTAAAAACATTATTGGAATATTATAGGAGAGGCTCAACAATTAAAATAAGAGTTTACCAATGCAGATTTTAGATGTGAAGAAACCACAGAAGCTTTGGGGATATTTGCAGTAGCAGAGATTCAAGACCTTTGCTCTCTGGCAATGGTTCTAAAGTTTGACCGCCCATTAAAATCATGTGGTAGTTATAAAATCCTGTTGGTTGTGCTCAGTTCATTGCTTGAAAAGGAACCCAGGCATCAACAGGCTTGTTAAGACATGGGTGGTGAACTCCACCCTCAGATTTTCTGGTTTAAGTAAAATCATTTGTAATAAGTTCCCAGGCAACTGCTGAGCAACCTGCATTTGTAGCAAATGTGTGTTTATACCAAGTTCCCAGGCAATGCTGAGCCTGGGTCTCAGCCGAGACCTGAGATTCTGTATTCTTATCATTCTCAAGTGTGATCTGAGGCTATTGATCCTTAAGTCACCTGATTTAGCAAAGTTCTAGAGCAGTGGTTCTCAAAAGTTAGCATTCTTGACATCATTGCAAACCTGTGTCAACACAAAGTCCTGGACTCCATCCGGAGAGTCTGATTTAAGTAGTTCCCAGTGGTAGTGATGCTGCCAATCCCTCAAACGCACTTTTTATAGCCCTGCTTCAGAGCCAGGGTTCTGAAGCAGGGATGCTTTTTCCCCTGAGGGAACATTTGGCACAGTCTGGATACATTTTTGATTGCCATACTGGGGTAAAATGGGAGAGGAGGACAGAGAGCATTCCTGGCACTTAGTGGGTGGAAGCCAGAGATGCAGCTAAATATCTTCAGTGCATATGATGTGTGATACGCAATACAGTGCCACAACTAATTATCCAGGCTAAAATGTCCACAGTGCCAACCTTAAGAAACCCTGCTCCAAAGAGTGGCTACTAACAAACTCAGCTGCTCCTCCCTAAGGTCTCCATGCTGGTTTTATAATTCCTGTGAAAAAGAGGAATATCATACCCACTAAAGTGATGTGTCCACCTCTCGATCAAAGAGATCTGCCAAGGAGGCAAGACCCTGTAGTACACATGTTACTGCTGGAGACTCATCCCTGGGAGAGAAGCAATAGAAGGTGGGCAGTGGGATTATTCTAAAGTCAAGAGAAGCAGGTAAAGGGGAAACTAGCTGAAACTGCAAGTTCAATACACCAGGGGTGAAGAAAGGAACAGGCACCTCTTTGTGGCCATTTTACTGGTTTCTGAGACATTTGAAGTTCATGTTGAGTCAACACTAAGCACTGTATGTGCATGTGCAACTTGCACACGTGTATCTGCCTCTGTGCCTGTGAGCTTCAGTTTGCAAGGAAAAGAAATAGTCTCCATTGTCTTGGGGGTGAGGATTTATTTCAAGGACACCTGGTAAGGATGCCAGCAAATACAGAAAACTCTTTGCAGCTGCTCTGGGTTGTTAACATTTGAGAAACACTGCTCTAGAACTTTGCTACTATAGGTGCAATTTGAGGATCATCAGCCTCAGATGACACCTGTGTTTGATAGGAATCCAGAATCTTAGGCCACAGTCCAGACCCAGGCTCAGCATAACCTGGGAACTTGCTACAAATGTATATTTTAAATTCTTACATGATCCTTATGAGATAGTGTTATGATCATCAACTCTTCAAATAGGTGAGATAACTTACCTACTAACAATAATATACTTCCCAAGTAGTGGAACTGAGACACAAACACAGGCCCTTAAAACACCAACATCTTTTATTTAACTGTTATCATATTTTCTTCACTCTCTCTGCCATCATCCCACCAACATCTCCCTCCTTGCAGTGATGCAAAACTTGACCTTTCCGTACACAGGATTTCTTTCTATCTTTTTTCTTTGTCTTTCCTTTTTGCCATGACGGGGAACTGAGGACCTCTTGCAAGCTAGCCAAGTGCTCTACCGCTGATTTTGACCCCATCTCTAATGCTAGATTTTAAGCTAGATGTTAGCTAGAATATACGTTCTACTTCATAAGTGTTCATTTAACCTGCATACCTAGAGCAGAATCTGGCTGGAAACCAGTTCTCAAAAGATTTTATTTTTTTTTTGGTACTGAGAATTGAACCTAGAGGTGCTTTTGCACTGAGTTATGTTCCAGACCTTTCTCTTTTTCTTATTTTGAGACAGAGTCTCCCCAAGTTGTCTAGGGCCTTTCTAAGTTGATGAGACTGGCCTCCAAATGGCAATACTCTGCCTCCAAATTTGCTGGGATTCCAGGCATGTGCCATCATTTTAATATGTTTCTAATAAGCTTTTTTATTTTAGCGTAGTTTTAGGTTCACAGAAAACTTTCACACACTGTACAGAGAATTCCTGTATGCTCCTCAACCAGTTTGCCTTTTTATGATTTTAAACAGATGGTAAAACAAACTCAGAAAGAGTGAACCCTTATTGTAACCAATTTCTGAACAAAGGCACCACGTATGAGCCTGTAACTGCAACCAGCTCCCTGTAGGTCACCCAGCAACATGCTGTCAGATGAGCACAGCTGGAGTGAACCCTGATGTCAAAGAAAATACCAGGAATTTCCCAACGCTTTGTGGATTTAAGGGCCAGCACTCCACTGGCTCTTAAAACAGAGGGTAAGTGAACAGCATCTGTGAATGCCATGCCAGTTCCTCAGAAGGTTGTGTCTCACTTAGATCATCAAAGCCACTGGCCAGATGTCCTGTTATCCCCTGTGCTTTGTACAATGCCAAGTATATTGCAGATGGTTCCACAAGTGCTAAATAATGACAGTGTCTAGCTTTCACGGGCTATTTGCAGTAGAGTCATTCTTTATACTTGTTCTATTAACTGCTGTAGTCTCTGCTGTTGGTGAGAAAGAGTGTTATGGGTGACAAGATGGACACTCAGTTAAAAGACATCTTCAGAAATAGAACTCCTTGCTCCCAATCATTTCAAACTTACAGCATTTGACTGGAGCAAAGCATAAAAAAGTTTTAACAGCTTGTCCTTTATGCTAGTTGCAGAATTTACAACCACCCCTCTACCTGCGTCTTCTCTGAGATCCTATCTGCCTTTGAGGATTAACATGACATAATTCTACTCACCTATAATAATGTGATGGGGTGAAGAGGAATTTTCTGCTTGGAAGAGACCATCTCATTTCAATATGCTGTGACATCTTTTGGAAACCAATATCCTCTATAATGGGGAATGGCTGCAGATCAAGGGCAATCATTTCTGTGATTTATGAGCAGTGCAAGCAGATGGTTTTTTGAATATTTGGCCTTTTCCCAAAAACCTCATGCAAGCTAAGCTGTTATATCTTATTGCATGGAAAGGTTCTGCTTTCAGGTGAGGGATGGGCTGATTTAGAATCTGCCTTTGTACTTGAGAACAGGGGAAGATGCCGCTAATATAAAGAAAGCCAAAGGAATGATTTTTTTTTTTAAATTTTTCCTACAGCTAGCAGAAATCATGACTACAAACCATACTGCATCGGCCAAAAAGAGAGAGCGCCAGATACCTGGTCTGGAAGGTGAGGATGTCTCACTTTGCCATGGTTATTAGATTATCAATTTTCTCCCCTCAAGACCTGTGTGATTCACAGGGAACACTATTAGCCTGGCAAGAATTAATTACAGCCCTGATAAAGGTGACCTTCCAAACAAAAGCAAAAAGGCAACCAATCTTTCATGTGAGGCACCTGGAAGGTTAGGAGGTTTGGCTAGGGTTCTAAACAGGATCCTGGGAAATACTATGTCATTAAAAGAGTGTATGTTAAATTGTTTAAATTGTAAGCCATAGCGAGTGGGATTTTAGCCTGAACTGTGATAGGAAACATTGATGATATATACAATTCAGTATTTTAAAATTTGAAGGCTTCTATTTGATTTTGGTTGATCTTTTCACAGTCAAAATGTTATGGGCCAGGTTATATGGCAATGACCAAACAGACTCTATTTTACCCTAAGACTCCACATCATGTAAGAAATGCTTCTCCCATGAGAAAGCCCCACCTCTGTACCCATTAATAGTTACCTAGCATAACATACTTGGCAACACAAAATAGCAATTCTTATACAGTATAAAATTTTTCTCTTTGGTTTCCATTTTTCTTAGGCAATGTACCTTGTCAGAGATTGATTATCTGGACATTAGTAACCATTCTCTAGCTTATACTGACCGAGGGTCATTTTGACCCACTTCCCTTCTGCTTGCTTGCTGCTAGGCCAACCTTGAAAGTCTCGTGGGAAATACTGATGTACCGTTTGCCTTGTCTCGCTAACTGCCCAATCCAGCTTCTCTACCTGCTTACTTGCAGCTACATCAACCCAGATATGTTTTTTTTTTTTTTTCCTTTAAATATCCTAAAATACTCAGGCTCAGGGCTGTTCCTGTAGAGACAGTTATGGGTCTGATGGGGAGCAGTTGCCAGTCAGCCAGCTAAATAAAGACTCTTCAATTTGGACAAAACTGGGACTTGGTGTGTTTTCTGAGCCATCTGCCCCACAACAAAACGTGGATTCTGAGGACTAAGGATTTTAACATCAGAAAACTTGGGGATGTTGTATATTCTCTAGTCTTTGGAGGCTATTATAAGCAAATACCATAAGCTGAAGAGCTTCTACACAACAGATATATATTTCTTACAGTTCTGGAGTCTGGGAAGTCCATGATCAAGTCACCAGCAGCTATGGTATTTACTGAGGACTTATTTTCTGGTTCATAGGTGGGACAGTCTTGCCATATCCTCACACAGAGGAAGAGACAAGGCAGTTATCTGGAGACTCCTTTATACTAATCCAATTCTTGAGGGTTCTGCCCTCATGATCTAATCATTCCCCAAACCCCACTTCCTGTACCATCCTGTTGGTGATTAGATTTAAACATAAGACTCTGGAGGACACAAACATTCAGATCTAGCATATAAATAAGTAAAGGAAGCCAGTCAGTAACCTAAACAGGAACCTACAAAAAGGGACTTTCTCTGCAGTCCAAATAGTCAACAATACATCTCTATCTTGAGATTCTATTTGTTCCTCTGGCTTTCTTTTCTAGGAAATTAATAATGGAAAGATGTACAAAGTCATCACAATGAGGCTTTAGTGGTCTCATATTTTTCCCTGAGCAATGAAACCTCCCCCTCCTCCATTTCCCAATGCTCAGTGACACAGCAACCTTCTCCCATTCACAAATGTGTGTTCAGGAAAAGTTATGCCATTAGCAACAAGCCTCCATGCCAACCAAAATCACTTTTTTCCCACTAGGGTCTTTTTTTTTTTTTTAATTTGAAGTAGATGGCTTTGGTACCCGTTAAAAGGATTTAAAAAATAAACAGTAAGAGAATGAAGGCTTTTTTTCCCTCTTTTTTCAGTACCACTAAATTGTCACAGAGGTCAGCTTCCTTCTGTGATGAATTTTGGCAACAGAAAGTGCCAGTTGTTCTAGACATTAACAATTAGGCAAGACACTGACAATCCCAAAACAGTGTTCTGAACCCACACTTGGCTTGATTGATCTGCCCATGTTCAGGGTCCAAAGGTACAGGTTTTCTTAATATGCGGCCCTGAGCATCCTTAGGTCTTAGATATCAGTTTTATTGAAAATCTTTTTATTAAACATATTCTGTTTTTATTTATCAACTGATTCTTGATTGCCTGACCTAAACTCACATAGTCCTGGGTTCTCAGCTCTGAACAGCTCTAGGAAGACTTAAGTAAAGTTTTTAATGTGCTTAAAATAATGTCAATTGATTTTACCTTTACCAATTTCTTGAGTTGGTTCACTAATTTTTTTAATTAATTTTTGAGGATGCAAAATATTTCTAATCATTTGATATAAGTAAAACCTTAATGCAAATGAGCTTCTCATATACTCCAACTCATAGAGAAATTCAAATTGATTAGGGGAGAAAATAGCAAGGAAAATATTAAGTAAGAAAATGAATAGCATATTATCAAAGCTGTACTGAGAGGCAAAATCATAATGTTAAGTTTGGTATTGCCACAGTTTCTTATTTTAGCCATTCTAACTGGTAAATATTGGTATTTTCATTTGTATTTTCCTAATAGTTAGTGCTTTTGAAAATCTTCATGTTTATTTTCCATCTGCAGATTTCATTCCACAAAATGTCTCTCTTTGACCTTTGCCCATTTTAATTGGATTACTTGTTTATGTTTTACTGTTAAGTTTTGAGAGTTCTTTATACAATCCAGAAATTAATCCTTTATTCAACATGTGACTGCAAATACTTTCTCCCAGTCAGTAGTATGTCTTTTCATCCACTTCAAAGACCTTTCACAGAGAAAAAAGTATTTTTATTTTAATGAAGTACACTTTGTAAATTTTTTCTTTATGCTTTTAATATCAAATCTTGCTCTAGACCTCAAAGATTTTCTCTTGTTTTCAAAAATTTTATATGATTTTGCATTTTACATTTAACCCATGATCCATTTTGAGTTACACTGATATGAGGTGTGAGACAGTTTTTGTCTGTGATTGTCTGTTTATTTGGTACAGCACCATGAGTTGGAAAGGGTAGCTTTTCTCCAATGAATTGCTTTTGTATCTCTGACAAAATCAATTAGGCATATTTTGGATGTCTGTTTCAGAATTCTCTATTCTGTCTATCCACCTATGTGTCCATCTTTCTACCAATAATAAGTTTCAATCACTATAGAAATTTGAATAATCTGCTTGCTTCCAATAGATCTTTTTTCAGATTGTTGCAGCTATTCTAGTTCCTTTTACTTTCCATTTAACTATTTGAATAATTTTGTCTATAGCTACAAAAAATACTTCTGCAATTATGATGGGGATTGCATTGAACCTGTTTATCAATTTTTAGAGAATTGATAGCTTTCCTATGATATCTTACTATTGATATCTTTACTGCTTTACCCTTTCAATCCATGAATATGGTATTTCTTCTTTGTTTATTTAGATTTCCTTTGATTTCTTTTCATGAGTATTTTGTAGTTTTCATTACTCAAGTGCTGCTCATACTTGATATATTTACACCTGATTATTTTTCTCTTTTCCAAGGCCATTTAAATAGTATTTTATTTTTAATTTTTGTTTTCCACATGCTCAATGCTAGTGTGCAGAAATACAAGATTCTTTATGCCTATGTTATATCTTGCAACTTTACTGAACTTATTTTTTCTAGGAGTTTTTCTGTAGTTATTTGGAATTTCTATGTAGACAATTATTCCATATAGAAATAGAAACAACACCCCCCCACACACTTTCAAATCCATATACATATACAATCCCTGCCTTACCTTGTTACCGTAACTAGAACTTCTAGCACTATGTTGAATAATGATGCTAAAAGTAGCTATTCTTACCTTGATTCTAATCTTATGGGAAAGCATCCAGTTTTTTTCCACTAAAAATATTAGCTTATAGATGAATTTTTGTAGATGATCTTTATCAAATTGAGGAGTTTCCCACTATTACTGTTTATCTTAAATTTTTTTGTGATGAATGGTATAGGATTATGTCAAATGCTTTTTCTTCATCATTTGCCATGAGTATGTGATTTTCTTATCTAACCTATTAAAATGGTAAATTTCATTAGCTGATTTTCAAGTACTGATCCAGCCTTGCATTATTGAAACAAATTCTACTTATTCACGATGTACAATTCTTCTCATATGTAGCTCAATTATATTTGCAAATATAAGAATTTTTTTCTGTGTCCAAGAGGCATATTAGTCATCTTGGTTTTTTTTTCTTTTTGCTCTTTGTACTTTGTCTAATTTTATGGTATCAAAAAAATACTAGTATTAGAAAATGAATTGGAATTGTTCTCTCTAGTTCTAATGTACACTTGATATTAATTCTCTTTAAATGTTTCCTAGAATTCTCTAGTAATATCATCTGGGCCTAAAGATTACTATATTAGGAATTTCTAAATAATGAGTTTAATTTAATAGTTTACAGGGTTGTTTAAATTATTTCATATTGGATAAACTGTAGTAATTAGTGTTTTTGGAGGAATTGGTTCACTCATCTAATATGTCAAATTTATATGTATTGTTGTTCCTTGTAGCTTCTGCTCACATTATGGGAGTGTGGTAGCCTTTTTACCACTAAGCAGCAACAAAAGTCCTGACTTATCAATAGGCAAACAGGAGAGACAGAGAGGTGCCTCATTATTACCAGAAAGGGGGGAAGGGTTGGAAGTTCAAGATCCCCAAGTGGTATGACTGACACTAGAGAGTATCTGGGGCTTCATTACTGCCCAGCAAGTATGAAAGTCTTGGCTCCTGCTCTGCCTTTCCAGATATCACCCTGAAGAGGGAGATGAGATATTTGTTACGTTCTGGTGAAGATAGAAGATACGATATATTACACACTTGTATAATTATGTCAAAATGAATTCTACTGTCATGTATAACGAAAAAGAACCCTTCCCCAAAGAAGAATTGTAAATTCCAACTTCAGCCTTTGTTGGTGTGATGGGTGTAAAATCATAGAATTTCTGTGGAGTTTGACTAGAATGTTTATAATCCAACAGATGTTTTTGTGGGTTGTTTGGTTTGGTTTTGGGTTTGTTTTGATCTTTCTGGTTTGCTCCTTTCTTGGTCCTTTGGCTACAGGGAGGAGGATTTGTTTGGGTTTGGGGGTTTGTTTGTTTGCTTGTTTGAATGCATGCCCATTGATTTTTCTGACATGTTGGCTTTTTCAGGTACAAGTCTGGGATATAGGAGGCAAAAAGATAATCCAGGAAACTTAGCACTATATCATTCTTGGGATTCCAAGTCTTTAGCTAGTCTACCTGCTTTATACATCTTTCAGATTCTTCTATTGATGTTTTTTATATAATATCTGGTGGGTTTGCTTGAATTCATGGGAGGGATAAGGAAAAGTACACCTAATCTATCTTACAAGAACCAAAATTTCTGAGTTTTTTAAAACATAAATTTTAAAAAAAATCTTGGCTAGTTTAAGTGCATCTTTGAGTAGTCTTTTTCCCCCCAATTAGGAATAATATGTTGGGATATACTTCTTAAGCTCATATGACTATATTAGTGTAGTTAAAAGTTTGTCTGATTCCTTTACACAAGAGTAACATGACTAAACAGCCAACTCCTGGTTAGAGTCAAATTATTTTCACTTACTTTAAAATTTTATAAATATTGCTCAAGATTACACAAGAAAAGCCTAAGGCCAACCTGACCTCTCAACTTTGTTTTTCTGGATGCCGACAAGATTCTTCATTTACTATTGCAATCCAAAAATTTCTTTAAGATATGTATACGTGTTTTTTTTTTCTTTTGTCCAATTTGCATGATATGTTGCCTCTGGTTATTATTCATCTCAAAAATGCTTTATACTATTATTTCTCCTTCAATTTGTTCTCTCTTCTTGGAAAACCAATTCCTGCAATTGAACTCTTGTTCTTTCCTTCTCATGCTTAAAACTCCCTTTCTTAATAATTTTTCTCTATGTTCTTATCCTCCAAACTCTAGAAGCATCATTGAAATTGTCTTCTAAGTCACTGCAGCTTCTCCAAAGAGGTGATTCTTACCTGTATTGATTCTTACCTGTATTGCTTCTAGCACACTCTTTAATTTCCTCACTACATTTTAAATTTCTTTATAATTTAAACTTTTCTTTATAATTCTCCTTACATTTACTTCCATATAGAACTCACCTTTTCACTATTTATATGTCATCTTTATTCTCTCATTTCAGAGGTCCTGTGTTTTCTTGAAGTTTACCACATAATTATGAGTTGTGTGTGTCCTTGTAAGTATTTTCCAGTTGAATAAGAAATATGTGAATAGAAAAAACAATAAAATATAACAAAAACAAATATAATGAACAGCAAATCCCTCTCTTATCCTAAATTTCCTGTAATTAACTAATAACATTAATAGTTTTTAATTTCTATCCAGAAATGTTTTATGTATAATTATGTAAATATATATTTGTCTTTTGTTTATAATCTAAAAGGTTCATATGGTATTAAGCCTTGCTTTTTTCTCTTAATGTGTCTTGAAGATAGTTTCATATTAGCCTATAACATTCTACCCATTCTACTAACAACACGGAATTCCACTAAATGAATCCATGACATTTATCCCTTGATGGACATTTAAATTGCCACAAGTACTTAACCAAAGGAAATCATGTAGGCTTTTCATCACTGTGACAAAATATCTGAGAAAAACAACTTACAGAAGGAAAGATTAACTAGCTCATGGTTTAAGAGTTTTAGATCATGATTGACAGGCTTTATTGTTTTGGGGCTTGTGGTGAGGCAGAAAGTCATGGTGGAAGAGTGAAGCAGGGCAAAGCTGCTCACCTCATGGTGACAGGAAGCAGAGAGAGATGGAAGGAAATGCGACAATAAATAACCTTCCAGGGCACATTCTCAGTGACCAACTTCTTCCAACTAGACGCCACAGCCTAAAGTTTTTACCACCTCCCAATAACGCCATCAATCGTGAACTCATCAGTGAATTAATCCATTGATAGGTCAGAGCCCTTATGATGCAATTGTTTCTCAAGAGCCCTACCTCTGAGCATTATTGCATTGGTGACTACACTTTCAACACAGCCTTTGGGAAATACTTCATACCCAAACCATAACATAAATATTTCTAAAAATTATGGTGTTTCTTTGATTCTTAAGTTATAGTTTTGCAGAAAAAATTGTCAATATTTGCTCATTTGTTTTCTTTCTTTCATTTTTCTTTCTTCTATTTCCTTTTTAAATCTGATTTGCATATTCTTGAATAACAAGAGATATAGCTAGATTGGGTATTTACTTCCAAAAGAATGGCTTAATTCCCTTTATTTCCTCTCATCCCATCCACTGATGTTTGTGTCCTCTTTCCAGACATAAGATGAACGTGCTAAATGCTTTGATGGACCCATTCAAGTCAGTCTGAAGGACTATAAACCAAAATGTTAACAATTTTTATTTGGGAGTAGTTGAATTAAGATATTTATGCCTTTGTATTGCATAAATATTATACATTAAAATATTTTAATATTATAAGGAAAAAAATAATGCAATGAAAATTTGAATACAACATTTTTAGCTCAACAGCACAAAATATGGGGAGTGGGGAGCCACTGAAAGTAATCTCAGAGGAGGAACTTCATTTCTCTGCCATTGTTCTAAGTATGTTGAAGCCATTATGCTGGTGGCAAGCTTTCTCTTGGTCCTGGCCCTTCTAACTGGAATAGTGGCCACTCTTGGATACCAAACCCAAAATGTTCCTTCTTCTTTACTGCTAACAAAACCCCATTTTGTTTGTGGAGAAAATAAAAGCAAATCAAAGGATTTCATAAATGAAAGTTTAATGAAAGGACTATTTAAAGTGGTCTGGGCAGTGTCTAAAGATCAGCAACATCTGAAAGCTAAAACTTATTCTAGATCTGAAAGACAAAGGGGTAATAGGTTATTAAATCCAAGGGACAGCGGTGGCTCCAAGAGAAGTCCTCCTGGTAGGAGGTATGATCTTTGGTATAGAGAATGGTGTTAACCAAAACCCAAAGAGAACCATGGAAGCTGGACTACTCAATAGGAGTTTCATCCAAAAGAAAGAAACTGCCAAATGCAAGTAGGGAAGACACTAGGGGAACCATTCTGTTCTCCTGTCTTTATATTACATTTCAGATTGCATTCAGATTACATCTCCTGTCTTCCTATTATATTTCCTGGTATTGAGGCTCAATGCGAAGCCAGATGGCAAGGAAGTTCAGGTGACCTGGCCCAGAGGTGAGATTCCCTGATTCTAAAGCAGATTGAGAAGGGCAGCGAGGGACATTCATCTTCTATGCCCTGTCTTACATCCTCTTGACCTACCACTTTGTCCTGGCCATTGCCATGGCAACCAGCTACAGCAATAGCAGGTTAACTCAGCTGCACAGGTCTCTTATGCATCAGGAATTCTCGCCTTCCACTGTATGAGATGCCTACATGAGTCTAGCCTGCTTACCCATTCTGTAGCATGTTCAAACTGTACATTCAGGGACATTGGCAGCCCCTAACACAACCTTTGATCAATTGGAGTTGAAAGCTAATAGATAAACATACCCTCTTCTATATTTAGGGCAAACACATTTAAGGCAAGTTCTATACAGTTCTATAGAGAATTTTCCCAACAAAATTGAGCTCCAACTGCCTATAGCAGTAGCTCTCAAATTTAATAACTCCTTTCATGGATTAGCTTTACCCTCTTTGTTTCACTACCTCAGTCTTCTGACAACCATTCCCTGAATCCACTTCCCAAAATAAACTATCTGCCTGTATCCATTTTCTTAGGCTCTGTTTTTGGAGAAAACGCAAGATAAATAAGCCAAGAATGGATAGTCCTATAGGAACAAAAGGGAAATAATGAATCCAGCTCTCCACACTTCTCCCAAGTGATTCAAGGATGAGTAACCTCATTCCAAAATCCAGGGGTAGATTCCAATTAGTCTACAATGATATTTTAGAAAGAGCTGTGTGTCCAGTTTTGGAGAATAAGATAGGGGTGTGTTGTTATGCTTAATAATGTAATAGCAAACTATAGCACAATTACAAGCAAATATCCTAGAATCTAAGGCTTTTGCAAAAAAAAAAATAAAAACAATTCCAAGGTTTTAGGTAAAAAATACACACCATCAATCCAATAAGACATCTATCAAATGCAGATTGCTGGTGCCACAGTCACAGGTAAGGCCTGGAGCCTAGTAACTCAAAAAAGGGAGAGTAGAGAGAATGAAACTTGTGGCTGCCACAAATGTCCAGCCGTAGTCCAAAAGATGGGAAAGTCCTGGGTTTAATTATTTCTCAAGTGTGTGGTTTGATTCTTTCTTAGTTCAGACAATGTGCCTATTCAGATAAAATTAATGGTGTAAATCCAAGGTCAACCAACTTTGTCTAGAAAGACCCAGATAATAAACATCTTAGGCTCTACAGGTCATGTGTCTTCACAAAAGCAGGCCCAGAAAATACACAAACAAATGGGCCCAGCTAGACTTCAATAATATTTTATTTATATAAATAAGTAGCAGACCCCATCCAGCCTGCAAGCCAGTTTACTGACCCTCATATAAGTTCAGCAGACTTATTTAGGGTTTACACAAGGATTGATTAAGAACTCAATTACAACTCAGTTAATACTTTCTACTGTTTTATTTTTTCAAAACTCATGTGAGTAAATTACTGTCTAATTGATCGTATTTTAACTTTTACTCTCACAAGTTATTTTGAATCTCACCTGAAACTTCCACCCCACATAATATGAAATTGAAATCACAAAACCTAAAAACCTACAATGAAATTCCATCAATTTAAAAAACATTAAGTACCGCCAAAGAAAGGTATTTTTGTTCAGACAATTGCATAATGAAACTAAAAAGTAGTCTCCTGGAGATAACCTGAAGTTAAAAGATTTTCATGTTTTCTTGAGAGACTTTCATGCTGAAATTTCTAAGAACCCACTGGTCATACACAGTGGCAGAATGCAAAGTGATTTAGCAACCCCAGGCAAACTTACACAACAAAGTTAAGAGATGACTGAGTATATTTCTTATCCATGGGTAAAGTAATCTGCAATTGCAGAAATTAGAACTTGACCAGAACCCAGATGCTAATTACCATACCAGGCAGAGTGTACTCAAGGTTTAATTTACATCAAATAGAGAAGAGGCTTCCAGTACAAAGCACTGAACCCTGTGTTGGACTGCTGTAGTTTTTCCTAAAGCAAAATAACACACTACAACATCATTGTTCAGTAGCACCATGGGTATCTCTGTGGAAATTTTGTAACAAATTGCTGACAAAAGTTGGCCCTATTTAATCCATAATCGTGCATGCCATCAGCGCCTATGGTTAGAAGGCTATAAAGCCAAAGAATAACACACACTCGGGTCTTGTTCAGACTAAATTACTTCAGAACAAGGGCCAAATAGCAAAGTAACCACACTGCATCTTTAGATTGTCCTCTTGAAATTATTTTTTTTTTGTCCTGAAGATTTAATGAAAAAATAAGCAATTCCTTTTTAAAGTTTAAAAAATATGTTTTCTGGTAAGCAAATCAAATGCTTAACTTCCCACTAAATAATGATTTTTATTTTTCTTTATTTGTCAACAACCAAATTTTTCATCAGAGTACAGAATTTTCTTTAACAACTTCAGGCATTCTATAAGCTGAATTGGTTTATCACATATAGACAGTTATTGACATCAATCAACTTATGGCAAGATAGTATAATTTAGACAGATTAGAACAAATACATAAATAAAATAAAAACTAGCAAGCAAATAATGAAGTATTTTGGTAGCAGTGAGCAAATGGCAGTGGTTACATGTGTATTTAAATAAGAGTATGTAAACAAGGTTCCCATTGGCTTCCAGTTTATCACAAAAGACTCCCTGCCTGAAAGAGAATGTTTCAGAAAGGAAATGAAAGTTGAAGTCTTAGAGGGACAGGAATGGATAAAGCATAACAGATAAAATAGAAAAGTTCAATTTAAAACATGTTTATATTGCTTAAATAAATGGAAACTGGAATGAATTTCAAAAAATAAAAAAATGCCCAAGACAAATAATCAGATTATATTATGAAAAGTTACAATGATCATAAAGAGGTATGATGGGGTTATATGAAGGCTGTGGTTAAGTAACAGATAACACATTAGAGATCATTCAGAATGCTTACAAAGGATGTCACATACATTGGTTTAATCCTAATAACAACCCTGTAGAGAAGATATATTAGCCTTAATTTCCTGATAAGAAATTCCAGAAGGGACAAATGACTCATCTAAGTCTGCTTAGCTAGTAAGTGATAGAATAAAAAAGCAAGCTCAGGTCTTTTAGCTCTCTGTTTAGTATTATTTCTACTCTACTATAGCACTTTAAAAAAAAAAAAAAAAGATAAGCACCAAGATCTCCCAGAACAAACACTCTTGGACTTCAACAAGTTCAAACTAAGGTTGAAACGTTTCAGTTTGGCATTCTGTACGTCCCCAGGGCTTGCCAGTTGCTGTCTGTGTGATCACTTTAATGGTAATAACCCACCCACATTGGTCTTATTTCTTACTACATTACACATGTTCAAATTTTTCAAGCTTCTCCAGGAGCTTCTAGGAGTCCCAGAGTTATCTCTCACATTTCCCTGAGCTATTTTCTCCCAGTGTCCCAACCTGTCTTTTCAATGATGCTCACCACCTTGGAGACAGTGTCTCTCGGTGCCCTTGCCACAACTGGCTTCCATGAGAAGACTGAAATCTGACCAAGAGGGTCTTACAGCTCCCTTCAGCTGGACTAAACTGTAGGCAGACTACTTTCTGAATATATGAGAGGAGAGAGAGAGAGAGAGAGAGAGAGAGAGAGAGAGAGAGAGAGATCTTTAGAGTATTCACTTTAGAAAACTTTCAATTGTAATTTTTTCTCCTTAGCCCCTTTGAGAGATAAATCTTCTTCTAACTTTGGTCTTTCTCAAAGATCTGGGAGTCATCCTTTTGAAATGCAATCATCAAGGAAGATGCATTCTTATCTCCCAGTCTCCATAGGATAGGAACCTATCTTCAATAATCACCAATTAGCCAACACCAACCCCTCCACTGATGTTTCCTGGTACTTTTCCACTAGTACACTCTGGCATTTAACAGTCCTCTCACCTTTTGATTCAGCAGAGATCAATCTCTCCCCCTACTGCAACAGTCTTGAGTGAAATTTTTCTTGCCTATTTACCTCTCTATATAGTGCATTTTGTCCTTGCTCAAAGTGCCACTGCCAAAAACTTCCCAGAGCAATAAAACCTCAGAGACTCAAAGAGAATCCAGGGAGAAGGTCATTGCTAAAGCCAAAGCACTCTCACTTTTCCAGTATCTCCTGTAGTCCTTCTACTTTCTGACTCCAGCTCTCTAGGCTCAAAGGGGATGATGTGATGGGCAGACACTATGCTTCCTTCTTCATCTCAATCCTTCTGTCAGGTGCTGAAACCACTTTCTTTTGAAACACCTCAATTTTTTTTTTAAATCAAACAAGCTCTTCACAGACCCACCCATCCAAATGGCAGACATGCCCACACACATAGATAGATACTGCAGATTAGTCCAAAAGCAAGCACAAAATAGTGTGATGAGGGGTGTTTAAAAATAGAACAAATCAGGAGAGAAAATTAGGTATTATCATTTTTTCACCCTTTTTGCAGTTTGAAAGATCCAGTTTAAATGACCACTTGTTTCAGCACTCATGCCTTATACCACAAACTGATTTTTCAACTTCTCCTTAAATGCTAGCCCAGCAAGTATTGAGCAGTATTGCTCAAAAAAGAGAGGGGCAGGTAGAGAGAAGATTAGCATGTGAGGAAACTTGAAGGCGTTAATTTCCTTTCAGTATTAGAAAGAGCTATAACAATTTTAGCTGCCCAAGACCTAACTGGCTGTTATGACAAAAAATGTTTGTGTATTTATTGGAATCTGGATAAAGGCTGAGGCAATCCACCCAGGATATTGCAGAGGGAATTCACATACTATAGGACATTGAGATCATCCAAAGACCCATCTCTCTCTCTGAGATGATACTACTGGATGGCATTACTATTTTCAAAATAGTATTCTTTTGGATTCTCTAATGAGATTTTCTTAATTCCTTTGATATACGTCAGTATCTCATCAGCCAAAGAAAAAATTCTTAAAATATAGAATATTTCTTGTGGGAGACCAACCTTGCACTTGCTGAGTCACACTCCCCAGCTGGGTGCTGAGGCGCTCAGTCACAGAAATGTGGCAGAGCTTTCCCCACCCTTCTTGGGTTCGAGGGTCGGTGTCTCATGCATGGTTGTGTCTTGCTACAGCCCCATGGGTTCCTTTGTAATATAACCCCTTGCCCTGTTTAGGATAGAATCTTCCATGGAAGTGCCTTGTGTGTGTGTGTTCCCTTCTCTTACTGTGCCCTTGGGTGTGGCCTACCCAGGTGTCAGTCAACCTGCTGACAGTGGACATCATGAAGATAGACTCAGCCCCCTGAAACCTGACCCCTTGCCTCATTTGAATAGCTTCTCCTCGATAAAAGGGGTCAGCTCTTGCTCTCGATCTCTCTCTTCCTGCAGACCCTTAAGGTCAGAGGAGCTGTCACAGCGACCCCAAAGAAAAAGGTATTTGTGTCTCTTGTGTGGTTATTTTGTGCAGCCCAGTTAGCCCAGTTCAACTGGAGTAACCCCTGAGCCTATTAGTCCCAAGAACAGAAACCTGGCAATTTCTGTCTGAAATGAACACCTAGTATCAGAGTCATTTTTAAATCAACACGTCAGCTTCAGGGCACAGAAGCCTGCAACACTGAGCCGTACATTTAATTGAATATGTGTGAATGTGATTTAGTTATTCCTCATAGAAATCTCTATGCAATTAGCAATTATTTACTCATGGCTGAATGATCTGAGCGCCACAGAGACAGAGCAATTGTTCTTTATCTTTTTCTATAAGGATTGCATCTCTAGAACACTATTTCAGACATAAAACTATCACAGAAGACACAATCCCTACTTTCAAAAAGCCCATGCTACAGGAGATGGGCAGAAAGCCCCAGACAGCAAACAGGTGTTTCTCTTTCAGTTCTCCTCCTCCCACATCAGGTCGGTGAGTGAGCAGCTGGCCCAACCAGGGCTGGAAAACAAGCCAATTGGCCTGGCATCTTAGGACAGCTCTGTTTCTGGAGGTCATTCAATCTTGCTGTAGAGAAAGTCATACAACATTAGCAACAGCAAAAAGAGATTACAGACTTTAAGACACTCTAATTTGGATATTATAGACTTGTGGGTAGATCCTCTAACATCATCAGATCATAAAAGCTCTTATCCTACAAAATGGGAATAAAACCACACACTCTGCCTACCATAGTTATTATGAGAATTGAAAGACAAATGCTATGTATGAAAAAATCATTGTTATTTTTGAAGAAAAAAACAATGACTGAAGAAAAGTACCGTTCTCATTCTATATGACTCAGACTGTTATGATTTCCCTACACCTGGTGCCCAAGTCAAGCAGAGGAAGACAGACAGCAGGATGAGATAGCATTTCCTAACAGGCTCTAGAAGAATAGATTTGCAAGATTCTAGTTTTCTATCCACCACCCACAAGGTCCAGATACAAGACTCCAGATACAGAATCCTACCCTAAGAATTTTGCTTATACTAAATAAATTATTTCCTTCCTCATTCATGGCTTATATAAAGCTCTTGAATATATGCTAAACATGAAACTTACACACCAAAAGATGCCTTTTCGATTAACTAGAATTTTAAACTAAAAAACAAACAAACAAACAAACAAAAAAAAAAAAAACGCTTGTTTTAAAGCTCTTCTCTAGAGGAGTATAATGCGAAAATTAATAGCGGTCTGTCCCCTGGGCTACCCTGCTTCTTTCTGCTCTAACAGCTATTATTTACCTCTCTGATTATGTTACCAAAAAGAGTAAAAGCCATGATATAAGGAAAACCATTTACAGAATTTATTGGTATTGTGTGAATTGCTCTACTCATCAAAACAAACGGAGGGCGACACTCTCTGTGATTGTTGGGATCCCACACTCTTGGAGCTGTGTCAAGAAGAACACACACAGTCAGACACTCCATCGTGCAAAAGCCATATGTGTCCCTGGCTCAGATGAGGTTCTCAGACTTTGAAACTTGCAATAACTAATCAAAATCACAGTATTCTGGTTTCAGTTAAAAAGAAAACAACATCTGACTACTCCTTTGTTCTGCAGTAATAATGCCATTTTTTTCTCAAGGTGTGTGTGAGGGAAATGCTTTAATGGTATCAATGAAAAGCCTAGCACTTTTTCTTTCAACACATAGCTCCAAAGGGAACAATGCTCTTTCTTTTTTTCCCCTTCTTATTGTCTTCCTTTTATTTTTACCAACAATATTTTATGTTAGCTTCTTTTTTATCAAATTTTACTTTGAAAAAGTGTGTTTAAATTCTATTGGTGTTTCCTGCTGCTGTACTGAAAGCACAGAGAATTATGGCCAAGGCATATCTTTAAAGTCTGTGCATTAGCTTAGATGGTGGCCAGTGTTTGTATGAAGGTGCTTTATGAATCTTGAATCAAATGAATAGTATAATAAAGGCACACCTCTGGAAGTATCCATCTAATGCATTGAGGGGGAGGGTGATAGAATATCTTGTCTCTTGCTTCTGACACTATGCAAGTAAAACCAAAAAAAAAAAAAAGTTTATATTTATTCAGCTCTACATTTCTTTTCTCCCCTTCTAATTTAGAGAACATTATTCATTACAGTGCTTTCTCCATAGAATAGCCTGTGTAAATGGCATCTTGTTTACCTCAAACCCCGCAAAAATGCAAAGTATATAAACAAACATTCATTACCATAAGTCCTCACAACAGAAGTATAACTTTTATAATAATATAAATCGAATAAATATAATGGGAAATTCACACAGAGATGTGAAGGCTAAAAGCAATGATGGTCATTCCCAAAAGTTGCCAAAGAATATTTGTGCTTTTATAGTGAGAGTTATTGGTGGCAATATCTTGGATTTCATGTCACGTTTAGCTTAAGCACAGCTTTATGTGAAAAATCCTGTTGGTGTTTTTCCTATACCTTCTCCAAATTATTTTATCTATAATTTTCTTTAAACTGAAATGAGAGCTATGAAATATTTAAGAAAACTTTTCATCTCAGAGAAGATATTGTATAACGCTTGTGCATAACTAATTAGCACGAAGGTGGACGGGAGGAAATTTTACTTCCATGCATTTCTGCTCAAGCGTAGGAACACACAGTTTTCCCTTCTACCCTTCCCTGCTTTACGTTCCACGAAACCCACCGTCTGTTCCTGGCCTCTGGTTTTTGTGTCCATTGAAAATGCCAGTTACCAAAGAGGCAATTTCAATACATCTCATAAAAGCTTTAGGGAGGGCTCAAGCGGTAGCGCATTTGATTGGCATGCATACGGCCCGGGTTCAATCCTCAGCACCACATACAAATGGAAAAAAATGTTGTGTCCCCCAAAAACTGAAAAAAATGAATAAATGTTAAGATTCTCTCTCTCTCTCTCTCTCTCTCTCTCTCTCTCTCTCTCTCTCTCTCTCTCTTTCTCTCTCTCAAAAAAAATTTAAATAAAAATAAAAAATCTTTAGGGAGACATCATTAAAAAACCCTTCCTGGGTTCCACAGGAACAATTTTCAAGGATTCTTCACACAGCTTACATGGAGTTCATGGCATTGACCCTTAGTTCCATCCATGTGGTACCCTCTGGGAAGACTTGTATCTCAGGTCTCACAAACCTCCCTCTGATTTATTCTCCATTTAACTTTCTATTCCTACACCCGCAGCCTGATGTAATTCTTACTCTGGGGAAGACCCATTTAAAAAAAAAGTCAAGGCATATTTTTCAGACTCCTTAGGAACTAGGTATAGCAGAGCGACTTTGACTTCTAGAAACTTAACAAACTTTCAGATGCTTTTTCTCCCCCTGTTCTCCTCGTGGCTTTCTTCCTCTTCTCTTTCTGTCTACTCATTACACAGATGTGAGGCTAGAGCAGCCAACTTATGATCATGACATCACCATGTCAGTGAAAACCAGAGGGATAACTGGATAACACAGCAAAAAGACAAAACCCAGAATACTGATACCATGAAACTGCCATGCCAGCCTAGAACAACTTTTCCTAGACTTTTAAAAATTAATCTGGTTAAAGCATAGGTAGGTGATTTCTGTTACAAGCAACCAAACACAATTCCTATCCAATATACTAACTGTTATTCATCTAGTGTCCTAGAGGGTGGAGTAGTCAGACTTTCTTGATGTCTCTTCTATACTTTCACAATTGTCCTAAGGTCCACACCTGCTTACAGAGTCTTCCATTTTTTTATTCTCAAGGGACTATTTTCCTTTCAATCAAGTTCAGTTCTTATAAAGTAAAATCTAAAGCTTTTGAAAATATTGATTTTGATGTGGGTTTCAAGAGCCAATTTCGGAAGTCAGAAAGTGAACAGCTATTGATTATCTTTGCATTCTAATTATAACAATCTTAACTCTCCTCAAGGGAATTATTGACTATCTGGAGCAATAATCATCCCATAGGAATTGTGGATAATTTTTTAATTTAATGTATTTTATTAAGCAATAGAAAAATGAAAACAGTCTTAAAAATTTATCCTCATCTCTTTTAAAGGCCCATGTTCAATATAGGAGATTTTCTTTTTATTCCTCAATTTGGGTTGCATGTTTCTCCTGGAGAATGATAAGTCCAAGCTTATTCCTAGATCTTAATACACATGCACTCCTCCAAAGAATGAGCAATTCAGTGGTAGCTGCCAAGCTAACAGAATATCAAACATGGAAGACTTATAGAACACAATATTAGATTGTACCCTGTGAACCTTAAAGAGGCATCCTGAGCTATGGAAAGTTAGTAGTGAAGAATTGGAATACATTGTCTAATGTACAGAACAGTGGAACATCAGAAATTTTTCTCCAGAGAACTAAAGAAAGGTCAGTAAATTCTTATAAAACCAGATGTATAGACAATGTTTAATTCTACAGCTACTAGAAGGATATTCCCCTAGAGCCAAAACAATAAAAAGGAAAGAGATCTCAAGAACATGAATCAGCTAAGAACTTAAATCCTATTTTGAGGTTTCTATCATGCTTAAATGATAGTCAACAGAGAGAAAATGTCATGAAACTCATTGTCATAGAGGCAGTATGACACTCACTGTGGTAAAGATTCCTTTATGCTAAACAGATAGTGAGAAATGTGGGTTGAATTACAAGATGTTCTTCAGAAAATACATGGTCCTCTTCATAAAAATCAGGGGAACAGTATGTTACTGTAAATATTGCTATGTCTAGGGAGACCAGTAAGTAGTGGCTGAACTTTGAGAAACTTTTAGAAAAGAACATTATGAAATTACTATTTATTCGTTTAAATTCTGGCATTGTGTTAGACTGCTGTTGGGAAAGGATATTCTAATATACATTGTGCTCTTTAAGGTATGTTGATTTCATTTAATTATCATAATAACCTTCTGAGATATTAATGACCTAAAATTTCCTATGAAACAGATTCCCATTTGCTGCTAGTTGATAGTTCTCACAAGTTTTTTTTTAAGGTTGTTGTTAATGATAATACCTGTTATTTAGGTAAGAATTTGGAAAAGTGCTGTAGAGAAGTCTCTGTAGTGTGTACTTTGTTCTACAAGCTCTATGAAGTAATTATGAGCATTAGTAGGCTTTAAAATATATAAATAGGTTTTGTGTAATATGTTTTTCAACAATTATCACATATTCAGAGAGTGGCCAGGTGTTAGCTTTTTTGGTGCTATAACTAAAATATTGAACAAGAACAATTTAGAGGACAAAAAGTTTATTTTGGGCTGATGATTTCAGAGGTTCCATCCATGGTTTGCTAATTCCATTACTCTGGGCTCGAAGTGAGGCAGAACAACACAGCAGAAGGGCAGGAAGAAGGAAAGCTACTCAGCTCATTGTAGCTGGAAATAGAGAGAGTGCATGAGAAGCCAGGGACAAATATATATAATCCTCAATGTCCTACTTCCTCCAGCAAAACCCTATCTGACTACAGTTACCACCCAGAACCATTCATGAATCATTTCAAGATTCATAAATCTTGAAACCATTGAAATTATTAACCAATCAAGTGGATTAATCCACTGATTAGGTTATAGCTCTCATAATCTAATCATTTTACCTACTGCATTAATAAAGGAGTTTTTGTACGCCTCATATCCAAGCTATAATATTGGGATATACTTTTGTTCTGTAGTAGCTGAGGTAGTTCCACAATTGGAGATGATCTTATAGGCTAGGGACGACTTTTAGGAAGAGAATTAGAAAGTTACTTAATATGTGAAGAACCGATCACAGTAATATAATGAAAAAGAAAAATGAGGTTCTCGCCCAAATTCTACTTCAAGGACGAGAGACTTATCTCCCCAATTACACGGTATGCTGCTGACAGAAAACTCAGCTTAAAAAAATCCTCTGGGGATTATCTCAGTTGAAGAGAACTATCTAGACCCAGGTCATGCCTCCTTCCAGGGAAAACACTTTTCCATTGAATTGTTGATGCGTCCATATGAAGACTCGTCTACTTGCCCTAACTTTGGACAACTCTGAAGTGCCATCCTAGCTCCAGAACTCACTATGGGATAGGCTGAGGAATTCAATAAGACTGCAATCTACCCAAACTTCTTTTTCTGTTCAATCCCTTCAAGAATTTGGCTTCGGAGAGTAAAGCTAATGTTAGTCTCAGAATCTATTTTGCGTGAGTATAGCTTTTCTTTGTTTATTTGCTTGTCTTTTCACAACTTGCAGTCTAGCTTCTGGGTAGGTTGTGGGGAAGTAGAAGAAGGCTGTTCAATGGTAGCAACAGAGAGAAAAACTGAAGAGTATCTCTCCCTTGGGGTGAGAGTAGCTGCCACTGAGGGCATTAGAGGCCATCACCAGTCACTGGAGGCTGCTAGCAGCAGAGCCAGGGCATCAAAGCTTGACAAGAAGGCCAGGGAAAAGAGCCCAGGGGAGCCGCTTCTGACAAGTGAATCTGTAATTCTTAGAAGAAATTGGCAGAGGCCTTGAGAGCAGATGGGTTCCTGCAGGACTGAGTGAGGACTGGTGTGTTGTAGCAGCATCCTACAATCACAGGCTAGAGAGGCTGGGGGGAACAGTTACAGGGCATCTTGGCGTGGATGCACGTTGAGAAGGTAAGAAGGAGTAGAAAAACTAGAAATGCCAAGTTGAAAGTTTCATGAAACATTTGGAAAGGATCCACAGTTTTCATTTTTATCCTCCTTTAATAGTTGTTTATTGGCAGTGGGCTGGAACAGGAAATAGAAATATCATAAACAGACACCACCACACAACAAATGTCACAAGAGAGGCAAATGTGAAGGGCTGGAGTACAGCTCAGTGGTAGAGATAATTTACCTAGCATGTGTGAGGCCTTGGGTTCAATCTCCAGTGCTGGAAAGAAAAAGAGAGAGAGAGAAAGAGAGGCAGGCCAGAGCGAAAGAGCAAAGGGAAAGTTCCAGGATAGTTCCTTGATCCTGGTTGAGGCCTCCTTGACAGTGAATGTTGAGGGGCAGAGCTGAGGTTGTGGAGGGGAGTATGATGGAAATACTGCATTTCTTTTTCTATTCTAGAAAACAGAGGGCATAAATCATGGTAGGTATACAGAATGATTATTTTTAAAGAATTATAGGAACTAGAGGAAGAAAATGCTTTGAGAAATTGAAGGGAAAGGGTCAAAAGCCTCATTAAAAAAAGTGATTCATGTCATTTTTTGTCACAGATGAATTGTGATTTCTTAGATGAAAATTTTGCTACTCAAAAATGGTATGGAGCATTTGAATATGTACACACAGTTTTTAAATAATACTATAGCAGGTCTCTAGCCAAGTAAAAGTTACAGTCCTCACCTTGGAGAAGAGACAAGATTTCCTTACACAAAGTAAGAGAAGAAGCCAACCAAGGCAATGCACTTACAGAAAGGTTAATGGTATGGTGGTGTGCCCTTGTAATTTCTCAAGGTCCCAGTTCCCAACCTTAGCCAATAGGAAAGTGAATTATAATTTTGAGTCTCTGATGGATTCAATTACACTATCCTGTACAAGTACCAAAAACTCCCAATTTTTTTCTTTGATAAGTTTCCTCTGTATTCCAAAATCAATCTTCACCTGGACTAGGAAGGCAAATGCCCCCAGAGAAGAAAACATCTGGCAATCATGAACTCAACTAGAAAGGCTCTTCCCTGTCTAGAATTTTATTCCATACATTCTCTTTATTTTTCAAATCGTTCTTCAACATCTTTTAAACAATAACTTTGCAATTTATTTTATTTTAAAATTTGTTATTGTAGGATTATGAGAGCTATTACTTCATACTTGTTAGCAGAATTTCAACACCATTACATTTATTTGTTGTTTATTTGTTTGTTTGTTTGGTACTGGGAATTGAAACCAGAGATGCTTAACCACTGAGCCACATCCCCAGCCCTTGCTGTATTTTATTTAGAGTCAAGGTCTTGTCGAGTTGCTTAGGGTCTCACTAAGTTGATGAGGCTGGCTTTGAACTCTCCATCCTCCTGGCTCAGCCTCCTGATCCACTGGAATTATAGGCATGCACCACCATGCCTGGCTCCACTACATTTAAACAAACATATATTTAATTGTTTGAGGTCTGTGACAAGAAAAAGAATTTAAGACCATTGCAAATGGTCTTAAAAATAAGAGTTTTTTACCTATTATGCTTTTAAAAGTTTGAAAAGAGTCATGATACTCTAAAAGATACATAACAATTGATATTACCCATCTACCCATGTCTTATGTGGCCAAAAGGTGGTGAGTCTCAAAAATATGCCAGAGAACAATAGGCTATTAAAATCCTAGTGGTATGTACCTACGATGAGCCCAGTTTTCTCTGAATGGTCCAATATATAATTACAATCATTGTGTAAATTCAAGAATTGCCCCTCTACTCATAAACATATCTTAAAATTAAGTGATAAACTGGATAATCTCCCTGGAGTTTATATAGGGATGTGAGGCATGCAGAAAGGTAATGTTCTTATTGTCACTTACCTCCTCCACCCTTGTGTGCATCATTAGATCTGCTATCAACATACCAGTTGTTGGAGTTTCTGAACAATGGCCCTGTTACAATATCATTTGCCAAAAGCCAGGGGCAGGGAGAAGACTCTTAGACTCTAAATATTCTTTAATAATTCACACCTGCAGCCTCAGAAGTATTTCTTTTCTGTTATATTCATTTGTTTACAAATTTAAGAAAATAATAACAAAAGTTCACTAATAATATAAACTTATACCACCATAGGTAAAATTTAGTTCAGTCCCATTAAAATATTTTTTTATATTTGAGCAAGAACTCTTTATTGTTTTAAGAGGCTTAGATGTGTGCTTTTTCCTCTTTAAATACAATATAGTGAACACTTGAAAAACAGAGCCAGAAGACAACTTTGGAATTTTCATCATTTTTATAGGTGGCACATAAAACATGTTGCATTCAATTCTCCATGGAGTGAAGCTTGGAGATGAGGTTGAATTATTTGCGGATGACAAATTTTAAACCCTAAAACATGCTTGGTACATTGGAGAAAATCTTATTGGTTAAATCACTTGAGCCATCAAGTTTTCCTTAAAGTGTTTCACTATGCTTTTGACTGATACCATCTGTTATCTACTGAAAAAAATTATTTTACCTTAGAAGGTATTCATCAAATTATAGGTGACATATTTGTTTGAGAATATACTAGACCATCTGGTGCTATAAAAATGTGTTTCTAAAAAATACTGCCATCCTGTCTCAGCTATCCATCCATATTTTTCAGAAGCTCTTTTTGTTACACTCCAAAAACAGAAACACAACAATATTTTTGGCTCCTGGCAAAAAAAAAAAGGCAAAGAAAAACATTTACAAAGAGATATTTCTGAATACTATGATACTTTACAACTATTCACTAAAAGAATAAGTGGGTGTCCAAAAGAATAGAGTGTGGAGAAAAGAGAAAGGAGGCATGGTGAGCTCAATAAATATTTCATATCCTGAATAGAAAATTACTAAAATAAAGAGCTTCCAAATATCCTCCCTGCATATATGAGATTTATGGAACAGGTAGGCATGTTATCCTATTTATCTTCATGAAAGTTAAATTATCAGTTTACACACATATTCATTCCTATTGCTATTAAAAATCCTATAAGGGTGCTTCCCTATTTATTAAAATAGATGAGAAATCCAAAAATACTTTCTCCTTTCTGATTTTCCATTCAATTCCAGTAAACTTGCTACAAATATCCACACTGTATATGTCAGCATCCTCCCAAGTAGTGCTAAATTGCCATTGAAGGAAAGAAGCGGTCCAAATTTCCTACTGAAAATTTTCATATATTGTTTGGTATTCATATTTACTGATGACTTACTATGTGACTTGCATGGTCAAGCACTGAAGATATAATAATGAACCAAAATAGTCATGGACCCTACCCATAGGGAGCTTAAAGTCTAGTGAGTAATAGAAATGCGTTAGTCAGATTTTTTCATTACTGTGACAAGAACAATGTTCAGGAGGGATAGTTTATCTGGCTCACAGGTTCAGAGGTCTTAGTCCATGGCCAATTGACTCTATTGTCTGGGCCTGAGGTGATGCAGGAAGAAGGACGTGGCAGAGGAAAGCTGTTCAGCTGATGGCAGTGAGGAAGAAGAAGGAATGAGAGAAAGGAGTGAGGGACAAGATATAGTCCCCAATAGCATCCACCCTGTGACGTACTTCCTCCAGCCACAATCACTTACCTAAAATTACCACCCACCAGTCCACTCAAATTATTGATGCATCAAACAGATTACTCCACTGATGAGGTTAGGGCCGCCACAGTCCAATCATTACCTAGAAGCTCCCACCACTGGACTTTCCTCACTGGGGACCAAGCTTCCAACACAGTAGCTTTTGGAGGAACATTCTAGAACCATACCATAACAAGAGGCATTGTATGAATAATCAACAACGCAAATGTAAGCTTGAACGTGTATTGTGAGCTATGGAGATTTAAGGATGAGTGAAACACATTGTAAGTGTTTAATAAGAGGTTGTCAGAAATTAGTCAGAAGAGTCATGGTAAGTGCCTTGTGAGGAAGTCATACCTAATATGAGATATGAAGTGTGAATAGGCGTTTACTCAGAAAAAAAGGGGAAGAGAGAGAAGTGAGGGGAAAAAAGTCACACACTTAGCTTAGGCAGAAAATTTAGTGCTATTATAATTCAGAATTTATGTCTGGGAAGGAATTAAAATTCTTGAAAAAAATATTTGATCTGATAGATTTTGATTGCCTTAAGAGTCTTTGGAAACTTGTAACCCAAGCTGACTAATATTTGACCTTCAATCAGATATTCATTTCTCTTTCTTTCTAGTCTACCCATGATTATTGGATAGACTAGGTAGACTCTTATTTTTTTTATAAATATCACTCACTACTGAGAAAAATTTCTAAATTACCTGCCACTGAACTTTTCAATGCAGCAAGACTGTAAGAAAATGTCAATACAAACTCATAGCAGTTTTTGAGGATCCATCAAGATTAGCTTTTCTCATGAAGATCCACCAGAGTGGAGGGCTGTTATCAAAGACCAACATAGTGGGGCTGGAGATGTGGCTCAGCGGTAGCGCGCTCGCCTGGCATGCGTGCGGCCCGGGTTCGATCCTCAGCACCACATACCAACAAAGATGTTGTGTCCGCCGAGAACTAAAAAAATAAATAAATAAATATTAAAAAAAAAATCTCTCTCTCTCTCTCTCTCCTCTCTCACTCTCTCTTTAAAAAAAAAAAAAGACCAACATAGTAAACTTTGGAGCACTGGCTTCATTCTGCATGGTCATATATCAGTCTAATGGTCATTATATTCATTTTCTAATCATTACCATGAAAATGATCATAAATTAGCATCTCAGAAGAACAAAATTTTATTATTTTATAATTCTTTAGGTGAAAAGTCCAGCTAGAGGGTGGCTCAGCTTTTTCCTCTCCTTAGAGTCCCGCTAGGCTAGAGTGTCAGCCAGGAGACCAGCAACAGTATGTCAAATCCTTCTCACACTTCTAATCTCCTGAGTTCCCTTTCAGCTTCATCTCCTCCCTCTCCAGTCAGAGAAAAATTCCCTGTCTTAAAGAGCTCATATGATTCCATCATCTAGAGTATCTAGGATCGTCTTCATTTTAAGGACCGTAATCTTAATTTCATCTGCAAAGTCCCTTTTGCCATGAAACAGCATACTCACAGGTTCTGGGAATTAGAGCAGGGGCATCTTTGAGGGGCTATCATTCAGCCATTTTGAAAATGTCAGTCAGCCATTCTGCAAGACAATTGCTCTTGAGACAATTCTCATGCAGAATCTCCAGCTGTGCTGGAAGATTTGTGGTGGTCTTACTCCCATACCATACAGCTGGAAATGGTTGTCCCTGGGTGCCTTGTTTATCATCTAAGCGACCTTTCATCCAGAAGCACACTAAACTTACTTACTTGATAATCTCAGTGCAAAATTCCAGGCAGTTACCACATTCTATAATCAGAGCAAGTCACAAAGCATAACTTGGAATATTGGATTTAGATATCATCATTTGACAACCACCTATTAATAATTCTCCAGGCAAAATTGAGCAGATACTAAAACTAGTGAGAGTGAACTTGATGAGAAAAGGATATTTATATTGTGTCAGAGTAAATACCCACAAAAGATATTAAATTACAGAGAGAAAAACTGAAACTTTTCATGGAAGAAACCTGACAAACATGACATTAATTAAGTGATCAAAATTAAATCTTCCAGTAATAGAAAAAAATGTCATGTGCTTCCTGATAAGAGGCACTAGAAGAACACACACAATTCTATGGTCTTCCTGCCAAAATCCCAGATTTAATTAAGGTGAAAACTCGGACAATCCTAAATTGAAAAAACTATTTCACCAAATAACTGGACTATACACTTCACCAATAACAAAGCTGTGCAAATGAAGAATGACTGTGGAACTGTTTGGGTTTCGGAGACTGAAATGACAGGGCAACTAAATGTATTGTGTGCTCCTGGATTGTATCCCATACTAGAAAAAACAAAAATGCTGTTTTGCTTTTTTTTTTTTTTTTTTTTAATGTGTGTGTAAGCTCTCAAGGACATTAATGGGACAATTAGAAAAATTTAAATAAAGTTTTTGGATCAGATGATAGTATTTAACTGGTGTTCATTTCCAGATTTTAATAACTGTGCTATGATATACATGAAAGTACTCATTTATAGGAAATATATACTAATATGGTTATGGACAATCTGGTGGCAAATCGCCAACTTATTCTGAAATACTTCAAAATAAAATAATACTTAGATATGTTTACATACACAACAAGAAAGCAAAGTGATTAAAATGTTAACATTTTGTGCATTTGTATGTAGGACATATGGAGTTTATCTGTAAGTCTAAGCTAATTTCAAAATGAATAGTCAATCTTAAAATCAAACTTAAAATAACTATCCATAGTCAAGACTTTTAAGTTATTTTCTCATGAACCAAAATACACATTAGTATACAAAACTTTGGATGTAGCAAATTACTAAGTCTGGCTATATCATTAATTTCTACATAACACTCTGATATCAGAGATCCTAATACAACAGCAGAAGCATTTTAGCTGCTGGTTTTTTTTTTTAATGAACTGTATCTGAAACTGAAACTTAGTGAAAAGTTAAAATTAATCAGCAAAGAGACACTTTGGATGAGATTTAGGATACAGCAAGAACATTGCCAATATAACATCTAAGAGGACAATAAGAAATCTGCAAACATAAATGTTGGTTTCAGAGAAGTAACAGTTAAAAATGTATGCAAATACAAAGTCTCAGAGATGTCCAAATACATTCAAATTTATTTCAACATCCCCAAGAAATATCAGGAACTTTACATCCACTTCCATATTTGCAAAAAATAAAAAATAAAAAAATGAATCATTGAAAAATAAATGTCTAAATAGAAAGAATAATAACTACATTAATTGTTTTGGGAAAAAGTTCACGACTCATTCTAAAAATAATTGCTGAGAGCCACAACCAAGTCAAGATGGCGCCTGGCACTTTGCCAGAGGGAGTGGTTTGAGAAGTAATGCCAGCAAGCCATTAAGATGATGGAGATTCCTTAATGACTGACTGCTGTATCTAATGATGTTAATTGAGTTAAGCTGTGTATAATTATTAAGATGATGAGGATTCCTTAATGACTGATTGCTGTAACTGGATGATGCTAAATAGAAACAAACTGTGTATTCAGTTATGTATATATACCTCTGCTGCCCGGCAGCTCCTGCTATCTCGGGTGCCCACTACTTTGAGTTCGCTCAGTTCACGCTGAGTTCACTCGCAATAAAGTAGTTCCCCTTTCAACCCTCAAGTTGCTTGTCACCTCTCGTTATTTTGCGCAGCCAGACTTCGGCAGCCCAGCCAGACTTCAGCAAATAATGACATCCTCTTTACTGAAAAGGCAAAAGTCTCAAAAGGGGGAATAACTGAATTTTAGTTACTAGGCAGTGATTTGGTTTCTAAGATTAAAAATAATTAAATAAGCAGATTGACATCAAGCCATCCTTAAGAAATCTTTCCGTTTTGAGGTTTTACTATCATTCAAATATTTTTTAAAACTTTAGTACATAAATATTTTATTAATTTATAAATATTTTATGTAAAATTATAATATTTGATACTTTTAATTGTAATAAATATCACAATGTGGAAGAAAATGCAAACATCATTTTAGTTCATGAATGACTAATTTCTATTCTAAAAGGGAGAGTATTTAATAACTTATATTTGTCTTATAGATCAGATAAGTGATCTTTATATTAAAATTTTAAGATTACAAAGACGTAAATATGAATATTAAACTCTATGGAGTTAAAATAATGCACATGTTTAAACATTACTCTTATAAACTTCAAACAATGCTATAAATTACCTAAACTCACAGAATTACCTTATTTGCATTATCTGAATAAAATTTTAGGGATAAGTGTTTAATACTAAGTAGATTTATGTTCTTTAATGTCAACTTAAATTGTATTCTAAGACCCTTAATTAACTTTAAGACTTCAGACTTAATTAACTTTAAGACCTAAGGCTTGAAAATGTCCAAGTCATTAAAATAAATAGAAACTGCTCCTTTATAACAGAGGATGTGGCACTTAGAAAGTAGGGGCACTAGCAACAGTATCAAATAAGAACAGTTGGCCACCACACTATCCTTTTTACTTATATGCTCTTATTTACAAACACGTGTAGTGTTGCCCGCATATTTAAAATACAAATATTGAGAGATACTAAGATCATATTTAAAAGAAGGTATGTGTAATAGAAAAGAGAACACCGGTAGCTCACAAAGATAAATGTACAAAAGTATTCTGGTTTTCTTCATGACCTACCCAGATGGCACAGGAGTTTGGTCTTCTCACTGAATATATGTCCTATTAAAAAGATTTATTAACTTTTGAGCTGCTTTGGTGTGTTTCATAACAATAATCAATTATGAACAAATGAAAACACGAAGATTTTCACTCTAAAGCTGACGTCCCGTAGCAGACACAAGGCAGCAGCACTCTGGCTGAGAACCTAGGCAGTGCTGTGGCTGTTTTGTTCTCAGGCATCTGTGATTTTTATCCAAAACCATCACATCAATGCTGATCTCCAGGATAAGCCCTCCAAATATCTAAAACTGGCCAGATTTTTTAAATACTAAAATCATCTCTTGTATTCCCTTGAGATAGACTTCCTCTTCTGGCAGAGGATGTGGCCTTGGAAAAGAGGAACACCAGCAATAGCAAAGATTAGATAATCCTCCATATTTCCTTAGTTAAATAATAATAATAAAAAAAACTAAAACAAACCTAAAATAGGTTCATCCAAGGAAAGTGTTCTTTATTTGATACAATTTAGTGATTATATAACATTTCAAGATGGATAAAACACACTCATGCTCATGAAGCTTGGCTGACAGGTACTCCCAGGAAATTGTCCTCTCAGAAAATTTTATTCCTAGATTTAAAATACCTGATTCAAACCTTCTATGTCTGGTCAAAATGAAGAAATGGGGGCTGGATTTTCCCTACTGCCTGAAACAACCTAAAGGCACACAAAATACATGAAAGAGTTTGAGACATTGGATATCAGGCAAAGAAAGACAATGTTTTTTGAGAGAAAGAGAATAGATAAGGAGCCTCAGTGACTGGCTCAGCTGACAACCTTGATAGACCTCACAGGACAGAACACAGAAGGGAGAACCAGTAAACTCCACAAATTACTTGAAATGGACAAATTCCTTGAAAGATACAAACTAGAAAAGCTCACTCACAGCCTGATTAGTCCTGTATTCATAAAGATAATAAAGTTGTAGTTGAAAATTGACAAAGAAGATTCTAAGCCCAGATGGCCTCACTGGTGAATTCTATCAAATAGCTAAGAAAGAAATAATACCAATCAATCCTTCAGAAGCTCTTCCAAAAAAAAAAAAAAAAAAAAATGGAAAAGGATGTCACTTCCCAACTCATTCCATGAAAGAGTATTTTACCTTGATAATAAAACCCAACAGAAATATTACAAGAAAAGGAAACTGCAGAGTGGAAACAAACTTCAGAAATATAGGGGCAAAAATTCAAAACAAAGTTTTGAAAAACTGAATCCAAAAATATATGAAATATCTAATATGTCATGAATAAGTGATGTTTATCCCAAGAATGCAAGGTTAGTTTGTGATTCAAAAAAAAAATCAATGTAATCTGTCATTAAGCCACTAAAAATGAAAAACCATAGGATTATCTCAATAGATACCAGAAAAACATTTGACAAACTTCATCATTTTGTCCTGATTAAAAACTATCTCAACAAAGAATAGACAAGAATGTTCTCAACTGGATAAAGGGCATCTGTGAAAAACCTAAGATAAAATAATATACCAAGATGAATATTTTTCCCTAAAAATTAGGAACAAGACAGAAATTTCTACTCCATTTCAATTCAATAAAGCAAGAACAAAAAATAGAAGAAATTGAAACTGGAAGGGAAGAAGAATACCTGTCCCTCTTCACAGATGATATGATCATCTATGAGAGAAATTCAATGAAATACACAAAAAAAGTTTTAACTAGTAAGTTTCCAATATTTCAAAAGAAAACTATGAATGTAGCTAGTATTATCTAAATAAGAATAATGCCTCTAATATTGAAAATTCAGAACTGACTTTAAAATGGGTTGTTTATTTTAAAATTTGTTTTTATTAATTGACGTTGGGGTAAAATTTATTTACTCTATTTTTATATATTTTTAAAATTGTAGATGGATAAACTACCTTTATTTTATTTAATTATTTATCCTTATGTGGTGCTGAGGATCAAACCCAGGGCCTCACATGTGCTAGATAAGCACTCCACCACTGAGCTACGACCCCAGCCCCATTAATTCTAATCACAAAAAAATCTGCAAATTCAAATCATTGATGCTATTTATGATGATTCTATAAAAATATTAAATATATGAATTGGCTGTGCTTCAAAATGACTCAGGAAATAGGTTAAATATTATGAGTTGTGCCTTTAATGACTCCCTGAATTGTTCATGGCAATGTAGTTGTTTGCATAGTTTCAACATAATGAGATAAATGAAATTTGTAATGATAATGAGGCAAGAAATGTAATCCCTTAAAGCAAAGCTCATTTAATTACATATGACAAACCCACTCTAAAGGAATAAAGACTGCATTTCCTATGAAAATGAATCTGGCACCTACTCTATAACTAATAGAGTTCCAAACTTATAGAAATATTACATGTATAATATAATAATTATATAATATTTTATATATTTATAAAAATAATTAACTAGTTTACTTATTTTTATATCTGACATATTTTATATACCAAATAGGCAGAGACTATATCTCACCGCTCCTGGCAGGCTAGACACAATGATAAATTCGGGGCTCTCAGAGGTTAAAAAAATAAAAAGCAGAGCACAGCTTATTAGAGATGGCAGTAATCCTGAAAGAAGACAGCCACTTGTTCTTCAGCTCTTGACTCAGAGTAGATAGGGTGACAACAGCAGGAAGAGAGACAGGGAGAGAGGCTGGGAGGAAAAAGGGAAGGGAAGCAAAAGTTGAAAACCACAGGAAATAAGTAAGAAAAAGCTGAAGAAAGAGGATAAGATGAGGAGGGTAGGGAAAACAGAAGAGGAGGCATGGATTGAAGGGGAGAAAAGGAAGTTCTGGGACATGATTGCAGCCAGGGGTTGTTTTTCTTTTATTTTCCCCCTAATAAAATTTAATTCCTTCTCCTAAGTATGAAAACAGCTTTCATTCTGATAAGCAAACAAGAAGAGTATTTATAATTTTAATTGGACTTAGGTAAGTAAAATAGGTCCCGTTGGAAAGAGCATAGATAAAATAAAGCTATAGGTATAGACAATATGAAACCGCCAGTATTGATTCTGACTTCCATAGACTTTTGTCTGGAAGTACTTCCACAGTATAGAAAAAGGAGTATCAGTATATAATAAAACACCACAGATAATCTGGTCAGCATGACTCTGTATGACATAGAGGACATGTTTCATAAATTAAGCCTATGTCTATCTTCTGCCATTTATAAAAAGAATGCAAAAGTGATTGGTTAGAGAAAAAATTACCATGACTGATCCTAGCAGAAATATGCCATAAGAACAGAACCTACTTTTTGACAGAGACAGATCACTGAAGATTGTCCCAAATCTCCTTTGAGACAGAATCATTTTTTAATGTAATTTACAACATCATCCTAAATTTAAAAAAAAAATTAGTACTCCTGATGTACTAAGTAATTTCTGATGAATTTTAACTGGATTAAATCCTCTTCAAAGAAACTAGTACCCCATTTAAATGTCATTAGACTTTAAACTAAATTTATTTTTATATCTTACTACTCTTTTCCCTACAAATCTCTCTTCCAAGAGAAATCACGGAAATGGCCTGCTGTTTAACACGCCTGTAAAATCCTTGGCATGCATACATAACTAATTACTCAATGTTACTTAATAGCATTCTGCACAAAAAGAACAGTAAATTGTAAATTATTATTGTCATCTAAAAATGACAAGACTGAAGATGAATTGCATTGCTATAGCTTAAGAAAAAAAAACACCAAAATAATCATTACATTAGTCACTGATTTGGAGAGAAGATAATTCCAAGATTATCAGTAACATGTCATGTGACATGACAGCTTCCCCTGGGGTGACATGGGACATATGCCTGAGCAAGGGGAAAAAAGGGAACAATGAATCATTTCTGATGAGTGGAGGGAACCAGAAAAAATGGCGGGTGTTTAATGTGACTAGAAAAAATTAAATATCACAAACAGACCAAGGAAGAATAGTCAAGAGAGGACATAGCACATTGACATAAAAGCTGATTCAGGGAAGGAAAAATTCTTAATCAAATGGAGTGAAAGCAATATATCTGCTGCCACTCCCTCTTCCACAGTGCAGATTGTGATTTGTCTCATGGGCTTAATCATGTGCATAGATATTCATGCAGTATTTAGCAGCTATGGCTCTATTTGGGGATATAAAATCTATTGTCCAAAATTTTTCAATTGCTACAAAAGAAGAAAAAAAAACTAGATAAGCACCTAGACTTTTCCCAAAGGTTTTTTGTTTGTTTGTTTGCTTGGTTGTTTGTTTAAAATCCTAGTCTGTCCAAGGGTAGACAAACTTACATGATGTGAAATAATTAGAGGCTGTGAGAGTAAAGAATAGACTGTTCAATTTCAAAGTGTAAAATCATCATCATCATCATCATCATCATCCAGGTGCTACTGTAAAGTACACACAAAAGATACCGATATAATAGATGAAAATTTATAAACCACTATCTAAAGGGCTGAGGGTTGGATGTGTATTTCCAATATGATGTGCCCCATCTTCATTCTTCCTCTGTCTCTCACAAGCCATGGAAAGTGTTTTCATAAGCTTTTTACTTCTGTGACGAAAATATCTGACCAGAACAATTGTAGAGGAGGAAAAGTTTATTTAGTAGAGTCTCAGGATTTCAGAGGTCTCAGTCCATAGACAGCAGGCACCATTCCTCGGGGCTCAAGGTGAAGCAGAAAGAACATCATGGCAGAAGAGTGTGGCAGAGGGAAGCAGCTCACATGACGATCAGAAACAGAGAGCGAGGTCTCGCTTGTTAGATACAAATATACACACTCCAATTCCCACTTCCTCCAGTCACACCCGACCACTTCAATTACCACTCAAGTTATTCCCTATCAGGGGATTAATTCACTGCTTGGGTTAAGATTCTCGAAACCCAATCATTTCTCCTCTGAGCCGTCTTGCATTGTCTCATATGTGAGCTTTCGTGAGACACCTCACATCCAACCATAACAGAAAGGACAAGAGCAGGGAGGTTATCTTATTCAGTTTTCCATCGCTGTGACAGAATACCTGGGATAAACACCTTTTAAAAAGAAAATGTTTCTTTTCATTCATGGTTTCAGAGGTTTCAGTGCATGCTCACCTGGCCTGTTGATTTGGGCCCTTTAGAATAGGAGTACATTATGGCAAAAGTATGTGGCACAGGAAAGCTTCTCACTTCGTACTGGCCAGAAAGCAAAAAAAAAAAAAGAGAGAAGGAGCCTGAATCCCAGTGTTATACTTAAAGTGCCCTGAATGACCTAACATCCTTCTACCAGACCCCACGTTCTAAGGTCTCCACCATCTCCCAGTAGGGCCACTCTAGGAACCAAGCCTTCAACACATGGCTTTGGGGGGCATTTGAGATCCAGACTATAACAGAGGTTTTTACAGGCATTTGTAGAGCCTGGTGATGAAAAGAAGGGTCAAAAACAGGGAACATGGCAAATCTGGCTTTTCCTGCTAAGGAACACTCCCAATGCAGGGCTATTTATGACTTTTAACAACAGGGTAAAATAACACTGCTTTTTAGTTGCCAGTTGGAAAATCACATTATGTAGCCTTGTAGTTAGGATGGCTATGGCAAGTCTTTAGAGAGGTTGTACTCTCAGTGAGCATCCCAGAGCTCTGAGCTGCTATAAAAAGTAGTGACTCAGATGAGGGAGAGTTGACTCAGGAACCCATTTTGTACCAGGTGTGTCAATGAATTCAAATTCTCTCTGATACTAGGAAATTGAAATTAAAATCTTGGTTAGTCCCTGGCTCTCTGCATGAAGTGAAGTTCTCAGCCATAAAAACTTAGAGGCTGCGCTCTGAGAAATATCCCATTTCTACTAGACCTTCCCTACCTGCCCTAATAAGAAAAGGGCTCAACACAGGGCTGAGGACAAATGTGCACCTACAGTGGCGTCAACACTAAGATCCCAAGGATGCCTGTTCAGATTCCACTGTGTACCTCATTCTTTTGAAATTCAGTGCCAGACCTGTCAGCCTTGTTTCAAAAACTTAGACAACTGTTCTCACTTATGTTTTTTTTAACCTAGTCTAAATTTCTTATATCTTGTGACTTCATTCGGAAATTTCTTGTCTCCCAGAGATAGCAAGTCACCTATTGCTCTCATGTTGATTAATTCATGGATTCTGTCTACTCTCCTCCTTGTACACTTATTTTTCCCATCAATCAGGATGCAGAATTCTCTATATTAGTTCTCATTATGGACTGATACAGAACAGAATCAAGAGTCAAATTTTTAGGTCTTAAAAATTGTAACAAACATAAGAGTCAATGCAAAAGGCATGTTAGTGTTCAATTATCATTGTTCTTGTTTCATTTATTTATTTCCTAAATCTGAGTTCTTAATGTTTATATTGTAAGAAACAGAATACAGAAAGCTGAAATTAATGTAATTTCTAATTATTTTTCTTTTTTTGGTACCAAGGATTGAACTCGGAGGCACCTAACCACTGAGGCACATTCCCAGCTCTTTTTTGTACTATATTTAGAAAAAAAAAGTTTTTACTGAGTTTCTTGGGGCCTTGATAAGTTGCTGAGGCTGGATTTGAACACACAATCCCCCTGCTTCAGCCTCCCAAGCCTCTGGGATTATTGGCATACATAACCACACCCTACTGTAAATTCTCATTTTTCCTGAACAATAGAAAATAACTTGTTAAGTAAAGAAGCAGAAAGCCTATGGGAAAAGAAATCACCAAGATAAACTGCTAGCATGAATTTTAACACAGTGAACTTATGTATACACACACACACACACAAAATCAGTCCAAAGTTTTGTTAATAGGGAGTAAATAAAAAATATTGACATCCAGAGTGATTTTTACAGACCTCCAGGTATCCTAAGTTCTTTCCTTCCCTAAGATGGTACTGTAGACAGAACCAGCCATGGTAACAGATGCCATTTCTGTGGTTGTCATTACAGAATGAGGTAGTTCCCAAGAAGCTGACCACAGAAGGTTATAAGAGAGCATCAAGTGTTTCCTGGCCACCCAAGATGAGCACAGCAGTGACACAGAGAAGTCAGAAAAACATAAGGAACCCATGGTTTTGACAAGGAATACTATCCCCCAAAGTAGCATACACAGAGTCAGAGACCTTGCCCAATTGCAAACCTTGGCAGGGAATGATGATGAGACAGAGGCCTTTTCCCCAAATAACAAAGGGCCTGAATGAAGAGGGGAGCAAACCCGATGTTCCTGGTCATCACCCAAAGATGCTGTGATGAAATCTGTGTTTCTGTCAGCTTTTTCAAGGCTTTGACCAAAAAGGCCTGACAAGAACAATTGGAAGAGAAAAGTTTATTTGGGGGCTCATCACTTCAGAGATATCAGTCCATAAATGGCTGACTCCATTCCTCAAGGCCTGAAATAAGACAGAACATCAGAGCAGAAGAGTGTGGAGGAGGAAAGCCACAGGGAACATGATGGCACCAGGAAGCAGAGAGACAGAGCTGAGTACCACAAGGACAAAATACAAACCCCAAAGGCCTGCCCCAGGGACCCACCTCCTCCAGCCACACCCTACCTGCCTAAAGTTACCACCCAGTTAATCCCTGGCTGGAGGTTAATTTGCTGGATTGAGTTAAGGCTCTCACAATCTCATCATTCCATCTCTAAACCTTCTTGCATTGTCTCACACATGAGCTTTTGGGGGACACCTCACATCTAAACCATAACACCCTGTCTCCTTAAAATCTACATATAAACCTAGAGAAGGCAGGCAGAAACTTAAAATAGTAAATACTAGAAATGATGGAAACACCACTGAAATTTATTTCACTTCCCTGAGAATTTTCTATTTTCAGGCAGAATGGGTTCAAGACAGATAAGTCCAGTTAGTTACAATTTACAATACCATAAAGAAATAATGCATTTTTGTGTACCTGAGTTTGTGTTATTCATTCTCACACCTATTCATTCTGGTTTACTATTCCTATCTAATCCTGCTTTCTAAACTAACTGAACTTCTTTCCCTCTCTAGCAAGGCCTGTATATTTGACAGGTGCTACTCTCAAACTCCAGAAATTAGATTCCTCTTCTCTGTATGAGGTATTTGGGATGCCACATACATCCAGCTAACAGCATTGCACAAAGTTCCTAAGAAAATTAGCTACATACACACTTCTCATAAAGATATCAACCTTTACATCCATTGGTTTTAATTCTAGTGATTTTTTATTGGGTTGGCTTTAATTATTAAATAATATCAAACTAATGCATGGTTCCAAAGTCAAAGTGGTAAGGTAAGTCAAAGAGTTTATTAATAACCAAGTCACTCAATACTTTGAACTGAAATACATGCAAAACAAAAAAAGGCACATATGGATCTATCACTTTTAAAAAGAAAATTACAAGCTGTCTTTTCCTACATTGAAAACAATCAATTGGAAACCTACTGAATTACAAAGCTGCTACCAAAACAACAATTTCACTTTCTCAATTTAATTCTTTAAGTTCTCAATTAATTTTTCTCAATTTGATTACTAGTATTTCCAATAGAGCTATTTTGGTGTCCATCAATGCATTATATTAAGTAAGAAATAGGCTTCACCTTTTTTTTAAGTTGTGTAGAGACTGTTGTTAATAAGGAGTTAGGAAAGAATCTAAATGATAAATTCATAAGCAGATCAATTTTAGAAAAGAGTACATAATATAAACTGGACTGGAAGTAGATTTCTCTTAAAATTGCCAATGTTTATGTCCCTCTTGGAGTCTTTGTACTCCACCTTAAAGACCAATACTACATAATATTCTAAACTGATGGACAGAATAATGAATGAAGACAGTCCCTAACTTCCAATTTGAGGTCACACATTCTTTTGTAAACTTAACAAATATATAATCAAGGAATATCCTTTCAGATAGCATATGTGCAACAAGTATTTTAAAAGGAGTAACAGGTAGTTAATTAAAAATTCTCTGCAGGAATGACTTTTAAAGTAATGTGAAAGGGATAGCATGTGAGAAAGTTCTAGACAGAAAGAAAGAGTGTAGAAAGGTCCTGAATAAGAAAAGAGATGATTAAAGAAAAGAGACAGAATGATGTGTAATGAATTTTGGCAAATAAGCAGCAGGTAAGGACTTCCAGCCAACTCAAGAAATGGAACTTTATTTCAAGTACACTGGTAAGGCACTGAAGGTCAGAGCATGAAAGTAGCACCAACTCATGTGTCCTCTATGGACTAGTTTGTACAGCAGGGATTCTAGAGGGGCCCACTAGGATGCTGTTGCTGCACTCCAGATAAGACCTATTAAAAAAAAATGTGAAAACAAATTTTCAGTTTAAAATGGGAAAGATGAAGAGCTATTTGAAAATATTATCAAAAATAAGGAAATAAAAATTTATTGAGAAGTAATTCAAAATAAATAAGCCATAAATCCAGAAAGAATAAAATCCAATAAGTAAGTAATTTCACCAAATATAAATTGACAGGCTTCCCTTATTAAAGATTGTCATCTTCATGATTTTTGAATGAAACACATTTTAAAATTAACTATCGCAGCCCTCCATTCTCTGCAAAGTGTAAATTTCAAGATCCTTGCAGATGTCTGAAACCACAGATGGTACAGAATCTTGTTTTCTCCTATACATACATACCTATAAAATGTTTAACTTATAAAATGCTAATAGTAAACATTAACATCAAAAATAAAGTAGAATAATGATAACAGTATATTGTAATATAGTTTGTGAATGTGGTCTCTCAAAACATCTTATTATACTGCAGATCTTAGCAATGGTGACTTTTTTCTTTCCTTATTAAGTCAACAAATTTCACCTAAAGTCTAAAACTCTCATCTGTTTCCTTAAAGGAAGCACTTCACAGCTTCTCTTTGGCATATCAAATTTCACCACTCTTGCAAGTGGGAGTGATTTTAAATAAAATAAGTTTACTTGAATAAAATCACTGTAATACCATGACAATTGATCTGTTAACCTCAACAGATACTAATGGGCAGGTAGCTTATACAGCATTAACAAAGGAATGATTCTGGGCCCAAGTGGGAAGGAAAGAGCAAAACAATACAAGATTCCATCACGTGATTTGGAATAGTGTATAATTTAAAACATAATTGTTTCTGGAATTTTCATATAATATATTCAGACTGTGATTGGCCACAGGTAACTGAAACAGAAGGCAAAACTATAGATGCAAGTGGAGTTTGTGGGTAGAGAACTACTATAATAAAGGTTAAAAATGAAGGAATTGGGAAAACTAATATGCTGTATTTTTTAACATATAATACAATCACATTGGACAAAAGTTCGGCAATTTCTTGTTTAAGCATACACCTAACCTGTCCCAGATATTTACCTACGATAAATGAAAACATGTGCAAAAGACTAGTACAAATGTGTTCATAGCAACTTTACTCTTAATAATCAAGGACTGGAAACATTCAGGTGTTTATTAATAAGAATACATAAACAAGCTGTGGAACAGCTAGTTATTAATCAGAACTGATAAAACAAAATGGATACATTTTTTTAAAAATATTGCAAGACACAAATCTCACATAAAACAGCATGTGCTGTATGATTCCATTTATATTCTGTCTGGACCTGGTAAAATTAATTTTTGGAGGAAAAAACTTATAATAGTAGCTGACTCTGTGGGAGTTGGGAACAGTGGGACACTCTAGGCTGATAATAACTTTTTATATCTTCATATGGGTTTGAGTTATACTAGTATATGTTTAGATTCAAAACTGAATGTACACTTAGGATTTGCACATTTTACTGAGTATAATGGTGCATACCTGTAATCCCAGCTATTCTAAAGGTGAGGCAGGAGAATCACAAGTCTGAGGCCAGCCTGGCAATTCAGGGAGCCCCAGTCCCAAAGAAGAAAGTTCTAGAGATGTGGTTCAATGTCAGAGTGCTTGCCTAGCCTGCATGAGGCCCTGGATTCAATACCCAGTACGGAAAGATAGATAGATAGATAGATAGATAGATAGATAGATAGATAGATAGATAGATAAAGGAAGGAAGGAAGGAAGGAAGGAAGGAAGGAAGAAAGAAAGAAAGAAAGAAAGAAAGAAAGAAAGAAAGAAAGAAAGAAAGAAAGAAAGAAAGAGAGGGAGGAAGGGAGGGAGGGAGAGATTGTGCATTTCCTTGTATTTACATTTCAAAATGATAAGATTGTAAATAAACTTTGAACTTCAGTTAATGATAGAATGATCCAATATTTAGGGTGTCTAGAGTTAAACTAATGATTAAATGCATCACGTTGAAAAGATCAGGACTGTTGGATAAAGACAGGGACAGATACATGATGGCATAATTATGATAAAGTGCGAGTGGTAGAATATAATTGTAGGTATAATGAGTTCTCTGTAAACTTCTTTCAACTATTCTATAAATTGATTCTTAGGGTTACTAAAATTGAAAAGACATTGTTTAAGAGATAAACCTTAGAAAAACATGAAAAACTCCCCAATTTATTTTACAAATTTAGAATATTTTAGTAACCAAAATTTGTTAAATATAGTAAAAGAGTTTATAAACACAAAAAATAGACTTTTTATATCTATGAACATGGAAGTGATCATTTTAAATCAAATATCATCGAACACAATTCAGCCACAGAATATAAGAACAGTACATTAAGACAAAATTGAGCTATTCCAGAAATGCAAGGGAAATTTCAAAATCAGTATGACTATTGATAAAATTCATTTCATCAATTTAACAGATACTCAGAGGCATTTGATCAAAATAAGCAACATCTCCTAATAAAAGAACTAGAAAGAAAAGTTGAAATATAATTATGATTATTTGCTAAAACCCAAATGATGAAATAACAAAATAAATTAGCATTAGGAATTAGATAAGAACATTTAAAATCATAACTATTATTTATTATTTTTGTAAGATCCTAGAAAATTTGATGTCATAAAAATTACTTCTTATAAACATTGGAATATAAGACATAAAGATTCTTCTTACATTTGATGGTGAGATTTCATACTTAGAAATTCAGAGGCGCTTTAGTTAAAAAATAGAAACACCTCTAGAATCAAGATAACTTGATAAATTGATTATGTATCAGAAATTTAAACAAAAGTAAGTAATTTTCCTGAGTCTAGCAATAGCAACTAAAAATAAAAATAGAGAGAAATATCTCATCCATAATAGTTTTAAAGTGATAAAGTAGTTAATATCTAATAATTAATATTTTAAATTTTTTAAAAAAAGATTTAGTCAATATATAAATCATAAAAGTCATCTTAAACAAAGTAAAGCAACATTTGAAAGAAAGGAAACTCTTAGCACATTGTTATAAGAAATCTTAACCATCATCAAGATGTTAGTTCTCCCTTTTAAAAAAGTGCAAAAATATTACCACAAAAGTAGAATTTAAAGTGAAGTCATTACAAAAATGAAGAGTATTTCATACTAGTAAAATGCATTTATCAAGAAGCATTTTATAAACCCAACAAGTGCCTTTAAAACATAAAATTAAACAATAGAAACAAAAAGAAATGAAGGGAAAATGTGAAATATCAATGAAAAACTTAGTAAATGGAAAGAGAGTCCAATTGTCTTGATAAGTTTGCTTAATTTTATAGGGAGTGCATTTCCTGATTGTTGCTCTATCTGGCTGCTTGTGGTTAAATGTGTCCTCCAGAAAGCACATGTTTGAAGGCAGTCCCCAAGGCAACACTGATGGGAGGTAGAGCCTATGGGAGGTGTTTAGATCTTGAGGCAGAGTCCTCTAAGAATGGATTAATACCAACTATAAAAGGTCTTGAGGCTACAAAACTTCCCCCTCCTTCCCTTCCTTTCTCTCACACTTCCTCTCTCCCTCTCTTCCTCTCAAACACCCTCCTTCTCTTTGCCTTTCTGTCATGAGATAATGTAGGAAGAAGGTCCTTGCCAGAATTCGGCCTCTTGATCTGAAACTCCTGACCCTCCAGAACTATGAGAAAAAAAATTTCTATTACATTTTACCAGTCTCGGGCATTCTATTATAGCAGCACAAAATGGGCTAAGACTCCAAATTTCAAGAAATAAGTGCATATTTCCAAGGTTCTCAGGGCATAGGAGAAATAGAAAAGGTAATCATGGATATATTTATGCCCAAGCCAAGTATAAAAGGTATTAATGATGGAATCTTTTTGAGAATCATGCATTACATTTATTGGCCACTTGAACTTTATTTAAAACAATTTGCAAAAAGGCACAAACAGAAAGGGGATAGTTAGCATAAGATAAAATGATAAAATAAGATAAGATGAAATGGATAATCCTGGAGTCTTGAGCAGACCACTTCCCTAAACACTTCATGTATAAATAGAGGCAATTGGATTCAATTACCCCTCTCAATCATAACTTTTTATAAACTATGACTCATGTTTTATTTGATTCAAAGCCAAAACTGAGACATCATTTCATTTCTCTAATGGAAATAAATCATTTCCCTATGTCTATTGAGAGTCACTCTGTTTACAAAATGATGAAAGATATTTTTAAATTGTGTGTGTGTGTGTGTGTATGTGTGTGTGTGTGTGTGTGGTGCTGGGGATAGAACCCAGGGCCTTTTGCATGCAAAGCAAGCACTCTACCAACTGAGCTATATCCCCAGCCCTTTTTTAAAATTTTGTACTTGTTAGCATAATACAAGAGAGGAAATAGAACTTAAGTTACCAATAACCTTAAGGTTGTGATTGTTAAAAGGTTGAATTATACAGCAGGGAGCAAAGGGTGAATAGGAAATGAAAAGCAAAAATCATTTTGAAGTATGTAAAATGTCTTTATTGATGTTTCCTTTTAGAATTCTTAAATCACTGAATAAATATAATGTAGAAATCAAATTCTGCACATTGTGCCAAAGAATGAAACTACCTTTTGTCATTATATGAATCTGCAATTTCCAGGTATAACAGATTCAGAAAAGTATTGGGCAAACTGAAGAGCTGCAGAGTTCTGAGAACGCTATGCACATTTGCCCATCAAAACATTTCCAACAGAGAAGTAAAAAGAAAAGCAGATCTATTGAAAAGCATTTTCATGATACAGAAGCATTGAATTAAATGACTTCAACATAAAGGTGTGAACCTCACAATAATTTCAAGTCAAATTCAATATGAAGCATAGATTTACATGAAATAACTACCTTTAGGCATAAGAACATTCAGCTGAAGGAACTGTGCTCAGTGAAGTAGAGAACCCAAAATACTTTACAATATCCTGTCCATTGCTCAAGCATGATGACTTCAAAAGGGGCAGCAGAAATAAATGGGAAATTGCAATAAATACTGACCAAGCAACAAAGGACTAAATAAAAGTGAGTTCCCATGTCTATATATTCAAATCCAGATATCACTTCTGCATAATGATCCAGAGATGATTAAGTAATAGCATGTTGAATCTACCCTCAAATTTGTTAACAGATTTTCTCTTCCTAGATCTTGTTTGATGACATCTACCCAGTTATATGAGCACAAAATCCCAACCATCTTTGAATCTGTTCTCATTCCCACGTGTCTACATCTTCTACCAATTGTTTTGAATTTGCTCCTAGTACCAGGTACTCCCTTCAATCTATATGCAAATGACATGAATCAGAGCTTCATTAGTCTCTTGCTTAGGTCACTGTAACAATGTTCTAATTGATCTCCATGTGTTCAGTGTTTCTCCTTTTAATCTATTCTCCACATTGCTGACAAAGTAATCTTTCTAAAACTCAAATATGATTATATAAATCCCTAATTAAATATCTTCAGAAGTTTCCTGTTACCAATTGGGATAAAATCCAGACACCTTAGCATGATTCACAAAGTTCTTGACTTGTATGACTCACATCTTTCACATCTTTAACCTAATCTCCTCTATACCCATTCTTTCCCTAGATATTCCATTTTTAACCTTTAGTACTCAATTGGAAAATTATCTCCTCTGAAAATTTATTTGTAATACCCTTACCTGAATTAGATTTATTAAACACAGCACATTGCAGTTCCTTTTTTCTTTTTTTTTCTTTTTTTTATTATTAGTTGTTCAAAATATTACATAGTTCTTAACATATCATATTTCATACATTTGATTCAAGTGGGTTATGAACTCTAATTTTTACCCTGTATACAGATTGCAGAATCACATCGGTTACACATCCACGTTTTTACATATTGCCATACTAGTGTCTGATGTATTCTGTTGCCTTTCCTATCCTCTACTATCACCCCTCTCCTCCCCTCCCCTCCCATCTTCTCTCTCTACCCCATCTACTGTAATTCATTTCTCTCCCTTATTTTTTTACCCTTTCCCCTCACTTCCTCTTATATGTAATTTTGTATAACAATGAGGGTCTCCTTCCATTTCCATGCAATTTCCCTTCTCTTTCCCTTTCCCTCCCACCTCTCGACCCTGTTTAATGTTAATCTTCTTCTCATGCTCTTCCTCCCTGCTCTGTTCTTATTTGTTCTCCTTATATCAAAGAAGACATTTGGCATTTGTTTTTTAGGAATTGGCTAGCTTCACTTAGCATATAATCTGCTTTAATGCCATGATTTTGTCATTTTTAGTGCAGAGTAATACTCCATTGTGTATAAATGCCACATTTTTTTTATCCATTCATCTATTGAAGGGCATCTAGGTTGGTTCCACAGTCTAGCTATTGTGAATTGTGCTGCTATGAACATTGATGTAGCAGTATCCCTATAGTATGCTCTTTTAAGGTCTTTAGGGAATAGTCTGAGAAGGGGAATAGCTGGGTCAAATGGTGGTTCCATTCCCAGCTTTCCCAGGAATCTCCATACTGCTTTCCAAATTGGCCGCACCAATTTGCAGTCCCACCAGCAATGTACAAGAGTACCCTTTTCCCCACATCCTCGCCAGCACGTGTTGTTGTTTGACTTCATAATGGCTGCCAATCTTACTTGATGGTATCTTAGGGTGGTTTTGATTTGCATTTCTCTGGCTGCTAGAGATGGTGAGCATTTTTTCATGTACTTGGTGATTGATTGTATGTCTTCCTCTGAGAAGTGTCTGTTCAGGTCCTTGGCCCATTTGTTGACTGGGTTATTTGTTAGCTTATTGTCTAATTTTTTGAGTTCTTTGTATACTCTGGATATTAGGGCTCTATCTGAAGTGTGAGGAGTAAAAATTTATTCCCAAGGTGTAGGCTCTCTATTTACCTCTCTTATTGTTTCTCTTGCTGAGAAAAAACTTTTTAGTTTGAGTAAGTCCCATTTGTTGATTCTTGTTTTTAACTCTTGTGCTCCTTTTGTCTTAATATTTAGTCTAGTAATTTGTAGCCGACAGACCATTACTCTTTCTTTATTCTTATCTTTCTGCAAGAAACTTAAGGAAAGAGGCCATTGTTCTTCATTTTTGCATCCTCGGCACAGAACACACTAACAAGTCATTAAAATGTCTGATAGAGAAAACATGTTGGGGAAAAAATATGAAATGAAAGAAGAATAAAACAATTAGATGATTCTAGGAACATTTTAGCTCTACAATTCTGCTTCTGATCCCATTTTAGCTAGACCTTCATATCATACACATAAATCTATAGAAGGTGAAAGGCAAACTTAAAACACACAAGTTATTCTGTTCTCCAACTCTAAGACAAAGTGTTATCTTAAACCCACTGTTACGGTTTGGCTATATGAGTTGTCCCCCAGAAATTTCTGTTAAAGCAGGAATATTTTGAGGTAAAATGATTATATTACAAGAGCTGTAACCTAATCTGTCCGTCCTAGTTTCCATGGACTGACTAGGTGGTTACTGTAGGCAGCTGGGCATGGCTGAAGGAGGTGGGTCACTGGGTGTGTACCAAGGAAGGGTGCATCTTCTCTGCAGCCCCTTCCCCCTCCCTCTCTCTGCTTCTTTGCTGCCATGAGCAGCTTCTCTCTGCCACCCCTTCCCTATGATGTACTGCCACACCTTGAGCCCAGGGCAATAGAGTCAACCCTCTGTGGACTGAGACCTCTGAAACTGTGAGCTCCCAATGAACTTTTCCTCCCCTAAGTTGGTCTTGTCAGGTTTTTGGTCACAATGACAAAACCCACCATATAAAGGCATCAAGGAAACTTTGAGATGAGAGAAAGCTGTAGTTGGATAAAGTTTCAGGATTTATCAAGGAAAACAGATTCCTGGGTCGTATGCCAGGGTACTGGTATTTTTTACCTCCAAAGCAATTGTGTCCATAGAAGCATTGGGTCACCCTCTCATTGTGTAAAAGTCAGCATAGCTGGATGTCAGGTGGGTGAAGCCTCCACATCCCCGAGGGCATCTTACCGCAGAGTAGCTGTTCTCATGCTTTAGAAGTTTCTTTTGTCCAGATTCTCCTTCCTTCCCTTCACATCAAGTTAAAATGTGTCTTCCCTCATTCCTAGATTCCTCAAGGCTGGTGTGGTCATGCCCTCCTCTGTAGCACGCCCACAGTTCTTCTGCAGAATGTATCACACTCTATTATCATTATAAAATAAGTGTTGGGCAGCCATTCTCCAAGGGTCTCTTGTACGTCTGACTATTGATCAAAGGCATTGACAGCTTTTGTTCGCAACTATTTTTTTTTCTAGGCTATTTGTATAGCAAACTGCCTTAGAATGAAGATAATGTCTCCTTCTGAGGGGAAAGAAGGCAAAATTTTTCCTAACATATCTTGATACTCTCGATACTAAAGAAATTTAACCCACCAAGGTCAAGGTTAGACAACCTTGCTAGCAGCTTTCTTTATGATACTGGAAACTTCCTAAGTTTGAGGCTTGTCAACTATGGTAAAACCCACAGTGTGCACATGAACCTGAGCCATGTAACATCACCTCCGTGGAATTTGGTGGGGTTGGGGAAGAACGCCATGGGAACCTGAAGCTTATATTGTCCACTGTGCTATGAGTAATGAAGCCCTTCTCTCTAACACAGGAATTTTATGCCTTCTGTCAGCTTCTATGAAACAGTAGCAGGATCATTTGCTAAGCATTAAAGTTAGGTGTAATCTCAGACCCTTTCATGATTTGATAATGAGCAATGTATGTGTATGTGTGGCCTGTCTGGTTTCTTCCAAATACAAAGTCTTTAAGAGAATTAATTGTATCTAATTATTCCAAGTATCTCTAAGAGCTATCCTAATTAAAATAGATGTTTGCTAAATAAAAATATGAGAACCTGGGTAATGAAGAAGAGGAAAGGACTCAGGGAAACCTACTGCATAATTTTCAAATTATTTAATCATTTAAATAATTTTTTTCACTAAGTTAAATTAATGCTATTGTCCCAAGTTTGAAAAAAGTAGACTATTGTCTATTTGAATGATAGGACCTTCACCCAGCCTTTCATATTGCTATTCTACCCTCATATACATTTAGTTTGGCATACTTTAGCTAAACAAATCCATTAATTCTCGGTATCCACAACACTTGATCACAAATCATATAAAAATTTTCAAGGAATTTTGCTTGAGTAAAAAAGTCTGTGCTTAGATATAATCAGTGATAGAAATGAGATGTCACATCTTTCCTGAAAGGCTTAATGTGGCTCAAGAGGAAGTGAGAAAATTTCTCACTCAATATTATATTTAATGCTACAAGCTTATATGGAAAACAAGAGTCTTGTGGAACCTAAAGAACCTGCACCATGATTAGTCTTCTCTTCACTCACCAAACCAAACCATTATCAGCATTAAAGTGCAAAATATAAAAATCATATATTTTTGCAATAAAGAGCAATGATGGCTTCTGGCTAAAAATTTTCTATAAAAAGAAAGAAGGGTGTTGAGCCCTTGTTACAAATGGTAATTTAGCTTCTGGACCCCCTGTTTGCTTAGGTTAGGAACACACACCTACCTGGTCAGGTGCTAGCTGGAGAAGTGACTTCATGTATGTGCATTTGCAATGGACTCAATGTGCTCCATATGTTGAAACCCTATCACCCATTGAGATGGCAGCTGCAGATGGGGCCTTTGGCAGATAATTAGGTCAGGAGGGTAGGATCTTCATGAATGGAATTAACATCCTTATAAAAGGAACCCAGAGAGTTCTCTAGTCCTCTTTCTAGCACATGAGGACAGAAAAAGAAGTCAGTGATCTTCAACTTGAAATAGGATCATAAATAGAAGTCAGCCATGCTGACACCTTAATCTGAGGCTTTTCGTCTCTAGAAGTGAAAGATATCAATTTCTGTTGCTTACAAGCTACCTGCTCTAGGATACTTCGTTATAGTAGCCTGAACTGACTGAGAGAGCGCTGGAGAGTTAAACCACCATAACTAATAAAAACTGGGGCCCAAGCAGTTTTGCTGAGTCTCTTCCCTCTGAATGTGATGCTGAAGAAAGAAACATCTCCTGGCTGCGGAAAGGAACATCTCTTTACTGAGGAAATCTCATTACTGGGTGAGGATCTAAATGAGTGGGTGGCTCAGTGATGGGATCAGCAAGAGAGGCATAAGGACCAGGAAAACAGAAATTGAACTAAGCCACAGCTCTGCAAATGTCCTGGGGCCCTTGAGGGTGCTCTCAGTGACTGAAGAAGATTGAGCTCCAATGCACCCAGAGGCAACTGATTGGATGTAACCGACAGATAATGTTATCAGGATTCAGTTTCAGCGGGGTCCTCTCCAAAGGTCTGCCTTTCTATTTCTTCTATAAAGAAAAAGCTCCTGAGTCATGGTTATGCGTAAGCATCCCCAGAGAGTCTTAGAAAAATTTGGGAAGGGGAACTTTCTAGTAGATTGGGTGAGGTTTTAAAGCCATTGGAATTTGATCGTAAATATAAATGCAATTCCGTATTCTCCACAAGCTTGTGAAGCACAGGGTACATTTAGTAACAAAAATATCAAAGTACAAAAGATAAATTTCAAAGGAAAAGTTTACAGCTTGCCCTCTGCAGGACAGACTGTCTATGAGGCTCTTTCATCACAGTTAGTTAAATGAGGGTTCTGGCAGCGCCATGACTCAGAGATAACAAAATAAAGTCATAACATCAATATCCTCAAATGTTTGGGGATATATTTCAGAACATGAATATTAAATGTTGAAAAAGGGATGCAACCTGCCCTTCAAGTCCAGCCAGCTGGCTTGCCTCCATCATGCAGTGTCCTCTAAGAAGATCCTAAGGAGAAAACAAAGCTCTCAACGAGCAATGGTGGGCAGTGGTTTGTAAAGGGGTGGTAACATAGGGATTTAGTGGGGTTTTTGTTGTTATTGTTTTATTTCATCTTTGTAACAGAAAGTTAAGTGTTTTTACTCCTTAAGAACAGGTACCCCGGGTTGGGGATGTGGCTCAAGCGGTAGCGCGCTCGCCTGGCGTGCGTGCGGCCTGGGTTCGATCCTCAGCACCACATACCAACAAAGATGTTGTGTCCCCCGAGAACTAAAAAATAAATATTAAAAAAAATTAAAAAAAAAAACAGGTACCCCACTGGAGGGAAGATTTTATAACTGTGAGGGGCTCCGAGCTCTCCTGTCCATCAAAGCCCTCTAGCCTCTGTTCAGCGCAGCCATTGCTAGATAAATTTCAGCAATGTATTTCTTCAAAGGAAGTCCTTGTTTTATGGGAACATTAACATTCAAGGTCTATTGGTTAATAACACATTAAAGTAACTTTGTTTATTACTCCTTCCAATACGGCATGTGAGGAGAGCTTCTTGGAACAATCAAAAACGTGAGGAATAAGTCAAGGAAATGTCATATAGACTTAATTGTTAACCAAAATCTTCATAAAAAAAGAAGGAAAGAGGAGAAAAATAGTAAAGAAGGAGGTGAGTCAGCTCCAGCGGGAAACTGCTTCACAGATTTGGCCTGTGACCTGAAAATAAGAGCCATGTTAAGAATCTAAATTGTTTTCTGAAGTATGAAACTTCCTGCCCTTTCTTATAAGTGCACCTCTCACAATTATGCTATATGACAGCCACATAGGGGTTTTTCTGAACCCTGCTAGGCTGTGCACTATTTGATAGAAGCACAATGTCATTTTAATACATTAAAATGAAATCCCACCATGAAGTAAAAGGTTGATAGAGAGAGGTAAATACTCCCTTAGCACATATGATTAACACCTCTGACTATTTTTCTTAAGTTCAAAAAGCTATTATTAGAAAATTGTAGCACTGTGCAGTTAAGTATGGCAGATGGCATATAGGAGTGAGTGGTGTGCAATTTACAGTAAACAAATTCTTTATCTTTGACGGGTCATGGGGAGAACTAAAATGGTCTCCAATTCAATCAGGGAATATGCGAGAAAACACTGACATGCAGATTCACTAATTATAGTGAAATGTGTTAAAAAGCTACAATTATCCCAATGGATGAAGCCTTTTCCCATGAAGATTAGAAAAAACGACCCAGCGTCATGGGCTGACAGCAGGATGCCATTTGTAAATGTGCCCCCAGATTGGTTGACACCTGTTCAGAGAAAAGATTCAAATCTTCAGGGCCTTCAACTTGGATTCCCCTTGAGATAGATACACTTCTTGATAGTATGTGTGAGTGTGAACTCATCAGCTGTTTTTAAACAAAATATATGAGGATAAACTGTAACAGACATTTCCTTCTGCCTTCAAGAAGAGAGGATGGTGAGTCAGTGGGGAGTGATTTCTGCAATGCTCATTAGGTTTGTTATCAAGAAATTAACCTTTCAAATGTTGCAGATTTTGACTTCTACCACTACAAATAAGGAAAAGGGAACATAGCATAAATATTATAAAATATGTTTTCCAAAAATGGTTGTTTGATTCTATATTGGACTGCGGTCATGATAATTTATCAAATTACAAAATAAAAGTACAAGAATATATAATTACATAATGTATAGGAACCATCTAAATGATCCAGAATGAGTACTATTTCAAAACACTCCATGGGGTTTACTAACAGCTTGGGACATATGAACCCACACAGAATTTGCTATGGAGTATTCTTAAATGCCATGTGGGAATCTGATCCAAAGGGACAAGATCACTGCACTGAGAACTGTTGATTTGACTAATCCCTTAAATCCAGTAGTAGATACAGGATATATAAAAGATGCCATAGGATTTGGGAGTGTGCTTTATCAAACACACTCCAGACCTCCAGAATAAGGAGAGACAGGGAGTTCTCTGACACTGCTTGCTGTGTATCATGTCACCGACTGTTGATTTTTCTCCTAAAACAGGTACATGACTTTGTGTTGGGAGGTGCATTGTAGGCCAGTGTTTTGGGACATGGAATAGGTATATAAAGGGTCAGCCACCAAGTGGATCTTGAGGGGTCACATTTTTAAAAAATATTCCAATTGCATATGAATTGGTGGAGGAAAAAAATTGAACTTCAATTCTTTGGATGTATAAATCACAAGGACAAGAGAATTTGATTTGAAAATTTAATTGTCTTGGAGCTTAAATTTCTAGAATTTAATTTCTTTGTGATTTTAATCTTTGAACTTTTGTTTTTCTCTGGCCATTGGACAATGGCATAGTACAGATATTCAAGTTTGGGCCTTATCTATATTGTTGGCGTTTAGTTATGGGAATATTTTTTTGAGGTTAGGCAATTTTATTGTTTAAACTCAGGTGAGTTCATGTCAAGTAAGTTCATATAGTGGGGGAAGAAATATAATGAGGTGACCTCTCAGCATTGGGTAGAGCAAGGTCCTGGAGATAATTTAAATAACATACCATTCTCACTCATTTTTAAAGGCTTCTGAACCAAAGCCTACACTGCTGTCCAGCTGTCCAAAGAGGCTCCAAGGGGAGCCCTGTTGGCATTAAGAAGAGAATGACTGCTCAAAGGTAAAAGTATAATCTTGGTAATTGGAGCCCATAAGCACACCCCTGAAGAACCCTAGGCTAATTTTTAAGGCGTGGAAGAAAAGGGAGGATTGTTATGGGGAATATTTATCCTCACTCTTCAAGGTTCCCTATGGAAAGATTTCAAGTAGAAGAAATTTCTAGGCTTTTTCACTACCACTTCCTTACTGCTCCTCACCAGTGCTCACACACTATTTGATGGGAAGAAATTACTAGACAAGAATTGCAAATCAAATGGGGCTTCTTATTATGTCTCTTAAACACTGGGGTTCGAGTGTCTATCCTTCCCTAGCCACCTGAACCAGAGAAAGGCAGTGACACAGGTATGTCTTTATCAGAAAGACCCTAGCAACCTTGTTTATTCTTCTTTTTTCAGCCATATTCTTCAAGCCATCACCAAAAGGAATGACATTTTTCTCCATCATCCACCAGATTTGTATAACTGTTTCTCAATTGATTTCCTACTCAGATGCCGCAGTCTGGCTGAGCACAAAATCACGAGCCACTCAAGCAGGAACAAACTTTAATTTTTGAAACTGCCGCCAATGCCCCGTACGCTCCCGGGAAGATTGCCCACCGACCCATGCAGCGTTTTCCCGGACCCCAACAGGCAGTCCCTCCTCCGGAATTCCCTCCTACCGCACTTCCCCAACCAATGGGAACTCTCAGGCCGAGGTGGACAGCAGGAATCTAATATCCATAAGAATGCAGATCTTAACATAATCAAATCATCTCAATGGCTTGCTGGCGTCATCTTTCAACCAAAAATGCCATGCATCATGCTGTTTGGCTATGGCTCTTAGCACTCAGATAGAGAATAAGGGTTTATTTATTGATATACTCAAATTCCTATATACTTTAATTGTATTAGAATTTTAAGTCATTTAAAATATCAGAATGGGAATGTTCCCTTCTATGTATTTGCTCTGGAAATATCCTCTGGTTTCTAAATGAATTATTTCCAGGAAAAAAAAATGAAGGTCAAGTAAACTTGTTTCCATGGCTTTTGTAAATCTCCTTATGTTACACTTTTGGCACAAACTAATGTCACAGATTATATGGGTATTACAGATTCCACAGGGATTTTCATATTGGGAAGGAAAAGCTTCAGGTATAGAAATGAAAAATCTTTAATTAAACTTTATGTTGTTTTTAAATTAAATTTTAATTTTTAGAAAATTTTTAAAAAAATCTTCATTAAGAGCCCCTATCCCATCCTATAGATAGCTGGAAGACCCAAGTTTGTTAGGTGGATATTGTCTTCCTTTCAGGTGTAAGACCCCTCTACCTGTGAGGACTTCCCTACTCCATGAACACAGATGAGAGGTAGAACATACTGCTCACTCCCAAAACTGAAAGCTTTCCCCCAGTTTTCCTTGTATCTAGGTCACATGACCTAGATTTTCTAAATAGGATGCACTGACACTAGACTTTGGATTAGAAGTCAGGGGCAAAGAAGCAGGGAATGTTCAGCCTTCATTCTGTCAACATTAAAAGTCCAGGAAATAGCTCCATTTTCCAAAATAGAGAGCAATTTGAGGTATTCTAGCACTGTCGCTACCACCCAGTATTGATCCTGGGGCAGCTGAGAGACTCATTCTCACCAGTGCTCTCTTGCTGGACAAGTTCTACACAATGATTTGGACTATGCCTTTGAATCTATACACTCCAACTCCAGTGGTTCAAGAGTCCCAGAGGTTGTGAACTATCTAAAAGCTTTTAAAACTTCTGTGCTTAACCAGAAGTGGTTTTAATGCTTGAGGGTTTAGTTTCCTGATGGATACCAGTTCACTTAACACTATCTCAGTGTTTGCCAGTTTGAACACTCTCCTATCAGCAGAAAGCAACCCTTTTCAGTTAAGTCTTGTCTTTCAGAGTCCTGCCATATTCTCTTTTTCTTCCACAGAGAGTATCTAGGTCTGCATACTCCCGTATATCAACCACTGGTCACAAGTGGCTATTGAGCACATAAAGTGTGACTATTCTAAATTGAGATATGTTGTAACTGCAGAACACATGCTGAATTTCAAAGACTTAGTGGAAATTTTTTAAAGAATGCAAAATATCTCCTTTAATATTGTTTCACATTAATTAAATGTTGAAATGGTATTTTTAAAATACTGGGTTAAATAAAATAGATTATTAGAATTAACTTTTACTTGTTTGGGTTTTTAAATACAGCTACTAGTAAATCTTAAATTACATATATAGTTTGCATTATATTTCTCTTTGAAAGAAATATTAGGGGGCAAATGATCATGTATTTATTGATTGTATCATTATTTTGTTACCAAAAATTATAATACCTAGGCCTTAAAAACAATAAAATTTTGACTTTTAACAATGTAAATCTATATCTTGAACATTTTTATTATCAATAAAAGAAAAGGATATAATATTTATTACTTAATAATAGGTGCCAGGCACAGTGCTATGTGATTTGTGTATAATTATCTCATTTAATCCTTATCATCACACTATGAAGGAGCTTTTAGAAGGAAGATATATAAATAAGGATATGTGTTAAGAAGCTAAGTAGCTTTCCCAAGGCTGTATATCTATGACTTAGCAAGTTAGGCCTACAACCAGGTAAGTTTGTCTTCTAAGAACTCTTTCTCATTATCCTGTGTGGATGCTCCCCTCCTCATCCCACCCCAAACCATTAACCATTCAGGGAAAAGCTTCTAAAACTAATCTATAACTTACAGAGCAATAGAAACTCTTTGTTTTAATTGATGTTTTTCCCTCCTTTACTACTTCAAAAAATTATGGTATTTTCCCTAAGTTATTTTGTGACTACCTCAGATTGTCCAAGTTCAATAATTAATAATTAATGTTGGAATGAGACAGTCTCAAACAATACAATTTCTGACTCAAAAGCAATTCCTTCTTCCTCTTTTCTTTTAGATCTATGTTCTCAGCTCCAGTTAAATTTAGGCCTATTTTAAAGTATAGATATTGTTAATTTTCTCTTTTAATCAACTACCTATTACTTGTGCACCTTTGAATCACTATGCATAATAACTATACTTTCTATATCAAGACTGGGTACAGATGGTCAAATAATTCACATATTAATATGTGTAAGACGTATACTAGACTAGCAATGTCACAACCAAGCTATACCACTCTTCTCTATTTATCCTAAAGAATTAAAGTCATCATACTCTAGCAATACATGCTCACCTGTATTTATACCAACACAATTCACAATAGCTAAACGATAGAACTATCCTAGATGTCAATCAACAGATGATTGGATAAACAAAATATACTATATAACACAATGAAATTTTTATTCAGTCATAAAGAAAAATGAAATTATGTCATTTGCAGGAAAATAGAACTCGAGAACATTATTGTTAAGTGAAATAAGCCAAACTCAGAAGGTCAAGGATCACATGTTATCATTCATATGTGGAAGCTATAGAGGAAAAAGAAAAAGAAAGGTGGGTGAGGGGTCTTATGAAAATAGAAGGAGGGGCGGGTGCATGGCACATGCCTGTAATCCCAGCAATTTAGGAGGCTAAGGCAGGAGGATCACAAGCCCAAAGCCAGCCTCAGCAACTTAGTGAGGCCCTAAGCAACTCAGAAAGACCCTATCTCAAAATTAAAAAAAGTAAAAAGGGCTGAGGATGTGGCTCAGTAATTCAATGGTTAAGGATTAACCTTAACCACTTAATACAGGTGAGCATGTATTGCTAGACCCTTAACCACTGAATTAACCACTGAATTACTGGATTCAATCCCTGGTACCAAACAAACAAAAAAAAAAGAATAGAATAGATCAGTAGAGAAAAGGGAGCAGAGGATCAGAGGGAGGGAGGAGGAGAGAGAAAAGGGAAATATTGGGGAATGATATTGGTCAAAGTATTATTGTTACATTATGTGCACATATATAACAACAAATCCCACCATTATGTACAGCTATAATGCAACAATAAACGATATGAAAACAGAAAAATTAAAAATAAGACTCATAAAATATGTAGACTAGGAAATATATAAATACAAATTTGGGAGACATTGGAATAATTTATAGAGATTTTTTTTTTTTTTTTAGGTCCACGCTAAATTGCTGAGGCTGGGATTGTACTCTTTTTTTTTTTTTATTGTTGGTCATTCAAAACATGACATAGTTCTTAATACATCATATTTCACAGTTTGATTCAAGTGGGTTATGAACTCCCAATTTTACCCCGTATACAAATTGCTGTATCACATCAGTTACCCTTCCATTGATTGACATATTGCCTTTCTAGTGTCTGATGTATTCTGCTGTCTGTCCTATTCTCTACTATCCCCCCTCCCCTCCCCTCCCCTCCCCTCCCCTTTTCTCTCTCTACCCCTTCTACTGTAAATCACTTCTTCCATTTGAATTATCTTGTCTTACCCCTCCTTTCCTCTTATATGTCATTTTGTATAACCCTGAGGATCGCCTTCCATTTCCATGCGATTCCCCTTCTCGTTTCCTTTCCCTCCCACCTCTCAACCCTGTTAATGAAAATCTTCGTCTCAAGCTCTTCGTCCCTACCCTGTCCTTGTTTCCTCCCCTTATATCAGAGGAGTCATTTGGTATTTGTTTTTTAAAGATTGACTAGCTTCACTTAGCATAATCTGCTCTAATGCCATCCATTTCCCTCCAAATTCTATGATTTTGTCATTTTTAAATGCAGAGTTATACTCCATTGTGTATAAATGCCACATTTTTTTAATCCATTCATCTATTGAAGGGCATCTAGGCTGATTCCACAATCTTGCTATCGTGAATTGTGCTGCTATGAACATCGATGTAGCAGTGTCCCTGTAGCATGCTCTTATTAGGTCTTTAGGGAATAGACCGAGAAGGGGAATAGCTGGGTCAAATGGTGGTTCCATTCCCAGCTTTCCAAGAAATCTCCATACTGCTTTCCAAATTGGCTGCACCAATTTGCAGTCCCACCAGCAATGAACAAGAGTGCCCTTTTCCCCACATCCTCTCCAGCACTTATTGTTGTTTGACTTCCTAATGGCTGCCAATCTTACTGGAGTGAGATGGTATCTTAGGGTGGTTTTGATTTGCATTTCTCTGACTGCTAGCGATGGTGAGCATTTTTTCATGTACTTATTGATTGATTGTATGTCCTCCTCTGAGAAGTGTCTGTTCAGGTCCTTTGCCCATTTATTGATTGGGTTATTTGTTAGCTTATTGTCTAATTTTTTGAGTTCTTTATATATTCTGGTTATTAGGGCTCTATCTGAAGTGTGTGGAGTAAAGATTTGTTCCCAGGATGTAGGCTCCCTGTTTATCTCTCTTATTGTTTCTTTTGCTGAGAAAAAACTTTTTAGTTTGAGTAAGTCCCATTTGTTGATTCTAGTTGTTAACTCTTGCGCTATGGGTGTCCTATTGAGGAATTTGGAGCCTGCTCCCACAGTATGTAGATCATAACCAACTTTTTCTTCTATCAGATACCATGTCTCTGATTTAATATCAAGCTCCTTGATCCATTTTGAGTTAACTTTTGTGCATGGCGAGAGATAGGGATTCAGATTCATTTTGATGCAGATGGATTTCCAGTTTTCCCAGCACCATTTGTTGAAGATGCTATCCTTCCTCCATTGCATGCTTTTAGCCCCTTTATCAAATATAAGATAGTTGTAGTTTTGTGGATTGGTTACTGTGTCCTCTATTCTGTACCATTGGTCCACCCTCCTGTTTTGGTACCAGTACCATGCTATTTTTGTTACTATTGCTCTGTAGTATAGTTTGCAGTCTGGTATCGCTATACCACCTGATTCACACTTCCTGCTTAGTATTGTTTTTGCTATTCTGGGTCTTTTATTATTCCATATGAATTTCATGATTCTTTTATCTATTTTTACAAGAAATGCTGTTGGGATTTTGATTGGCATTGCATTGAACTTATAGAGAACTTTTGGTAATATCGCCATTTTGATGATGTTAGTTCTGCCTATCCATGAGCAGGGTATATTTTTCCATCTTCTAAGGTCTTCTTCTATATCTTTCTTTAAGGTTCTGTAATTTTCATTGTATAAATCTTTCACCTCTTTTGTTAGGTTGATTCCCAAGTATTTTATTTTTGGGGGGGATATTGTGAATGGAGTAGTTGTCCTCATTTCCGTTTCAGAGGGTTTGTCGCTGATATACAGGAATGCCTTTGATTTATGCGTGTTGATCTTATATCCTGCCACTTTGCTGAATTCATTTATTAGCTCTAATAGCTTCTTTGTAGACCCTTTTGGGTCTGCTAGGTATAGAATCATATCATCTGCAAATAGTGATAATTTAAGTTCTTCTTTTCCTATTTTTATGCCTTTAATTTCTTTCGTCTGTCTAATTGCTCTTGCCAGTGTTTCGAGGACTATGTTGAACAGAAGTGGTGAGAGAGGGCATCCCTGTCTTGTACCAGATCTTCAATTTTTCTCCATTCAGAATGATGCTGGCCTGTGGCTTATCATAGATTGCTTTTACAATGTTGAGGTATGATCCAGTTATCCCTAATTTTTCTAGAGTTTTGAACATAAAGGGATGCTGTACTTTGTCGAATGCTTTTTCTGCATCTATCGAGATGATCATATGGTTCTTATTTTTAAGTCTATTGATGTGGTGAATAACATTAATTGATTTCCGTATATTGAACTAGCCTTGCATCCCATGGATGAATCCTACTTGATCATGGTGTATAATTTTTTTGATATGTATTTGAATCTGATTCGCCAGAATTTTATTGAGGATTTTTGCGTCAAGGTTCATTAGAGATATTGGTCTGTAGTTTTCTTTCTTTGAAGTGTCTTTGTCTGGTTTCAGAATCAGGGTGATGTTGGCTTCGTAGAATGAATTTGGAAGTTCTCCCTCTTTTTCTATTTCCTGAAATAGCTTGAAAAGTATTGGTGTTAGTTCCTCTTTAAAGGTTTTGTAAAACTCTGCTGTATACCCATCCGGTCCTGGGCTTTTCTTAGTTGGTAATCTTTTGATGGTTTCTTCTATTTCCTCTATTGTTATTGGTCTGTTTAGGTTGTCTATATCCTCCTGACTCAATCTGGGCAGATCATAAGACTTAAGGAATTTATCTATGCCTTCACTATCTTCTATTTTATTGGAGTATAAGGATTCAAAATAATTTCTAATTATCTTCTGTATTTCTGAAGTGTCTGTTGTGATATTGCCTTTTTCATCCCGTATGCTAGTAATTTGGGTTCTCTCTCTTCTTCTCTTCGTTGGCATGGCTAAGGGTCTGTCAATTTTATTTATTTTTTCAAAGAACCAACTTTTAGTTTTGTCAATTTTTTCAATTGTTTCTTTTGTTTCAATTTCATTAATTTCAGCTCTAATTTTAATTATTTCTTGCCTTCTACTTCTTTTGCTATTGTTTTGCTCTTCTTTTTCTAGGATTTTGAGATGAAGTATGAGATCATTTATTTGTTGGTTTTTTCTTTTTTTGAGGAATGAACTCCAAGCAATGAATTTTCCTCTTAGAACTGCTTTCAATGTGTCCCATAGATTCCGATATGTTGTGTCTGTGTTTTCATTTGACTCTAGGAAGTTTTTAATTTCCTCCTTGATGTCTTCTAAAACCCATTGATCATTCAGCAACCTATTGTTCATTCTCCAAGTGATGCTTGATTTTTCCTTCCTTCTTTTATCATTGATTTTCAGTTTCATTCCATTATGATCAGATAAGATGCATGGTATTATCTCTACCCCTTTATATTGTCTAAGAGTTGCCCTGTGACATAATATATGGTCTATTTTTGAGAAGGTTCCATGTGCTGCTGAGAAAAAAGTGTAACTACTTGATGTTGGGTGGTATAGTCTATATATGTCAATTAAGTCTAGGTTGTTAATTGTGTTGTTGAGTTCTATAGTTTCCTTATTTAACTTTTGTTTGGTAGATCTGTCGAGTGGTGAGAGAGGTGAGTTGAAGTCTCCCATGATTATTGTATGGTGGTCTATTAGACTCTTGAACTTGAGAAGAGTTTGCTTGATGAACACAGCTGCACCATTATTTGGGGCATATATATTTATGATTGTTATGTCTTGTTGGTGTATGGTTCCCTTGAGCAGTATGAAGTGTCTTTCTTTATCCCTTTTGATTAACTTTGGCTTGAAATCTATTCTATTAGATATGAGTATGGACACTCCTGCTTGTTTCCTCAGTCCATATGAGTGGTATGATTTTTCCCAACCTTTCACCTTCAGTCTATGAATATCTTTTCCTATCAGATGCGTCTCCTGTAGGCAGCATATTGTTGGGTCTTGTTTTGTGATCCATTCTACTAGCCTGTGTCTCTTAATTGGTGAGTTTAAGCCATTAACATTTAGGGTTATTATTGAGATATGGTTTGTTCTTCTATCCATATTTGTTTATTGATGTTACTAAACCTGATTTGTTATCCTCTTTGACTACTTTCCCCCCTTTACTGTCCTACCTCCCATTGTTGGTTTTCAATGTTATTTTCCATTTCCTCTTCCTGTAATGTTTTGCCAAGGATTTTTTGAAGAGATGGTTTTCTAGCTGCGAATTCTTTTAACTTTTGTGTATCGTGGAAGGTTTTAATTTCATCTTCTATCCTGAAGCTTAATTTCGCCGGATACACGATTCTTGGTTGGAACCCATTTTCTTTCAGTGTTTGAAATATGTTATTCCAGGATCTTCTAGCTTTCAGAGTCTGTGTTGAGAGATCAGCTGTTATCCTGATTGGTTTACCCCTAAATGTAATCTGCTTTCTTTCTCTTGCAGCTTTTAAAATTCTCTCCTTATTCTGTATGTTGGACATCTTCATTATAATGTGTCTAGGTTTGGATCTCTTATGATTTTGCACATTCGGCGTCCTGTAGGCTTCTAGGATTTGGGATTCTGTCTCATTCTTCAAGTCTGGGAAGTTTTCTCGTATTATTTCACTGAATAGACTGTTTATTCCTTTGGTATGGAGCTCTGTGCCTTCCTGTATCCCAATGACTCTTAAATTTGGTCTTTTGATATTGTCCCATAATTCTTGGATGTTCTGCTCATAGTTTCTTAGCAGACTTGCTGAGCTGTCTATGTTCTTTTCCAGTTGAAATACTTTGTCTTCATTGTCTGATGTTCTCTCTTCTAGGTGATCTACTCTGCTGGTAGTATTCTCAATTGAGTTTTTAAGTTGGTTTATTGTTTCCTGCATTTCTAGGATTTCTATTTGTTTGTTTTTTATTACCTCTATCTCCCTGTGAAATTGATCTTTTACTTCCTGGATTTGTTTGTCAATGTGGTCTTTCATTATCTGATTTTGCTGTCTCATGTCTTCCTTGAGACTCCAGATCATCTGAAGCATGTATATCCTGACCTCTCTATCTGACATTCCATCTGTTGCACCTATTACCTCTTCTAAAGTTGAGTTGACCTGCATTGCCTGTGGTCCTTTCTTTCCTTGTCTTTTCATACTGCTGGCGTTTCTTTCTGCTTGGTGAAACTGTTGTGTTTTTGAAATTTTCCCTCTATTTATTTATATTGCTCTTGTATGGTTGAAAGATCACCTTGTAGGGCAGGTAGTGGCTGTGATCCTCCTCCAATTTGTGTGATCCGTCTGTTACGCTGGCAGGCCCTAGGTCTGCTCTCCTGGTCGGTCAACGGTCCGCCTACCCAGCATGCACAAGGGGCACCTCTGTCACTCCGCAGGTTGCTGGGCCTGACCTCCCGATGGGTCGAAGGTTCGCTTAGCTTGCAGGCACTGGGGGAGGGGCCGGTTCCACCCCTCAGTAGGCCGCTCGGCCCGATCTGCCAGTGGTCACAGCCCCGCCTACCTTGCAGACACTGGGGGAGGGGACGGGCCTGCCCTTCAGCAAGCTGCCGGCCCTGTCCTACTTGTGGGTCCTGACCGCGTTCCCTGCAGGCGCGCGTAGCTGTTCTCTCACTCGGCAGGTTGCTGGACCTGACCCGCCCGTGGGTTGCAGGTTCGCCTAGCTTGCAGCCACTGGGGGAGGGGCTGGTTCCATCCCTCAGCAGGCCGCTGGGGCCATCCGCCGCTGGTCAGGGTCCCGCCTCTTATAGAGATATCTTGAAGAACTACTTTTTTATTAGTAGATACCAGAGTATCCAAGCATTTGAAACCATAGATAAATGTTCAGGAGAAAATTTAATGCCACTATTTAGAGCTACAAAATAAATGCTCAAATAAAATTCATTAATTTGGCTTTCATGATAGATTTTTCTCCTAAATTTGGTTCTTCTATAGTTTCTGAACTTTTGCCAGTTGTAGATTAATTGGTCTTATATACATATTCAACCAAAACAGTATTATCCTTACAATTCATTCTGAGTCAGTAGAAGCATTAATGGGCTTGTAATACCAAGGGCTCTATTTATATGTTCTATTAACAAAAACCTTCATAACCTCTGTGTACCATAACCCACAGATCTCAGAGTCTAAGGAGGTCAGGGTTTAAGAAAGGTATGACAATGTTTTCGAGGAATAAAATCATATATAACAAATTAGAATTAAAAAAAACAGACAAATTTGTTTTTAAATTAGTGTATTGAATTATCTTAAGTACTATCATTTGAGAACTTGAAAAAAATACTTAGAAATCTAAAGGTCACTCAAAGAAGAACCCTGTATGGTCTTGCTTTGTGGAGGAGCACAGAGTAAGAGTGAAGTTGTTGAATGACAAAAAGCTGACCTCAAATGCAGGAATGTGTATAAAGGTACCTGAGGAGGCTAAGAGGCCTCCACAGGGACAGGCCTTGGTGGCTGTAAGGAAAGGGAATCTTGGAAATCAAAATACACAGGTGGGAATGAGAATTTCATTTTCTAAGACAATTGAAGATAAAGTTGGTTGGAGTACAATATCAAAGAAATGACAGGGAAATCAAAGAGAAAATCTGGGGGGATGGGGAGAGAATGAAGTTCTCTTGAGAAATATCTTGAATGCCAGGCTAAAGATTTTGGAGACTATCCTATCAGTGATGGGGTAATGGTAAAGAATTTTATGCAAAGTCATGAGAACACACTGGTTTGATAAGATTCTGAACTAATGAGATGAAAGTGGGGAAAACAGGAGGTAAGTCACATAATAAAACAAACTGCCAGAACTTGGCTCCAAGTGAGGAATAAAGAGGAAGGTTGAATACAAATTGGAACTAAGGTACCACTCCTGGAAGTTTAGGAGAGGGACTTAAGTATGGATAAAAACACAGATAATATGGATTTTGCAAGAGAAAACCAATTTGGAAGGATAAGATGCTTAAATTCCATTGATTCTGAGTTGACAACACTAAGCCACCAAGACTGGAAAGGATTGTGGAGTTTGAATTTTGTGATTTGCTAACTTTCATTAAATTCATTAGAGCAATATGAACAGTCAAAATTATAAAAAATTGCTTTTTTATTAGAACTATTTATTTCCTTGAATTACTATCTGATGTAGGCTTAAATAACATGAAGTAAGTATTCAAAAATAATCACAGATATTCCAATTAATTAGGCAAATGAACATATGCTGGCAGAAACAAAGAGACTACTACAGACATTTATCCTTGGAGGTCATAAAACACCTGAGCTTCTTGGTGTCTTATGATTTTTGTTCTCACCCATTGGAATTTCATCCTTTGATTCGACGTGATACAACCTCTCATGACAGCTATGACTCACCTTACTTAACCTTGATTTTTAAAAATGTCATCAACATTTCTCAGAAACTCCATTTTTATTCCATATTACTGTTAAACTATGCACCCAAACACAGAAGACATATAGAATTATAGAATCTCTAATGCATTTTATTTATTTAAACAAGATTGTTGCTGAGTTCTCTCTAAATTTTTAAAAATACATAATCCTACAATAAGAAATATGTACACTTGTCCCCCCCCCCACCCCGCCGCTTTCAACATTTGCAGTTGACAGAATAATTGTACCTATAAATGGGGTGCAGGGGGATATGTCAAGATGTAAACCATGTGCAATGATCAAATCAGGATAAATTTATTGTTTCTTTGTGTTGAAAATATTCAAAATTCTCTATTCTACATATTTTGAGATACTCAATAAGTTATTTTTTTAACTATGGTCACCCTACTATGAAAACTAGATCCTCCTACCTAACTATGACTTTGTACCCCTAACCAATTTTTCTCTATGGCCCTTTTCCACCTTTCCTAGCCTCTGGTAATCACTATTCAACTCTTTTCCTCTATGAGTCTTGTTTTTTAAGGATGCATTTGGGAGGATTGATTTTTATTTGATCACCTACTCAAAAGTTAGCATTTATAAGAGACCAGGGCCCACTTATCTTTCTTCTTTTATCTTAAATTGTTTCTCAAAGTCTTTGCTCTAAATCAAACAATAATTTTGGAAGTAATAGGTATGTAAGAATTTCAACAACATTATAACTTGACTAATGATTGATGATTTTTTTTAGAAAAATGTTTATTTTTTAGTTTTAGGTGGACACGATATCTTTATTTTATTTTTATGTGGTGCTGATGATTGAACCCAGGGCCTCATGCATGTTAGGTGAGCACTCTACCACTGAGCCACAACTCTAGCCCTGATTGATGATTCTTTATGGTGCATTTTAATAAACAATTAAATTACTTAGATTTTTTTTCTAAGAAACAATAAATGTACCCTATTTGATTTTTTTCCTAATATATCTCTACACAAGTATAATAAAGACACTATGAGCTTTATTCTAGTTTGATTCACTTGGTAAAATAAAGATACTTAAAAAAATGTTAAGACAGATGGACTACTATTACTACTATTACTACAGCCACAGCTATCAGTATTATTTATAATTGCTATTTCCTTCTAAAAGAAGCCCCTTGCCAAAAGAATCATAAAAGCTACTTATTTTCACTTGTAGGGAGATGGATTTGTGGATAATAATGTCTCCTTTTGTCACACCATTTTATTTTATCCAGCAAAGTAGAGAGAAAAGCTAAACTAGGCAGAACAAATAGAAGTTCTTTGACTTATATGACAGAAAATTCCCCCAGGTGGAAGCTTCAAGCAGCTCTAATAAATCTTGATTTCAAGAAGTATAATATTTCATGATAGGAGATATTTCATTTCCCTAAACTGCTATAATGCACATGCCTATCCTCTTGCAGAGCAAGAAACATGAAATGTTTATTGACTGATAAAAGTCATACTGGGACAGTTACTTAGAATTTGAAAAAAAAAGTAGTCAGCTAATTTCTAAAATAAGGTTATAGGCTCTAGGCTGGTATTAGTACCTACATTGTAGAGTTTTTGTTGTTGTCGTCATTGTTTTGATTAAAAGAGGCAATGTGTATAAGATGCTTGTGACAATCCATGTCTCACTATCTACTATCACCACCCCTATAGTAACTTCCATTGTTACTATGTACCTCAAGCAACATAAGTTATTAATTCAAAATACCTACATGGCATTTAAATGACTTTCATTACATTACAGGTTACTATTCAATTAGAAGTCAAGCTATTTTTTCCTACCCATTTTCACACTTGAATATAACTTAATATAATTAGGATCATTGGGATAATTATCATAAACCTATCTGGTAATTTTTAAAGGGCAAAGTCCAGCTTTAATTTGCTAATTCTTCATTCTCCACATTTGTTTTCATTTATTTAAGCAATCAATATCCAAACCCAGGTAGATATTCAGATTGCTTAATGAAGATGTGTTAACACCATGATGTAAGCTGGGTTCCGGGGATGCTCACAGGTGTCCAGGGAGGGGCTGGACCTGAGGAATGGAATGTGCACAAGGAGGATAGTTGAAGCTTGCTGGGGTTATTCAGGAATAAAATGAGAGGGGGTGTGTCCCATTTTGAAAATAATATAAAATGAAATGAAAAAGAATATAGTACTTTACCTAGGTAGAAATTAACTCTTGATGACCTTAGTCATGAAAAACAAAGGTGTGAACCTGTGCTGAGAAAAAGTAGCCACCAAGTGCATGTACCAGAAAGTGGCTCTTTGCCCAAACCTGGAGTCTATTTTTATTTTGCATACAGAGCATGCAATCCATCCCAGGTTGTAAAGAAATGTTTCAAGATAAAGGAGAACAACAAACAACAACAACAACAAAACCATGAAAGCAGTAAAACTACTATAAAAGCAATAGTCAAAGGCCTTTGTTGTCAAGAAAAGATATGCAGAAGCATAATAATGACTCCAGGGAGCTTCTCAATCTAGCAACTTCTAAAAGATGCATTTGGTTGTTTCACAGCTCAACAAGGAGGAGAAAGTGTTTTCTTCTGAATCCCTGAGCACTGATTGTGATGCGGAGGGGAAGAGACAGACAGTCAAGAACAAAATGGGGCTGATTCCTGAGAGGGCAGTAGGATAGGGGCAGAGAGACGAAAGCTGTTTCCTTGAGGACTGCCAGCAGAGAGGAGGGCAACACTGGGAGTGCAGCCTTGGAAGGTGGCAGAGAAGGAGCAGAGATCCTGGGAGCTCAGGTAATGCCACAGAGTCTCTTGCAAATACTGAAATACTACTTATTCATTGGATGATTATAAGGATGAAAGACGGTAGCTACAGCTGTATCAGTTATTAAATGCTGTGTAACAAATTACCCCAAAACTTATGGCTAAAAACAACAATTACTATCTCATAGTCACTAAATCTCTTAGTCATTCGAGAAGACAGGACCACACAAGGCATGAATTCCAGAAGGTGGGGATCACTGGGAGGCATTTTAGAGGCTGCCAACTCTATCTAGCAAAGTACCAGCAGGCTTCATATACACTGATTCCTATCACTATCGTTATCTGGAAAATTACAAAGCAACTCTTTATTTATTGGTTGCTGGACAAGTGAGATACTACTATGTTCAAGCTTCATATAATTTTGTAAAGAATAAATAAAATGGGGTATACCCAAGTATGAAATTAAAGCCACCAAATAGTAATTCAGCAAGTTATAACTGAACACACAATATTAGAAATCATTTTTACTGGGAAAGAGAGGAGGTTGGAAGCAAAAAGTAGTGAGGAGTGTTAGCATCATCTATCCCACGTGAAGATTTGCAAAAGTGGTGGCTTGCCATGACTGCTGGGTTCTTCCACTCTGTAGCTGAGGACCTGTGAGTTAAATAATGTTCTCCTAGCTCTGCTCTGTGGTGGATCACAGGGTGATGCAAGGAAAAGAGAAAAATGTCCACCAACTTGGGAATTGACAGAACAATTTTTTTTTTTTGTAAATCAAATTACTTTCCTTAAATTATATGACTACAAGCTGCAGAAGGAAAAGGATGGAGGAATTAGAAGAATTTGATGGTTTATAGCCTGAATTTAAATATGTCTCTAGTTTTTGCCAAGAAAATTTCAAAGATGTCAAAACCCGGTCACTACCACTGCTATTAACATCAACCACCCTTACAGGAGCAACCTTGTATACCATGGCCACCCTAAAACTGACAAACTCAAACACATTACACTCTAAATGTACCATCGTCCCCAACCCACCCACCAGCAAAATGTCCTAAGGCAGCTGCTAATTTAAAGGCAGAATTAATTATAAGTGACTTGGTGACAGATGCTTCACATTTGGATGCCAACTGAAGAAGCCTGTGTGTTCTGGGCGCGGTGCTGGTGTTCTCCTCTAAGATCCCACTGCCCTGGCTGCTGCCTTACTTGGTGGGTGGCTTGCTTGCAACCTGTTTGGGCAAACCACTGTGACTTAGCCTAGTTTTCTGACTTGCCCAGCTTGCCTTTCCTTTTGCGGGCCCTCTCCTTTCTTCCCTGTGGCTAAAGCACAGTCTCATTTGTCACTACCATCAACACAGGAGAAAGGGGATCCATACTAGGAAGTTTTTCTGCACTTGTTTCTCTAGAAGCCAGACAAAGTATTTGAGACAAGAAAAACACTGACCCTGCCAAGAGAGTAATTGGCCTGTTCAGTAGTACCCGTCACTGCCTCACCAATAACCAGCCTGCATGTCACTATGTCAATATTCCCCCATCCCCAGCAACCTCCTCATTCCTCATGCCAGAGAACAGACCTAGAATTTGTTGATGCTTATTTTAAAAGCAATACTTTTGCATTTTAGAAAGGTTGGAAATAAAGAACATTTTAAAGACAAAATAATTGGAGTATATTTTCTAGTCTATTCCATGAACTAAAGAGTTCTCCATGCCCTATATTTGCTAGAGTCCTCAGTACATATGACACGCAGAGTAAAAATGGTTTGCCTTAATTTTATACATTATATGCCTGTGGTAGTGGTTGGCCAATAATATTTTTTATATTTTTCATTTTGATTAACACATGGGATTGAGTTCAGCTCAGCCTATTTTGAGTCCTGAATTCCAATAAGTTATATAAGATAACAAATTTTTTAAATTATTTTTCTTTGTAAGAATTAGGTGCTACCCATTGATAGCTTGGGAGACTATCTTAGTCAGTTTGGGCCACATGTACCACAGTACCATATATGGATTATATGGCTAATAAATAGCATAAATTTATTTCTCACATTTCTGGAAGCTGGAAGTCTGAGATCAGGGTGCAGCAAGGCTGAATCCTTGTCATGTCCTCATGGCAGAAAGGGGCTGAGAGAGCATCGAGGGGTCTCTTTTATAAGAACACTAATGCCATTCATGATGGTCCCAGTCTCATGACCTCATTACCTCCCAAAGCCCCACCTTGTAATACATCTCAGTGGGGGTCAGGATTTCACCATAAGAATTTTAGGGGGATACAAACATTTATTCCTTTGCAAAGAGCATTAGGGTGCTTGAGAATCTCTGCTTTTCTTTATCACTCACTTAAATCATATTTTTTTGATGAATTTGACTTGACGAGTGTTCCTCTTATCCTGTATGTTTTATCCACCAAACCTCTAGAACCTTTCAACTCTCTTTCATCAATTCTACTTTCAAGCATGCCAAATTAATTTTGTGTAATCATTATGTCCAACACTGATAAAATATAATCATAAAGAAAATTTATTTCTGTCTCTTTTTATCTCTAAAAGTCTATTCTGTGGAGGTGAGCTTTCCTGATACCTGGATGAAAATTAAGGTGGGCCCTTTGATCTTTCTGGTACTTCTTAGGTAATAAAAATTTCTATGGTTGATTCAAGTTTCACAACAGTTCTCATAGAGTGATTATTCAATACTATATAATGATCAAAATTCAGTCTTGCTTTAAAGTTAGAACAGATGTCTCCTTTGAAACCTTTGCATTTTGTTTTTTACCTCACTTTGAAACATGGCATCAACTTTCAACCAAAGTTTTGCTTCAACCAAAATTTCATGACATCTTTTCCTGTTTCCCTTCCTCTTTTTATGCTAACGACTTTAAGGGTTATACTAGAATTTTTCCAATATTATCCATCAGTATGTTTATTAGCACTTGTTCTTTATGTAAGTGAAAAAATAAACCAAATTGAACATGTTAGCAGATTGATTTTATTAACCATTCAGATAAAAACAAAACTTTTGTTGACTCTTTTACCTTCTATTTACCACTATGTATTATCTGCTTTGTTCAAAGGGAATGTTAAAAAGCCTGAATGCCATCTGTAGGGACCTCACTGGAACCCAGAGTAGACGATTTTATTTTCGTTTACTACCAAGTTTCTAAAATATTAAGTGATGTCTTCCCACTTGCCTTATTTTCCCATCCCCACACTATTACTGACTACTTAGTGTTCTACAGTTACTCCCATCAGATTAGACGTCCTGGTTTCCCACCCCTCCACCTTCCTAATGCAACTTCCTTACTCAATTCCCAGCCACTGTGTTATTCATCTCAGTGGTCCTCAGCAATCCAATGGCATCAAAACTTTCTACCCTTATGTAAATGAAGCTCATTCAAATCTATATTTTAATGTGTAAAAACTCTCTACCACATTTTGTTGTTATTGTTGTTGCATTTTAACAGAAATTAAACAATGTATTGGCATCCTATATTACTTACTGGCCTCTCTGGTAAAGGTTTCCCTCCCTCTGACTCTTTAGAATCAGAGAACAGAGACTTCTGAGTGAGAATCAGCTGCCTATCTTCTTCACCATTCAGCTGGGTCACAGGTGCACCCAGTCCACACTTACTACTCAGAACAACTTCAGGTCACTCATGTCATACCCCAGCTCTGAGGGTGCTGAGGCATAGCTTCCCAGCATGCTCTTTATGCCACATCCACAGAATCAATTCTCTGTTTTCATGAAACCTAACCTTAAATCACTCATCCCCTGAATTTAGGATATATTTTTCTCTTTTCCTGTTCTAAGCTAGAGATAGAAGAATTCTCTATGTAATCAGGAAGCACTAACTCATCATCTATTTCAGCCACTGTTATTATTTTTGCTCTCTTAAAACACCATTATTTTTATGTAGCTCTTTATCCGAGTATCTTTAATGACTCCTCTTTACTCACTAGACTCAATATCAGGTTAGATTTGAGCTCCTAGATGATAGAAACTTAGTCTTAGTATACTGAAGGTAAGGTTGACAGATTTGTCAAATAAAAATTGAGGACTTCATTTGTCCATCCCTAATAATAATCAACTGCAACAGGAAGACTGTATTATCCCCAAACTGCGTAAATACCAGGACTACCACTATTTAAATTCTGAACAATCAGTATAGAACATACACTGACCAATCAGAAATTATGCAGATACTGAACAGTGATTCCACTGAAACAATGCATCTTCATAACAGTAGCCTTGAGTATGTTCCAACTCACAGAAATGCCCATTGCCCTCTTCTTTGTCCTTCCAAATACTGCTCTTCTTTCAAATAATTTTTGGAGGGAGGCATGGGAGCTTTGATGCAGGAACACTCTACTGCTGAGTTATACACAAGCTCTTCTTATTTTTTAATTTGAGACAGGGATTCACTAAGTTCCTGAGGTAGGCTTCAAATTTGTCATTGTCCTAAATCATTGAGATTATGGGCATTTCCATCCTGCCCAGTTTTGCAAAGATTTCTCAATGTTAACTTTCTCTGTAAAACCTTTCTAAACTAATTAAGGTATTTTGAGTTTGGTCTTAGTTTACCTGAATTTCTCTATCAAGTACTGCCTAAATGACCCACCTTGAGAGATGCTGTTGCTCAGACAATTCACCAGCAGGTGGTTGCATTCCTGATGTCTTGTAAGCAGTGATAATGACTACTTCTTATTCAAGACTCTCTCTTTACTGTTCATCATAAAGCCATGGAAGATAGATGATGTTTCCTTCCAGAACAAAAGGCAGGTATGCTTACTGCCCATTATAAAAAAAATAAAATAATAATTCAGGCTCCTTAAATGTAGTGTTCCTCTTCTATCAAAAAATCCAGAGTGTGTATTCATTCGCCCTATCTGTGTCACTTCTGTGGGACTTAGAGGAAAGGGGAACTGATTCAAATATGCTAATGCTCATGTTGCTTGCTGTTCTTTAAGTAACAAAGTCTTTGTTCTCTGACCTAAGAATCTTGTGTCTTCTCCCAGCATCCATGAAACAGTGACTGCCCTATTTATAAGTTTTCAAGTAAGAGAAAATCTCAGACCTCCCACAATTCTTGATATTGCCTTAAGAACTAAATGTTTTGCACATGTAAATCTAATTTCCCCAATTAGATCATACTTAGTTGATCATATCCTTCATTCAGTGTTCAGTTCTGCACGTAGTGGCAGCTCCATGAAAATCTCGTTGATGATACTTTAACATATTTTGAATGATACAATAAAAAAATGGAAAGGGAAAGAATCTATGGAAGATGTTTAGGATAACCTATGGACAAAAAAAAAAAAAAGTCTAGAGAAATTGGGCATTGACCTAAAGTTAAAAATAAGGGTAAACTCTGAGTGCAAGGTAAAGATTCATACAGAGTGAAACAATCAGTAAGAAATCATGTCCAAATCTGATTTCTGAATCTGCACCATACTTTGGCATGGCTTACTTTGCAAAGAGCCTAAATCATTATCATCTTCACAATTTACAACAAATTATTTACGTCTCTCAGATGCCTCCTCAACAGTCTTAAGAAGGATGCCACTTATTTATCCATGACAATAGCAAATAGGAAGGCAGCAATGCAGAGCTTCCCTAAGCCTTGAACTGAGGTTGGGGTGGAGTCAGCAGTCATCTGGCTCTGGACCTCCAAAGCCCTATGAGCAAGAAGCCTGTGTGATAACCAATGCAAGACCCACAGTGGAACACTGCTGTCGAGTAGGGCACACACCGTAGCATCATGCTCCATAAGAACAACATGCATCTGGAAAAAATTTAGTTTCAATAGTCCCACATTAAAATTTTCTCTGGCTACTATAGTTATTTAGAAAGCAAACATTATAGTGCAGTTTGCCCAAAAGCTCCTAAGCTTTACTAGATTGGCCTCTCTAGTATTCCATACATGATCCGTAGTAAAATATATAACCTCTATCATTTTTTAAATGCCAAGAGAAGAACACTTGACTCTGAAGTGGTAAAGTCCAAATTTGAAAAACCAAACCCCTTCTTGAAAGAAACTTTAAATACCAAATAGGTACATGATTATGAACTGAATGTCAAAATTTTTCTAGGCTCTTTCCCTTTCATTTTTTTTTTTAAATTTCAAAAGACAATTTTGCATGCCCTCATGCTGAGTCTCATCACCCATCAGGACATTTAAATTAAAAACATCTGACAGACAGACTGGGCTTATGCATTCATTTCCATAATGTTCAAACATTGCTATCAAGGCTCTGTGCCTGACAAGTGGGCTTTTTTTTTTTTAATAAGCATATTATAAGCCAGCAGGAGTCATCTTGCTAGTTACATTTTCATGCAAGAATTAGATATCAGGAGATTCCTAGGTCAGTGTAATCAACCTCAATTTAAAATTTTTTTTTTTTTGGACTTATCTATCAGCTTGTGAAAATGGGCTATCATGACTATCAAATAGAACCATAAGTGCTAGGGAAAAAAAGCATGGAACTATGATGTTTTTATGATATCCTTAAGATTTGTATTCTAAGGCCTATACCTCAAATACAAAGGGTAGTTGAAAAACATATTCTATAAGTCTTTTCCTTTTATTCAATAAGGCAGAAAAACTTAGAAATCACTAAAGTTCATTCCCAGCATCAGTTAGGCTCCCATTGCGAAGTCTCTTGTTAGCTTGCCAATACTCCACAATTTACCCCATATGCCATGTCCAGATCCATATGCTCACTATAGTCCTGGACCCTAGACTTGTAGGGTTACAGCCACACCCAATGATAAGTAGTTCAATAGTATGAGGATACACTAGACATTTTGTACATTACTTTTCTGAGTCAAAAAAAAAAAAAATGTACCTCATGACAGGTTTCCTAAGAATGATTTCCTTGAACCAGAAGGCTATTCTAATGGCCAACCAGCATACACTCAATCAATTTTTTTAAAATTTATTTATTTATTCTAATTAGTTATACATGACAGCACAATGCATTTTGATATATAGTACACAAACAGAGCACAATTTTTTATGTCTCTGGTTGTAAATAAAATAGAGTCACACCATTTGTGTCTTCATACATGTACCTTTCCACCAACTTTCCTACCCCCATTCCCCCTCCCTTCCTCTTTCTCTCCTATCCCCTACCCAAAGTTCCTTCATTTCTAGCCCCCCACCCATTATGAATGTTGATTCATAATCATCCACTTATCAGAGAAAACATTCAGCCTTTGGTTTTTGGGGATTGGCTTACTTTGCTTACCATGATATTCTCCAATCCCATTCCTTTACCTGGCATCTAGGTTGGTTTCACAGTTTAGCTATTGTGAATTGTGCTGCTATAAACATTGAAATAGCTGTGTCTCTGTAGAATCCTGTTCTTAAGTCCTTTGGGTATAGACCAAGGAGTGGAATAGCTGGGTCAAATAGTGGTTCCATTCCAAGTTTTCTAAGGATTCTCCATATTTCTTTCCAGATTGGTTGCACCAATTTGTAGAGTCAATGGCTTTTTAACTGAACTGAACTAATTATGACAATTTTTGGAAGATAAAGAGAGAAGATTTTTGGCTAGCATACATTTTATACAACTTAGATATGGGGTCTGATAGACACTGATGAATCTTGAATAAAGATTAGGAGACCAAACATGGTCAAATTCAATAAAAATTAGGCTAGGTCCTTTAATTGATAATTCATTGTGCAAGCAAATGTAAGTCACTTGATATTTATTTTTAGTCTTTCAGATTAGATAAAAATCATGAAAATAACCATAAAACAAGATAATTTTAAGCATTTACCATGCACACACTATGGTCATTCATGTTAAATATATTGCTTCCATACATATTAGTCAAGATGTGTGAGTTTATGCCATACAAACAAAAAATCCTGAGATCTCAATGGCTTAAAATAGCAATGATTTGTTTCTGGTTCACATCGTATGTCCAATAGGGACAACCCCAGGGATAACAAGGCACCATGTCAACTCTTCATTCCACCACCCCCAAGACAGGAGAAAGAATATGGCCCTGGGACCCTGGATTATAAAGGGTTTGGTCTGTGAAAGACACACAGTACTTGAAAAATCACTTTAAATTCTCAAAATACTAAAAAAAAAAAATGAGTGCCTTTTGGAACCTAGACCATTCTTAAAGGGTAACAGAGAATTAAAGTAACTGGACTGCTGAAAAGCTATGCAATATGTTCAAATTATATAGATAACAAATTGTATTTTATATTTTTCCAGGTAACCAGGTTTTGGTTTTTTTTTTTTTTTTTTTGTGTGTGTGTGTGTGGTTGTTGTTGTTTGTTTGTTTTGACATTTAACAAGTACTGGCTTATTTACTTTCAGAACTGCCTTTTAAAGTATGTACTAATACTGTCACCATTTGACTGATGAGTTAACTGAGAAACCAGGATATTTAATAACTTGCCAAAAGTCATGAACTGTTAACTAGTGGATCTGATACTTGAACAGATATTCTGGCTGTAAAGTATGTACACTTAACTTCTATCATCCTAAACCACTGCACTACATCTAAGAACTTTACCTGTTAAATCTAAGTGTAAAGAAGTATGCACAAAAATCTACATAGGACCTGTCTAATTTTAATTTTCAGTTCTTTCGGCAATGTGTGACTAAAGGAAATGCCCCTGATGTATTTAGGCTACCCTATTTTATCTTCTGTTCTCTGTAAGTTTCTGTAAAGTCAACATCCACACCATGCCAGCAGCAAAATTGATGCTTAATGAATATTTGTGGAGAAAATGAATGAATTTGAGCTCTTCATTGTTTTATCATTTTGACTTATAACAAAACTGGAGAATCCTTTTATTTGAACAATTTTTAAAATGTTAGTAAACATCCAACAACATTAGGTACTTGGTCTGCAAAGTTGAAATATAGTTTTTGTTTGTTTGGTCAGTTTTGTTTTGCTTTATTTTTTCAGTGCTAGAGATTGAACCCAGGGCCTTGTGCATACTAAACAAGTGCCCTACCGCTGAGCTACATCCCCAACTCTAAATCTACTTTGTCAACTGCTAATTTCTGCCAAAGCAGCCACAAAATTCTGGTAATGTATTTTTTCCAATAAGTTTGTTGGTATCTATTGCAGATGTAGTCTTCTGATCTCCTCCATTATGTTAAATTATTTTGGTACCCAATCCTAGTTTACAAGGACACCCTTCAAAATCCCGAGCAAAAGACTCTCCCTTGAGAGTATGGGAACAAATTCAGTTGTCTATTACACATGAATTCCTCCCTACTTCCTAGTGTCTTCCCCACTGTTCAAAATCCAGTCTCAAGGATTATAGAACTGGATCAAAGAAATCTGACACTAAACATGAAAATTCATTATTTTATATGGACACATACACTGAAAATTCTTTTTTTCTTCTATATATTAGTCACTGATGACAGCATAGGTAAAATTCAGGGCACAAGAATTGAAAAATACAGAAAAATGAGACTGAAAGATACATTCTACTCTAAATATTGTTGTAAATATCAGTAAAGAGTTTCACCATGGCCCCCTTCCTGGTTATTCTATTAAGTACCTAGTTTTCTATGCAAACTCTTTTTTTACACACTAACAGAAAGGACTTATTTGTCCAAGAAATAGGTTTGTTGGTATCTTGCACATACAGTCTTCTGATCTCTTAAAAAGTTTGCAATAAGCCATTTGTGTAGAAGCACATTTCTTGCACCATGCCCCCTTTATCTGGTTTCTAAAAATGCTTACATATGCTTCATGTTTAGTTCTTTTATCAAGTAGACTAGGGAAAAAGTGGGTTAAAGACAATTAATTTTTTGTTTGGACTGCTAAGATACTTTTTAAAGTTTACAAATATATAGATAGAAAGTTCTGAGGTATTTATATTCATTACATTTTCCCATACCTTTATGAAATATAAATGTTGAACGTCACTTTCAACATTTGAATGTCACTTTTTTAAAGAGAATATATCTTTCAAGAATCATACTTAACAAAAAATAACACCTTTCTTTCAAATACATGACTGAAAGCTTAAGTTTTTAACATTATGACTAGGGACCCATGGTTCAAATAAATATGCCCTTTTTAACATTCAGTACTTCTAAGCACACCCTGCATTCAGACACACACACACACACATTCTCACACATACTATATAAACTATTTATCTTGTTTGGGGAATTAATCATTCAGTATTCTGCAGTTCCTTCCTTGGAAGGATCTTTTTGTAAGCTGGAAACTCACTTCCACCTAGTTAATGTACCAAGAATCATTAACAGGACCTTTTACCAGCTCTATAAAATTCAGCATGTGCTTAAAACTTACACTCTCTTTCATCATCCTTCTTTGCCTTTGATTATATGAGCCAGAAGAGCTAAGTTTAACTTCTATGGTTACCACTTACTCAACTGCATAAATCAGACAAATCACTTCCTCTCCTATCCATTGGAGCAGTGATACTTCTCTGGCCTAGTACTCAAGAGATTAAAGGAGAACATTTGTAACTCACTGTTTATAAGTACAACTCATTACCAGGAAATCCTCTATAAATGTTACTTCCTTTTATTCTTCCATTTCATCTCCACCTCTCCGTCATCTCACTGCCTCATGTCTCCAAATCTTTTATTAAGAAAATAAAGTATTCCAAAGCACAATTTGGATTCCTTCTAAATAAGCTAGTTGATTTCTAAACTGTCTAATTGGTACACTAAATTTCTTTTAAGAGACAGTGAAGTTAGAAGAAAACACAAAGGTACAATGATGCTATATTCATTTATCTAGTCATCTTTAATCCAACCCTTCCTGGTAACTAAAAATGTGCAATATTTCCTTCACTGAAAGCCTTAGGAACAAGCCTGATGCAAAGACATCTAATGTGAACTTTGAGAATGTTTACTTTTTGAGGACTTATGCATCCATGCCTTGCCTTATTTAAAGAAAAAATGTAGGTGATTTCCTTCAAGTTAGATATTCTTTGTCACAAAACTATTTGGAGTTTTCTTTCAATTGGGAAGATTTGGATTAACTACATTATTTGAGCTAGTGTGCATAATTGTAAACATAAAAAATAAAGAAGATAAAGGTTTGTCCTTATTTTAATTGTGGAAAATTAAAGCACAGTACATGCTTTGGTTTTGAGATCTCATTCAGGCTGTGTCTCCACGCCTGAAAGAAACTGAATCAGAATGATAATGCTGGTCTGTCTGCTTCAACTCAACAAATCAGACATTTCTCTGATTAACTCTAGTGCAGAATAATAAATCATGACATTTTTCCTTATTTCCCTTCTTGTTTTGTGATATATCGTTAATAAAACCCTAAGCTTAATTCGTCATTAACAAAATTATTTTCTTTTTTGGAAAACATCATTGCTTCCTAAATTATCATTTGAATAACAACAAATGTAAGCCATCTATAATACTTAAGGGTTGGATTTATTAACCAAAATATGCCTAAGAGAATAATGATTTCAACTTTGTAATTTATCCAGGATAATACAAATCTTACAGCAGAGGGTTCATGTGGGTCTGCCCACCTAGGGTTTCTCTAGCTATCATGTTTGTTTCATCACTGGCATTGGTTACACTAGGAGTACCCAATAGGATTCCCCCACAAAATAGCAGTAAGCAAGCCTCTTTCCACTTCCTGGTCAGATTCAATTACCCTAGCAAAATATCTAATGCCTCTCCTCATTACCTGAAAAAGCTTGAAATGGGCAGGTGACGATGTCTACTTCCAATTAAATTAAATAATGGTATCCATAGAACATCTTCTGCTGTAAACTAAATCAGGAATCATAGTCTGAAAGGGAGAAAAATGTGTAATTCACTTAAAGTAGTGAAAACAAGAATGCCTTTGATTTTGAATTTCAGTTATGTAAGAAACATCACTATACATAAGTAGTTGATACAGAATGTATGTCCTATATAGTACAGGAAAGGACTCTATACTACCTCACAAGAGGTTTCAATAGGGCATCCACTGTTTATAAAACACAAGCTAGTTTTAGGTGGTAGGTTAAATAATAATACCAATTCCATGAGTAGCATCTTATCTCCTTACTTCTTTTACCCTGAGTTCCTCAGAAAGAAAAAGAGTTGTATAGGATACTAGTCTGTAACTACATTTAGTAATTCCAGAAAGTAGGAGAAAGCCAGAAAAAGTTTTATGGAAGAGGAAAATAGATCTGAGCCAAGATTATATATCTATCCCAATGAGGGCAAATCACTGCCTTGAGGGAAGTTATCCAATAAATCAAGGTGCTAAAAGGTAGACTCCAGATCTTACCAGCTACCTGCTACCAAATCAGGGATTCAGAGTTGGACCTTTAGGTGGAAACTAAATAATTATAGCAACCAGGTTCCCAATTATAGTAAAGAAAAATACATGATCTAGGACTAGGCCTAGTCTCTATCCTTAAAGCCATGATCACTTTGTTCATTAGCTAATTTATTCTCTTCAAAGGAGCTTTCAATATTAGTTATTTTCACTTTCTTGCCTTCCATGTACTCCTGAACTTGTACCCAATAGCACAGTTTACAAGGAGCAACTCAGGTAACTTGTCACTTAATTCCCTGGACCTGCGGTCTCTACTGAGCCAATTGTAAGAAGAGTTCCTCTTCAAAATGAGTACTTGCTTAAAGAGAATCACTCAGGTTCTAATGTACAGGGCCCTCTCTTACAGATTTCCCCCTTGAAGTCTGACTTAGTTTTACTCAACTTTCCAATCTGCCACATTTAATTTAATCACCAATAGATCAGCTAGTTCATTAAAGTAATATCTTTTTTCTCTGGCAAAGGCCTTCAGGGTTTCTTCTACTTCTTTTTTCCTTATATTATCAGTATGTGATAAATGTGGTAAACCTCTGGTATATTCTGTGGCAAACCGATATATCCAACTTTCCTTTAGATGGTATTGTGACACGAAGTTGAATAATTAATTATTTGGTCCCTGAGGCAAAACAATATAGGTGTATTGTTTTCCTTTCCAGGTAGGACAAACTGCTTCTGCTATTTTCTGTTTACTGGTCAAAAGGGAAAAATATTCACCTTTTTAGTATCTATTACAGATTCAAAAGGCTGTAATGATTTTTTTCCTACCAAGGAAACCTCATCAGGAAAAGCCACTATAATTAAATTCACCACCTGATTGAGCCTATAATAATCCACCATCATTCTCCCAAGTTACATCTGTCTTCTGCATTAATCTAACTGGGGATGTGATAGGAATCATCAATTTTCATCCTTTAAGCTTTTCATTGTGGCATTAATAGCTACAATTTCTCTGGAGATAAAGTTGATTTTGATTTATCTTGGAAGAGAAAGAAAATTCCAGAGGCTTCCACTTTGATATTTCTACCATAATGGGATTTACACCAGGGGTTCTCCACCTACAGCAAAATGTAATGCAAGAAAGCACTTTTACATTCTTCTATCTGTCCCTTTCATCCCTTACTCCCAACTTTATAGACTTAATGTCTGATTTCTAGCATCCACCTATAAAACAAAGCCTGAGAAGATGTTTCTGTCCCATTTGCCCTTTGAAATACATTAATGACCAAATAAAATAGAAAGGTTATAAGATTTAAATTAAACCAAAGGGCCTTCTCACTGTTAACTCATCACTTGCTAAATCTTCTGAGAATTGGATGATTGGATGATTGATGACTTCTCTAAAGACTGATGAGGTAAATACTAAAGCCATGCTTTCTCTTTGCCTAAAATATTTCAATCCTCTAATCATTCTCTTGTTCCTTCAGATTTCTCTGGAAAATATTTTCTATTCCTTTTCTCTGCTCAGGTCAAATTCCTCTCTTATATATATACTCCCTTAACATCATCTTTCTCCCTTTTTTGGTGTTTATCTCATTTACCATTTTATATTGATTTTTGCACTTGCAAAATACAAATTTTTTATGTTCATTTTTGCATTTGCAGGATTAAAGCCAATCTCCACCACTGCCCTTCCTCGAGGGGAAGTTATGTCTGTTTTGGCTCATCCTTGTATTGCCACTGTTTAGTATAGGGCAAAACCATTGTAGGAACCGAAAATTATTTGAATGAATAAATGAATGAATGAATGAATGAATGAATATCTGAAGACACAAGTAATGACACTTAATATTGGTAGTATTACATGCCATATACCTTCTGTCCACTACCATTTTTAATTCCCAAATGCCTCTCATATTTCTTCATTGCAAATTGAGAAAGTGAGATTTTGGGCAAGCTATATGCTGAGATGTTTCTATTTTCCTCATTGATCTGAGTATCCCTCTTCCTGCAACAGCTTGATCAGATATTCACAATCTGTGGTCTAAAATCCAGCCCACCATCAATAAAATGGGTTTACTATCTATTGAATAACTTTGTTATGAGTATGTATTTAAGAGCACATTAAAATACACCCAGAAGGTGAATATTCAAGAATTATTTATTATCAGCCAACACTAATAATAAAAAAAAAAACAGAAGAATCATGGTAGTGACATTCACAGGAATATGAGGAAAAGGACCAACAATATTCCACAAGTCTCAAATTTGGAATTACCTTAGATTGGGCTATGGTTGTATATAAACTCAATTTTCAATTCTACCTTTTAGATTCAAGTATATACTTTTCTTTCTTATCCCAGTTGTTTAAAGATATTTAAGAACTAGAGTTAATTTACCTGTTGAACAAACGTTCCAGTTTCATGGTTCATGCTTGTTTTGGTGTTCTTTTGTTTTTATGCTTTGTTTTTGGAAGAGGGAAACTATTATGATGTTCAAATGCTTGCAACACTTTTATCAAATGGTCCATTAGTCAGTTTTCTCAATGTGAAAGGCTGGACATGGTCCACACAGCTGTCATTTAGCACCCTCATCCATGGAAAGAAAAGTTAAAGGAGGATGAAAACTTGCTATTTTTCTATTTCAAAAATAAAACAAGGCCAGTAAAACTGTTATTGGGTCACTTTTCTCAGAAAAGCGTTGGCTGTCATTACAAAAGCAAATTGAATTGTAAGTGGAAAACATCCCCATTGATCTCTGCAGGACAAAGCAGAAAGCCGGGGACAAAGCAGGTCAGGAATTGACAATTAGGAAACAAAACTATAAATGAACATCCATGAACTCACATTAATGTTGCCTTTGCTTTCTTGGATAAACAAAGAAATAATTTAGGATTTGATTGTACTGTTAAATATCTGGCTAACTTAGAGTATTTAATTTGGGTACCCAAGTCTTATGATATTAACTTTGGATTTGGAACTAGACATAAATAATCAAGGAAGCTCTCTATCAGCCACACCTGCAATATTAGAAGGTACTCATGTATGGTGGCTATGTTTCTAGTACTCAATTTGCATTCTTTTGAATCTAAGTTTAAATCATGATTTGACTCGAATTCAAAGGGAATACAGGAAAGAAAGGGCAAATAATAGTACTGAGTAGACACAATCACATTATACCTCACTAAGACTTTGTAATCTAGCAAAATAACAATACAATACAAGTAATAGTGGCATTATTCTGAAACATATCTCAATCTCAATTGTAATACTTCAAAGACATCATATGATTAAACAAGTAATGAAATCATTCCTGGGAATAAGAAAGGATGAAAAGTTATCTGCTATTTTCTTCTTCATGGTATCTTTTCACCAGCTTTTATGAGAAAGGAAACACTTTGAAGTGAAATTCCTACTAAAAACTGCATGTTTTATCTATTTTATTCTTTATCTATTTGTTTTCTACATCAAGATGGATTCAAGTTACAGAAACATTCTATTTGGGTAGGTATACTTTAAAAGAAAAAGAAAAACATGGTCAGGAATTCTGTGACAGATGGAAGTTAAAAACTACTAGGAAACAAAGGTAAATTTTCACAAGTAACAAAAAGAATAATTTTTTCCTAAAACTTGAGAAAGTCCTCCACCAAAGTATTATTTCTGAATTATCAGTAAAGAATGTTAAATAAATAAAAATCATTAAACCATAATGTCTAACAATTTTCTGGGAAATTATATAGATCTAACACAAAACATGAAGAACTATATGGATAAGAAAATTTATGTAGAAAATGAGGAAATGATCAAGTCTTATGATGAAAGTTACATAATTTCATAGAAAAGTGAATTGAGATATTATAGGGATTTAACAATTGAGTGAAAGTGAAGCCAGATTTAAAGACAGGTAGTTAGAACAGCCAGATAAATCGGGTCTGATACCAAGTCTAATAGAGAAAAATGGAGTCAAGTCTAATAAAGAAAATAGAGTCCCATCTGAGTCCAGGAAATCAGAAACTACACCTGGGAGATTGAAATGTTAATGTTTCCAAGGCCCTGGCCCATCCTGAAGAACTGTTAATGAAGCAGCTCCCAGGAGATAGGGAGGTGCTAATCAATTCACCCTAAGCCCTTTCTGCCCCACCACCTGCATCCTGCCTGTTTTCCACCTTTTGGCCTTCCCACCTGCATCCCCCATCACATACAGGATAGAGGGAAATGAGCAAGATAAAGGATCAGAATGTAGGAGGACAAAAGAAGACCTTAGATATAAAAGGGATGAGACTTCCCCATCCCACCAATTCTGTCTTTTGGGTCCCCTTCTTTCTGGGGTAGGGCAGGGAGTGGTGTGTGTGGGGGTCTTCTCTGGTATCCTTAAAAAAGTCTTTTACTTTCCACTCTACCCTTGCCCTCCATGTGCTTCTCTGGTGTTATACTTCAGCCTTCAGGGAAGCATGGACTCTTCAAGGTAGGCATGGACTTGTCAAGGTAATCGGCGTTATCAAAAGTTTTCTAAAATTATTTTAATAAACAGCTCAAGCAGTAAAAATTTAAAATTACAGAAACAGAAAACAGATGTGACTATCAACTAAGGGATAGTGAGGTTGGTGAACAGTATAAAACGGAGATCCTATCTACTTTAGCAGAACACTTTGTGAATTAGGAAGCTCAATAAATATTTTATACCAAAAAATTTATATAGAACTACAGGTCTAAAGCTACTTACACTCTTATCTAGACTAATCAAAATGTTCACATGAATGGAAATTAGTATCTTCATTTTAAATATGCCTTTCACTAAGCCTCTGTTGTTTGATAGCAGAGTTAAGTCAACTAACTCACCATAATTTTATTGTGTGTGATTAGGATCACCCATGGTATAATGCATGATACTGCATGATAAAACACAAAAGATGAAGCCATTGATACCTGTAAATATTTATTATTTATTACAAATGCTTGTTCAGTAATTATTATCTGCCAGAGACTTTCTCGGATACCTTAGATATAACAAAGAACAAAATCCACACACAAAAAAATGTAATTTACATTCTAGAGCAGAATATCAATTCTATTTTAAATAGTGACAATATGTTAGTTAGCTTTCCATCGTTGTGAAAATAATCTGAGAAATACAAAACAACGTGAAAGGAACAAAGATTTGTGTTGGCTCATATTTTTCGAGGTTTTAATTCAGGTTGTTAGGCCTGGCTGCTTTTAGGCCTGTAGGGAGGCAGTACATCATGGCAAAAGCCCATGGTGTAAAAATACTGCACAACTTATGGCAGCTGGAAATCAGAGAGGAAAGAACCAGTACAAGAAATACTCTTCAGGGGCACAGCTGCAATTTCCTTCTCCAACTAGGCCCCAGATTCTAAGTTTCTACCACCTCTCAATAGCCATTAAGCTATGAATCCATAAATAGATTAATTTGCTTATGAAGTCTGAGCCCTCATGATCTAATCACTTCCTACAGGTCCTACAGGTTCCACCTCCGAACACTATTATATTGGAAACCAAATATTCAACACATGAATTTTGGAGGATAATTTGGATCAAAACTATAAGACAGATAACCTAATTCAAAGAAAAATAAGAGAAGGTAGTAGAAGAGTCATTGGGCTTACATTTTCCCTTGGACGAGGAAGTAATCCCTCTGAAGAAGTAATATTTGAACAAAAGAATAAGTAAAGGAGAATGAAACTGAGGGAGAAAAACAGGAGGCTCTAGCTAATTCCCTAGCAGAGAGGAAGGACCACTCTTAGTGCTTATGCAGATACAAGGTATTGAGAACATAAAGGAAGCATTGAGTTCAAGAGAGGAAAATGCAGGAAAAAAATTACTTTAAAGTGTTATTCTAATTTGATGCTCTTCCAATTATTGATTTTTTTTTTCTCAAGCTTTAGGAGTGTTGTTGAGGAAGTCAATGCCTGTGCCAATATGTTGGCATGTTGAACCTACATTTTCTTCTAGGGGTCACAGAGTTTCTGATCTAATTCCTAGATCTTTGATACACTCTGAGTTGATTGATTTCAAGTTTTCCCGGCACTATTTGTTACAAAGGCTATCTTTTCTCTAATATATGTTTTTGACACCTATGTTGAGTATCAGATGACTCTACAATATATTTTCTATTCTATTGTTTCTGTATGTTCTATTCTACTCCATTTGTCTTCCTGCCTATTTGATATCAATATCATGCTGTTTTGGTTACTATAGCTCTGTAGTATAATTTGCAGCCCAATATAGTGGTATCTTCAGCATAATTCATTTTGTTCATGATTACTTTGACTATTCTGGTTCTCTTATTCTTCTAAATGAATATTAGAACTTTCTTCTAGTTCTGTAAAGAATGTCTTTGGTATTTTGATGGGGATTGCATTGAATATGTATAATGCTTTTGGTAGCATGGCCATTTTGATACTGTTAATGGGATAGCTCTAATTCAAAAGCTTCTGCACAGCAAAGAAAATGATTAAGAGCATGAAGAGAGAGCCTACAGAACAGGGGAAGATCTTTGCTACCTGCTCCTAAGATAGGAGATTAATATTCAGAATATATAAAGAACTCAAAAAAGTTAACACCAAAGAAATAAATAACACAATTAATAAATAAGCAAAAGAAATAAATAGGCTCTTCCCAAAAAGAAAAAATACAAATGGCCAATAAATATATGACAGATGTTCAACATCTCTAACAATCAGAGAACTACAAATCAAAACTACTTTAAGATTTCATCTCACTCCAGTCAGAGTGGCAATTATCAATACAAATAATAATAAGTGTTGGTAAGGATGTGGGGGGAAAGGTGCACTTGTATACTGTTGTCAGAACTAAAAATTAGTATAACCACTCCAGAAAGCAGTATGGAGATTTCTCAAAAAAATAAATGGCAGCTTGGGAGTCTGAGGCAGGAATATCATAAGTTCAAAGCCAGCCTGAGCAACTTAGCAAGGCCCTAAATAATTCAGTGAGACCCTGTCTGTAAATAAAATATAAAAAAGAGTTGGAGATGTGGCTCAGTGGTTAAGTGCCCCTAAGTTTCATCCCTGGTACCAAAAAAGAAAAGAAAAAAAAGAAAGAAAGAAAAAAGACAATTAAAAAAAAAAGAAAAATAAAGAAACTAGGAATGGAACCACCATATGACCCAGCGATCTCATTCCTAGGTATATTTCCAAAAGATCTAATATCAGCATACTATAGGGATGCAGCCATGTCAATGTTTATAGCAGCATAATTCACAACCAACTTAGGGAACCAGATTGTGTCCATCAACAGATAAATGGATAAAGAAACTGTGGTGTATATATACACAATGGAGTTTTACTCAACCATAAAGAAGAATCAAATTGTGGTATTTGTTGTTAAATGAATGAAATTGGAAAACATCATGCTAAGTGAAATAAGTTCAGCCCAAAAAAGTCAAGGATCAAATGCTTTCTCTTGTATGAAAAGCTGTGTCAAAATAAGGGTGAGGGAGAGTAAGATGGGGGCAATCCAATAAAAATAGAAAAGAGGTCAGTGAATTAGAGGAGAGGGATTGAGGGGGAAGGAGGAGGGACAGGAAAAGGGAAGACCAATGGAATGAATCTGATCAAACTTTCTAGTGTGTATATTTGAATATGCCACAATGAATTTCACCTCTTTGTATATCCACAATGCACTAATTTTTAAAATACTTAATAAATAAAAGAAAGATGAGTAGAATAAAGGGAAAGAAATAGGGGAGGGAGGAAGGAAGGGATAGGGGAAGTACTGAGGACTGAATTGGAGCACATTATATTCCATGTTTGTATAATGGTATCAAAGTGAACCCCAGTATTATGTATATCTGTAATTAACTAATAAAAATAAATTTTAAGAAGTATCATTCTGGTAGCATTTGCCTCCGTTTTCTCCCTGAACATCTTATATAAGTTTTAGAAGTGGCAGCGGGAAGACTTTCACATGCAAATCTAGAATTTAAATCTAAAGAACTGTAAGAACTGTATAAAATCATAGTAGATCATCATATCTTCGGCTCTAAGGACTGCCAAAAGATAGAACTGTCAATTTTCTTATCCTCAGCAAAAAAAAAAAAAAAAAAAAAATACAATCAGTGAAGTCATGGTCAAACTACTTAATGAGGAAGAACTATGTAAAAGAGATAATTAGAGCCATGTAAACTACTACTATTTGTGGTTATATTAATTGTTCTCCGAAAGAATATAGCACACAGTTACCTTATAATGTGTGATGGAAACTATGGGAAACAAAAAAGGTTAATTTGCTTTTTGGTGTTAGCTACAGACAATATCAAGATTCCCAGTTCATTTGTAAAACACATTTTTTTTCAGAATGTCACTCCAAATTTATTTGGCTTAGCATGGAATTTCCCTGAAATGTTAAATTCCTGTACATCAGAAATATATAAGCCATTTTCTTTACTTTCTGTTTAATGTTGTCAATAACTGAAAGACAAATGGTTCATAAATCATCAAGGAATAACAAAATGTTTTATAAACTTAGTCTATTATCTTACCAAGATAGAGGGCTACATGGAATTTAGTTAGTGCCAGATAGTAATCAGGCCTTTTTTCCCCTAGTCCTAGACTCTCTTCCTCTTTGGAAAAAAAAAAAAAAATGTGTGTGTGTGTGTGAAATTCACTTTGGTATATTCAAATATAGACACTGGAAAGTTATATATATATATATATATATATATTAAGATATATATATATATATCTTAATCTGAGATACTGAGGAGTCTGCCAGCAACAAGACAAAGCTTTGAAAAATCATAAAGCAAATATTTCAAAGGAAGTATATGTTTTCCCTGGAACACTGCTTAGCTGGCATGTTGTCAGCAAACAAAAAGAAATTCAATGTTATCATTTTATGACAGAGCACACAACATGATAAAGAGAAAAGAATTTGGACTGAAAAAGAGATGATCCTAAAAAGCTTCAGGCAATTTGCAGCAGCCCTATAGGACTGGAGTACCTCGAAACATTCTTCTCTTCCACTTTTGCTGCCAGCCCAATGAAATGAGCAGAGAGCCCTATTGCTATTATTAAAAGCCGAATGAATGAAAGAAAACTAGGAAACCTCATTAAATGCTGCCAATGGCTTCAACTCATTATGAATACCCCCATATAGCAACCAATAATCCAATAATGGCATTATGTTTTCAATAATATAGCTAAATATATCTTATTACAAATAATCATGGCTTGGCATCTGATAAATATGTTGCACAGAGAAATTTTTTAGTTCAAACACCTCCATTTTATTAGTAGCTTATCAAATTTGACTCAGTAATATAAAATTGGTACAGGAAAAAACTGCACACAGAATCAAACAATAGTATAAAATAACTTGAAATATTTTTCTTGTCTTTTTTCAGTCTATAAAAGGGTTTGCCCGTGTATACTCCGCCAATGGGGATGAACTAAGCCTTGCTTAGTTGTTTGAACTTTACCTAGGCCTACCTGTATCTCACAAACACATTTTACTTATGAATTTATTTTCTTGGCCTCTTTATTCTTCTAAACATCCTCTAACAAGCCATTGTTGAATTTGGTGTGTTATTTGTTAGTTCTGTTATGTCAAACAAACTCAGACCCTTTGACCCTTTCTGCTAGTCCCACACCACACATTGCCCCATATAATTTTTTTTCCATTTCTTTTTTTCTTAATTTCTCAGAGAGATGCCTCACAGAGAAATTGAGAGTCAGTAAAAAATGCAAATGACATCAACTGTAAACACAAGAAACTGAAAATCCCATAATGGGCTCTTGGTATTTCAGTTGAGTTTATGATAGCAATTGTGCCTAGTGTTAGGTGGAAATATCAATCAGGAGGAAAGAATGTGGAAAGTTCAGATGTTAGCCTCATGCATGAGAAGATAAAATTTTTAGGAACACACGTGCAATATATGTTGAGGAGAGGATGGGCAGTATTAATAGGAGGGGAGTTTACCATATGAGACAGGAATGAGATGAATAATACAAAGCTAATGTTTCTTTGCTGCTCTGTTTTATACATTTTTGTGTTTCACTGCAGATTAAACAATTTTAGTGCTTCTCATTTGTCCCAATAGAACAGGTGCATGTTTAATTTGTTTTATGTTCCTGAAAATGAAAGAATGACTTTTCCTTATTTTGATTTGTAAAGTACAAAAAGTCAGAGTAGGGATGGGATTCAGGAAGAAGGAATTCTCCAGGAAATTTCCACAAAGCCAAGACATTTTGTCAGAGAAGGTCTTTAATCTGGATGTTTTCATCTTTTATTAAGTGTTTTATCAATAAGTCACAGATCCAACAAGAGTCACTAAAATTTGATATTAAAGGGGCAAGACATGAGCAGGAGGGTACTCAGCTGCATCTACCCTCAAATTGGGAAGCACATGATTAGGGAAACTTTTTTTTCAACAGATTTGGTGCTGTAAAATTTAATAGGATGGAGAAAGGAAATGGTAAGTATGATTATTGAACACAGTGACAGTGAATCCTTGGACCAATGTTCAAGAAATGGAAGCATCTCAGTTCACAAGGATGTACTTTCCTACTCTCCTTTCTTCTCTTCCTGGTAAAAGGATAACTACTAACTGCTGTGTATTGACTATGGCAAAAGAAACAATGTGAAATGAGCTAGGAATTAAAAAAGTAAATTTAAGTATCATCAAGGAATCCATAAGGAGAGGGGAAGCCACAATTGGGAGTGAGGTAAGGAGAAGAGAATGGAGACACAAAAGAAATAAATCAGCTATTTAATCTTACGTAACCTAAAGATCAGTTCAAAAAAGGTAGCTTTTAACTCATTACCTATACTTTTAGTGCCTAGCCTGCTAAAATCATATGTAATCCTGAAGAAACACCTTATAAACAGAACCAAAGAGCTTAAAGGATCATCTCCTATGTCTATGAACAATGTTGTTCAAAAGTTGTATAATACATATTACTGATGTATGTCACAGAAGACAAATGAGCATTATTAAGAGTTTAAATTGGTAAAATGCTTCTGGAGAACAATTTGGCAATATAAATCAAAGCTTTAAAAATTGTATAGTAGATGCTCAACATTATTAATCATTAGGCAAGTGCTAATCAAAATCAAAGCTTGGGAGACAGCACTTAGAAAATAACCACCACTCACCTTCCTCCAGGAAGAAAAGGAGAATTTTCAGGAAGAATCTTGAAATGCCAATCAAATTCCTATGAAAAACACTAAGGAAGTTATCCGTCAATTCCTGATATATACATCAGCAAAAGCAAGTATTGTTTTTTTTTTTCTAGGTTAGAATTTAAAATGATATAGCAGCTATGGAAAACACTATACAATCACCTCAAAAATTAAAATTAGAGTTGCAATAATATCTAGTGGTATTACTTAGGGGCAACTATTTTTAAAATGCTTTTAAGTATATATTTCCATTATCAGATTTAAACTTTAGGAAATCATCACACCAATGCATAAACATTTCCACAAAAATACCTCCCTTATTGTTTTTGAATGGCAAAAGTTATAAATAACACACACATGAAATTGGTTAAATATATTGATGTACACAATGAAATGCTATGAAATCATTTTGTAAGTCCAGAAATATGCACACACAAATCTCTCTCTCTCTCTCTCTCTCTCTCTCTCTCTCTCTCTCTCTCTTACTGCTCCCTCTTCTCTCTCTTTCTCTCTCTCTCTCTCACTGCTCCCTCTTCTCTCTCTCTCTCTCTCTCTCTCTCTCTCTCTCTCTCTCTCTCTCTCTCACACACACACACACACACACACTTGGAAAATTTTATTGGTTGGTTATGGGTGATTTTTTTTCTTCTATTATTAGGTACTTGGTCAGAATTTCTTTGAATAGAAGCACAATTTATTTGATTATTTACCAAATATAAAGTTATGTATATTTTTAAAGTTATTACAAATGGAAAGTCTCATTCACAAAGAAATGAGAATCCTTAAGATTCGAGAGGGAATCTGTAATAAGTAGGCTAAGAAATCTACTAGCTATTTGCCAATGTCTCCTAGGATAGTACGAGAAGCTATGAATTTTTCTTAAGTTCTGTCACTGTTTTCAACATCTATGTTTTATGCATTTTTTTTCACCAACCAGTATTCTTCAGAAAATCTTATCCTTAATGCTAGAAAGATTATTTCTCTGTGCCTGCTAATAGATATATATGGCACAATCCTGACCCTGAAGTAATTGGGTAGTCAGCAGGTTTTCCTCAGCTCTGTGAAAGCCTGGCTTCCTGTAGAACAGCTCTTTTCCAGTTCTTTCCCTTTTTCTGGCCCAAGTATTGCTAGACCAGATTGTCTCCTATGGTGTGAACCCAATTGACATTTGATTCACCTGCTGGCAGCCACCCAACCCTATCTAGACAAGCAGGTCTCACTGAATGGAGGACTTCAGTAATTTTTTTCCAACAGTGTTTATCAGCTGTTTTCAAGCTGTTGAAATGATCTTGGCAATACCACTCAAAGTAATCTCTCACTCCTCTTCCCCACCACCATTGTCCTTTGATACACAGCTTCCAGTCTGTGTTTAGGTTTACTTATCTCTCAACACTGCTGCCTATGAGGCCTATGGAAGTTACCAATCAATCCAAATTTATAATGTTCTTTTATGAAAGCAATGCAAGGCACTGGGCAAAAATCAAGGGGTAAATAAATAATGGAGAAACAAATGTTTAAGCTCAATTAAATTAAGGAGTTTATAGTTTCACCTCCAAGTGGAAGTGTATTTAGAGAAACAGCTTGGTATGAACACAGCCAGACGACGTGTTTTCAATTCACCTGCTCTCAAAATTCAGTTTCAATGGGTCAGAACTAACAGCAGCAATAGATTGGGGGAAATGTGATTATAAAAAGACAAGAATTTCTTCCTCAAGTTCCGCATTCCAGAAAAAAATGAAGAGTTGATTTTAAAGTTTATCTATTTTGATGATTAAAACTTTGGGGCTTTTTTAGATGCACAAAGATAAATCTGGAGTTTAATATAGATTAAGACTGAATTGGTATAATAAAGAAACCAAATTTACTACCAGGTAGGTAGAGAAGCATGAACAGGATATTGGCTGAAAAGAAACCCAGTAATATTAACAGTGAAAGAGCACATAGGAAAAGAAGACAGAAATGCCTGACACCAGAGACCCTTGGGAAGTTTTAAGAAGAGAGAAGTATGTATTGGAATTCTGCTGTATTGCTGGGCTCCCCATGTGTTACTCCCATTATGGATACATGTCTTTAACATAAATAGCTGGCATATGTTAAAGCTGTTCCAAGGAGTGAAGGAAGGAGTACCCAGTGTGTGAAGCTTCCTAGAGAGAGCAGGGAGAGCAGTTATCAAGAGACAGTGGAGAAGAAAACCATGGTATAACCAACTCAGGAGTGGATGTTATACCAATGCTATTTTCTCAAAACCTACCAGAGGAAGACTAGGGAAGAAGGAAATGGGCTACATCTAGCCATTATGTAAGCCAGGATATCAGCAGGCAGCTATGTGAGTTCCAACACTCTTTAAGGAGCAACTACTCTGCATGTAATATACATCCTTCAAGGGGGGCATTGTTAAGGTTCTCTATTTGGAAAGGAGAAAACTGAAACATGGTAGAAACTAAGTCCAAGGGCACATGGCAAGTAACACACAGTAGGAGAATCAGAGCCCAGGTGGATTGACTCTATTCTTCTTCTGCCTCTGTCCACCAGGACTCTCTACCTCTCTACAAATACCCACCAGAATGTTCAGGGATTCCTTTCTGCCTGACTAAGATACCGGAGGGAACTTACTGTGTAATGGCAGAGCCACCGCATCCAGAGTATAAAGCCATCATGCCACCTTGTCATAGCAAGAGAAAATGACCCCATGTGTTTCGGTAGGGTCTAGTGACCAGTTTGAAAACTCTTTTGAGAGTTGATCATGTCCCTTTTCTATCCATATCTCCCCAACAGCTGTTTTCCCCATCCCAAGACCTGTGCTCCATATTATTGACTGAATAAAAGATTAGTGCATAAAGGAAAAGTCTGATCTCACCATTTTAAAAATGAATATCCGTGCCTAATCTTCTTTTCTTGATCAGCTCTACAGGAGGAATTTCACATTGAATATAAGTGATAAAGTTCACTTTTAAAGAGGCTTATCCTGACTTAAGAAATTAATACAAGTAATCCACATTCTTATAGAAAAATTAGAAATTGCAGATAAGCAAAGAGGAAAAAAATGGAACTACCCATAATCCCAACACCTAAAGATAAATCGTATTAATGCTTTGACATAGAGCGCTGTTTGCTGTGACTAAGGCTGTGAGAACTGATCTCTTTCTGAAGAACCATCGCTCAGACTCAGGCAACTGAAGGACACGGTAGTCCATGGTCACAGCTATGCGGACTGATACTGTGCACGTGTAGTGCTGAATTCAGGATCGCCACAGGAGACTGACAGGAAGAACTGCGTCTGAAAAACCCCTGTAGGCAGCACATGTGTCCTGGGTCTTGTTCCACAACATTACTGGACATTATAAAAGCATTTGGGGATTGAGTAAACTGATGGGTTTCACGTACAATTCAGGGGAGTAAAAAAAAAGAGTCTCCCACCCCGATCATTTTCTTGCCTGCTGCTAACCTAGCTTAGAAGTGACAAAATTGGACTGTATTTGAAAGTAAAAACTCTGCTTTTATTTGTACTTCAGCCTGAACTCATTACATAAATTATGCTACAACGACAATTCTAATACACATATTTTGGCAACTTAGTTGGCTTAATTTTTTATATTGGTATGTCTCACGTGTATAAAAGGTGTGTGGTTCATAGCAAATTATTAACTCATTTGGAAAAGTGGAAAAGTTCCTGGGGGTGGGGATTGCTACCTCCAGGGGCTCATCTGTAGTGCTTAGATTCATACTATCAAAAATTCCCAAGATAAGGCCTGCAAGCAGTCCTAGGGTCCTTATAAGTACTTGGTTCCGGTTTATTGGGCTAATCCTCCATTTTATTTTATTTTTCCTCTATTGGACCCTGAGGCTCCACATTCATCATCAATAGATAAACAGCAATAAAGATATTTATGAGGTCTCCCAGCTAACTTTAAAAATTATTTTCCAGGATGTCTATAGCTATTTCATTTTAATAGCTACCATTTATTATAAGCAGCAAGTCTTATTCTCTTTATCTCCTCTCATCCTGCCAATTTTATATTGTTATTTTGCTTATTTTACAGGCCAAGAAGTAAGAGAGGATTACTTTTTTTCCTGCCATGTTGGACATTATTTAAGCCCTCATTACTATAATTTTTTCACAAATTCTTTCTAGTTTAAGAACTAGTTGGGTAAAGAATGTAAACAATTAATTAATAATATAAGGCAGAAAAGTTCAGATAATTTGAGCAGATGAGTCCTTTCATCAATATGTCCAAGCTGTTTTTCCTTCATTTAGTGCTTTTTCATCTTGAATTGATTTTTCAGTTACTATACATACTTATTTTTTGTATCCAATTGCCAGTTACAAATTCTCCTTAACTCAGGATGGGCTTATATGCTGATTAACCCATCCTAAATTGAAAATATTTTAAGTTGAAATGCATCTAACGCATCTAACCTGCCAAATGTTGTTAAGTTTCACAACACAGCACACTGTAGAGTTTTGGTTTTTGTCCCGGGTCTAGTGGCAGACAAGGAGTGGTGGCTGGCTACCACCACCCAGAAAGACAGCCCACCGCTTTTGCATCATTATAAATTTAAAAATTGTACTCGACCTATGGTACTTTGGGCATCATTTGTATTTTGAAACTTTTGGGACTGAATTTTTAAATCCATAAATCAAATTTTAAATAGATTTTCAATGTGTGTAGATGTATGACACCCTTCTCATTTTCATATATTCAATTTCCCACAGTTCTTTTTAAAAAATGCATCTATCTTTTGTGGAATTGATTTACATACTCTCCTTTGTCTGGCTCAACTCTGAATCAACCCCTCTTCTAATCTGCCTTCCTGTTTGAGAGACCTTGTCACTCTGAAAACTGTTTTCAGTCTCCCAGCAGCAAGGTATCTCCATGGGACCTCAATCCTGCCAAGCAGATGCTCCCATACGTGGTTCAGAGATAGCCACTGAAGGCAAATGAAGAGAGAGCTGATGTTTGGCTAGGCACAATGGTTAATGGCGTTTGCTTCCTCTGGGGAGCTATATTAGAGGCCCTGAAGTCCAGTTCTGAGCATTGTAGGTGCTGAGCAGCAAGCAGGCAGTTATGGAGTTTTGTTGGCTCTGTCTAGTGGTTTGGGTAAATTCTCTTGCCTCTGGCTGATTCTTCCTGGCTGGGCATCCAGGTAGCTTTATTTTGTGGCCCTCCCAGAGGCTTTTTGAGCTACCTAAAGCCCTTTAAGAAGGCTTTTTTTTTTTTTTTACTCAACCCTAATAGAAACAATTTTATGCTCTGCCACTAAGAATTCCAACTGAATCAAATTTTATGTTTGAAAACATGTTTACTTTGCTCTTGACCTTGAATAATAGATCCACTGAGTATGAAATAATAGGCTCAAATATATTTTCCCTCAGGATTTTTATGTTGTTTCATTTCCTTCTTGCATTTATATATCTGTTTCTTATTCTGTTGTTCATCTCTTTCCTTTCCCCAGGAGTGGTAAACATTGTTCTGTTTCGTTTTCCCTATTACAGGCATTCTATGTCTGCCATTTATCTAGGTCTGAATAGTAGTTTCTGTTCCCTTTATCCTGCCTGGTATTCGGTGAGCCTTTTTTCATCTATCATTGATGCCACAAATTGTAATTCTTCACATATATTGTCTTCCTTCCATTTTCTTTTGTTTCTTTTTCTACATCTGCTAATTGATTGATATCAGAACTCCTTGGCCTATTCTACATATTTTTTTCTATATTTTCCATGCCTTTCCTTATTATCTACAGAATATGTCCTGTCTCTGTGCTTTTCAAACTTTAATGTACGTACACATCACCTGAGCATCTTAGTGAAAAGGAAGATTCTGATTTAGTATTATGAGTTGGGACCTGGATCTGTATTGGTAACAAGTTTCCAGAGATGCCTACCTATGCTGCTGGTCTGCAGACCGATTTTGTATAGAAAGGTCACAGGTAACATATTTGGCATTGGAGGTACAGAGATGATTAATGACATTCTTTGCAGTCAATGTGCGAATCTTTCTCCACTGCTCACTAGCCATTGACCTTGGGAAAACTGACCTAATCTCTTTGAGAACCTGCTTTCCCCTGCACAATATAAAGATCTTAATCCCCACGATACTGGTTTCCTGCAGTGATTAGGTGTGATTTTTAGCCTGCACAAACCCCAGGAGGCATGAAACTGAAAAAAAGACAACCCTGGGCTTTTGCTGTCAGGGGTAAGCTTTAATAAAGCAGGACAAAAAGTATCCTGGCACCCTCCTCTCTGCCCAGTGAGGAGGGCTGTATTCTTAGCTTCAATCTCAGCTATGAAGGTGCTCTTTGAGTTGAAGGGATTAGAACAAAACACCCACACCTGTTTCATCCCCACATGGATGCACACCCCACCCACAGGAAAGGAACAAATTCTCCCTGTTTCAATAAGGAGCAACTGGCAGTGTCAGCGGCATGGATGGGGAAAAAATAAATCATCCTGTGATTAATGCAGTATGTTGAAAGAATAAATTTCTGTTAAAAATAATTCATAATGGAAATTCTTAGAATGGAAAATGCACAGCAGAAAGGAAGAATGAGAACCTGATGTTTGGAGAAAAATCTTCTTGCCCTAAAATCATTTGACAGTTACAGCTGCTCTGTATAGATGGAATAACAAAGAAAGGAAGGAAGGAAAGGCAGAGAAAGTAAGGAAGGCAATATTGATGGAGTTGCTCTTTCATACCAGACATTTTGCAAACTTTGACATGTAATATGGATTGCATCAAGGCTGAATCCAAAGCTTCCTGGCCTCTAGATACCAGCCTGTAAAAGAAGAGGGTGGTTCACACAATAGGATGAATAGCACTGAGCAGCACAATGACATGAGATACAGGTCCAGACAAATGTCAAAAATGTTTATAGCATTAGAAATATAGGTATGGTTAGTACATACCCTACAGGTAAATATTTGGCTACAATGTCACTGTTTCACTATTCAAAAGTCAATTTAAAGATTCAGTCTTGGTAGTGATCTTTTTTAGAAGCAGAGAAGTTGGAATAACCTTTGTTCAACAAAATACAAAAAAGGAAAGGAAAAGATCACTAGATTCTTGTTAGAATGGGTGACAGATTTTCTAAGGAAAAAATGAGTACCAATAATTCTCATAAAGTTTATCAGAAAATTGTTTAGCACTTTTAGCTATGTTAATATCTTCCCAGAAAGAATTCATAAATTATACTGCACAAAAAAGTATTCTATACTAACCTATGTTTGGGCACTTACTTTTTTTTTCCTTTGCTAAGAATTTTCTCCAATTTTCATAATGGAAAACCAACCAACTAACCAGCAAACTAACAAAGCAAAAAAATACCTAAAAAATGTAAAACTTGACTACAATAAATATAAAAGGACTTTTGCCAAGACTTGCTCTGAGTCATTTTCTCCTGGCAGAGAGGGTTGCATGAAAGAGATACTGAATCCTCTGGCACCTTAATCATGGACTTCTAAGGTTCAGGACTGTGAGAAATAATTTTCTGTTGTTTATAAACCCCTAGGCTATGGTATTTTGTTATAGCAGCCTGAATGGATCAAGAGTACATGGATCTCTTACCAAGTGAATATTTCAGTTTTTGTTTTTGTTTTGTTTTGTTTTTAATTTGAAAAGGACTCAGAAAGAGTTGAAGGGTAAGCATGCTTTACTTCCCTGGAAAAAAATATCAATACAAAGTGGGGTAATTACAAAGATCCAAATCAACCTTTGTGAACATCACTATAGGGCCCTAGGCCAGTCCTGACTTATGCCATCTCTAGTCAAGTCAAAGACAGCAGTGAACAGAGAAAGGCTTATTGACCTGTGCACTAAGTATGTTCATGAAAAACCAAGGATTCTTATAAGTGAGGTCAGGAGGAAGGGATCAAACCTAAAAATTCTAGAATACTGTAGGCATTGAAAGGATTAAAGAGGTACCTGTAATCAGACAGGCTTGGCTATTGGCTAGCTACACATCGTCACCAAACTTCTCTAAACTTTAGTTTCCTGCAAAATGGAGTTAATAACACCTTTCTTTAGACTGATAAAATGATTAAGCGCACCATCTGGTACTTAGGATATAACATTATATCAGTTTACTATTGATGTACATAACAAACAATTCCAAAAGTCAGTGGCATGACAACAATAAGCTTTTATCCTTATACTCATAGATCTCATAATACTGGGGGCAATAACTTCAAGGTGCAGGTGTGCAAGAAAAATGAGAAGGCTCTGATCCATTTCTTTCTTCTCCTGAGACCAATGGGATCCCCAGGGCATGCTTTGCTCATGGAAATAACAGAAACATCATCACAAAGGTATATTCCAAGTATTTGCTTATGTTATATCCACTGGCGTTTCATTGGTGAAAGCCAATCACATGGCCAAACCCAGCATCAGTGGGGCACAGAAGTGGGAGGGAAAATGAATATCTGCTGAACAACTACACAAGATATTACAGTTTCCTTTCTTGTTTATATTTATTCATGTCTCTTTAATTGGCAAAATACATTTATCCCTATCCAAAGGAACACAAAAATATCATCTAATCACAACCCCACATTCAGTCCAGGATCTTGTGATCCAAATAGGGTCTGAATGCAGTCCTTCTTGACCCAGAGACCTCTTAATGAAAAGACAAGTTATCTGCCCAGCACAAACTGAACATGCGAAGGTATAACAGGATTAGGCCAACAGTAATAAATACTCTGATTAAAAAATGAGAAGAATGGGAGGCACCTAATTGTGATGATCTCACAGCTATTCTGATGTCCCTTGGGTCAATTGTAGGCAGTGTTTGTTGGTTGACCTGCTTCTGCTCCTGCTCCTGGAGACCACTCTCCCCATCACTGGTTTCCATGGTTCTGCCCCTGGAAGTGTCCTCTTTTCCATCATCTGCTGCTTCTGGAAAGGACACACCATTTTTTTTAATACCGAACAGTTTCCCTAAACTGTGGAAAGCTGAGAATCCCAAGACCTTTTGAATATGTCAAGTGAGTTGGTCTTTTAGTACAGGCTGGCCCTGCTTTCTTTCTACAACTCTTTCAAATCATGGTAAGTTCCAAATATGGTGGCACTAAAACAATGTCCATAATTACTTTTAAGACATGCCCCTGTATTTCTACATTGCAGATCATTTGGAGGTACCCAACTTGTATATAATCAAGTTTAAGCTTTCTGGGAATTTTTTTTGTGCATTTAAAAGGAGAGAGCTGGTACCTTAATCATTTCAGGGGTCTTAGCAAAGGGCCAAACAACCACAGTCTTGGTTTAGTCTTTGCCATAAGGCAATGTCTTGCTGATAGTATCCTGAATTTGTTCTTTTTCCTGACACTCTATCATAATGACCAGACGACTTTGTAAGGAATAATTTTACTCTCCATTTACATTCTCACTGGCATATATTTTTAAAACATATTTATTAAACAGACCCTGATTTCTTTCATGAGCAAAGGATAGTCATCCCTGCTATTATTCTTATAATGTGCATTTGAAGAACATGGAGCCCTCCAAATTTGTGGGTCTTGATCCTATAAATGTCTTATCAGTCTATGGTTAAGTCTACAGTAACATATAGGGAATTTGCTAAGCAAGAGTCACGGTAATTGAGCAAAAGAATAAAGTTAACGATCACACTTCAGATAAAACATCTATTCTTGGTAGTGTTCTTCCCAATGCAATACAGTAACATAATAAAGATCTTCAAAAAATACTCATGGAACAATTCATTGCAACACAGTGAGCATTACAGATGAACGAGAACAACCATCAGTAATTATATCTAGGACCTTAGCATAAAGAGAGCAATTATAAGACAATTAAAAAATTTGGAGGAAATAAATGTTCATAATAAATGCTGTGCAATTATTTGAAACTGTACCTTCTCACAGAATCATTGGGGATCAGAAAAGTTACTCAATGTCATTGTTATACCATCCTTATTGCTTACAGGGGACTATAAAATATAAAATTAAATAGAATTACCTAAAATTATGCCTTTGATCTTGGGTTTGCCATTCTTGACACCCAGAAGTAGCTTCTGATTTCCTCTCAAATAAGATGAAAAGTCTAATCATACATATCACACACTCCCTATCCAACTATAGACTATTCCCCAAATACACTTTTGATTGTTTCTCAATTCTCTGTGGCTTCCTTTAGCCCTTCATTATCTCTGACCTGAATATGACAATTGTGCTGCTCCATCAGCCTTAATTTCTAGTCCCCAGTCTTCCATAAGCCTTGTTCCAAAGCTTCCTCCAACATAAAGCTTTTCTTAATTAGTCTGCTCAGAATTATTATTACCTGTTCATGGCTCTTTATGTACCCCTCATTTAGGGATAATAATAATTATTCCTAAGTCATTAGTAGAGTCTGATAGGCTTATCTCCCATTCTGTATGGGAAGCCTCAGAGGTGGCACATGGGCATTATCCTACATTGTCCTTTGTACATGGTGTTTAGAGTTCTCAGTTCTTCATAACTCAAGATGTGTAGCCATTGAATCATTTTAAAAATGATTCTGATTTATCAATATGCTCAGATCCCAATTAGACAAACATACCCACCATCTCATTGACCTAACTTTAATACTTCACTTGTCCGAGTGTTGGTTCTATAGTCAATCTCATGATCTACAATCCCTTCAGAACAACATCTCTATATGATTTGAAGCCAAATTTATGTCCATATAATTGAAATACTACTCATCACAGGGACTTTAAAGTACGTACTAGATCGATCGTTATGAAAATGGCAAAATATAAATATGTTCACATGGATTTAGGTAGACTTAAGTCTCTGAGGCTAGCTAAGGATATCTAGTCACCTGAGAAGGAAAAGCACAAAAACTTAACTATAAAAATCATCAAGTAAACTAAAGAAACATCATCCTGAATATTTATTTGATTGCTCTCTGGTATCTTGAGCATATTCTTTATGAAGCCAAAGATGAATGAGATTGTCTTGAAAATCACGGACCCTAATAGTTAGTTGGGACGACTACATTCTTTGTGAAGATCAGGTGATATGAACAAACAAGCTTTCTGAGGAGACTTATGTGTGAAAATTAAATATTCCAGTTCATCACCTTGTTTGTTGTATCTGACTCCCAAAGATGCCAGATACAATAATAATTAATAATTTATTATTGTTATACAATTGTTATATAATAACAATTAATAGTTTATTTGTGACAACCTCAACTGAGGAGGTGAGATAAGGAAAGTGGGGATCAGCCATTCTCTAAAGAATTTATGTAATTATCTCAGGATGAAAAAAATTAAATGTCAGGAAAATTATATTCAACATATTTTGTTCTGGATATTATGTTTGTTTTTATTTAAAATATACAGCCAAATCTTACTTTGAAAATGAAGAGCTCTACCTAGCTCCTGGTGAGCACAAGTTATCTGAGTCCTAATCAACTATGTCTTCTAAGTAAGATGAATTGGTTAACTCCCTGCTTCTCTGAGTAGTTTTTAAGAACGAATAAAGCACTGACAGATAAACCCACATCTCTGGTATTCAGAAACTAAGAAGGGGAGCTTTCTAGAAGAACACAGAATGAGCTTGTTGCAATTGGTGTGCCACACAAAACCAAACACTGATTCTCTGTACCCCTTCCTTTTGCCTCATGAACAGAATTCAGGGGCCCTCCATTGTTGGGGTCTCACCAGGTAGGTGGTTTTAGGTCTGCATCCTTGCCAGCCCCCTGCATTCCAGTGGAAAGTGCCCCTCGTGTGAGGCTGCATGGCCACAGGAAACCGAGTGGGAGAACCGAATGAGGATGAACAGCTGTTGCCACTTCCATTTAGTCCCTTGCCCCTTACCAAATAAACTCCTATTCCTTTTTTGATATTTTTAAGTTTCTGGGATTGAGTGTTCTGTGCTTTTATATCTGAGTGAGTTAGGCAGAAACCGTCAAGACATTCTGACTTGCTCAAATGAGATATTCTTTTCCATCCTGATATTAATAAAGGTGGAATAAGTGTGTGGTATTGGTAGAGATGCATTTGGGGGATGTTTTCCTTATTGGTTGGTATTTGTTTCATCTCTCCTTGTTCAAGCTAATTATCTACTTTCTGACAGCTCCCATTAAACCCTGCCCTGTACTCATTTCATTGTAGCTCTCTCTCAGAGAAGCCTGCCAGGTACTTGAGTAATCTTATGCTCTGTGGCTTTGGAACTGAAGCACTAGCAACAGCTTCTCCATATTCCTGCTGTTTCTCAAGACTGGGCACTCTGGTTTTCCCTGTCTTTGTTGACTCTGAAGCATTTCCTTGTTCAATTAGATCCTCCACCCATCCTGCTCCTAAAGAAAATAATTATTAAAGACTTGCTTCTGGCCATTCTTTTTATTCCCAAATCATCTCCAAATCCTACTGATTCTACTTCAAGAAAATTTATCCTTTCCCCCTTCCTCTTCGAGTCTACCCCCAGGCTCTTCCATATTTCCCTGATGTTTCCTAACTCTCCTCACTAATTTTAACATAATTGTTCCAATCCATATACCACCCACTGCTGGTACTTTCTTGATTATATTATTTCTCCATTTAAAAGCCTTTGATTTTCCCATTTCTTCAAAATTAAATTGAGAGTAGCGTGCTTTGCATAATAGGCAAAGCTATTCAAGACTTCACTCCATCTTTCCAACCTCATCCCTTTCCATTCCCTCATGTGCCTTTATCCCCAGTCACCTGCAGTTACCCCCAGTTTCCTAAAATATAACTTGCTTTTTTGCTCATGCTATTCCTGCTTCCTCATATGCCCTGTGATCACTCAAAGCACTTTCAACCCCCCAAAAAAGAATTTATAGAGGTTACCATCCATTCTGCAAGACCCTTCTATAATGAGATCAATGTTTCCCCAGGAGCCATTCACAGGTGGGCCTTGCTCTGTTTCTGTTCTATGTTGGTACCTTGCTATTAATTTTAAGTATAACCTGTTCTAAATGTGAGCATATGTTAGTGCAACAAAGTGATTTGTTTAATCAAACTTTAGATTCCCTTTACTAAGAGAGTGGGAATGATAATAGGCCAAGGGATTTCCAAAGAAGCCTTAATGGACACATACTATTTCTGTCAATCTGCCATTTTACTGAGGACTTATCAAATGCTGAGAATTTTTAGAGTAGATGGATAATACAGAGATAAACAAGTCTCTGTACTCATAAAGTTTATATTCTGGAGAGGGAGTTGGTGGGATGGAGACAATTAACAAGCTAAGCATGCACTATAACATCAATAGGAGCCATGAGAAAAAGTGGGGGGAATTCTAATAGGCGAGTGATAGAGCATCCAGGGAAAGCATCTCAAGTGGTCACATGTGATCAGAGAGCTAAATCTGGTGAGATCTCTCACCAGGCATCTGAAGACCCCAGAGATATAAGCTCCATGCTTTCAATTACTAGTTAGCAGGCCTGTGCAGCTGGAATACAGTGAGAGGAGAATGGTAGGCCAGAGGGAACATATTGAAGGGCTGTGTAAGCTGTGCTGGGTGAACTGATTGTGCTGGGAAGGTTCCCCATCTGTCTTCACCAAGCAGAGCACAGGAGGCAAAAAGACCATAATATCATGAGTTCAAATCAGGAAGAGGGGATTGGAGCCATTAGGAACTGAATACTGCTTTCAGACCTGACCTTCTAGGCTTTTTCATAGACAATCTATAGAACATCCATAAATGATTCCCATGAAGAGAACCTCCTTTTGTTTTGACTGATTTCTGCCTTAGAAGTCCACAAACTGTTCAAGTACCAGCTGTTACAGGTCCACCTCTGGAATGAGGAGTATGGGAAGGAAGTCAGAAGAGCCTGTACTGAGCTTCTCACTTGACCACACTTGTCAATGCATTAGCTTCTACTTTGGGAGACTAAGACTATGTCCACAAAATTATAATGGAGAGATCACCTGGGAAGCTTATTTGAAATTAATATTCATGTTTTCCCAACATTCACAAAAATTCAACATTTGAAAATACAGAATCCATAAATACTATCTGGTGAAGGAAGGAACAAACTTCTATCCCCATTGTTTGTTGATACAAATGAAGAGCTCTTTAATGTGCCATGACTTTACATAAAAAATTGCCAATGGTAGCAATTAGTGATGATGGAATTTACTTCCTATATCCATTGCTATGCTATTACTCCTCTAAATAAGTTAAGGGTTCTTGTAATAATAAATGTCTTTAAGATGTGGCCTCATTCAAGAATGTTCACATATAGTTATTCAAACATATTTTCTAATTCCTCCACAAGTCCCATGAAACTGTCTTTCCTGGATCAAAGTGGCTCAGAGACAGAGAGGTGTTTGGAGGGCTCCTCTAAAGAGACCAGAGCTGAGGTTAAATGAAAAAGGGCAATGACAGAAGTTTTCCTGAGATGCAAGACTCTGTTTTGTTACAGCTGCCTTCCTCTTGTCATCTGCATCTGTTAGAGTGGCCAACCTCAGTGACAGACAAGAAGTAAATGTGAGATTTAACAGCTCCTTCCTGAACAACTGATCTTGCATAACAAGACTGCAGCAAGCTGTCAGTTCTCCTGTCCCTAGCCTCTGGACCTTTGCACCCTCTCCCATGTTGCACTCCTGCTGACCTATTATTCTTTACATAAGAGAATAAAATGCCAGCTTGCTCGCTACTGGATTTTTATTTTATTTTTTTTCATGAGACCTCATGATTTGTAAGACAAGGATTCAGTGTCTCAAATCTATTTATTTTTCTAAATTTTCCTAACTTGTTAACCATGAGTGGTTAGTCAAATGGGAAGTTCCTAATCTTAAAGAGCAGTTAGAAATACTGATAATATTGTACCTCAAAATCCACAATGCCCACAAAATGACAAAAGAATCAAGAAAGAAATGATGGAAAGTCTTTATCATAGAACTAGTGACTACAAGTCAGGCCTGATAGCATGCTTCTACAGTCCCAGCTAATCGGGAGGTTGAGGCAGGTGGGTCACCTGAGCTCCGGAGTTTAGGGCCAGCCTAGGCAACATAGAAAGACTCCATCTGTTGAGAAACAAATAAACAAACAAACACAAGAAATGTGGCTACATTTGTTTGTCATGCAAATGATTTAGCAGTTTCAAAATCTAAAATGCATAAACTAGTTAATCCATGACCAATAAGACAGCACATGTTCATCCAGTGATAAAATGTCCTTTTGACATTTTTCTATAGTTTTGCTTGTTTACTTTCGCTTATATGTAGTAATGAAGCCCTTTTAAAATTCATTCCACTCTGGCAGAATTTCATGGGGTATTGAGGCAATTTTCTGATTTCAAAAATCAGTTGAGTTATCCTTGAAAATTAAAGAAATTATCAACCACAATTTCAAGTGTTAACTTTCCCATAAACTTAACATTTTAAATGTTCAGTTTTGTCAATTTTTTTTAAACCAAGAGTTCTCTTTCTGGTTTCAGATAAAGCTCACTTATCAGAATAAATCTCATGTGGATACATCTATTTTATTTGATAAAGGAAAATAAAATAGAACATCTGTAGTTCAGCTTATCTGACTATATTTTTGTCCCCTGCCTACAATGTAACCATCCAGAAGTTCTGCTCTATCTATTTCTCCCACTATCCCCTAAATCTCCTTTGTTTGCAGAGGCCATATTTTATACACATCAGATTTGAAAAAATAAATGGAATTTTTCTAATTTAGTCTATCTTTCTGGCAGTAAATATGCATGAAAGATAAAGCTCCTTCACAGGAAAATGCTACAGGCTGGGGAAAAGGGTATTCTACCATGGCCAGTGGCAAAACAGATATTCCATAAATTTGCACATCTTCTACCATCATTCAGGGCACATGCAAGTCCTAATACCATACAGCAGGTGGCACAAGACTGACTCCAGAATTCACATTCCTGAGGTTCCCAGAGATCAAACAAAAGTGAAGCATAGAATTTTCATTCTTTATTTTTAATTGCATTTTTGTAGCTGGACATAGCTCTAGAATCATTTAACCCCTTTTGTTCTTCTTCTATAGTGCTAAGGTAAATCTGGATAGTAAAACAAACCACCAAACTAAAACAACTGAAGAACACACACCACATATTTATTCTATTCGATGTAATCTGCTCTATTCAGTTCAGTGTAATCTGCTTTCGGTATGTAATTAACATGCACAGGTCTATTGTGTTTCCATGTGATTTATTCATAGTGGTATAATTTAAAGTAAATGGAACTGACAACTGTGGAAGACTTTAATATGGGAAGAAAGGATCTAGTTGTCTTCAGCAATGTCAGAAGCTCTCTCATTTATTCACTGGTAGCTGCTACCTTTGGCCTTAACATTTCCTGGGAAGTTTCTCTAAATGATCCAAATCTATTGTTTCTGATACAATATTCAGAAGGCAGTTCTTTTTTTTTTTTTTATCTTCATCAGATAACTTGGAAACAGAACACTGATTTATTTTTATTATTTTTTAAAATTTTTTTATGGTAATGTTAACTGGAGAAGCAGGAGACCTCTCCAGAATGAAAACAGGATGCATTTCCTACATGGACAGGCACAAAATTTTTCAGTGTTTTATTTGCCTCTAAGAACAATGTCCAACCCATTAGATGCTTAATTCTCAACACTATTATAGATCATCCTGGGAAATGCTTAGGATGATATATATGTGGTAGATTTCTTCAGCTTAATTAATAGGCTAGAACAAGTATGAGTTTTCTAGTTATAAATATTAGTGTATGTGCTTCCTGCTGACTATGTCTTGTACTTATTCACTTCATTGCAGTTAATATTCTATATAGTAATTTGTGGGTCACATATTTACTTCTCCAGCTAGATTATAAACTCCATGAAAATATGCACTTTCTTCTTTATATGCCAGAATCTACAGGAACCAATACAGAGGAAATGCTTCAAAATGCCAGTAAAGTGGAAATGTGATCAATTAAACAAAGTGGCCATTGAATCCAAAAAGTTTAGTGTAACAAGTTATGTATAGAACTCAGCGGGAACTCAGGCAGCAGGCACGCCCTACTCCCAGCAGGAATAATCTTCAACCTCCAACTTCCCTAAAACTCCTATTGTCACGCCCTAAACCCAAGGACTGGGATACTTCCTGCAGGAATACACCCTAATCCTGGATCCACCCTGGTGATTGAGCAGGGTCACCTTTCTCAAACACACAAGCAAGGTCGCATTTCCAAGGCAAGTCCATTTAACATGGGGTACGCTGGCAAGGATTACGATGCGTCATTCCTACTTGGTAATGGCTCTCAGCAATATTCCCTTTTGCTTTTTGCTTTTGAACATGTTTAAAATTTACATTAGCAAAAGGTGCTGGTAATAATATTTTTCTTCTTATATAATAGTATATAACTTCACTACTAAAACCAGCCCTCAGTTGCTTTTTTTCAGAATAATTGTTCTAAATTTTTACTCCCTTCCAGAAGTGTTTTGGGTACATACAAACATTTACACATCCACACATACATGTATGTATTTTCAAAATGGAGTCATATGCCACAACCTATTCTCCAGCTTGCTTTTTTCAGTGCATATTATTTATTTTAGTGCTGAGCAATATTTCCTCATGAGGTCACACTACGATTTATGTAATCAAATCTTTTATTGACCAACATTTAGGCTATTTCAAAATTTTCACTTCTAAAGTTCACTTCTGTGATCATCTTTCCATCTATCTTTGCATATTTATATAAACATATTGGCAGGGAAAATTTCCTAGTAGTAAAATTGCATGACCAAAGGGAATTTTTGTATTGATAACTCTACTACACATTTCCAAACTGCCTCCCCCCAAATCGTAGCAAATGCCTTTGCCACCAACAAGGTACATGTGAGCACTCTCCTCTTCCACTTTGACAAGCTCCCTCTTCAGGTACATTTTATTATGAAGAAAAAGAAACTCCAAGTGTATTTTATTATTATCTTACAATTACTAGAAACATTAAAATGTTGATGGGAAGTTTGTAGAAACTTAGCAACATTAGTAAAGACAGACGATAAAGATATTATTCTTTACATATTATACATTGGTGTAATTTGTGTTATTTTTATTCTGTTTCTAACAATGGTCATATACATATTATAACAAAGCATGGGAGCAAAAGAACATAATCAATGGACGTATAAGTTCCAATTTGCTTTCTGTGAGTCCTCTGCTTGCTGAGGTATGGCAGTGGGTCACTGGTAAGGAGAAAACCATTACCCACCATTCCTCACACCTTACTGGAGCGAGGCTCCAATGACAGTCAATGAATCTGCTTGTTCACAGGAGACTGACGTAGCTCAGGCTAGGCAGGGAGAACTGGGCAGCCTGTATCATCATACATCACCCAGAGGTGCACTGGCCATGCTCTGGAGAGTAGTAATGCTCTGAAGTTTGTCATAGACTCCTCCAGACATCACTGTCTCATTGAATGTAGCTGATTCGTGGCCATATTTCCCCTCCTCCTGCCACCTTCCATTACTCGTACTCAGATAAATCTCTTCCCTTTGGCAGAAGGGTTGAATATATAGCCTCTTCCCAAAGCACTGATCAATATCTGCACCAAGATAACCTAGCCCACAAAGGGGGATAGGAGTGATAGGACTAGCTCTTTCGGTGATAACTTGTCATGTTTAAGGGGTTTCTGTGCTCCAAGGTGTAATACATGATAATATTCACATTTTAGAAAGGCATGACCTGAAGTTGGGCACCACCATTATGGTGTCATAAACAAATGCAGAAGATGTTTTCAAGTAGGGGCTAAGGGTCCTAAACCAAAGGTTCAATATTCCTGGTTCCATCATTATTATTGATGACCCAAATATTCCAGGCCTTATCCTTATTTAAAAATAAATGAGATTCACAATATCTCTGTTAACACTAATTTTAATGACACTGATTTCATCTACTTATGCAGTTCTCTGTAAAATATGACCCAATTATTTGGGGGAGTCTCCAGTGGATCATCAAAGTATCCCCCCCTACCATGCTTACATTCCAGGTTTTCCATTCCTTCCAGAGTTAGGTTGTAGTACCTTCCATTTCCCTCAGGTCTGTTCTACCTCCTTCCTTTACAACTGCTAGCTGCAAACACACTTCAAGATGCTGCTGTACTAATTGTGTTATGAATGTCATGGTCAAGGGGAAGTTTCTTTAACTTCCCAACCTTCAGGGAACTAGAATGCTCCTCCACCTCTTGAGAAAGCAGAAGAATATTCTCCTCCCCAACACTGTGCTGCTCATCGGCACCTGGGTACAAAGATAAGTTTGTTCATGCCCTTTGCCTCTCATTCTCGCAAGGAACTGGCTCCATCAGCCTCAGCCTCTAGTTCTTCTTCAAAGAACTTGACATAAGTCTCTAGGACTGAGACACCATAAGCTACAAGCTTTGCTTGAACCTCTCCACTTCTGTTTCCTGCTTTCTGGTATTCCATTTCCACTCATGCCTGTCAGCTCTTGAAAACAGAAGCTTATGAGGCCCTAACCATACTAGCTCAAAATTCTTCTTCTATGTTGCTTCTGTTTCACACATTTAACATCCACTGCAATTTCATGACCCAAATGCATGCTCAAATAGCAGCATTTTGTAAGTTATGTGAAAATTATACAATCAGAGCCTTCAATAACTAAATGGCAACCACCCTCTGGAGTTGCCTCCTAGACAAAATAGAATTGTTTTTAATCACAGTTTTCTGTATTCCAGAAATTCACAATGTGAACACAATCAAGCATGCTGTGTTCCTAGTAGAAATATTACATGTAAAGTCAATTATAAAGACAGTACCTAGTCTGAAATACAGAATCTCCATGATTCGTGCTCTCCGCTTTTTCCAACTCTGGCTTCACCCCTTCATACCCACTCTCCAGTCATACTGAATGAGTTTCAGTTCACCAAAAATATTTTTTCCCACGCTTATAATTCCTGCTCCCAATATCACTAAGTCTAAAATGCATTCCTCCCCATGCACTTGACTTTCAGAATACCAGATCAAGTACTACTCCATTAATGAGGATTTCCACTCTCACTCTATCTCTTCCCTCACTACCTTGAGAGTTGATCATGTCCTCCCTGACCCAACACTACACTCCATAAATACTCCTTCCACAGTACCATAACATTTTATTTTATAAAACATGCTAATTTGAAGAGTTTGATTATTTCTTCTACCTATTTCTGTATCTGATACTTAGTAAAAGTTTATTTGATGAATTAATCTCTTGAAAACAAAATAAAAGCTGTTAACAATTTTTGCAGGTATATGTAAATAATGGTAACAAAACTATTTTTTCCAAAAATGCTTAATTTAACTTTATTGGCCTTCTATAACCTTTAAACAGGCAGGGGAAGAGAATGCAGACAAATCCATAACATGGGATATAGCTCCTTGGTGTCCCCTTTCAAATCCCCATGGCCCACGTCTGACTGCAGGTGGAGTGGAGAGATGCTAAGTGAGTCCTCCTGCATTCTTGCCTAACACCTTTTACTGATCCTGTATCAGCTCTGGCCTGCATAGTGCAGCTGGAAGCAGAGGGGAATTAATGCTTTCAGACTCCACTCAGATGGACAATCCAGGGCATTCTGGTTGCTTCTCAGAGGTCCTGGCAAACTAAGTCATGGAACTTGTCCTGGATAACTAACTGATTTACTCTTTCCAACACATCAGTGCATGAAAAAAATCTACCAAGCCAGGTTGAAAGAAATATAAGAGATATAACAATTGTATGAAATAGGGACATTTTTTGAAACAATTATAAAAATATGAATGTGATCTGATGTTTGATGAAATGAAAATATACTAGAATAAAAGATGTTCATTGTTAACTAAAGAAGCAAATTACAAATATATATATATATATTTGTATATCCTAAAGACATAAAAATGATCTGAAACAATATATACTAAAGCATCAACTGTTCAGTCTCTAGGTATTTGCAATACAATCATTTTATTCTCTTACTTGTCTGTATTGTCTAATACTCTACCACACATACTGTTTCTGTAACTAAAATGTATTTTTTAAAAAGCTAACACTATGTTCGACTTTCAACCTATTATTTTCTATTCCAAGACACACTTTTTATACAGTCCAGTGATAAATGAGTCTGAGAAACCAGGAAAATTATAAATGGACTAAGGAAAGCCCCATAATGCATTGTGGCAGGATAAGAATGCACAAGTCATGACCTGGCTCCTGTGTAGACAGGATCCCATAAATATCAGAGTCTGATTCTATTTGAGTTATACTCACCCTTCCCTGTAAACTCATTCACATGCATTCATTAAAATATTCAGAGAACAAAGACACATTTCTTAGCCCAGATGGAGGAAGATACTGGTTTTAACCAGCATTTCATAATTTATGATTGCAGGGATTAGGAGCCAGCCTTCCTGCTTACTAACTGCACCTGAGGTGACTCGGCAGGAAACTTCCACCATAACACACATATTCTCCATAAGCTGGTTATCCTCCTATACACTTCATCTTTTTCCAACCAATCCCCCACAAAAGATAATAAATATTTGTAGATTAAAGGAGAACTGCCTTCTCATCCTTTACAGCTGCTGGTGTGCAAGCTGTTTAGCACAGAGTGTTTAATTAATGGATAGAGAGACAGCTGGACCCGCATCCAAATGAGTTTGGATTCAAGGTGCCAGGAGATAAAGATCTGAGAGTGGAAAAGCCGAACTGCGATTGGGTTCATTTATAAAAGAGGCTGTTAAAGGTCAACTGTGTTTTCTTGTGCAAGAGATAAAAGAGATGCTATTAAAAACAATCGGAAAGTAATTCATAAGGGACGAGTAAGTCACTCATGTTAAATTAATTTGTCTTTCCTGATAGCATGGCAGTCATGATGAGAAAGTAAATTTACCTAAAATCAAGATCTTTCAAAAACAGCCATTGATCATGTCTTCCCTGAGAAGCTGCCAGAACACGCTTCTGTGTGCCAGGGCCACTGGGTCTGTCCATTCACAGCATGCCCATGGTTCTTTGCAGCCCCTTTCCAGGTTAAGAATTAACCTATTACTCCTAAGGACTGTAAGTGCAGTGGTATTTCTATGGACATGCTAAGATGTTTGAGCTGCCAATGTCTTTCCATCACCTCTGATGAACTAACTGCTGAGTACCAGAAAAACCCATCCTGCAAACGATTCCATTTTCCTGATATTCAGCAACATAATAGAAGACTCTAGCCCGCTGCACTCCATTTAAAACCTCCCTATCCCTCTGTCCCCACTCCAACACACCACTCTTTCAAACATGTACACACCAGGATGGAAAGTCTTTATCCAGAGAATGTATCTACAATTATGACTGGCAGTTTATTTAACTCCACAGAGCAACATGATCCATTTTCTTTGTTCATCTCCTCCCCTGGGTAAATTTTTCCATTCAAGCAATAGGAACTCCCTTTCTCCTGCTCAGTTTCCTGACACCAGCATGTGGTGTGACAAAGGGCAATTGCTTTTAGTGCTTAGAAATGGCAGCCCATTAAGGCACATCTTCATCTTCCTCTGGGCAAGATAGAGGTTGTGTCTATTTGCTGCCAGACCCCGGATGAGAATGGGAAAATACACTCAATCAGATTGTAATCTTTGTAGACTTAAAGCTGGTATGATCAGGTTTACCCCCTCTGCTTATTGCCTGAGGAAAACTGCTTGCTGCTCTTCTTTCTTTCTTGGGGTTGAAAACTAATTGGGATCTTTCTTTCTCTCCTAATGTCATGGGAATAATGAGCAATTCCCTGCAAAGGTCTATCTGAAAACCTGCCTTCACAGGTACACACTAATGACAGCCCAGTGCAACGAGCTGCTCACCATTTCCCAGGGTCAGTTAGGAGTGTCAGACAAGGACAGTCAAAGAGGGTTAGAGGCAGTTAATGTCTCCCATTTACCATTGCTCATCATTTACAGATTTTAATAACAGCAATTGCAATTCAGAATCTGCACTAAAAGAAGAGTTCCCAATCAGATATCACAGGGTTTCTTCTGAGCCTGATCCCTTTGACAAACTAGGGAAATGGACATGGTGAACATGAACTGCACTAGCATTGATGCACCTTGCTCATGATCAGACATTTTTTATCAGGTTGTGCTGTAGTTAGTGGAGAGAACCCCAGAAATGCAAAATGGCAAGGTCAGGAAGGCTCCCCTCCTGCAAATAAAGCTAATGAAAAACAGCCCATCATGGAAGAAGCCAAGAGTAACAGCACAGCCACCTGCACTACCACCCACTCAGTACCTACTATATGTCATGTACTATCCCACTCGTTTACATACATTATGAATATTGTTGTTTTCATTCTTCAGTAGTCAAGGAATTTAAGTAAAGCCTTTCTAAGATTAAATGCCTAGAAAATAGAAGAGACAGGATGTACTTATGTTTTTTTTTTTCTATGCAGGTTGTCTGAAATTACTTGTTATGATTCAGAGTTTGCCAATAAAACTATGGTTTGAGAAATAACTGATGTGTACAGAGTACATTTTTATTTTTTGTCTCCTTAATGCTTCTTCCAACTTAATGTAGAATCAGCATCCCTGTCTCCTGGGGTATGCTTCTTCCACCACACCCAATCATGGGGTTAAGTAGCAGCTGTTATCTTCTTACACACCTTCTCTTTCCATGCTTGGGCTCAAGGATGGTCACCTGCTAATCAACACCAGTCCCTAGGACCCTTTCCATCTGCCTGTCTACTTGTTTGGGTGAGCATGTAAAAAAGAAGCAATAACAACAATGATAATCTAGATACATTTTAAGTTATAAAATATATTTTAAAGTAAAATTTAAATATGTATATGTGTATACATACATACATACATACATATCAGGTAGTTTACATTTTAACACCTCTTATTTTTACAATTCTCTGGTATAAGTGCTGTTAATATCTGCATTTTACAGAGGTGGAAAGTGAAATACAAATGGGTTAGAATGTTGCCCAGATCACGTAGCTAGGACTTGAGATTTGGTTTATATCCATTAGCTATTGCTAGAAAATTTCTGAGTTAACCACTCATGGCTTAAAACAGCAATCACTTATTCTCCCTGAGCTGGGGATCAGATGGATGGATGGCAGCTGGGCTTAGCTGTGTGGTTCTGATGGTCTTGGCTGAGCTCACTCATGCAACTGAGTCACAAGGGTCAGCAGATGCAGACAGGACTTGGGTAGACAGCTCTACTCTGCATGTCTCTTATCCCCTCCTGGGACCTGAGGGCTGGCCTGGGCATGACTTTTTCATGGAAGAGCAAAAGAGCAAGAGCACAGCTAGAAACAGTAGAGTCCTCCTGAGACTGGGCTTGGGACTAGCACACTGTTATTTCCACTTCGTTCAAGCATGAAAGGATGAGGCAGAAAATGCAGTCCGTCTTTTGTAAGGAGAACTTCACAGTAAAAATCAAAGAATAAAGACTCAGGGAGAAGTGAAGAACTGGGGCCAATCCCACCATCTACGCATATCCTACATAATTCTTCAGGAATCTTTCATCTCAAGTTGTTGGTAGCTGACATTGTTAGGAATGAAGTTCTAAGCTCCCCAGGATCCACCTTCTCTGGTGTGAAGAAGAAACAGTTTTATAGTGGTATAGAGAGAGGATGCAGAAGCCAAAAAATGGAGAGAAGTTTTAGGGATACCCATGACCCCTCGACCAGCTGTCCTCAACCCTCTGCTGGGTTCCTGTCATTTGGTTGTTCAAGCCTGCTTCTGAGATCACCCCAAACTTTTTAAGTTATCTTAATTTTATCTCAAATGTTACCCCAAAATTTCTGCCCAACACAACACCTGCAGCAATTAACTGCAGCAATTCATGCTAACACCTGCAACATTTGACACACATTGGATGCATCTACTATTTGCAGTGGATTATGTTAGAAACTGAAGATCAAAAAGAATGGATCAGATTGATCACCTGTCCTTCAAGAACTCACAATCTAGGAGACAAAATATACATGAGGCTCCTGCCACCTCAAAGGGACTGTGATTTGCTAATGTGGATCATGGAGAAGGCAGGTATAAAACTCTAATTTGGGAAGAAATAAAAATGTTTCACAGAGGAGTTGGTGTGTGCTGTCAAGTGCTAGAAAATGCAGGGGATTTCTCAATCAGAAAGGGAAAAACAGATGGAGGCAGTGAAGGGCTTGGGGCAGAAAGAAGGGTGGCTATGGCAATAGAAAACATTATAGAGGCATAAAACATCATGATACCTAATGAAGGCATAGTGTCATTGGGAGACTGATAAATATTCAAGTAAAAAGTTGAGGGCTCTGGTTGTAACTCAGTGGTGGAGCACTTCCCTAGCATAGGTTCATTTCTTAGCACCACATATGAATAAATAAAATAAAGGTCCATCAACAACTAAAAAATATTTAATATTAAAATCAAGAATATTAAAATCCAGACTGAATAAATGGGATGGAAAGAAACAACTTGTGAGGTGAATAGAGAGCCTACATCTTGGGAGCAAATCTTTACCCCTCACACATCAGATAGAGCACTAATCTCTAGGGTATATAAAGAACTCAAAAAGCTAAGCACCAAAAATAAATAAATAAATAAAAAATAACCCAATCAATAAGTGGGCCAAGGACCTGAACAGACACTTCTCAGAAGATGATATACAATCAGTCAACAAATATATGAAAAAATGTTCATCATCACTACCAATTAGAGAACTGCAAATCAAAACCACTCTAAGATTTCATCTCACTCCAGTCAGAATGGCAGATATTATGAAGACAAACAACAATAAGTGTTGGCGAGGATGTGGGGGAAAAGGTATACTCATAAACTGCTGGTGGAACTTCAAATTGGTGCAGCCAATATGGAAAGCAGTATGAAGATTTCTTGGAAAATTGGGCAGGGAACCACCATTTGACCCAGCTATGCTTCTCCTCGGTCTACACCCAAAGGACTTAAAAACAGCATACTACAGGGACACAGCCACATCAATGTTTATAGCAGCACAATTCACAATAGCTAAACTGTGGAACCAACCTAGATGCCCTTCAATAGATGAATGGATTAAAAAATGTGCTATATATACACAATGGAATAGTACTCAGCAATAAAAGAGAATAAAATCATGGCATTTGTAGGTAAATGGATGGAGTTAGAGAAGGTATTGCTAAGTGAAGTTAGTCAATCCCAAAACAAATGCCAAATTTTTTTATGTAAATAGAGAATATTAATTAATTAATTAATTTGTTTGTTTTAATTAGTTACACATGACAATACAATGATCTTGACATGTAATACCAAATGTTTTCTTTGATATAAGGAGGTTCATTCATTGTGGGGTAGGGAGGGGGAATGTGGGAGGAATAGACAAATTCTAGATAGGGCAGAGGGGTGGGAGGGGAAGGGAGGGGGGTATGGGGTTAGAAATGATGGTGGAATGTGATGGACATTATTATCCGAAGTACATGTATAAATACATGAATTGGTGTGAGTATACTTTGTATACAACCAGAGATATTAAAAATTGTGCTCTATATGTATAATAAGAATTGTAAAACATTCTGCTGTCATATATAAATAAAATAAATTAATAAAAAAAAATTTTCAAAAGTTGGGAAAGAAGAATTTGTCAATGTGGCTTGAAGAATTTTGAAAGGGAGTTGGGCCTTGTTTAGCTGGCAGAATTGTTCTGTCCTACTTAGCAGGCATTATGCCCCCAAAGTGCCATGGAGTATTGAAAGTGTGCCTCAAGATTGTTCTACTCCTTTTATCCTGACGCTGCACTTGTGAAGCAACCTTTTCGTCATAATTTGGTTTCCCATGTAGGATGTCCTCTAGGGAAGAGAATGAATTAACCAGGCTACAGGAAGAGCCCTATCTACTTGGTAGTTATTTCTTTGCAATAATTAAAAAAATTGACAACCCAGTTTATAAAACCAACTCTTAGGGGTCTAGTGTAATCAGGGCTCTTTATTTTACATGAGTCCAACACAGACTAAACAGAAGGGACTCCCTGGAAAATAATCAGTTTGACTTACAAAGGAGAAATGTGAAGCACCAGGGCTACATGGGGGTCTTCAGGATATGGAAGGTGACTCCATGTTCTTTTTCCATCATTTTAGGACTTTTTATACAGGTGCAAAGATGCTTATAGTCCGAGGTCAAACTTTACAGTTCTCATTCACGAAGGAAGAAATTACTTTGCTAGTTTCAGCTGAAAAAAATCTTAAAGGATACCTCCCATTGTTCAGATTTGCATTGTGTGTTCATTTGTGAGGGAAGCCAGAAGGGTGAAATGAGAGTGATTGGTCCAGTGTGGGAGCTTGTGGTTAGACATGGTTGGTAATCTTGTTTCAAACTTTGAGGGGTGGGTGGACGGTGTTTCTTTGACAGACAAAATCACAGTCACTACCTTTGTTTATCATGAACCAATTATGTTTAATGCCCAGTGGTTCCAAGGATAGTAGATAAATTTGAGTCTAAGCCCACAGTTTGGAAGACTAGACAGGAAACTGCCTTCACATTCATACCTCTTTCAGGCATAGAGCAATCCAACAACTTTTACTCATTTTTGTTAAAAAGATTTGCATTGTTGCAAATTGAACAAGTTTGTGGCCATAGATGATATAGTCTGGATATGTCAACTCTGTGGGTAGTATATTAAATGTATAAATGAAAAAAAAATATATGACTGAGCACTAAATAAAAACAAAAATGTGGGTGTCTTTATTTCCATTGTTCCCTTGGGGAAACACTTGTGTGTCCTGAAAAAAATGATCCAGAATTTGGAATTTGCAGTGTTCCAGCTGCTGGGGAAACTGGCAGAAAGCAATGGCATCCTCAGAGCATATTCAGCAATTCTCCAGATCTCAGCCCAGGCAGCTGGTCTTCCTTACCTGTAGTCGAGAAGCTCAGTATCACCTTCAAAACAACACCAGAACCTATAGTACTGCTCATAGGTCAACAGTGTTTCAATGATGAATGGTTGTCTTCAGTGTCAGTTAAACCAAGGACTACTTATGCCAGTCAAACACAGCCCATTAATATACTTGCTAAATTAAGACTAGTTAGAAGCCTCGCTAATAATGAAAAGTCTGAAAGTGAGGCATAAAATGTAATGAAAAAGGCAGCAGACATCAGAAGACTAAATCTCTCAGGTTCTTTCTGTGTGTGCCCTGGAGCAAGACAGGGTCTATTTGACACTGTCTTCGTTGGTGAAAAAAGCCTCAAGGACAAGTTCATCTCTAGGAATCTCTATTATTGTAGGTCCACCACAGTGCCCAGTTCTCATCCTTTTCCAGGATTGATACCTTAATGTGTTCTCCATGTGCTTTGCAATTAAGGAGGATGGTGGAAACTGTGGCAGGAACAGTGTCTTCGAACTAAACCATCCTCAATAACTAATTTATATAGAAGTGCATTAGAGCTTCACATTCAGAATCACATACATCTGAGTTCAAATCATGCCTCCTCCATATTGTCCAGTGGCAGGAACATTATGAACAAAGGATCAGTAAGACTTGGTTCCTACCTTTAGGGTAAAGGACACTCAACAATGGCGCCTTTTCCTTGACTATGAATCTGGGAGAAATAGGAAGCGGGGATGCAGCATCCAGAAACCCAACAGAAAATATGCAGAAGACAGAGGGAGAAGTGAGAATGGAGGCCCAGAGCTATGGATTATTAAATTGAAAATAAAATCCATATCTTTTTGTTCTTTCTATAATGAAGACTAGAAGCTAAAGAGTTTTGGACATATAAATTAATCATGGTCTCAAAATGAAGTTTCACAAGAGATGGGAGAGGTCTTCTGTTGAAGTTCGAACACAGTTCTAATACTTTATTGGCACAGATGGGGACAGATAAGTGAGGTGGCCATGCCTTTCTTCTGCTGCCTGCTGTGCTGAGGGCAATTCCACTCAATCTCATCCTCATTTTATTTTGGTTAGCTGACTCTTCCTATGTTAAGGTTTGGATATGAGATGATCCCCACAGCTCCTGTGTCAATGCATAAATGTTATCAGGTGAAATGATTAAGATTGAGAGAGCCATCTAATGGGTCCATCCTAGTATGAATGGACAGATTAGGTGGTCACCATAGGCAGGTGGGGCATGGCTGGAGGAGGTGGGTCACTGTGGGTGTGACCTAGGAGAATCCATCCAACCTGCAGCCCCTTTTCCTTGCTCTCTGTTTCCTGACCCTACCATGAGCTGAGCAGCTATCCTCTGCCCACCCTTTAGCCATGATGCTCTGTTTTACCTGGGTGTAAAGCAATCAAAACTGTTAAGCACAGACTGAACCTTTGAAATCATGAGTCAAAACGAACTTTTTGTCCTCTAAGTTGTTCATGTTGGGTATTTTGGTCACAGTCATGAAAACCTAATTAATACGCCATACATATGTTATATTGTTTTCTTTGGTAAATTAAATGAAAGGCTCTTACAGGTAGCTGTCTCTTCCTGAAGGTGGGTCGGTGCCTTTAGTCTGCAGTCAACTAAGACTGGGTTTAAATCCTAAACTTATGTTGGTATATTCCAGTTTAATCATCTACCTCCAAGAAGATGTATCGACAATGTCCAACAATAAATGTCTAGTTATGTAATCTATAGTAGTCACCAATGTAATACCAGGCAACGATGAAAGAGAGAGGATGGTCTTACATATCACTGTAGAAAGGTCATCAGCATATTTTGTTATGTGAAAGAAGCAAAAAAAGAATATTTTAAATAGTATACTACCTCTTTTCTAGGAAGAGAGGGAGAGAATATATTCACACATAATTTTGTATGTACTTTTTGTATTATCTGTATAAAGTAACATTGGAAGATATTCAAGAAACTACTAACATAGTTTACTATAGGGCTGAGGATAGGGGAACTCAGAGCAGGGTAGACAGAAATGCAGTGAGACTGAAAAATATTAATGTGCACTCTTTCTTATTTTTTAATAATGTAAATATATTACCTATTTTTTAAAAAATTAAGTTCCATAGAAATTTGTCATGTATATTTGTTCTTTCTACAGTGAGGGATAGAGGTAAAAAATTGTTTGATATATAAATTAGTGATGTTCTCAAATATGATGTTTCACTAGGGATAGGAGAAGTATTCTGTTGGAGTCCAAATAAGTTTTAATGCTTTATTAACACAGATAAAATACAGTAACAATTTGCAAAAGATAATGCTATTGCTATTAGAAATAAATCACCAAACTCAGAGACTTAAAACGATACATGTTTATTTCTCACTCAGGCCAAAATCCCACAGTATTCAAGAATCCAGTCTCTTTTCAAAGTAGGTCTCCACCTCCTATGTATTTTGGAGTCCTCTGCACCCACCTGGAAGAAAGGGAGAAGAAGATATGGGTGTGGAAGTGCTGCAATCACTACCCACCACATGGGTTTGGCCAGAATTCAGCTACAAGCCACTTCTGACTGCAAAGGAAGCTGGGAATACATTTGGTGAATAGTTAGGCTAACTCTGACACCAGTGGAAAGATCTAGCCAAATAAAACTTCTGATGAATTTATTTATTGAGTACTTAAAATTGAATTATTGCTAGAGCTATGTTTAGAAGTTATGGCGCTAAGTAAGTTGTTGTCATGCAAACTGGCGCTTATATGACAGGGCTTCAAAGGAGACAGACCCACAGATGCTTGTGGAATCCACACACTCACTGATCTCATCCCTTCTCCCAATGGCTTTGTCTTGAGTTAAAGCCAGATCAAAGGATCTTCTACAAGGGGCAAATCTTAAGGTTCCACAAACTTAAGATTCTATTTTTTTTTAGCTCAATATTGAAGGCCACTATTCCATTTATGAACCTAGGGAGTATGAGAAAGAACATCATTTGCTTCAGCATACCTCAAAGTTGGGCATTGCTAATCCAAAGAAGTGTCCAGGGTGTTAGACATATTTACTTACCAGAGTAAGGAAATTCAGAGGACCAAATGAGATTAATGTGTATTTCCAATGCAAAACTGAATTGTTTAGACACCTTTCAAAGGTCATCATTACCTTTGACTTATTTTATAGTCAAAGGCAAAGCAGGTCATGTCTAAGGTCTAAGTGAATTGACTGGTGGAAAGACAGATAGCCCTCCCCTTCTGTGGAAAAGCCCCATATAAGTCCATTTGAAAATTCAGTTCAATATTGTTCATCTATAAATGTTCTTTGGATTCCCCTTTGAACCAGATATGACTGGTTCCTTTGTTAATGATAAGTTAAATAAAATCTTTAACACACTTTTTTATTTGTATGAAAGCCATAATTCTATCTTTTATTGAAATGTATCAAATAATACCAGTAATTGTTGAGGATTCATGTGGCTGGCTCTTGTCAAGGTATCTTGTTTTTTTTTTTTTTTTCGGTTTGTTTATTTGTTTTGTTTTTCTCTTAGTTATGCCTCTCATCATTGCCAGGAAAATCTGTTCTGTAAAATAGCATTAAAATAAGGCAATGAAACAATTTTACTATCTTCCACTTCCACTCCCACCTCAACTGTTCAGAGGCTATGCCTTTATAATATCATCAGAAGGCCTGTTTTGCTGACATTTCAAGCTCCCACAGAAAACGCTGCAAGTCTTCTGAGAAGGCCTTATTTGCAAGATTTGTTCAACAAAGAGGTTGGATAAGCATCTTGGATTAAACCTTCAAAGCAGCAGGCTTTTGGTTACTTTTTCCCCCATTAACCTGGAAACCCTTTGAAACCTCTGCCTTAGCCTAATACATTACTTGAAACCATCCGTTTTCATGAGAAACCCTTCTGTAAACACACTTCTTTGTTCCTTTCCTTCTAATTAGCAATCCCTTTATTTTGCACAAAAATTTTCGTATTTAAACTTTATCTGCAAAGGATATTTAGTGTGAGGTATTAAAGAATTAAGCGCCTAATGGAAAATACATTTTTCCTACTGATAACATATCAAAATCTGTTAGTTTATCCATTAATTTCTAGCTGCTCAGCCTCCAGGAAGCTTAGAGCCAAATTTGCAACTTGATTTTAACAACTCAGTGGGACCTACCTGTCTGCATTCTACCACTCTCCAGGCTTGGCCTTGGATCCTAATTCATATTTACCCATTGCTGCCTTTACTTATTTATGTTTATTTCTTCCTACTTTATTGTATGCATTTTGTAATCCGTCTCAACTTATTTAGGTAGTAAGTAGATATAAAAAATAAATTTATATAGGTAGATTATACATACCTCTCTAATCTTATAAGAGGAATTTCTGGGGGGAGGGAATCACAATTTCTCTTATCAATGTTCTTTCCTGGTATATTTCATTCAGAGACAATGAAGCTTTGAAACTTAGGTACATATCTAATTTATTCATGTGTCATGTAACCACTGAATATACTTAAGAAATGAATAAATAAATCGAGGCAAAGTAAATCGGTGTCTCCAAGTTCCTATAATGACTTACATTATTTAAATATTATATTCTGAGTTTCTATAAATATTTCCAAGTCTATAATAACTTATTAGAAAAGCACCTTCTAACCACTAGAATCCCATCAATCTTTTTATAGACCTCTCATGGGCTAAAAACAAATTTAAAAAAAAATGACCTGCCATAATGCTTTCAGGTTGAGAATGCAATTGAACAGGTTTACATCTCAAGGACTTGGATTTCATCTAAATCACCCTAGGAGCCTAATACTCTGCAGATTCCATTAGAGAGGTGAAATGTCCATGAAAGAACCTAGACTCTTGCCTTATAAGAGGAAAGAAAATGATTGGTTTGCTGCCTGCCTGCTATAGTGGGGAAGACTCACTGATGCTATGGGATTAAAAACACACTGGACTTGGAGCTCTAAATCTTGGTTCAAGTTCTAGTTTGCAGCTTATTACAGTGTAATTTCCTATACCTATAAAGCATGGACAATAATTCACCTAACCTTTAGACTGGTTGTGAGGACTCAGTGTGAATGTGTTTAGCACGGAACTGGGTTCCCTGATCACCAGCTCTCTTTCTTCTTTGCAGTGAGAATTAGCTCAGTGTGTGTCTAAACCACAAGGCTTCTTGAGCCTCTTTTCTCAAGACTAGCTGCCATTCTCCAGCAGCCTTTAGCAACAGAAGCTCAGAGCTTTAAACTTCATGCTGTCCTGGGGACAAGCCTGCCTTCTGTATGGACGTAATTCCTTTCATAATCTTTTATTTATGCATGTATTTGCCCATGGTGGCATACTGTATTTTCCAAAGATGGCCATTTCGACTTCTTCCATGCCAGAGCTTTCTCATTGTGTCCTCGTGGTGGAAGGGACAAGGGAGCTCTCATGGGCCTCTTTTATAAGGGTGCTAATCCCATTCATATTCCTTAGGACTCCATTCTTATGACCTGATCGATTCCCAGCAGCCTTATTTTCTAATACCATCACCTTGGGAGTTAGGATTTCAACTTAAGGCTTTTAGGAGGACACAAACACTCAGACCATAGCAAGTGTCTTCACAAGATGGATGCTATCTATGTAACACAACTGCATACGTGTAGCCATGGTCCTCCTTTCAGTATGATCATAATCAGAAGCAAGTCATGGGCCTCAACCACACTCAGAGAGAAGGGATTCAGCAAAAGTGTTATTATCAGGAGGCAAGAAGCACAGGGGCAAGAACTGTAAAACGCCACACAAACAACTCTGCCACCACCCAGAGACCCGAACAAACACTAGCATGGTTTCTCTCTGTTGAAGGTTGTGTCTCTATGATGTGACCCTAAGCCCCTTAAAAACCTGCCTGAGAAAGCTCAACACTGCCAAAGGAGTTTATTCTTTCTTCCAGCTCAAACCTGGCTACAGGGCTTTGACCTCCCTTAGTGCATATACTTTGCAAAACTTGTAAATCATTTGTTAGTCCGCTTTGTGATACTTCAACCAAAATGCCTGACAAAAATAACTTAAAGGAAGGAAAGTTTATTTTGCCTCACTGTTTCAGAGATTTAGCCCGTGGTCAGCTGAGTCTCTTGGTCTGGGCCCGAGGTAAGGCAGAACATCATGGTGGAAGGGCATGTCTGAGAGAGGCTGCTCCAGTCACGGCAGCCAGGAAACAGAGGGAAAGGAAATAGCCAGCCAGAAGATGAACCCTTCTAGGGTTTCAAAGTAATCTTTTGCTTCCTGTATTTTCTTAGGTAGTTCTTTATCAAAATGATCTTTTGCTGCCTGTATTTGCTCTCTTATATCATTCTTTAATTCCCAGAACTTTTTCATTGTACATCCTGAACTCCTTCTCTATCATTTCTTCTGTTGTGCTGGCCATGGATTCTAATAATGTAATATCTTGGTTTGCTGGGGGCACATTCTTCCCTTGGTTTTTCATGCTATTGATGTGTACTCCTTTCTAGCACTGTGGATCCCAGGCATTACAATTTTTACCCTATAGGCATATAGTGTCCCTGAAGATTTCCAATACCTCTCCTTTAAGCGAGAGAACAATATGAACAGATCCCAATACAAACAATATACAAACTTAAACCAAATAGCTTAAACTTAAGCCAAATAAATATTAAGACATTTACAGTTTTGTCACAATATACAGAAATGGTAAGCACATTTATTATCTACAATATAAACAGTAGGTTTGCAAAAGGTCTATAGTTTCTGATGGTGGACAAAGAACCAGGGTTGAGGTGTAGGATGAAATGTCAAGGGGTAGGATGTGAGTATATAGAGTTATTAGACCTTAGAAAGCATGAAAGAGGAATCTAAAGAAGTTTGTTAGTAGCAGAAGAAGAAAGAGGAAGTGATTTTAGGGAGGCAAGTAAGTGGGAAGACGGTAAAGTATTAAAAACAAACATAAATATAAAGAAAAGTAATAAATGCAAAAATAGGAGATAAAATAATATAGAGCACCATTGTAACGTACTATTCAGACATCCCAGTCTTCAGTAGCCTAATTCATGAAAAGTACTTGATTTCACAAATGTTGGGGATATGAGGGTAGGAGAAGAGAGAGAAAAAAATCTCAAAGGAACATACAAGGATTGTTTTTGTTGGAGATCAATATCTTTCCTGCTTCGTCTTCTCATTGAATAGGTGGGGTTGTCTGTTGTTTGCTGGTATCTCCATCCTCAGGATGGTGAAGCTTACTAGGGTGAGAGGGTTGGTCTTGGGGTTGTGGTTCCTGGACATGAAATATAGCACTTGCCAGTCCCTGATGGGAGCCTGCAACCCAAGGATCTCCTTTGGGACCCACTCATGTGATGTGGGTATCTGGTCTTATCTCCTTATTTCACCTATAGACCTCACTGCTTTCTATGATGGACTGTCAGGTTGGATGGAGTTGGGCAGTGGCACTCAGAGGCGTGTTCAGAGGTGCAGCTCTGTGGCATGCAGTATTGTGGCTGGCAGCTGTCACTGGTCCCCGTACAGTGTCTCCAGGTGCAGGCTACCACATGTAGGGGACTATGGCAGTGGATGCAGTGCCCCAAGATGGAGGTGACTGGAGGAGCCCCACATTGGTAAATGGGGGTCCAAATGGGAGGGGTGACCAGAGTTCCTGTGCCTGGGCTGCAGCCAGGTGTCCTCCATGAGAGCGGCAGCAGGGATTCCTGTGCTGTGTGGGTGCTAATGCTAGCTATCCTACTCAGGCCCTGGAGGACCTGAGTGGATGAGTGGTCAGGAGTCCTGTGCTGAGGCTGAGGCCTGGAGACCTGCACTGCGTGGCCACTATAATTCCTGCATGGGAGCAACTGTTGGGGGTCCTCTAATTACTTGCAGAGAAACAATATTCCCACTACTTGAATCCCATATCCTAGAGTGACACAGAATGCTGCCTCCCTCTAGCATGCCACCATGGATCCTCCCAACAGATACACTTAAGCCCCACCCTGGTTTTAACAGACTAATTTGGTTGTAACTATAGGCAGGCAGGGCATGGCTGGAAGAAGGTCACTATGGAAAGCAGTATGGAGATTCCTTAGAAAAATTGGAATGGAACCACCATTTGACCCAGCTATCCCACTCCTCGGTTTATACCCAAAGGACTTAAAAACAGCATATTACAGGGACACAGCCACATCAATGTTTATAGCAGCACAATTCACAATAGCTAAATGTGGAACCAACAATTAGTAGATGAATGGATACAGAAACTGTGGTATATATACACGGTGGAATATTACTCAGCTTAAAAGAGAATAAAATCATGGCATTTGTAGGTAAATGGATGGAGTTGAGAAAAAGTTAAGTGAAGTTAGCCAATCCCAAAAAACCAAATGCTGAATGTTTTGTCTGATATGAGAATGCTGGTCCATAGTGGGGAAGTGAGTTGGAGCATGGGAGGAATGGAGAAACTTTGGTTAGGGCAAAGGGGAGGGAGGGTAAGGGAAGAGGTAGGAGAGTAGGAAAGATGGTGAAATGAGATGGACATCATTATCCAAGTATGTGTACAAAGACACAAAAGTGTGATTCTACATTGTGTACATCCAGAGACATGAAAAATTGCGCTCTATGAATTGAAGTTCATTCTGCTGTCATATATATCAAATTAGAATAAATAATTTTTTTAATCTTAAGAAAAACATGGTGGACTGGCTACATTATAGCTCTCATAATCTAATCATTCATTCCACTTCTGAATATTCTTGCATTAACATGGGAGCTTTAGGTGGATACCTCAAATTCAAGTCATATCCATTTGAGATATATATATCAAGATATATAGATATAGATGAGATATCTATATATCTCGATATATATCTCAAATGGATATGACTTGAATTTGAGATATATCTATCTATCTATCTATCTATCTATCTATCTATCTATCTATATATATATATATATATATCTGTCTTCTGCCACTCAGGAATGTCTTCTGCAACACCTGGGAGCTTTCCCTGAGAAATGGAACCAAATAAATAAATAAATAAGTAGGGGGCCCCAGTCTCCATAGAATGGCAGGAGCCTAACTTTGACATGCACAAAATCAGCAGACACAGATGGCCTAATCACAGGGACTGACAGCCTCTCCTCACAGCATCCTTCAGTACCTTTCCTCTAGCATAGGCCAGATTTTAAAAAGTCTTCCGCTTTTTGTTTTAATGGAGTTGAATTCTGCTTGGAGTCTCTCTCCTCTACTGCACCAGCCTGAATAAAATCTCTCTTCTACCTTTAACAAATACCTGCTGTTTTAATCAGCTTTTATTTTGCCACTGAGACTAAAAGACTGACCAGAACAACTGTAGAGGAGGAAAGTGTATTTAAGGGCTCACAGTTTCAGAGGTCTTAGACTGTAGAAGGCTGGCTCCATTCCCTAGGGCTCAAGGCAAGGCTGACCATTGCAGGGAAGAGTGTGGTGGAGGGAAGAAGCTCACATCATAATCAGAAAGCGGAGAGAGGCTCCACAATCCAGATACAAAATAGATACCCTATAGCTACGCCCTCAATGAACCACTTCCTCCAGCCAACCCACCTGCCTCCAGTCACTACTCAGTTAATCACACCAGGAATTAATTCGCTGATTAGTTAATACTATAACCCAATCATTTCTCCTCCAAACCTTCTTGTATTGTCTTACACATGAGCTTATAGGGAACACCTCACATCCAAACCATAACACCCACTCTCTTTCATTTTGATGGGGACAGTCTTAAGAGTTTGATGACTTGCTTTTGAAGGTTTGAGTATCACTGTGTTCTCCATCCCAACTCAATCTCCCAACTCAGTCTTCCAAAGCTAAGCTTCATGAGCATTTGTGGATAATATGTTTGTAAAGTGACTTGGGTACCTCTCACCCTTAATAGACATGATCATGAAGAGTGGCATATATTTTTAAATAAATTAACAAATTCAAATAGCTGAGGGAATTTGATATTGAGAAGAACTGCAGGTAGAAATCTACAGTCAAAGAAGCGTAACCTGGAGGGGTGGGGGCAGGTGTGGAACTCTGGCTCTGTCTCATAGACCATCTGGGATGATTGGAGTAAATATGAATTTTCTTGGTGGTGAGGTGTAATTACCTGTAGGCACTTTAGGAGAGGAAAAAAAAACATCTTAGACTTGCTGAAAGAGAAACTGAGTGAGTAACACCATTACCCCTCTATAGCCTCTCAATGGGAATTCATTCTTTTCCCCGTAAAACATCAGGAGAATCCTGAACAGAAAATACTCCATTCACCTCTAAAAGCCTGAGTTAGAGGAACTGCTAATATAAGGCAGGTCTGGATTGGGAGGAAGCTTGCCAGGCAAAGGCACACATAGCTTTAGGATATTTATTAGATTCCTTCTGTTAAAGAACCCATCAGAATTATGTTGCATCATAAGTGGCAGCAGCACCTGTGTTCCCTCCAGCCTCCTGCTCCCAGGTCACAGTCCATCAAAGAGCAGGGCCTGCTGCTGGTGATTTCCTGCAAGGAGGGTCACAGTGCTGTAGATGTCTCTCCTCTTGCCATGTAGGACCAGTTCCTCTGCTTCCTTCCCAAGCCCATCCCTGCAGCTCAACTCCCCAGAGGGCAAATGAGGGGTGTGCAGATCATGACACACTAATCCAAGAGGGAAAATTAGAACAGGCACTGAATGAGTGCAGAGCAGGAGGATTTTATTAGGTTTTGTGGAGGTGTTTTATTTATTTATTTATTTTTTGGAAGCACTGAGCTATTATGTTCTATAATATAATCTATGGATAACCTGAGATGACATCTCCTCTAGAGTTTTTGTCTATTTGGTAAACTGAAGAAAAACGCGAGGCTTTATAAATCAGAGAAGTATCTTCCTGGATGTGTATAGATTTGCCTCTTTCTTTTATATTTAATTTTTCTCCTCTGAGATTTGAGCCCAGTTTTCAAGAGGACTGTTTCTCCACATGTGAACAGCCTCATTTATATTTTTAATTTACTCGTGGTTTGGTTCTAGGTTCTTCACCTTAACATTGTCCTGGCTGCATTAAGAAGCTTTAGGTATTGGTCTGAGTGTTAGCTGTGGAGTTGGCAATTCTGGCTCAGACCTGATACCTTGACCACCCTCACCTCCAGGGTCTCTGCAGACAGTCCTGCTCTTTGTGACTTGAGTTCCCATTACCATGTGCAGCTTCTCTGAGCCACTTGGCTAATACGATGAACTTTCATTTCATTTTCTTATACATTTAAACTCATTTAGGAGTAAAGTGCTTTAAAAAATATTTTATAAATGTGTAATTATTCGAGAAGTTATTTAATCTCTGCCATGTATCATACACTGTTCTGTTCACTATTTATTTAATCATAAAGTCTTTGTGATGCTGATTGAGAGAAATGCCTTCTCCCAGTGGTCCCAGCTGTCACTATGTTCACAGCCCTAAGCTCATTGAATTGGGCAGAACCTGTGACTATAGAGTTCAAATTAGTAAAAGCTCTGGAGTTAGAAAGTCAGGGGCCAGTTATAGTTAATATAGAACCGTATGTTGAGGAGTAATCAGGAAAAGAGGGTTTCCAGAGAAGGAGAAAAGGGAACATATTTTGAATAAGATCTGGTGTATGTCCCCCCCCCCAATTTATCTCCAGTGATTAATAGAGAATCCATTATGTTTGATTGATTCTTGAAGTTTTATTAATAAATAGGTGGTTTCCAGTTTTAGACAAAGTTTCCTAAACATCACATTTTAATTACAACCTATTAAAAAGCAAATAAATAGATCGCTGGAAGTCTACGGAGAGGAATGCTGGGGTTTTGTAAGGCATCCCCTTGCTCATAAATCAAATCTTTCCTTATGATTTAAAGAGGCTTGACTGGATTTTTTGCTTCTTACAAACAAGCTAAGAAATTTCACAATCCTCTAAAAACTCTATTTAAATCTTACGAGTGATTTTTATTTGAAAAACATTGAACTTTTGTTTTTCTTTGTTCTCTAAGATTCAGTTAAATTGCAGTGCAAAATAAATAATTAAATTTGAATTCAGAGGGACAGAGAAAAGCAGAGTCCAATTTGGTAACACTAGGAAGAGATGAAAAGCGGTCACTGACTTAGCTAAGTAGAGGAAGCAGAAGCCCAGGTGCTTACAGAGGGGTATGAGGTCAGATAAGTGTGAATCTCAAACCCCACCAAAAAAAAAAAATCAAGAAACAGAGCCACTGGACACTGGGGAAGGTAAAGAGTGAAACAGAAAAAAGAATGTGAGCAAGATACACCCAGGTGATCTTCTCTAATCCATACCACAGGTGAGCGTCCTTCCAGCTAAGCGTAGCTCAGTCCCTGATGTAAGTCCCCCAGAAGGTGTCCAGACTAAGGAACACCGGTTTCTCCTCAGGACAAGGGAAACTTGCTAGTGACAATAGGAAGGGGAGTAGGAGGATACTTGTAGAACCATGAGACCACCCAGCTCCACTTCAACCCTAGCTTCCTGGTCTGGCTCACTGTCCTGAGACACATGATGCAGGAAGGAGGCTGCAGCATTCTTCCAGAAAAAATGACCAGCCTCACAAATGGAATCAGACCTGCTACCATCTGGAGGGTCTCGGAGATGCTCCTGTTAAGGCCTCTGGGAGAGGTGCTCACCAGCCTACAAAGGTTGCCTCACATATACAGTGTCCACCATACTGAATGGATGAACAGGCAGGCTGGAATCCCCAGATATTTGAAGAAACTCTTTAGCATGGAAATGGAGACGTGAGGCAGGCTGGGTGGTAGGGCAGAAATAATATTTGGGAGAACAAAATGGAAATGACCATGCAAGATAACTTTGGCTGAATGTGCATTTGTAGCTGTATCTATCGAAGAGGAAGGCTAAATTACCTAGAGCAATATATCTAAGGCCAGAATCTGCTTGAAGTTTTGTTAGAGGAAGAGGGAAGACTAGAGATATCAACTTTGGAAGAGAATGGCTTCGAGTGAATGAGGGTAGACAGATGAATGAAATGAGAGGATGCTACTAGTTCTATAAAGCAATTTCTACAAGGCTATTTCATGAGAGAAAAAGAAAATTTGATTATTTTAATGTAAGAAAAACTGTTGCAATTAGTAGAAAACAACAAGGGACATTAACAAAAATGACTGAAAACAATCCAATAGAAAAGTGGACAAAGATATGAAGAAACTTTTTGGCAGAGATTATTAATGACAAGTAGGTACATGAAAAAATGCACATCATTCTTCATTAGGGAAGTGCACATTTAAACCACAATGAGGACTGGGGTTGTGGCTCAGTGGTAGAGCTCGCCTCTCATGTGTGAGACCCTGGGTTCGATCCTCAGCACCACATAAAAATAAATAAACAAAATAAAGATATTGTGCCCATGTATAACTAAAAAAATAAAAATAAACAATGAGATACCACTGCACAACCATTTGAATGACCAAAGACAAAATAAAACAAAGCAGAACAAAACAGCTGGCAATACCAAGTGCTATTGAGGATGTGGAGATGTGGAACAGCTGTCACCATCACATGCTGTTGGTGGAAATATAAAACATCACAGGCATCTGGGCAGAGACTGTGGGTAACATCTTACACAGTTAAATATACATATACCCTGTGACCCAGCCATCCCACTCCTAGGCCCATACCCAAGAGAAATGAGAACTATGTCCTCACAAATATCCATACACAAATGTTCATAGCAACTTTATTCACAACCTCTATAAGCCAGAAGCTACTCACAAGTCTCTCAGTTGGTGATGTGGATAAACAAATTGATAAATCCATACAATGAACACTTCTCGGCGATAACAAGAAACACAGGCGTGGTATGCCTAACAACACAGACAATTTAAAGGACAGAAGCCCCACTCAAAAGGCTACATATCGTATGATTCGATTTATACCAGATTCTGAAAAGTGTATGGGACAGAAAACAGATCAGTGATTGCCAGAGGTTGGAGTGGGGAGGCAACATTGACAGTTGACTGCTTAGGAACACCAGTGAATTTGGGGGCATGATGAAATTGTTCTCCTTCTTACTTGTGGTGGTATTTCTTGACTGTGTTCCATGAAAGCACACAGAACTGTATAGCAGAAGAGTAAATTTTATGATATCAAAATTCCAACTTTTAGAAATGAAAGAAAAAATGAATGAGGTTTCTTGTTTGGGTGATAAATAGAGGATGATGTTGCTGAGGTAAATAGTCAAGCTCAGCTGAGCATCAGACAAACCCAAAAAGAAATGAGGGTAGTTTCTGCCCTGGCAAGCAAGATTTGTGGCCATAGAAATACATGAAGTTCACGTGGCCAAGGGAGTGGGGACTTTAATATTGAGAAGGACTGCATTGTATAAATGTGCCAGAGTTTCTTTGTCCAGTTGCCAGTTGAGGGGCATGTAATTGTTTGGGGTTTTGACTACTGTGGATGAAGTCTTTATGAACATTCATGTGGATCCTCAACCACTCAGCAGAAAAGCCAGCAACCTGTGTTCCACACAATTGGCAAAGTAGATTTCCTAAAATGCAAATCTGATCACGTTACTCCCCCGATTAAAATTCTTCACTGGTTCCTTATTGCCTACAGCAGAGATACTGCATCGTGACTGCACATCAGAATCACCTGAGCACGTTCAGAGGCATTGGATGCTCAGCCTATCTCCAGAGGTTCTGATTTAATTGACCAGAGGATAGAGATAATCAGGTTTTTTTAAAAGTATGATTTGATTTTTTTAAGATTTAAATTTTTTTGAAACAGCATTATTGAAATATAATTCACATATCACACGTTTCACCAATTTAATGTGTTGAAGCTAGGAATAGAAATCAGGTTGACTAATTCAAAACCTATGCTCTTTAAGAGTTATGCTATACTTTGAAGTGCTTCTTGCAGAGGGGAAAACATGTTGACAGGTTTCCAATAAGAGGAAAGTGAATTGAGGCATATTCTGTGCCTTACCTTTAGCAGAGTGTTGCCTCTTACTGGGATCACAGCCAAGACCTCCTTACCTTTCTCAGCCTGCCTTGTACATAGGTTGCCACGCTGTAACCCATTTCTTTCCACTACAAATGTGAATGGAAGTGATAGAGAATATAGAATCATAAGCAATGGAGTGTGAATTGATTTTATACTTTCTTAATCTCTCCCTCCTTACTCCCCATGGCCCTCTGCAGAGAACACATAAATAGTGAAGGTGCAACATGTACCTGAGAATCCATGAGGCAGTTTGTTTTCAAGAACTGCCAAGAAGAGCCATTTGATCTATATTCACCAGCAATGTAAGAAGGGAACTTTTGTTAGCTTAAGCCACTGAGATTCCTGAGATTGTTTTCACAGCACATCCTAGTCTAGCTTGAGTAGTACACTCATGAACAATTCACTCACCTATTCATCAGCTGTTTTCCTGTGAGAAAATCAAAAGGGAGACGTGAAATTCCATGGAAATTCCACAGAGCTTAAAGGGAGGGGGCAGGAGAGCTCGAAGTTAGAGGAATCCAGGAAAGATGCAGGTATGAAGGAAGGGTCTTGAGCAGAATTCCCCAACCCTCCCCCCTCACCCCAGAAAATGCAGACAGAAGCTGGAATGAGGAAAGAAGGAACTCCCAAATGTGACATGTACAGGGTTACTTAAAGCACAGAGCCAACTAAAAAACTATAACATTTTCCATAAGACTGTTACTGACTTGAATTAGATATATTCAAATATAAATCCCAAATCAATGCATGCCAAAAAGATATAGTCTCAAAAAAAATAGCATTCCCTAGGAGAAAGAATCATAACCCTGAGCAGATGTTCCATTTGTTAATTTAATTTTTGCTAACAAGATAACATTTTTGAAGGCATTGCTGAATGTACCAGTTTTGTCCCTTGTTAGTATAATCAGAAAGATATCTTGGTTCAACAATGCTCTGGAGCATTGAAATGTGTTCTCCTTTATGATTTGCAGCTCTGATTAGTTCTATTTTTCTGCCTAAGGTGCAAAAATGCAAATATGAACTAAGAGCCTGAGTCATTTCTGGTTCTTATATCATCATCATTAAAAAAAATTGAAACACATATCTTCTTTTGAATCTCACTAAAAATGTAGTCTGAAATGCATGAGGCAGAATATATTGTCATCCAATCTTTCATTAACATATTAACCTACTGTCACTCGTTCTTAAAAAACAAAACAAAATCTGCATCTGTCATAGAAAAATATGCATACATCAAGCATATCCAATCACAAATGAACTTGAGAGCAGAAAAACATGTTAACAAGTATAGCAGTCTGGGATCTGCTTTAAGATAATTTAGCAGAGAGAGAAAAAAAGGGTTAGATAAAATAAACATGACAAAAATATTAGTAATTGGTGCATCTCATTTTTGACTACACAGGAATTCGTTATACTCATCTCTCTAAACTTGGGCATACCTGAAAATATTAAAAATAAATGGTAGAGGGATCATTAAGTGTACAGATAAAATACCTTCAAAGAGAATACCTTCAAACAAAATACCTTTGCACAAATTTAAGGATGCAGATTATAGAACTAGATTTCTCAATCACAGAATTTCATTGCTTAGTATCAAAACATAATGATAGGGGCTGGGGATGTGGCTCAAGCGGTAACACGCTCGCCTGGCATGCGCAGGGCGCTGGGTTTGATCCTCAGCACCACATAAAAATAAAGATGTTGTGTCTACCGAAAACTGAAAAATAAATACTAAAAAATTCTCTTTATCTCTCTCTTTAAAAAAAAACCATAATGATATTTGTCAATTGCAGGTTTCCTTCGTCAGAGCTCTTTAGCATGTTATTTCATCATGGAACACAGAATGACAGGTTCCTGCAGTGACACTCTGTTGGTCATTAGATGCTATTAATAAATTGTCTCATTGCCCTGAAATCTGAATGTTCTGAAATAGCTTACCTTTAAAAGCAACAATAATCTGGGTGCAGTGGCACAAACCTGTAACCCCAGAGGCTTGGAAGGCTGAGGCAGGAGAAATGAGAGTGGAAAATCAGCCTTATCCAGTTAGGGAGGGGGCCCTAAGCAACTCAGGGAGATTCTGTCACTAAACAAAATACAGAAAGGGCTGGGGATATGGCTCAGTGATTAAGCACCCCTGGGTTCAATCCACACCACCACCAGGAAAAAAAAAAAATTTTGCATCACTTTTAGAATTAAACTGTTTTTTAATATATATATATATATATATATATATATATATATATATATATATTTATTTATTTATTTATTTAGTTGTGGGTGAACCTTTGTTTTTGTTTATTTATATCTGGTGTTGAGGATCAAACCCAGTGTCTCACATATGCTAGGCAAGCGCTCTGCCACTGAACTACAGCCCCAGCCCCAGCATTAAACTGTTTTAAAAATGGTAATGGTTGGAATTACAGTAATCAGGAAGATCCATATTTTCTGTTCCTCTTATATCAACCAGCAGGGTTATCATATTCCCATTTATACATACATCTGATTCAATTATCTATTGTTTGTATAAGCCACATCCTTCCACTTTAGCTTGAATGACATGAGAATGAAATACTGATTTTTTTCAACATCACTGACTGTAGACAGCTAGAGTGTGACTTATTCTCTACAATGAGATATTTAGCATGTTGTAGGTGTAAATGAAAGACGTAAACTAAGAGGCAAAACATTAATGTGGTATTGGCTGTGTTATTATGAGCCCAATGAAATCTAGTGCGAACAAGAACACATAGGTATCATGCTGGGAAACCAATGATCTAGCTCTCATCTTGACTGTAGGCAAAAGAATATCTCATCAAAGCTATAAATTTCATGAGTCTGTTCCCTAATTTAAAACCCTTAAGGAAAATGGCTTCCATGGCTCAACAGTTTTAAAGGGTTGTTTTTACTTGGCTTCGTAACCAGGAAATTAATAGTTTTTCTAAAACAAATCAGAATTATACCATTGTTTTCTGTGTTTTCATGCTGTTGCTGTTAGCACTTAACTTCTCCTCTGGATAACAAAGCTGTGGATTCCACATTGAATTCACCACAGGGAGATGTTTATTACCTGCTATGATTGTTCAGGATAGTCTGGGATGGGAATAAAATTTGTTTATTCATGGCTATACAAAAATTGTTTTCTTGAGGTAATGTGAAATGGAATAGTTTTCTAATCAACTTTCACTATTCATAGTGAATCTTATTTAGCCTAATACCAGGTGTAAGTTGCTTCAGTCCCAAGCAGTGTTAGCACACAACCAATAGAAATGTGTGATGGCCTCAGGAACCCAAGGCACTGAGGAAATGTCAAAGCTATTAATGGAACTTATTTCTTCTTTCTCAATAAGCTTTGAAATAAACCTGATGTAGCCATGTGAATGATGCATTTATAGGAAAAAGTCTCTTGTTTGTATATATTCAATTTAGAGAGCAACAGTTTGTTACATCTGAGAAAAACAAGACAAATTATAATTGATGTGGAGAGTACAAATATATCAAATGTTTCCAACTGCTTAAGCCTAGAGGAAAATCATTAGTGATTATTTTACAAAAAAAATATAGATGTTAACTGAGTAATGAGTATTATTACCATTTTCCGAAAAAGTATTAGAGAAGCAAACTACCTAGACTCACCCCATTGCATCTGAATGATCAGAAATTTGCAAATAAAAAAATCACTATACCCTGGAAAGATTATGTTGTATTTGGTATGGTTTTTGTGGAAATAAAACTCCAAGCAATTTGCAGACATTTAAAATTGGAGCAACTGTGTGCACATCTTTGCTTTTCCCTCATTTAATCTTTTCAATCCAAGGGAAAATGGGTAGAATTAACCAGAAGATAGAGCCATGATTTAGTCTTAAAGTTGGGTTTAAATGTATTTTTAACTAAAAAGATCCCTCAAAAACATTATTAAAATTGAACATAAAATCATTAAAAAGCTTTAACTACATTGACTATTTTCAAATAATGTATAACACCACCATTTCTGAATATCAAGATTTGAAAAGCTTTTGTTTTCTTTTAAATCTTTTGTTAGCATCTTTGGTTTTTATTAGTGCATTATAGTTAATACATATTTTGTGAATGTTACACAGCTTAGTGTAACAAATGGTTCCTGAAAAGAACAACCACCAGTATAAAGTGTGATTTTAACTTAAAAAAAAAAAAGTTAATTGGCTCCAGTTTGGGGCTATTATGAAGCCATTAAAAATGAATTCATCTCTGTAAACAAATACAAATCTCTATATAGGCATGTTTCATTTGTTTTGTGTAAATATCTACCTGCAACATTACTGGGTAATATCCTAAGAGTGTGTTCAACTTCATAAGAAACACCCAAATTCTTTTGCAACATGATGTACTATTTTATTTTACTCTTTTACCAACAATATAAGAGAGTTCTAGTTGCTTTGTAACCTAACATTACATTCTCAAACTTCAAATTATAACCCAGGAGAAGGGACCAGTAGAAATACAATAGGAGCCAAAAAATGTAAACTGAAATTTTCTAGTAGCCACAACTTAGAATAAAGTAAAAATATTCTAAGTTGAAATTTTTAGTAATGTATTTTATCTAATAAAATTCAAACTATTATTTATTCAAGTTATTATTTTAACACGCCATTGGAATAGAAATTGAGATATTTTTTGTTCTTTATTTTGTACAACATCTGCAAGTCTGGGATGTATTTTATGCTTACAGCATATGAATTTGGTCTCGTCCTATTTCAAGTGTTCAACAGCTACTTGTGGCTAAGGGCTACAATAAAATATTACGGACATTTTAGGATATAGAGTAGTAACTCATTGTTTTGCCTTTTCCCAATGACTAATGAGATTTTCATTTGTTGTTGGTTATTTCATATATCTTCTATTGTCTGACTGATGTCCATTAATAGCTGAAGGGATATACAAATTGTGGTATATTCATATGAAGAAAAAGTACTCAGCAATAAAAAGGAAAAACTTAGATTTATACATTTATCTGGGTGAATCTCAAAACATTACGCTGAGTGAGAGAAGCCAGACACAAAAGATATGTATGACATGTGTCCATTTGTGTGAAATTTTAGAACAGGCAAAAGAGAAGGTAGATCAGTGACTTTAATGGGGTGTATGATAGCAATGGCAAGAAAGAACTTTTTAGAGTGATGGAAATGCTCTTGTATCTTTATTAGACTGGAGGGTATATGGATATATACATGTTCAAATTTATTGAACTGCATATTTTAAATAGGTGTATTTTATGTAAATTATACTCCAACAGAATTAAAAGGGTAAAGTAATACCACAGTAGTATCTGCTATCTTGTTTTACAAGCCCACTGCAAAATGCAATTATGAGACCTCTTATTGAAAAATTATTAAGGATGTCAAGACAGTAACTGCAGAGGGAGTATGTTTGTCATCAGATCCTGTGATAAACAGTGTGTGGCACATAGGTGGTCCCATCTGTTTTGTGGAATGAATTTATGAACTTGGGCATCCTAGTGTCCAGCAGTTTCCATCTAACAGCAATGCAGTGCAACACCTTTTTTTGCATCTGTTGTTCATTCCCTAGACCTGAGGAAATAATATAATCTTGAATATAATAAACAATGCTGTTCCTAAATGTGATAGAGACAAATACAGATTATAAGTTGTTTTATTTTAAAATTCTTAAAAGATATGAAGAAATACAGTTCAACAGCTAACATCAAGAGAATACAATTTGTTTCTGTGGGTGGATTATGCAAGCAACATGAAGCATAAAGGAATTCTTAATCTTCAGACATTCCACATTTTTGGTTCCAGTCTTATTTTAGTGGCAGTGTTGCTTACACCTATTATGGGCCAAGAAATGAGCCAAATAATAAGGATGAAAGGATAACCAAGCAGGTACATTTAATTGTATAGGAGTTTATTTTCTTTTTTAGATATCAATTTATAGATTATACTCCAATTATTAACCTTTATAAGGACTTTCCCTGAGCATATATAATCTACATCACCAGAAATATATCTGTGGGACTTTGCTCCAGTGCTCCTAAACACAGCTCAGAATTGCTGCAACAGAGGTACTTGGGTTTTATTTAAATGCATAACAGACTAATTGCATCCCTTCCCGGTTCTCAGATTCATGTTGAAGCCCTAATTCTCTAATTAATGTTGAAGCCTAATTCAATAGGATTAGTGTCTCTCTAAGAAGATACCAGGTTGCTCACACATTGGTGCCCTATCTCTCTGATGTGCATACACAAAGGAAAGGCCCTGATAGAATGCAGGGGGAAGATCTTCTGCAAGCAGGAAGAACACACACCAGAAACTGAACTCTTCTAACTTTGATCTAAAACTTCTAGATTCCTTAATTGGGAGAAAGTAGATTCTCTGTTTTCAGCCATTTTTCAGCCTTGGGTTTTTCATTTTGACAGCCTAAGCTAAAATGTAACATTCTATTTAATATAGAAAATCAATAATATGATAATCTGATTTAAATAAAATGACTGGTTTAATGACAGTCACATAATAAACTTGCAGCATCAAAAGACTCCTATATGTGCAGACAGTAACAAACTATAGAAATGATCCCTGAAAGTATAGTCTTTCATATATATGTGTACAAAGAACATGAAGGTATGAACCTTAAAAATTTGAGTAATTCATACATACATTTTTCCTAAAGGAAGTCTAAGGCAATTCCACTTTATCCTAAAACAAGGGGTATGCATATTGAAAAGCTTTTCATAAAAGACCACTTAAAGGGTTTTAAATGGTTAAAGATATCATTTACATATAAATACTTAAAAATGCCTGCATACATCAAAAGGAACACTAATAACTGAACAAATGAAACAATTAGGGCCAAAGATTTCTCAAAAAATCATAAGCAATGGGTGCTTTCAAACTTGCTCCATTACATGCAAGATTTTCATTTTGGGGGAGCAGATAGAAGATTAAGTTATAATGGTTTCATTTATTTCATTTAAACCAAAGTATTTAAAATAAGTTAAAGTATAGCAAAGAAAATTAATTAAAGGAGAGAGGCAGCAGGTGATGAATTAAGATTGCATTTTTAGAGAAGATAGTAGATGAAAAAAAGTATGATACTAATAAGTATTACAAAATTATTAATTGTAATATTATGGGCTGAGTGGATTTGAACTCTTGCTTTGTCAATTAAATTATATAAAATTACACAACAAATTATATAGCATTGGATAATTTATTCCCCCTATCTAAGCCTCAGACTTATTGTTAAATTGGGAAAAGCAATAGTATCAATTTGTCGACAGGGACAATTATTTGGCATATGGCATAATACATGCTAAACACTCAGCATAGTACCTGCAACATAATGATGCTATGATATGAATCATTTATTATTGCTTCTTTTAAAAATGACATTACTGATATAATACTCATCTTTTGTAAATGGGTGTTACAAAATAGGTCGATGTGGGGAAAAATGTCAAATTAATTTCTGCATTTGCAATAATGTAAAGCTACTCCCTATCCCCCCACCGGACCCCTGTGGAGTACAAACTGCTTACTCAGCATTTTCTTTGGCTCAAAGTCTTTGCTCCAAAATTCATTCAGGGAGTCTCTTCTGTGGCCATAGCTGCTTTCCTGATCTCTGTATCTAGGTTTAGAGAGTATCCTTCAATGAATTTCCCGTTTTGCCTACTTGCAGTTTTGTTTTCTTTTTCCCATGTCAGCCTACTGTATCACAGTAGCAAACATGTCTTACTGCTACACATTTATGGAGCTTTTCAGAGGCATGTGATAAAAATATGGCTCCAGGGCAAATGTATTGACTCCATTTTCCCAAGGAGAAAGCTGTAAGCTGGTTCTCTTATAAGCCTTCCAAAGTCCTGCCTCTCATTTTAAGAAACTCTGCCTTAGATAATCAGAGACATCTGCCAAAAACATTTGGCTCTGCAAGTAACAAGTAGATTAATTGCTCCTGCTGTAGCTGGCAAATGACAGCCTAGTAAAATGAATAAAATGAGAATAAAATGGCTGGTTACTAAGAACTTTAAGAAAGATAAGGATCAGAGGAATTTTGGGGAAATTCCTAAGCCAAGGGAACATATATGGAAATACTTGAATATGGAATTCTTGAAATGTCCGAGAAAAAATGTATATAGGTTCATGCACATAGTAGTTCCTTAATATTTTTATAAGTTAAAAATCATGGGCTGGGATGTAGCTCAGTGGCAAAGCATCTGCCTTGCATTCGCAAAGCCCTGGGTTAGAACCCCAGTTCCAAAAAGACAAACAACAAAAAAAAAAACCCACCCCCCCAAAAAAAATAGATTTAAAAAAAAATCATGGCACTACTTCTGCCATACATGATGTTAATTTATCATTCTTTTTCATCCTTTCCTGCAATTCTAGAATATCATGTGATACATAGGTTTATAAAATTAGAAAATGATATTTCATCCACTGTTTGGTTTTAAGTATTTTCATGTGTAAGCAATTTCTGTTTTTTTTTTTTTAATTGATAATTGGAATTCTGGTAAGGTCTTGAAGATGACAGAGACTAATAAGAAAAAAAGTCTCTTAGAGTTTTCTTTTAGTTCATCTAGGTGTGTTAACACTTTGGCTTCAGATAAAAGAAAATCCTATCTCTATTCTCAAATTTCAGTTGAGAATTTTCCTCCTTTTAAAAACATTCCAGTGGGGCTGGGGTTGTGGCTCAGTGGAGAGTGCTTGCCTAGCACATGTGAGGCACTGGGTTAAATCCTCAGTACCGCGTACAAAAATAAATAAAATAAAGTTTAAAACAAAACATTCCAGGGCTGGGCATGTAGCTCAGTGGAAGAGCACTTGTCTAGCATGTGTCAAGGCTTTGGTTTTAATGCCAAGCACTGCAATAAAATAAAATACAAACATTCCAAAGGTTCAAGTTTTCAAAGTTGAATTGATCTAAAACACATACAAAATTCCAAATACGAGCTCCTATTTCAACAACTTTATTGAGAACATTTTGCAAATTAGATTTTACAATTTAACATTTTACAATTAGAAATTTTATCTGCTACTACATAAGTTGCAAACTTTTCAAAACACTACAGAAAATCCTTTATTTCTTTGGATTTTTCTGTTCCATGCTGAGATCCTGAGATACATTTTTTCTTTCAGCTTCATTTTCATCTTCCTGTGAAATAAATTTTAGAAAACATTAAAATGTAAACTTTAGGGCATTTTTTTTCAGTTATACTTAATGCAAATAATTGCACTACATGTGCAGGAGTATGAACTATTGTGATTCCAGAAATCCTCAGGAAAAGATTATAACCATAACAGGGTAAGATTATATAACATTTAAATAATTATAGTATGAGCTGTTTTATATTATGCATTGACTAAAATTTTCTTATATCTTTTTAAAAGCAACAATTTTATCAATACCCCAAGAAGTACTTTGGAAAACACCTGCTACTAAAAAGTGTTCTTTGTAGGGGGTGAACCAGATATTTTTACTTCACTCTTTGGTAAAAAACAATAAATTTAACTTCTAAGACACTTTATGTGCTCCAGCATGGCATTTTGGTCCCATCTAGCATACTTTCTTGACAGGTCTGTCAATTTTCCAATTACTTGTACCACCATATGTTATCTGAAGATCAGTCAGGTCTAAAATAGGAAACATGGGCATGTCATGCTGTAGAACGCTTACAATCTTCTACAGTTTCAATTCTAAGTGGTAGCCTCATAATTCACATCAGGTTCCTATGGAACAAGGTGAATAAATGAAGTGACATCATAATGTCTGCTACCTCAGCAATGAAATGCATCTTGTGTTTAATATTAAATGGTGACCTTCAAAGTATAAATAATGACAGTCTGGAAAAATATTTCATCTTACAATTTGTAACCCATCTCATTATACATGTTCCTTCAACAATACCAAGTACAAAGCGTTGCTGCTTTCCTACTACTTCTGATTTATCATTTAAGATTTTTCATTTTTATTAACTGAAATAAAAGGTATTATCTAACTTTTTACTGAATTAATTAAATCACCAGCAGTGATTTCTTAGGTTTCTCTAGATAATATGCAATAATGTTGGTACCAAATACATTATCTTGTCTATCTTCTTTGTGAACTGACTTTAGTAAGTAAATACAATTGAGGTATATACCTCAATTACATACACACACACACACACCCCAATTATATACGTGTATTATATAATACACACACACACACACACACACGGCAAGCTATAACCTTTGCCTAAAATAAGTTAAAGAAAGCTTCCTTTATACGTGTTGTTTCTCTAAACTCAAAAGCATCTGTGATTTTTGACTTTGCCAACATCAGGAAAGGAGAAAAATTTATAAATATTATGAACCAATCTAATCATTACAGATATGAGAAAAGAGGGCTGAGGTTCTGAATATCATTTTAGCAATGTTACTTTATGTATTTTTCCAAGAATAAGAGCTACTGTGTGTCATTTAACTTTCCCCCGCAATATCTCTAGTGAGTAGAGATATTACACTATGCTCAATTGAGTCTTGAAGATTCACTCATGAATAGGTGGGCTCCACTTTTAGATACAAGTTCCTAGAGACCACAATGAGACACTGTCCGTGTTAAGCCAACAGGTAATGGTGGCAAGACTTTTTTGTTAGGTCCACTGAATTTGTGTCTTTGAGGCAAGATTTCATCTTTTTTTATCTGTAACTTCTACCATATTACAGGGAACTGTGAGTATACAGATGTAATCCAATTAATGATTTCTGAACTATGTGAAACAATGGAGTAAAATAAAGTATAAGAGGTCTGCCTGAACAACATGTAATTTGGAAAAACCTCAGTATTGTTCCTTATCCTATAGTCATACTTCCAGCACTCTTGATATGTGACAGCACTGAAAGCAGAAACATGAAAAAAACAGGAACCCTGAGTGCTACCCTAGCCCAGAATAGAAATGTAAATGCTTGCCTATAAACCTGAGAACAGGGAAGTATCTACACTTTGCTTCCTATTTAACTATGAATACAAACTGTAGGACCACACTGTTACATGAAATAAAATTTTGCAACTTCCACTATGGTTTAATATATGGATAAGATATATGAAGATACATCAGTAAATTAACATTCTTAATATAATGTTAATATTTTTGTTGTTGAATTTTTCTTAGTAATAAAGTATATTTCATAAATGCTTTTCTCCTCTAGCACAGCTCCTCTTTAGGACAGATCATTACTGTTATACACAGTTCTTTACATTGAGTATTTGTTTCTAAATATTTTACCTTTAATATTTTTAAATCACTTGCATAACCCATAAGTGCCAATCTGTTTCTTCTTTTACACAAAGATAGCTGTGATCTAGATGAAAAAAAGAATTATGGAGGGGAGGAAAAGACAATCAACTCTAACTGCTAGCATTAAAATTGCCATGGTATAACATCATCAAAATAATAGTAAGGTTTTACTGGAAATAAAAGCATTAGAATTTGATCCAACAAAGCTCCTGAAGAATTTATTTTTGGAATTGTGCTGATTTGTATATTTAATATTGCAGGTCAATTTTGATAAGAACTTTAAATGCAGTTTAAGATTAACAAATCATTAAGGTAGTTAAGGTAGCAAGTCAACTACCATTGATAAATGACTGTATAATAAATAAAACTGCAAATAAAGGCAGTTTTTTAACCAAAGCATTTCTTTACTGCTGGATATTAAAGGCAAGCAAAATTTTTTTCTGATAGATGGCAGGATTTTTTCACTCTTTGCTGAAATAAGACATCTGTTTGTTTCACAACAAAAGAAGACCCTTGCTACACGGATCATTTTCTTAGTGACAGCCCTGACAAGTTTGACATTTGTTTCACAATGTGTTCTGAAACAACCAGCAAGAAAACATACCCTTTGAGGGTACTGAAGGCAGACAGGCTTACCTCTTAATGTTTCAGCTTATTAATTCATACTCCCCAAAACATTCTGATTGCAACAAATTCGTTACAGATCTGCTAGTTATATGTGGAATTTCAGGAATGCACACTCACAATACAGCGGTAACACCAAATAACTAAACTAAAGCTGGTCCTTTAGCCTTCCCTCTCTTCACTTGGACAGAATTGTGGTAAAGGGAATGGTCATTTCTAGGCATACAGGGAAGATGTAATAATGGTCTAATACTCCAGGTGGCAGTATGAGACTAAAAGAATAATTTTAACAGAGAAATAGGTAAAAATCACTGCCATGTTTATCTAAGCTAAAACCCTTTTAACACTGAATAAAATTTGCAAGATTTTGTTTAAATGTTATTCAGCTTATACCATCAAATTGGAATTGAGTCCCTCTATTTTTCATTTATACAAATATGATTCCACTGTAATAAAAATTCAAAGAATTGATGCCAATTTATAGAACCTCTCTATCCTTTTCCTTTCTCTTAAGAGGAAACTAGGGACTGGGGTTGTAGCATTAGAGCACTTGCCTAGCACATGAGGCCCTGGGTTCTATCCTCAGCACCACATAAAAATAAATAAATAAAATAAAGGCATTGTGTCCAACTACACCTAAAAATTAGATATATTTTTTTTTTAAAAAAAGTGGAAGCCAACTCCAAGCAATGGTCAATTATTTTGGCATCTGGAATTTCTACTGCTCAGGTAATATGTGGTCTCAAATTATAGTCTTCAATTACACATGACTATTTACCTTGTAAACTGCCACATTTTAAATGATTTCTTTTTAAAGTTATACAAAGGAACAACAATCCTTGTTACTTCTTTACATCTTTAAAACTGGCTATATAGTGCCTTTACAGTCAAGAAACCCAGAAACACCACTGTTATAATTTGGATAGGAGGTGTCCCCAAAAAACTCATGTGTGAAACAATATAAAGAAGGTTAGAGGTGAAATGATTGGGTTATGAACCTTAACTCATCAGTGAATTAATCCCCTGATGGGATTAACTGGGTGGTAAATGTGGGCAGGTAGGGTGTGGCTGGAGGAGGTAGGTCACTGGGTTATGCTTTTGATATATATATATATATATATATATTTTCTCCTGGTTGAGAGAAGTCAGTGTGCCCCCTACCCCCACCTTTCTCTTTTCTGGTGGTCATGTCCTGAGCTGCTTTCCTCTACCACACTCTTCCACCATGATGTTCTGTCACACCCTGGGCCCAGAGCAATGGAGCTGGCTGCCTAGGGACTGAGACCTCTGGAGCTGGCTGTCTATGGACTGAGACCTCTGAAACTATAGGCCCCCAGTAAACTTCTCCTCTTCTAAAATTGTTCTTTATGAATCTTTTGTACACAATAGTGAAAAAGCTGACTAAAACAACCCCTTTAACCACGTGTTCAAGATTAAAACATCATCAAGAATACATATTAACATTAAACCCCTGGCTAAAAAAGAGCAAATCACTATAGTAGTATCACCTGTCTGTAGTATTGTTCCCATAATATGTAAATCAAACTAATCATGAGAAAATATCAGATAAACACTCTACAAAATAATTGAACAGTAGTCTCCACAAGTGTCAAGGTCATTAATGACAAAACTTGTTACTATCACAAAGTGGAGGAGCCTGAGAAAACAGACTAAATGCAATGTGGATCCTGGACCATAAAAAGAAAACCAGTGTGAAATCTTATAAAATTTGAATATGGCCCATAAAGTAGTTAACAGAATCATTTTGATGTTAATTTTCTGGTGCTAGTAATAGTGCAATGTGTATTTAAGATGGTAATACTACAGGAAACTGGATGAAGAGCAAACGGAACCCTTGTATTATTTTTTATAACTTTCCTGTAAGTTTAAAATTATTTCAAAATAAAAAGACTAAAAAACACAAATAAACATGGCTACTTAATGAATGTTTTTTAAATTCAAATAAAGTAAGATGTATGGGTACAGATTTTACAAGAAAAAATCCAAAGTACTGGCACCTTCCCTGAAATATGCAGCCAAAACAACTGTTTGCTTTCCATATTTCTACATAAAATTCTTTTCCTAAGTACCTACAATGTTCATAATGATAATGTTATTGATTTTTATTTTATTGTTTGTCCTTTTCTGTATTTTCTTACTTTTCTACTGTAATCCTGGGTTAGTTTCACAAATGAGAAACATGTTTTCTGATATGAATTTCCTTTATAACTAGATCACATAAACTATTCAGAAATAAATAAGAATAATGGAACCTACGTTTACAAAGAAAATGAAATTAGTTGCTGTTACTTTACCAACCTCCCTTGTTGGTGCTGCAACAGTAAAATAAAGTACAATGACACAGATAAGCACTAGCTTAAAATGTTTCTTTTTTCTTAAAATATTTCCTTGGATTTTAAATATTTCTTTGACTAATTAGAGAAGCAACATTTATTGACACTGAATTCAAATTAACAGTCAAAATTATCTATATGCTTTAATAATGCTCCTTTAAAAATATATGTATTATATATTTTAAATATATATATATATTTAAAATACACACACACACACACACACACACACACACACACACACACACGCCAAGCACAGTGGTGCATGCCTATATTCCCCAGAGACTGAGGCAGGAGGATCTCAAGTTCAAGGCCAACCTAAGTAACTGAGACCCTGTCTCAAAATAAAACAGAAAAAGGGCTAAAGAATGTGCTCAGTGGCTTAGAGCCCCTGTTCAATCCTCAGTATCAAAAAGAAAGAAAAAGAGAAAGAAAGAAAAATAAATTTAAAAATGAGTATGTAGGGCCTGGGGTTGTGGCTCAGTGGTAGAGTGCTTGCCTAGCATGCATGAAGCACTGGGTTAGATCCTCAGCACCACATAAAAAATAAAATAAAATAAAATAAATGTATTGTGTCCCTCTACAACTAGGTGTGTATGTGTGTGTACATGTGTATATGTTTGTGTGTGTGTGTGTGAGAGAGAGTGTGTGTGTGTGTGTATATATACCTTTTAGTGAAAAATATGTATGTTGTTAATACTGACCAAGTGAAGAGAAGGAATACATAATATACTGTTACATAATATACTGTTTCAATCTGCAGTCATAGACTAACTTTTCTTCTTCATTTAAAACATACATCAGATATAACTTAACCAGTATAAAGACTGTGCTTTAGTACAGAAAATATGGAAGTGCTGCACAACAAGAAAAAAATGTATCTTAATAACTGGAAAAATACTGATGATAATGAAAATGTTTTAGGCAAAATGAGCACACTTCATGCTTCAGACTAAAATTAATTAGAGTTTTAACGTTTTACAATTCCACCATAATTCTTTAAATGGTGCATTTACTTCATAGTAATAAACACTTGGATCATTAAGTAAAGTGCAAAATGTGTGTGATGTGCTACATTTAACAACCTTTGGACCTTTTCCCTATATTTCTGCATTCAGTTTTCCAATGCAATGAATAAGCAATTGAAGACCACAATTAAATTTCCTGACTTTGCATATTTGAGATTCTTTAGTTCAATACAAAAGACAATTAATCTACCATTTTACAACTGAATTCCAACTTTAGTGGGCCATGATAGATACTGAAATGAACTTACAAGAAATGCTTAATTAAATCTACTGTAAAAAGTGCATGAAATTTTTTTCTTATGACATAAGTTGCATATTAATTAAAGACTCTAGGTCTATACTATAAAATTAACTTGGGAGTGTTTAGTGAAATCCACCTCAAATACAAATATCTTTAAGTAGAATGGAGCTATTTTGTAAATTTTTATCTTTTTCTTTCTCCACTTACTGATTCAAGCAAAAGAGAGTTAATCAAAGGAATCACTGTTCACTTAATATCACAAAATGTATTCTTTATTTTAAAGCAAATAAGATTTAAAAAGGGCAGTGATAACACTTCTAATTTCTTGTATGAAAATACATGAAAACAAATTTTTGTTGAGCAATAATTTCACTCTCCAACTTATGATTCTGGAGCCAATCTAGTGCAGTAAATTTGCTTTTCTAAGTCTTTAGTACCTCCTATTATTCTTTACTTATTTGTGGTAGTCTTTGGGAGCAAGGAAATAGGACAGTTAAATGTAAAACTTTGAACTTCTCACATATTATTTGGGATCAAGAAGGGATCTACCTGCCTAGAGAAGAAAGGCCTTAAAGATTGGCACAGTCATCTTATGATGGCAAATTTAGACTAAATGGAAGTGTAAATCACTGACTAGAAGGTTAAGTCTAACATAAAAGGCAGGATAAAAAGAAAGAAAAGGAAATAAATGATGGAGCATAATTGTGAGTTAGATAGGGTAGCCTGTTAATGAGCATAAACCCAATTCTGTAAGATTAGGTTTTCCTATAAATACAAATTAGGTTTTCCTATAAAACTCAATTTTTACAATGTGGATTTTTAGGTATTTATGATATGGTGCTAACCTGCAGGTGGCTAAGAATAATGGTCTTATGATGAGTTCTTGTCTGACGTCTAATAACTGTTGAGGATCTTTTTTTTTTTGTGAAGGATCTTAATGATAGAAAATTCTTTCTCTTATAGATTTCTAATATCTGGAAAATAGGAATGGAAGTGTATAATATAAATCTATGTGAGAGGGTGCTACAGTGCTTACTTTCCTTCATTTATAACATTTTTGCCTTGTTTTAAAATATATTACCTGTTTTTGAAGTTTTTAGGTTGATAAGCTGGTATACACTTAGTACCAATTATAGAAAGAATATCAATGTAAAAAGGCAAAAAAAAATTAAATTTCATAATGAACATAATCGTTTGGTTTTGAAATGTTGCCCAAAGCATCATGTATGGAAGGCTTGATCCCCAATGAAGTAATGTTCATAGTGGGGATTTGGGGAAGTGATTAGATCATGAGGGTTCTGACCTAATCAGTGGATTAATTCAGTCATAGATTTAATAATAATGATATTAGTGGGAAGTGATGGAAACTTGGAAATTTTAGGAGGTGGTGCCTAAGTTGGAGTAAGTCGATCATTGAGGCATGCATGCCCTGGAAGGGTAACCTTGTCCTCATCTCCTTCTCTTTCTCTGTTTACTGGCCACCATGAGCTGAACATCTTTCTATGCTGTGCCCTTTTGCAATGAGGTTCTGCTTCACCTTAGGTCCAAAGCAATGTAGCCAGCTGAACACCATTTGAAACCATGAGTCAAAATAAATTTTTCCTTCCATAAGTTGCTTATACCAGGTACTTTGGTCACAATGAAAAGCTAACACAGAAAACTACTGGGAGTGGGACCATTGCTGGGACTACACCTCAATATGTGGTTTAGAGGACTTTGGAACTGGTTTGTGGGAAGAATTTGGAAAATTTTGAAACTACAGACTAGAGAGACTTAGAATGTTGTAATCAGAGTTTAACAGGCAATTCTACTGTGAGAATGGAGGACTAGAATATTGATAGGAATGTGAACAATAAAGATATTGCTAATGAGGTTTCAGATAGAAATGAGGACTCTCCTGGGAACTGTACTAGAGACCACATTATTGCATTCTGACAAAAAACTTGTCTGCATTCTGTCCACATCTTGAGACTCTGTATAAGGCTCAATTTAAAGATGATGGACTAAATTTGGTGGAAGAAATTTCAAGGAAGCACAGTACTCAGGTACTGGCATGGATGGATACTGCTGAATGGATTTTAGCCAGGTTTATGTGAAAATCAAGGGCAAAAATAATTAAAAGTTTGACCAGAAAAGGAGCACTCTGAAGTCAGGGCTCATGCAGGCATGGTTGCTGAAGAGATTGATGCCAAAAAGAAATCAATTAATTTGTACCTGGACAATAGGAAAGATGCCTTGAGGGCATCTCAGGAATTGGCCAGAACCCACCTATCACAGGTTTAAGGGTATAAAAGTGAAAGCTCACTTGAAAGACTTTGAGAACACAAGGTGTCCTAGTCATAGAGAAGCACCTAGAAAGTTGTTTTCCTAGGATTCATTTAACCATATGCTGTCTCCCAGGGAACTCAGAAACTGATGTAGCTGTGGCCCCAAGTGGGCCCAGCTACTGCTTGAGCTGGCTGTGGACTCTGGCATTATCCACATGATGTTGATGTAGTGGGTAAGAAGAATGCTGAGCCAGGCAAGCTTCCATCCAAAATTCAAAGGAAGGCCTACAATAGCAGGCAGTGTATGTCAGGGTAGGAAAGGTCAATACATAAAGTTGTGAGAGTGAAGGAGGCAGCAGTAGAGGCTCCAAGAAGTGAAATGTGTGCCTGGGAAATCTGTAGGCAGCAAGCAGAGCCAGCCCAAGAGAGAGGCCACATGGTTTGCCACTGGTAAATGCATAGGGGCAGAGCTGCCTAGACCTTTGGAGCCCATATTTTACCACCATGTGCCCTGGATACCAGATCTGGAGCTGCAAGATTTAATATTTTCCCTTCTAGGTTTTGGTCTTGCTTTGGCTCCATCCCTTTCTATTCATTTCTCCCTTTTGAAATATTTACTTTGTGCCTGTTCCATCATCCTGTTTTATATTCTAAATACTTTTTAATGTTTTCTTAGAGTTTCAGTTACATTGCCTTGAGTTTCAAAGGTGACACTGGACTCGAACTTTTGAGCAATGCTGGTGCTAACCTGCAGGGGCCTAAGAATAATGGTCTTATGATGAGTTCATGCTCTAGTGTGGTAAAGAGGTACATAAATAATGAGACTTTGAGGACTCTTAGAGATAGGCTAAATGCATTTATCAGTATGACATAAGCCTTTGGGGTCTAGGGGAGGAATGTTATGGTTTGGATCTGGAATATCCCACAAAGACTCATGTATTGAAGGTATGTCTCCAATGTAGCAGTCACCAAAGATGGAACTTTTGGGAAATGATTGGATCATGAGAACGCTGACCTTATCAGTTCATTAATTCAGTCATGGGTTAATAATTCAATGATATTACTCAGAGGTGGTAGAAAAGGGTTATTTTGTACCTGGTTTGCTCTTTTTTTCCCTCTCTCTCTCCATATTTAAAATTCCTCTAATATTATTATTTTTGAGACTAGATAAAGTATAAATATTTCATAACAATAATTTTGACACTAAGAAACAGGTGAGTATTCAATAAGTACTTAATATTTACCTAATAGATTTTTGGTAAGGAAATTAATAAATTATTTCAATTTAGGATATCCTTCATATACAATGTTCTTCTTAAGGAGGCAGTGCTTAAGGTGTTCATTTCAAAAACTATAACAAATTCAAAGATGAAGGCAACTATATATATGGTATGGGACACCTATCTTATTCTTTTATATGTCTCCTTAAGGTCATCAATTCATAGACTATTTAAAGTTAAAATATTCTAAAAGACCTTACCTAACCCTTCATTCTATGTATGAAATATTGATCATTACATTGGCAAAAATATAAAAGCAAATTCTTCAGCAAATCTTAAAACTTTTAAATTACTTTTATAGTAATTTAAAAGTAAAACAATTCCCCAATCTGTCTTCCAAATTCAAATGATTTTAAACTACTTTAACAAAAAAATAATAACTTTATAGTGGAAAAATATGACAAACCAAAACTAAATTCTTTACTGCCATTAGAAATAGCTACAGCTGAGTTCAGGGCCACAAAAAAACACTACCTTACTTGGTTGATCAGGATTAACATCACAAATAATACATACTGACATCACTTTTTCCTGATATGATACCTTGAGAAGTGATAACACCTCTGGTCTGTAGTCACCTTCTCATTAATGCACAAACTCAGTCTAATCATGAGAAAATATTTGCTAAAGCTTACTTGAAGGACATTCTACAAAATAACAGAAAATATACTTCAAAAGTATCAGGTTCATAAAGGGCAAAAAAAGAGTAAGGAATCTCCACAGACTGGAAGAGATTCAGGAGACATGATGAACAACATTAAATAGATTCTAGATAGAATAATGGACCAGAAGAAAAGGGCACAAATGGCAAAACTGGTATAATCTCAATAAATTATACTTTATTTAATAGTTGCACTAAGATTTCTTTCTTAGGTCTTATCATTTTTCCTTTCCATTCTTTCCTTTCTTTTTGATAACTGGGGATTAAACCCAGGGGTGCTTTACCACTGAGCTACATCCCCAGTGCCCCCCACCCCCGCCCTGCCACCTGCTTTTTTTCTTTTCTTTTTTTTTTTTCCCTTAAGACAATGTCTGGCTAAGTCACTTGGGCTTGCTTCAAATATACAATTCTTTTGCCTCAGCCTCCCAAATATTATAGGCACTGTCATCACGGCTGGCTAGGTCTGATAATTTTTCTATGCTATATAAGTTGTTTTTCTAAGAAGAAGCTGGAAAAGGGTTTATCACAAGTTTTTACATTATTTTTACAACTCCTTTAAAATCTAAACTTATCTGGGCATAAAAAGTGAACACAAGCAAATAACAAAAAACCTGTTACAGGATTTAAAAATAAGTATACTTTGGTTTCAAGTACTATAAGGTTACATGCCAAAATAATATGCACAAGGTAATCAGTTATGGATAAGGGGGTTTCAGAATTTCTATAACATGGATAAGTCATTACAAACTCCACACTATAAATCAACATCTACTGTGAGAAAAAGTATACTGTTATTCAGCAAAACTGGGTGATGTTTCACCAATGAAATCGTCATGTGTTTTTTTTTAAAAAATTCTTGCGGTTTAAGAACCATTAGAATATGAGTCAACTGCAATATTGCAAAAAGTAATATAATTGGTTTTTATTTTTTCAACTGTGTTTTTTTCAGGTACCAAATAGTCTTATAAATATTGACATGTCAGTACCTTTAATTGGGGGCTTCAAAATGATATCCAAAAATTACTGAGAAGAAAAGAGGTACTTTTGCTTATACAAATAAATTCCTCCTACAAAAGTACCATATGATCTAGGATTGGCTTAAATGGGTATAAAATATTAAAGTAATTTGAAAATGTTAGCCAATCAATACTTCAAGAACCATTTTGCCTTCTTTTTGTGTGTCACTGGCAGACCTGATTGATTGTACTGATTAAGTTATTTCCTAATTTTTGAGGAGTCTAGAATAGATACTGTCCCACTGCTCATATCAAACATTTTATCCTTATCTTTTAAAAATGACATTAACCTTCCCCAAATCCTATCTTGTTCCCATAAAAACTAATGGAACAATGATTGTGTGTCAAATACTACGGAAGGTGTGGGAGATAACAGAGATGAATAAAATGTTTTACTGCCTAGAGGATTTCATACTGTAGTGTGATAAAGAGGTACATAAATAATGATAATGCAATGGAGAAAGTATATAATAAACTACATAAAGTATACACATGTGATACAGAAAATTGAGCCAAACAATTTATAAGGAGAATTTGTATTTTAATGACTAATACTAAACAAAGTTGGGCTATGACATCCAAATCATATACCCTTCCTTATGTCCAAAGATTAGCATCACAAATCTTCAAAACATTTCTCAATGTAACTTAAATGCTTATTATGATAAATGTAGCATCAAGGACTATTATGCCTTTCAGAAATAAATCTATTAGAAAGTGAATTTTTAAAACTTTACTCCCAAGTGCACAGATTATATTATATTATTTCAAATATCTTATTTCAAATTGAATGGTATTTTCCCCAGAGTAAACCCATTAATCTTCATTGTTTTGTTAGAAATTAATAGCTCATTAGATGTTCAAGTAATACATTTCCCATGGCACATTAATTTTTCAGTTTAAAAAGTGAATTTTACTTCAAGAAAAATGAAAAATAGCATTTTAGAAAATCACACATAAAAATTCTCCAATATTGCCACTTTATAATCGGTGTCAAAAGTAACAATTAAATTTCCATATGTTGAATTCCACAGACTAGCTCTGAGCTACCATTTTGCTTTCCTTAAAAAAAAATGATGAAATGTTTTAAACTATTTGCATTAGATTATACCATGACTGGCATGTATTTAAGTGACTCACAAAAGCAGGTTACTTGGCAAGCCTCATATCACTTAAAGGGCTTGTCTAAAAACGTGTTTATTTAACCAATGGTTTCTACAACCAGCTAATGTTTCTGTAAGTACTTCCCAATATTTCTTAATGTAGGATATAAGACTATTAAGAAAATATTATAAAATAACATTTTTAAATATCCTATTTGAAAAAAGACATTCAGCAACCTATCTACCCATTTTTCCTGATTGTTCATCAACTATGTGTCAGGCACTGTACTAGGTGCTGATAAAATCCCTGATATATAGGATAGACGCAGTTCCCAACTTAAGGACCTTACAGTCTTTGACTAACTACCAAGGAATTAAATTGCCTAAATTATGATACATTCAATGAAAGAAATATATAGGAATAATAGTCTTTTAGTAGAAAGATCTCTAAGCTTCCGGGAAGTCCTCAATGCTCCAAAAATTACTAATAAATACATTGAGACTTGAAGGATAAGGAGGAGTTGGTCAGATAAGAATGGAGGTAAGTTGGCTGAAGCCTACTAAGTAAGAGAGAAAAGCAGTGGGAGAAAACATGGAAAGGCAGGCAGAGATGCTATATAATAACTCATGGGTGGGACTTTACATTTCTCCTATTCAGACATACTTTATATTTCTGCCATTTCTTTTACAAAATTGTGTAGAGAAGGAATCTTGGTATTTGTGGTGACTGACTGGCAAACCTAGATTCAAATCCTAATTGTGATACACACACTATCCAAAACTACTTTGAAGAAATCACTTAATCTTTTTGGACCTCATTTTCCTCATCTATAAAATAGTAATAACTATTTTGATGAAAGAAGGTATTAAATGAAATAAAACTCTATTTCCTCCTTTTTCCAGGGTAACTATAAAAGATTTTAATCATCTATGGACTACTGATACGCATGTAGGCCACAGGAATCCTCTTCTGAAACAGTGCTTTCTTAAAATCAGTTAAGTGGGATGGCATCAAATCAAGATGCTTCTTCACAGCAAAGGAAATTATTAACAGTATGAAGAGAGAATGGGAGAAAATCTTTGGCACCTTTTCCTCAAATAGACAGGACATTTATATCCAGAATGTACAAAGAACTCAAAAAATTTGACACCAGAAAACCAAATAACCCAGTCAATAAATGGGCAAAAGAAGCAACGGACACACAGAGAATCTCACAATCATGTACATTTACAAGACAATAATAATATTAAAAAAAACTAAATAAATAGTAGCAAGATCAGTAAAGAAGAGGGAGGGACAGGAGAGAGAGGAAGGCAGGAAGGGGAAATACTGGGAACTGAATTAGAACAAATTATATTCCATGCGTTTAGAATTACATCAAAATGAATCCTAATATTATTTTATAACTAAAAGGAACCAATAAAAAAGAAAGAAAAAAGGAATCATAGTTATGATATTAAGTAGAACCCCATTCTAATAATAAATAATCCCTCAATGACACCATGAGCCATTGATTGGCAATTCTGATTGTAGTTTGTCCTGAGTTGTCCTTTAGTCTGCATAAGGTTGTCAGTGTGGTGTAAAATAATGCTTTTTCGGGCTGGGGTTGTGGCTCAGTGGAAAAGGACTTGCCTAGCATGTGTGAGGCACTGGGTTTGATCCTCAGCACTGCATAAAATAAATAAATAAAATAAAGGTATTGTGTCCATCTACAACTAAAAAAAATTTTAAAAAATTAATACTTTTTCTCCCTGAATGAAATGACCATCTTGGTATAGTGGTCCAAATGAAACGAAAACAATCTTGGGAACCTAGGTAGGACCAATATATAAAGACAGTAAATAACGACTGGGTGTAGAATTTAAACAAATACAGTTTTACTGAACTGACTTAAAATCCTTTTTAGGCCTACAGTTTCTTTTTTATTAATTTTTAAAAATATATATATGATAGCAGAATGTATTACAATTCTTATTATGCATATAAAGGACAATTTTTCATATCTCTGGTTGTATATAAAATATATTCACACCAATTCATGTCTTTATACATGTACTTTGGATAATAATGTCCATCACATTCCATCATCATTTCTAACCCATACCCCCTCCCTGCTCCTCCCATCCCTCTGCCCTATCTAGAGTTCATCTATTCCTTCCACACTCCCCTCCCTACCCCACTATATGAATCAACCTCTTTATATCAGAGAAAACATTTGGCATTTGGTTTTTTGGAATTAGTTAACTCCACTTAGCATTGTCTTCTCTAACTCCATCCATTTACCTGAAAATGCCATGATTTCATTCTCTTTTATTGCTGAGTAATATTCCATTGTGTATACATGCCACATTCATCTATTAAAGGGCATCTAAGTTGGTTCCAAAGTCAGAATGGAGGTTATTATGAAGACAAACAACAATAAGTGTTGGCAAGGATGTGGGGAAAAAGGTATACTCATAAACTGCTGGTGGGGCTGCAAATTGGTGCAGCCAATATGGAAAACAATTTGGAGATTTCTTGAAAAATTGGGAAGGGAGCCACCATTTAACCCAGCTATCCCTCTCTTCGGTCTATACCTAAAGGACTTAAAAACAGCATACTACAGGGACACAGCCACATCAATGTTTATATCAGCACAATTCACAATAGCTAAACTGTGGAACCAATCTAGATGCCCTTCAATAAATGAATGGATTAAAAAATATGGTATATATACACAATGGAATACAACTCAGCAATAAAAGAGAATAAAATCAAGGGCTACAGTTTCTTAAAAGGTAGTAAACCATACTCTTGCAGATAAAAAGCATTCTTAGATTTTTAGAAATACTGAACACTGGAATCAAAAGAGAAATTATAAGTAATTTAATTCAACTTCCTGAAGTCATGTTTAAACTTTGTTCCCTTTTACATACATAAATGCATAGATGAATACACATACTCAAATGAACAACATTTTAAACTGAAGATGTTTATATGGCAAATGTTATTTTTACATAAATAGTAATTACTGAATACTGTAAATACTATAAACCATAGGAAAAAGGTTCATTGCAATCAATATAAATCCCACACAAATAACCTGGTCAAATGTATTTGTTTCTTTCAAATGTGTTTGACTATCTTTATCATGGTAGAGCCTACTGGATACATGAACTAGATATGTACTGAAGCCTACCAGAGAGCTTCTAAGAAAGTCTTTTTCATTTTAAAAAAGAATAAATAGATATACTTTTTTTTCTATTTTTTTGTTCAGGAATTTCCCTAGTAGTTATCTTTTTTTAAATTAGTTTTTTAATTTGTATATGACAGTGGAATGCGTTATAATTCTTATCCCACATACAGAGCACAATTTTTCACATCTCTGGTTGTCTACAAAGTATATTCACACCAATTCTTGTCTTTATACATGTACTTTGGATAAAAATTATCATCAAAAGAAAAAAGTATATCATATTTTGAATTTTTAAAGAATTTAATCTCAAAGCTGCTGCACTCTTACAGTTTTACTAATAAAATATGACTGCTCATTTTGTCAAACATTTTCTAACACTGAATATTAATAATCTTCTTATTTTGGCTCATCTATTAGAACATATGTTGTATCTCATTTTAATATGTATATTCTGGATTATTAAAAACATGGGCAATCTATTAATTTGTTAAGTATATTTCTAAAATACATGTACATGTTCTTTGGAATTTTAAATGGGATATATATATTTTTTAAAGACTTAATCAGGACTTTTTAATCTTTGTATTACATATGTCACAAATATTTTTCTAGTTTGTTACTGAATTTTGTATATGGTGTCTTTTTAATAATAATTTTAAAGTGTTTATGCATCCAAAAAAAAAAGAATAAATTGAGAAAGAATTACTTCCACTGGCTTTTATCTGTGTATTATGACGTGAGGACACAATTCTTAGAGTTCTTGCAGCTATGTGGTGAGGATGGAGATAAGGTCTAACTTTAAAAATTAATAGATTGACATTGTTAGAAGACAAAAGTGTCTTTAACTAATTAACCGTGCAACCACCTCATTTTCTCATTTCTGAATATATACAGTGTGAAATAAAATATTAAAAACAGTGGAGTTTTCTGTTTCAAAACCCTTACCAACTCAACACCAGCATCTTTTAAAAAATTCTTCCAGTTGAGTTTTTCCCCTTTTTTTAAATTGCACATATTCATGAGGTACATAATAATGTTTAAATTCACATATATAATATGTAATGATCAGATCAGGGTAACTGACATATCCATCATCTCAAACATTTATCATTGTGTATGTGTATGTATGTTGGGAGCATTTGAAGCCCTTTCTGTAAGCTATTTTTGATGACTATCTACTTAAATCTTCAACCTTCATGTCTTTATCATACTATAAACTATACTCAACTACTACTAATGTCTTCATTGAACTATTAACAGGGACCTCAAACATACCCTGTCCAAAGGTAAACTCTGGATTCCCCTTCAACTACACTTTTCTTCCAAAAAGGTCATGGTATCTTCTTTGTCTATACTACCCCACTGCTCAAATACAACAACTCTAGGATCATTCCTTAATTCTTTTCTTTCCCTCAGACCCTACAATTAATTCCTGTTGTCTTTATTGCTAAAGGGTTTCTAAAATATAGCTAGTGTTTACCATTCCATTGTAATCATTCTAGTTGAAGCTGTTTCCTGCCTAGATTATTACAATAGCTTCCAAATCAGTCTTCGATTCCATTTATACTTGCACTCCCATTCTTCATGGAGGAGGCAGTACTCTTTGTAAGACACTTGCTTTAATTCTCTGGCAGTGTGTATTTAGAGTAAAATTCAGACTTCTGCCATGACCTGGAAAGCAGTACTGCATCATTTGGCCCCTCCCACTTGTCTAGCCTCATCTTGTACAGATCAACTTATTCAATCGGTCTTCCCTCTGATTCTTGAATAAATTACACTACCTGTGTCCTCTGATCATGATTTTGTATGGTTAGTTTTTCTTATCATGCTGGTGTCACTTGTGAAGAGTTCCCTAACTTTATGCATGCTCTTAGTCCTTCTTCTACTTCTCAGATTGTTATCCATAATGTTTATCACCATGAAATTAATTGTTTTACAAGTTTACATGTCTTTCTGTGCTCAAGTGTAAGCTTCATTACAGCATATTTCCTTGGTCCTGCTTACCACAGTATGCTAAGGAACTAGTATTATTCTTAAAGGTTCCCAATAAATATTTCTTGACTATTTGAATAAACTACTTTCTATATAGAAGTTTGGGACTCAAATAATTTTGACTTTTCATGTGCTTCCTAGATAATAGAAATTTACATGCATTACTGTAATCCTCACAAAAGCCAGAGAAGGTAATTATTATCATTTCTATTTCCTTTTGAGAAAACTGACAATTGGTGACATTGAGGAACAGCCCTTTGTTGTGCATCAATAATTACAAGAGCCAGGTTCAAACTCAGCTCTGACTCCAAAGAGTATTCTATTTGCAATATACCAGGTGTTATGGTTTGAATGTCAGGTGTCCCCCAAAAGCTCACATATGAAACAATGCAAGAAAGTTTGGAGAAGAAATTATTCAGCTATGGGAGTCTTAACCCAATCAGCTCATTGATTGCCTAATGGGATTGAGTGGTGATTGAAGGCAGGTAGGGGATGGCTGGAGGAGGTGGGACATGGGGGACGCATAGCTTTGGGGTACGTGTTTGTATCTGGCTAGTGAAGTCCCAGCCCCTCTGTTTCCTGATCATCATGTGAGATGCTTCCCTCCACCATACTTTTGCACTATGTTGTTCTGTCTCACCTCTAGCACTGAGGAATGGAGTCAGTCAGTTGTCTATGAACTGAGACCTCTGAAAATATGAGCCCTCAAATAAACCTTTCCTCCTCTATAATTGTTTTGGTCAGATCTTTTAGTCACAGCAGCAAAAATGTTGACTAAAATACAAGGTATACAATTAGAATGGCTCAAGATCAATGAATTTTAAAAGCTTCACATACTCTTAAAAGTTTTTCTACGTAAATTTCCCCTTATAATTTTAAGATCTTATTTTTAAAAATAATTCAATTTTCACCCAATGAATACTAAACACATTAATTATAAAGTTACTTAAAAAGGTTCTAAAGTTTATTTTGCAGAAATGATTAAAAAGTAATCTTCAAAACAGATTGACAATTTTGCTTCCCCAGATTATTTATAAAAATTTTCATAAACATACCAATTCTCTTTGTAGCTTTTTCAAGTACAGTAAATCCCAAGGGGATACATCATAATACCTGCAAGTGGATGCCTGAAATCATGGATAGTACCAAATCCTATATACACCATGTTTCTTTTCCTATACATATATACCTATTATAAAGCTTAATATATAAACTAGACAAAATAAGATTAACTAACTAATAATAATAAAATGGAAAATTAAAACAATATATTACAATAAAAGTTATGTGAATGTGGTCTCTTTCTTTCTCAAAATATCTTACTGTATTGTAGTCTCCTTCTTATAATGATGAGAGGCAATATCCTGTCTTCATGATGAATGGAGTGAGATGAACACTGTAGGCATTGTCACTGTGAAGTAGTGTTAGGTTATTGTATAAGGGCTACTTGAAAGAAGGCACTTTAATATTGTGACAGTAGATTTGAGACAGCTACTTAGTAGCAGATTAAGACGGCTACTAAGAAACTAATGGGTGGTTAGCAGATAAAGTGTAGGTACACAGTGGACAGAGGTAATTCAAGTCCCATGCAGGATAGAATAGTATGGTACAAGATTTCATTTGATACTCAAAACAGTATATAACTTATGACTTGTTATTCTGGAGTTTTCCGTTTAATATTTTTGGACCTCAGGTAACTGAAACTGCAGAAAGTGAAACTAAGAATTAAAGGGGGACTATTGCATTCTGACAATATTTAGGATCTCTTGTGGTATATTTCCTAAATCTCATGAGAATACAGAAATAGAGGGAAAAAGGTATACTGAAAAAATGTTGCAAGGATCAGCCTCTGAGCGATATAACATTCAACATTCTTGGAATGACTGCCTGTAGGTCCTAAAAAAAGCTCATGTAAACAGGATTTACTATCAGTATCCACAAGGGCTTTCTCAATTCTTTGACAACTACTAACACAAAAGCTTATATTCCAGAGAAAAAAATAGCTTCTGTTTGTAAGAAGAATTATAAGTATCTACAGTGCCAGATCCATGTAGAACTATTAAGACACCAGGGAATGTCGAGTTCAAACTCAAGATGTATTACTATAAAACTCTAATATATTACTATAGTTAAAGAAAAAAAGTTAAGTTGTGTATTTAAATATATAAAAAGGAAAAATATTTAAGTCAATGATTTCATAGCACTAGTATGTGGCAATTGTACTGTTCAGTCAAAAATATGTTAAATGTTTAAAAAGTGCTATTTTTCATATTAATGTTGTAGAATTATTTAGAAAATTTAAATTTATAAATGTCTACTGCTTATGGGAAGAATTTTTCTAAGATTTTATTTTACTTATTTTTTTAATTTCTGGCATATAATTTATCATAGAAAATACATTAAAAGAATAGTTCTTTTATTCTAATTTTCTTTAAAAATAGAAAATAAATTATAGTTGAACTGGTTTTACATTTTAAATTTTCAACATTATTTTAAATTTTTTGTTGAAATACTGAATTTCAAAAGACTGACCAAAGCAGGAATACAATTGAGCAATAGCAAGCACTTGGGACTGTGATACTATTTTGTTCCCCCAAATGTAGGTCACCTGAATCATTGTCAGGACTCAGTACCTTATAATTAGTTTGCATTACGTGTTTCACAGAGATGTAAGCAGTACAATAAGTATTTAATAATATGCTAATTATGAAAATCTGTATAGAAAACTTGGTAACGTACTTATTTTTAGCTCAGAAACTGGCATCACAATACTGGAGACATTTCAGCCAAAATCAAGGTTACAATAAGGATATCACTATAATTTAACCTGCTTTGGAGATGATCAATTAATTAGAAAAGAGACAAAAGTATAAAAGTTGTAAAAGAGGTAAATCAATTTCGTAAAAATTTCAAGAGAATCAACTGAAAGAGTGTAACAAACACATTCAATTCACTATATAGTTCTGTGAGAAACTTCTATTGGTGAGAAAAATCAATGGTAAATAAACAATAAAACAATGGATAATTCAAGATGACTTTTAAATTCTATATCAATATTTTTTATTATTTCCTTTAATTTCAAGAAAGATTAAAGTAAGAATACTACCCACCATGTGTATTTCTAGGAAGAATAAATTGATATTAAATAAACATTTCACATTTGAATGAAAAATCAAACACCAGGACAAATCAGAACAGATTTTCAGCAGACATATTTTCTAGATTACACTTCTCTAATGAAAATCATGAGATTTTAGAGTTAGAAAGTCTCATATTTAAAGCTCATTTGACCCACTCTTTTATATTCTGCAGATGAATACGTCATTCCTAGATGATTGACTGACTTCCCCAGGGTCCTGCAACTAATTAATGGTCAAGATGAAATCAGAATTCATGACTCCTAAATTGAAGTCTAGAACTGTCTGCCACCATGAATCAATACTATGATTAATCAGTATTACTTTAAATCAAATAATGATAAAAAGAGCATATACAAGAAGTGTGTGTGTATGTAGGTGTAAGTGTGTCCTATAAGTGAACTGATATTGGAAAACAATTGTTTTCTTATCTGAAACATCTACATGACTACAGCAGAAAAATGCATAAACCTACTTAAAATCTGATAAACCTACTTAAAATCTGCTTTAGCATGTACTACTGGTACCACATTAGGAAAGGCACATGGTCTCTCAGTCTGTTCCCTTGCCTATAAAATAAAATAAAAATAAAATAAAGAGGGAGAACACAACCTCAAAGTTTGAACTTTGAGTTTAAACAAAGAAAACATGTAAGTATATATGGAAATTATGCTAGTAAAATGTTTGTAAGAGTTTATACTCAAAACAGTGTTCACTAATATTATTATAAGATTTAAAATATATTTCCAAAAATTGTAGTCCAATGTTGAATTCAGGTGCACAAGTTTGGAGAAAGTAATTTTTCCTCTAATTAGAATAAGTATGACCATTTTTGCTTCATATTCTGAACTATAATTATTGCCATACAAAAGGAAATTATTATACTTTCAAGAATTATTAAACTTGTTATAAATAAATATTTCCTATATGCTTCTTAACTATATATCTCTGTCTACTATGTGCGATGTTGTTCTAGCAGATGGGCAATGATGAGCAACAACATATCTTTGTCTTCAGGAATCTTAGATTCCATTAGGTAGAAATAGGCAATAAAGATTAATTGATAATATATTCTTATTTTGATATAGTAGAAAAAAATAGGATGAAGAAACTGTGGCAATACACTTTTGTTAGGCATAGTAATCAGAGAAGCCCCTCTGTCAAGGAGGTAATATTTCAGTGGAGACTTGAATGATTTAAAGGATCCAGTCATGTACTAATTCATGAGAAGAGATTGTATAAATCACAGGGGAAAAGGGTTAAAGCATTGAAGTAGAAATGAGCTTGGTATCTATGAGTATCAGAACAGAAAGGACATCTGACAAGAGATGAAATGACTACATCTCCCAACACTACTTATTTAATTTGCATTGAGAAGCCTACTTGGTAGTTTAACAAATTTAAGTAATATGATTTAATTTTGAGTATAGAACAGAGAATCAAGGGTAGAAGTTAGGTAAGACTACAAATACAGAAACAAGGAAGTAGACTACTGTAATATTCAGATCAGGAACGATGATAATATGGAGGATTGAGAATGGAAGAAGTATGATATGCTTTGGGATTAGGGCAGGCAAATAGGTGTTGGGAATAAAAAGGAAAGTAACTAGAAATGATTCCTCTGCTTTTAAATCTCAGAAATGATGGAACTGAATTGGGAAAGACTGGGGGATAAGTAAATTACCATGAGGGTGGGAGAGGATCAAGAAATCAAGAATTCCATTTTGGCAACATTAAGTTGAAGTGATCTTTAGCTAGCCAAAGGGAATGTCAGGTAAATATCTGAATTTATAAATTTGGACTTTTAGGGGAAGAGTTCAGGGATGGTATTACAAATGTGGAAGTCCCAACATATTATGACATTATACATAGTCATCTAGATACATATAAAAATAGAGAGGGGCCCCAAAGGATCAAGTTCTAAAAACAGAAGTTGAGCACAGGTGGAAAATTCAGCTAAGACTGAGAAGGAAGAAAATCAAGATACTATACAGGTCACAGAAACCAAGAAAACAAAAACAAAAAACAAAAAAAATCCAAGAAAGAGGAAATGTTCAATATTGTCAGGTGATATTGATAGATCAAGGGTAATTCCGATAAAGGTGTAAATATTGGGTTTGATGAAAAAGATTGTGATATTAACAAAAGCATTCAGCGGAATAACAGGAAGCAAAACCTGGGGTTTAAAGAGGGAATGGGAACTGCTATTTTGCACTTTATCCTTCCTTTTTAATTTTAGGAACTTAACTTTAACAACTAGAGTTGTAATAGCCAGTTTGAACCATAATGGAAAAGACCAAAAGTAAAATCACTCCTAATACCCTTAAGCTGCATGACAATACTACCTCTGAGCTTTTTGCTAATTGTTGCTATCTTCTATATTTAAACAAACTTTTCTTGAAAAAGAAAAACATACCTCCCACACCAAACAACATATGGAAAGTCCCCTATCCTGGTCCAGCAACATTCAGTTTGAATAAAATCAAATAGAAAAAAAAAGAGCTGTGGTATTGATTTGCACAGAGTAAGTCAACTGTACTCATTGTAAACAGAATCTCTTTCAGCATCTCATTTTAGTTTTGTTAAGTTCTAGTTATGCTGGGAATGACCTATGGATATGAATGTATGCAGGAAAAGAAAAAAAGAGCAGAGTTCTATGAACACTTTTGAAAAAAAGTGAATATATATTGACTTATATCTGCAATCAGAGACACACAGATGAATCAAAAAATTTTCCCCACTTTAATTTAGTAACCTGAGGATTATTTCTATATGGTTATAATCAGGAAGTATGTAATACTTTGTATTTTTCACTTCTTTATTATAAGCATTTCCATTTTTGGAGAAAAAAAGAGGAAATGGTGATAAAAAATGAAGGTCTTGAATATAGACAATCATGTAGAAATATTGCTATAGTACAAAAATATCAGGTAAAAGCAGAAGAGATGATTACCAGGTTAGTCTGTGAAAGAATGGAAGAAAAGAAAACATGTTTGTCAAAGGAAGTATTAAACGGGTGAAGAGATTCCTCTTGAAGGAACAAAAATATTTTGATATCATACTCTTGTGGTGATAGTTTCAAAAAATCTTAGATCATAATAATATCAGATTTCAAAATATTAATTTATAATATGTAAATAAATACTCTTGTGAAGGAATTCACACTTTGACTGCAAACTGCTAGACACTATGTCATAAAACAGATTTCTAGATTCATAAAACCTAGATTTTAATATAATGATAATTAATTTAATTAATAATAGTTCATGATGAAAAATTTAGGCTCAACATATTAAAGAGTTGATTTGTCATTGCTTTTTAAAAAACTGAATCTGAATATAAAATATGCTTTCAAATTTTCCTCAGTTTACTTTCTAGCATTAATCCAATGAGTTTAAAATATCGTAATGTCTATTTTACAACAGAAGTAAAAGAGAAAAAAAATCAAAAGGCTTAGCATTCTATAATGTTAATTTACTGTTTTAATTAAATAGGATTATAGTAATATTCTGTATATTTATAATGCACATTAGTTTTCAGGTTCTTTCATATATTTCATTGTTATAAACAAAACATAAGAGTTACTTGATTAGAAAAGTAGCTATTTCAATAGTTTGATGAAATTAAGTATAGTAATATAAATTATTGTTAGACAATTGCTATAAACGGTGCTACTTGCTCTAGGCAACGCTAATGTTAAAACAGGAAAAATATTTCCAATGCTCCATAAATTATCACATCTGAATCAGCAGCTTAATATTATCATAAAAATAATTTGGAAATGATAAATTTTTCCTGCCACTAGTAAAGTAACTGGCTAATCAACATTTTGGATATTTGCTCATTTCAGTCTATTTAAGTTTATAGCAGCAATAATAATACCATATAGTAGCTTTGTTAAAAATGTGAACTTTTTAGATATGATGGTTATATATAGACAAGAACTAGTTTCCTCTTATAGCCTCCCTGAATGACCAATGGAATTTAAAAATTAAGGGGGTGGGGAGAAGTGAGGAGGGGAGGGTAGGTGAGCCCAATAAAGTGTGGACTTACATCAGCAATAATACTAGAATCATGAAAAAAACTTCTAACCACATTCTATAAAGAATATTTTCTAGGACCTATCAAACCAGGCTACTTGTTTTAATAGGATTCTTCTTCTATAGATTTCAAGTCCATATATATCTGATAGCTATCAAGAGGTCAGGTGTATGTCTTGAAAGGGATACTATGGTATTCCCAGCCATTAGCTGGAGTCTTTCACTTACAGGATGCTCAGAAAATAGTTGTTAAATTAAGACAAAACGAAAAGCCAATAAATACATAAATAATAAATAAATAAATAACCCAATATGTGAACAGTGGTTGTCTTATCTGTTTTCTGTTGCTATAACAATACCGTAGACTGAGTGATTTATTTTTTTAAAAATTATTTTTTTATTTTTGAAATGCTGGGAATTTAACCCAGGCCTTGTGCATGCAAGGCAAGCACTCTACCAACTGAGCTATATCCCTACTCCTAAACATTTCTTAAAGCTCTGGAAGCTGGGAAGTCTGAGATCAAGGGGCACACATTCAGTGAGGGCCTTTATGCTGTGACATTCCATAGTGGTAGGCAGAAGGGCAAAACGAGTGCATGAGAGCAAGAAAGTAAATGGGAATCAAACTTACTCTTATAACAAGTCCCTTCTGGGGATAACACACTTCTGCAATTAACAACATTAATTAATTCACAGTGGCAGAGCCCGCAGGACCTAATCACCTCTTCTTAGGCCCTACCTCCCAATTCTGTTGCACTCCGGAGATTAAGTTTCCAACACATGAACTTTGGGTGACACATTCAAACCATAGCAGTGGCAATCTCTGGGAGGAAGATTATAACTTTTATTTACTTTCTCTATGTTTTCTGCATTTTCCAAAATATTATAATGAACATTTGTTACTTGCATAATGAGAAGAAAATGATACATTTTTAAAATGTAGCTTAATACCTTATTAAGTAAACCATAAATAAAGAACAATATGAAGAAAATAATTAGAATAAATTAATGTTGTATGGTTACTGAGGAAAACACTAATGCTAAATAAAGTTTATACATTGTATTTAAAAAATTACTGCAGTATACTATCTGTGAAGAATGATTTAGGAAAACATTTTAGTGCACAGATCAGTTTGATGACATTTTGATTTTCATTATTGGAAAAGCCAATGCAAAGCCAATGTTAAGAAATATAAATCTAGATTCCCAAAGTGAGGTAAATACTTCTGACATAATAAAAATCTTATTTCTAATTTTAAGCCATGTAGATTGAGTAGCAGATAATCTATTCTTATCCTACACAAACTTTATACAACAAAAATCCAAGCAGCATTAAATTATAACAGGACTATGATATATATGAGCAGAAAAAAAATTCTAGATTTTTCAAATAATTTGTATGACATTAGCCAACTAACCATTAGGTTACTAGAGTAGTATTTTTCACTGTATATTTAGATGGGATAATAACCTGTTTTGAGAACTTAAAGTAGAAAACTATGAACTAGTAATATATGTATTAGTTTCATACCTATTCACCTGTGAACATGTGAATAAAGCAAAATTTTCCTTTTCCCTTATCAAACATACCAGGATCTTCTATAAGTTAAGTTTGTGGTGATGATAGGTTAAAAGTGTCATAACATTTTTAATAATTCTGCATTTTTAATTTAACATATTTAGATAGTTTAACATATAGGAGATATACTTTTAAGAAAGAAGATACATTTTAAAAAAGGAAAATGCTGATGTTATCTTGATTATAAGCTTGCTGCTGAAATGATTTAGATAGTTTTCTTTTCCACACAATATTAGTACAGGCTTTTCTTTACAAGCAATGAATTATAGCTGATATCTCAAGCCTATTTTATCTGTGTCTCCTACTCCAGAAAAAAATGAGAAAACATAAATATTTATTCTATATAAATAGAACAGACATAAGATTCAGATAAAAATGATCCATTATGGAACAGTGATTAATTGCTATGTACAGCACTATAAGAACAGAAAAAGGCATGAAATATTTCAACTGATTTTAAATATGAGGATAGATAAGGTTACCAAAAAACCCCACAAATTTTGTAATCTTCTAAACTTAGGTTAATATGTGTTTGTGGTTCATGATTTTTCACTGATGAATAAATTTAACATTGTTGTCTATATACAATCTGGAGAAAGCTCAATAAACTATTTGCTTAAATGAAGCAGCACTGGAAGCATCAAAACAAACAAAAAATAAGAATTATAATGTAAAAATGATAGGCAGTGAAGCTATTTGCTTAATTATTCATTTTATTTGCCATTTCTGATATTTAGATATTTTTAAATGGCCAATTAAAACTATCTAGACAAATAATTCTCACAGTCTAATAATTCAGGAAAACATGCCAGTAGTTTGCTTTTCCTCTTTCATATATTTTTTTCAATTTTGGCAAACAACACAATAAGAAAAAAAGAAGTATCAAGTGGGGGAAAATATTTGTATCAATCATAAAGTCATGTAAATATTAAAAACTCACAGGTGCTAGAAACAAATTAAAATTGTTTAACAATAAAATAAAAACACTAATAATTAGAAATTTACATACTGCATTGATGCAACACAAAACTAATCCCAATGAATGAAAGCTGTACATCAGATTAACTTCCCTATGGAAGTCATATATCAAATTATATTTCTGATGAAACTCTAACTCTCATATAACACAATGCAAGGATAATTTCAAAGTATTTTATTTTGTATCAAAACAATGAGAAAAAATTTTACTTTATCTACATATTCCAAATAATAAACCCAACTAGCACAATCATGGAAATAATATATTATTTGGGAATTATGTGGTACTATAAAAAATTTAACTATAAATACTTATCAGGAGTACTGGACATTAGTACTGCATAGGGGAAAGATCAATGTAGTTGTGTATAAAGAGTTGAAGTCCTTATCTGGGACCTACCAACATTTATCATGGGTCTTCAGATAATTTATTCACAACCCTAAACTTTGGATTTCTTAACTATAGTGATAATCTTAAAGAAATCAAGATCTAAAGGAATTTGATCAGTTGATCTATTAAGTCACTTCTAGATTTAAATACTAAGATTCTAACTCTGCTAAATAAATGACAAATACGATTTACATTTCCCTCAAAAAACCTGTGAAGAATCACTTCTGTCTCTGAGAGGAAAATTTCAACTCAGAAGGATTAAGGTATTTGCTCAGGATGGATGGTTGGCTACTTAGTCTAGATGTGCAAATCCAGGTCTGACTGACTACAAATCTCATACTTCTCAGACATATTTCATATCACAATTTCATGGAAACAATTATTTAAATAGAGACTGATCATATTTCAAAGATGCTCCCCAGGAATTAAACCTCTCTCAATTTCAGTAAGTAACTGGGAACAATTTTATGTAATGCTAGCATTTGTAATCTACCATTCAAATAGCATGAAGCCCTTCATTTTATCATAAATAGAAGAGAAATTTCAACTGTATTATTTGAGCTTCATTTGAATCCTATGATTTCAAACTCTTTGTTTAAACTGCTAGTCTCTGCATGTTTCTGCATAGAAGTGTCTTGAAGTTTGTATATAATATGGTGAAAAAATTTACAAATATGTAGTACATTGTTTTTGTTATTGAACCATATAAAAAACCTACACAAAATTTTCAATGTAAGCAAAATATTATTTTCTCCTACTTGCTTTGGTATCTTCACTTATATACCTAGATTCCTAGAAAAAAACTTATAAATTTATTATAAATAATGTCAAGACATATTATGATACCCAGAACACTTGTGTTTTGATGAAATGAGGATTTAGTGAGTTGTAAAGATTTTGTTTTTAAAGGTAAAATGAATAGAAAAGAATAAAGTGAGCACACTGTATAGGGTAAGGATAAGAGGGAGAACATTATTTCAGTGTGCTTACAACAGGGTTGGCTGATGGGCTGTGTAAGTATATAGATGCGAGTAGGACTGTATATAAAGCTGATGTAGAGCTATGCGTAGTTGTATATGGGGATATGTGTAGGAGTCTATGTAGGGTTATGTATGGTGTGTAGGAATGTGTAGGAGTTTGTAGGGTCCACGCATTTCTTATTGTAAGTCCCAAACATCCTGAGTTACTGCTCCAAGGGTTTGCCTAGCATGTGTGAGGCCACGAGTTCAATCTCCAATACTCCAAAAAGATTAAAAAAAAATAGCCAAAGTGGCCAGGTCACCTTTACTATGCTGACAAGAATCCAGAAATCAATGTCAGGATTATAAGGATGAACTGATCACAAAGATGCACTGATGCATTTCTAGAAACAGTGCATACATTAAGTCATACTCTGTGGAAAATATTATGCAACTTCTCATCAATCCTATAAACATTTACCATAAATCTGTATCTTATAGATTAACAAAAGTTACTTATCTTACATTCTCCATTTTTTGTAATTTATTTTTCATTTATTTCAGAAACAAGGCTGGCTGCTCGAAGACTCTAGATGATTTAACATTTTAAATTATCAGTATTTGAGAGTTATTAGGAAATACATTCTTCATTCCAGTATAATACAACTATATAAAAACCCTTTAAATTTGACTTTAAATCAAGGCTGATGATTTCTATTTGTGATTAATTCCCTTTCAATATGAAATTCATCAGTGAGTGTCAATTAGTTAACTAATCTGATTATGTAATTTTTAGGTCAATATAAAGTTATTCAAATTGAGAACAAGATTTGTAAATTAATCTTCTATATAAATGCAAATGACACTACATCATGTATTAAATATCCCCCAAATATCAAAAGAAACAAATGAGTACACATAGAAATAAATATAGTGATTTCGAAAGGTCAAACAAATTAATTATAATGATAATAATAAAAATTATAGCATTTCTCTCAATATATCTTGTTAATCAGTAAATTTTTAAAACTAGTGTAATTCAATGTTAGAGGAAAATTTTACTTTAAATTATTCATAACTAACTGCTTTCTATTGTCAATTTCAATGAAACTAGAAAAAACATTTAAGATTTTTGCTACGTAATGTAATTTTTATTATGTATAAAAATATTGTGCATATGAACACATAATACCTTTTGTAGACCTCCCTGATCTCAGAGAGTATTGCAATAAGAATATCATTAAAGCCATCACTTTTATTACAGTCTTTTAAAAAGTTATTAAGGAAAAAAAGAATTGTTTTAGAACATTCTAACCTAAGTTAAAAGCATAAAAAATTACAATCATTTGTTTGTGTTTGGATAGGTTATTTGGGTTTCAAGCTCACTTGAGTAATGTTTCAAATTCACTTAAATAGAAGTAAAATTTTAAAAAATAACTTAAAAATATTGTATGATTCAAGTAAAGGAGTTTGTGATTTAGTATTAGTAACATTTTCATGAAAATGAAGCTAAGCATAAAAAACCTTAAAAGTCTTCAAACTATAAAAGAAAGAAAATACAATTAAAAATACATTATTCCCACTCCTCATCCTAAGACTTAAGAGTACTTATCTTTCACAGTTTCCCCTCCTCCTTATATACTGTACTGGAACTAGCAAAAATTATACACAAGTAAGATATTTTAGAAATTAAAATATTACTTGCTGTACCACTTAGTGTAATAGCATTAGATTTACATACTATCATTTGTTATTATATTTCATACTTTTAAACACTTGCTTGCCTAATTCAATTAAAGAATGGTGTATTTCCATAGTTCCACAATTTCATATAACTTGGATTTTTTTTTTTTTTGGCGGGTGGGGAGAGGGTACCAGGGATTGAACTCAGAGGTGCTTGACCACTAAGTTACATTCCCAACTCTATTTTGTATTTTATTTAGAGACAGGGTCTCACTGAGTTACTTAGTGCCTTGCTTTTGCTGAGGCTGGCTTTGAACTCGAGATCTTCTTGCCTTAGTCTCCTAAACCACTGGGATTACAGGCATGCACTACTGTGCCTAGCATAACGTGGATTTTTAAAGTAGTAATAAGACCTTAGTTTTTAAATTCATACTCCTATGTTCTTAATGATAAACAGTTGCTTAAAAGAAGAATTCTGTCTTATTCATTTTTTGAATCTTCATAGCATAATGGTAGCCAGGATAAAGGTGCTGAATTAATGTTTTTGAATGGGTAGAGATACGACTCTAGAATTATACAAGAAAAAAATATATACAAAAACTGAAAGGACACTGGCAAAATGCAAAGATCACATCATTCAAAAGATGTTATATGGTAATCAAAAAAGTTTATAAAGGAAATACTGCTGAGACTTAGATTTAATTATATGGATGCTTCAGTATCTAAACTGACATTCACAGTTTTCTGTCTTCAATAATCACAAAGTGATATAATACTAAATATCAAAGTCCAGGAGCACAGCACCCAGTAGAGTGTCCACTGTCTAGTGAGTGTGTGCTTTCTGGGAGCTCCCAGCTGTGGCTCACTGCCTCTGTCCAGCACCAAGAGAGGATTTTATCGCATATGGCTCCGTGAAGAGATTAAAACTTCAGATTTCAAAGAAAGGCTTCTATTGACTATACTGTCTTCACACTATCACAAAGTAGAAAAATCATAAATTGAATCATTGTGAGTTGAGATCATCTGTAGTAGCATTCACAGGTTACCAACACAACAGAAATGCTAGACAATAGTGATTTTAACAATTGATGCTTGTAGCACAAATGAATCTAAATACATTTACTTCTTAAATTAGTAGTGTGCCCACAGTGTGCAGAATACAAAATTGGCTTTGTTTAAAAATGGCTTTTAATGTTTATTTGTAGTATTAAGGGAAAGAGAAGGCTAAAAGTGGTTTATGCCAGTGTTTCTTCCATTCTGACCTACAAAAAATATTTTAGAAATAATCCCCCCAACTGATCCCTCATGAAATTTTAGTGCTACAGATACAGTACTGATCTGTTTATGTAATATTCATATAGGTGTACTTTACACATAAAAAGTATACAAGGCTAAAAATAACTAAATACAATTTTAAGTAAAAATTAATACTTAATCATAACTATTTGCTGAGTAACTTCTGATATTTTTATAAGTTATAGATTCAAATTATCATTTGAAATAAAAAAACAAGGTGAATCAAGTTTTAAAAATCATTAGGTAATAATATATTTCCAGTGAAGTAACTGAAAAAAATCAGCAGGTGCCACATAAATGATTTTTAGTGAACTATAACTTTCAACTTTTGGTTGATAAGAAAAAGTAATTCTTAAGTAGAGGTATGTATAGAGTTGTCACACACAAAAGCAATGAAAATCAAGCCTAAGCAACATACAAAGGCAGTCAGTGGCAAACAATAGGCAGATGCAAGCTACTTCTGATGTAACAAGAGACTGACCTACTTGCATTGTTCTGTAGCACTGATTTTATAAATATTTTGTGTATTTTCCATCAACTCAGTGTTCCAATGTCACTAATATTTGTGCAATATTAAGAAAATCCAAGAAAAATTAAATACTAAGATTTTGTAAGGATAAGCTTAGCTGTGTAGAGTCACAAAACACCTTTATTTATTTATTTATTTAGGCCCCTTCAAGAACCAGTGTGTTTCTACTGAGAATGACTTGTTACAAGTTAGATATGAGGTAGCCTCACTAAACCTCATATGTGAAACAATGCAGGTGAAATAACTGATTTATGAGAACTGTACCCTCCTCAGTAGAGTAATCCACTTGATGGATTAATAATTAGAATGGAGAGCTGGAGTTGTAGCTCAGTGGTAGAGCACTTGCCTTGCAAGTGTGAGGCACTGGGTTCGAACCTAGCACTACATAAAAACAAATAAAGGCATTGAGTCTATATACAACTAAAAAAATTAGAATGGATTACCCTCCCCTCCCTCCCTCCCCTTCCACCCCCCCTTCTCTCCACTTTCCAGCTGCCCAGAGGGCTAAGTAGCTTTCTTCTGCCATAGCCTTCCACTATGATGTTCTTCTACCTCACCTCAGGCTCAAAGTGATGAAGTCAGTCAACCATGGACTGACTCTGAAATTGTAAGTTCCAAATAAACTTTTCCTACTCTAAGTTATTCATGTGAGGTATTGTGGTCATGACAACAAAACGATGACAAAAACACATGACATATGGCATATGATATTAAGGTCTTAAAAGATACAGAACACATAACAAAATGTTAGCAGTAGTTATTTTTTAATAATGTTTGTTATTTTTATATTTATTCTCCCAAATTTTCTACAATAAGCATGTACTACTTTATAGTCTTTTAAAATTATTTAAAAAACATCATGAATATGTTTGTCCTAGACATCATATTATATCAAGTCTTTGACTTTATGCCTGACTAAAGAGCTAGACAGGCTTCAGTGATGAAACCACAGTATTTTTCAGTTTCCAATTTCTAATATGATATTTACATGTACTAGTTTATTCACATTTTTCTTTAATGCAGATATCCTGAACATTTTCACTGTACTAGGTGCAATGCTTATGGTCAAGAATAAATGCAATACTGAAAATTTTGATTCTTTATAAGATGTTATAATGATAGAATATGGAAAAAGATATGCCCCTCCTAGACTATCTCTTTTTTTAAAGGTAAAAAGTAATAACCATGCAAATGACTTATAGTTAAAAAAGAAAAATGTAATCTATTTTTTGCCTGTGAATGCTGACAAAATTTTTGAAAATCTGGATTCATTCACAACATGGAATACTTTACTAGAGTAGTAATATTATTTGTGATTAAATATGCTAGAATCAAGATTTAAAAATAGACTGCAAAGGGAAAAGGTCTAACACCAATTTTTCAGCTCTAAATATGAAGAACTTTAAATTCTTTCAGCTTGCATGTTGAAAAGACTATTTGTAATTAAAATGCTGACAGACCAGATCGATTTAGCAGCAGCACTGCCACCATGGCATATAATAGATCTGGCACTGTGAAAGCCACGACAGCTGCTAACTGTATGCAGACTTTCACTTAATATGATGAAAACTGAAGGATTTTAAATATAAGAAATGCAAATAGAATTGATTTTACACAGAAAAGACAAGAAGTTAGTTTGAAACAAGATGATAAGAAATTTAAACTATTGTTAACAATACTATTTATTTAAAACAACAGCTTACTATTTTTTTCTGCCATTTCTGTGTTTTTTAATACTAGTTGATTTTAACAAGTCATGTCTGAATGTATCATAAGTTAATTCTTTATCAGTTTTCATACATCATCCTTTACCTTGGTCAGCCAGCTGAAAATTATGTAAGCTATAAATTAGCTTTAAACAAGCTCTGAATCAGGCTTGAACTGGTTTTCAAATTAAAGAGCCTTCAGTATATTACCAGGTGCTGTCATTTTATTACCCCAATCAATTCTGTGTGGCCTGAGGTAGAAGGAAAATGAATGCTGTCTTCATTTGCAATGGGTTTATCTCCTACAGCAGGCTCTGGAAACATAACTGCAGCAATGAATTGAAAGCTAAGGTTACATTTAACATTGCCAATGCAGGAAATTGTTACTTTTTAACAAAGCTGGAATTTCAGTGAAGAAAAAAAGAACACTCCTTTTTTTTGTGAAAACAGGACACTTCTTTTCTGTGAAAACTATACAAAATATTAATATTTGGGTAAACTTAAGTTAAAATTTAAAAGCATTTCCAACAATTATGGGTAAGCCAGTTTATTGCTGTAATTTTAAATGGTATTCAAATAAAAAAAATTGAAAACACAATTAATTCAGTCTGCCATTAAATTACATATACAAATTATCATTTCAACATAAAAATAACAAGGTGAATTAAGTTTCAAAAATCATTACATATTAATATTTAACTGTCCTTTGACAAACAAGTGCATCAAGAATCAAACTCTAAGAATGAGATCTTGCTATCCACCACAATATGGATGGGCCTATAGGACATTATGCTAAGTGAAATTATCCAGACTTAAGAAGAAAAATATTGCATGATCTCACTTACATGGACTTTAATTTTTTTTAACTGCACACATAGAAAACAAACAATAGGTACCAGGGGAGGAAGAGAGGGTTGGAGAAGAAATGGGAGGTGAAGAGGATGCAAACTAGCATGAAATCTAATACACAACATGAGGACTACAAGTAATAAAATTGTACTATATTTGAGCTCATGCTAATTTTTATTTTAGGTGTTCTTGTTATACACATACACTCCTCCCCCCCAAAAAATAGTAAACTATGTGAGATGATGAGTATATTAATTTGCTTTACTAAAGTAATCTTTATACTACCAATATATATCTCATAATATCACACTGTATACCTTAAATATATACAATAAAATTTATTTTTTAAAGAAGAAAATAATACCAATAACAAAAAATATTTCAATTGCTCACTTATTACATAAGAAAGCAAATGAATTTTAACAAATGATGCCCCACTATTATATAATGCACTAACATATAATAATATATAATAATAATTAAAATACAATGTCCCAATAAAAACACAAAAACTGAAAAAAAAATGGTGCTAGATCATAACAACAGCCACATGTTTAAAAAAAATTCTAGCAAAACTGTAAAACTACTAGAACATAGTATAGGAAAAAGTAAGGTGGCTGGGGTTGGTGATGACTGCTTGGTACTCAAAATATGAACCATAAGGAAAAAACATGTCAAGTTGGACTTGAATGGAATTTAAAGAGTATGCTTTGCAAAAGACAGTGTTCAGAGAACAAAACAAGAAGCTATTGAATTGGGGAAAATATCCACAAACTACATATCCGTAACAGGACTGGCATTCAAAATACACAAAGAATGCAAACCCAACAGTAAGAAAGTAACCCAATCAACTAAAAATAAGCAAAAGTTCTGAAGTGATACCTTCCCAAAGAAGACAAACATTTGGAAATGATGCATGTGAAAAGATACTCAACATCACATGTCATTAGGGCACTATAAATAATAATAAGACACTATTACATATCTATTAGAATATCTATAATTCAAAACACTGACAACACCAATGTGGCAAGGATGTGCAACAATTAAGAATTATGGAAAAGGTGAAACTATAGGAACAATAAAAAGATTTCTGATTTTAACAATTTGAGGATCAGGAAGGAGGAATTAATAGGCAATATCAGTCTCTTGTGATCCACAAGAGATTATTAAGGCAGTAATACAATTTTGTATGATATCATAATCACAAAAGATTGTTAGGGCAGTGATACAATTTTGTTTCAGATAGTAATGGTGTATTACACACATCTGTCAAAACTCAAAGTGTGTATAACACAAAGAGTATATCCTAATATAAACAACAGACTTCAATTAATAATATATTAATATCGGCTCCTCAGTTTTAATAATTTTACCATACTAATGCAATATAATAAGGGAAATTAGAAAGACTGCAGGAAGAATAAGGTATTTAGAAGGACCATTCCTCATTTACAAAAAATCAAAAGGCCATTAAAAAAAAGAGAAATTAAGAAAACATATTAGCAACTATTTTTATCACATTTATTACTTTTTAATCTATTATTATGTAGTTTTTCCTATACAAATTGTATACACATTTTCTCTCTTCATGGATTTCCTTGTTGTGCTTCAAACACTAGAAAGACCATGGAAGTATGATAGTACACGGCCTGGAGTGCTATGTATCAATTTCCAAATGTGATTTTAAAAGCCAGTGTACAATCTGCCATATTTCTTGCTACAGACCACATACAGTGAAATAAAACTTCCATCTGCTTGGATTTCCAAGTGACTATGATGAGCAGAGCTGCTCTGGCTAACTGTATTGAGATGATACATGAATGAGAAATCAATCTGTATTATGTTAATCCACTAAAAGTTTGGGATTCTTTGTGTTTGTTACATAATCTAGCAAATCCTAATTTATATTTCTATGAAATACCTCCTAGCTTTCACAATTTCATTCAAATGACAATATATCCACAATCTCTTTGATTCTTGGAGCTGAAAGCTATCTTTCTACTCTCTCAATTTCCACAGTACTTATCTGTACCTTCTAATGGCATTTAAAACTCTTTAATTTTTTATCATAATTATATGCACACATGATTTTGACCAATATTACCAAATTCTAAGTTTTTTATGGACAAGAGTTATGTCTGATTATCTTAAGATATAGCACTAGAAGAATATGTGGTACATCTTATGAACATAATCCAGTGTTTTATTCAATAAATTATACTCATTGCAGATATATGGTAGATTGATGAAGACAAAGAAATTATATAAGGAATATTTCTTCTAAAACTTTATAGAGGAAAAAATCAAAATAGATCTTTTCTTTTAGATTAATTTTATATTCATTGACAACTCTAATGTTCTTCAATCTGGAGAAGAAACCTTTTTTTAAAAAAATAAAACTGTAGCTCTATTCCAAAAATATCTGCTATAATCAAGAGTTATTATTAAATGCTGAGTGAACTAGGTAGAAACAGAAACTATTCTAAGAAAGGATATGATTTTAAACTTGCTGAACAGATATTTTCTTATCTCTTATTCTGTCTTTTTTTGCATATTTGGGTCACAGCTTGCAGAAATTTGTGCTCTTGACATCTTCTATATTTCAATGAATAGCCTCGGGCCTATAAGGCAAAAACTAGAAACTGAACTACTTCACTTCCTTTCAGCAAAATGTACGTGTGAAAAATAATTTCAATAACTAAATGGTAAACAGGCTACCAGTGGAGATACTTTAAATCATAGAAAAAATTATGTGTAACATCCAGGCTCCTTGTCTTCAAAGGAATACAAGTGATATATCCTGTCAGGATAGTCTGCAGTCCAGCTGGTAAAAAGAACCTAGATACAAGACAATAGGACCAAGAAATATCTGCTAAAGCCCAAATGAACAGTTTAGTAAAAAAGTTGCAAAATAAATACAATCAAGTCCTGAGATTTGTGGGGAACCTGAGACTTAAAGTGGATGCTACAGTTTGAATGTGGTTTGTTCAAGAGTCATGTATTGAAGACCTGGGCCTCAACGTGGCAGTGTTAGGGTGGGGGTATGACTTTTAAGAGGTGGGCACAATGGGAGGTTCTAAGGACACTGGGGCATTGCTCTGGGAGGAAATTGATGTAGTTCTCCCCGGACCCTGGCTACTTCTTATGAGAGGGTTGTTTCAAAGAGAAAGACTTACTCTTGAGTGTCTGGCTTCCTGTTTCACAATGTGATATCACTCTTTAGCACATGCTTTAGCCACTATGAAGTTTAAGATCCCTACCACAGTAGAGCAAATGGCAGTGCAAGACCCCTAAACATCCAAAAATAGTGATCTAAACAAACCTCTTTTCTTTATGAAGAACCTTTATTCAGATATTTTATTATAGTAATGTAAATGAGCTAATACATTGAATATTTAATTTTAAAACAACAAACCCAGATAAGGCTTTTTTGTAAAAGCAAGAATGAAAGGTGAGGGAGAAGGAAATAAAGAGGGAATTAGTGGCTCTTTCTTATCTTTCTTCCTTGAATTTTCTGATCTGGAAATATGAAAAGTGATCTTTCAAAAAGAATGACTGGGGACCAGTTTATAGGACAGCTCAATAGGAACAGAAATCTAGGTACTGAAGAGGAAAAAAGTGACTTTTTCTTTCTGGGACAGGAAATAAGATTGAGATAGGGAAAGACTTCATTTTAGTAGAGAGGAGAAAAATACAGATATGGCCCCTTTTCCTAAATGAAATAAGAGAAAAGATTTCTTGAAAAAGATTCTTCAGAATAAAACCAGAGTTTATGTGTGTGGCAAAGAGTTGAAATATCTTCTATTAAAAAGCTCACAAAAGTGGTCAATGAGGGCTGGTTTAAATCAGGAGCAATGAATTTGTAATATTCCTAAGTTCATAAGTTTCTCCACTTATTTCTGGCCAAAAAAACAGTTGAGATAAACCAATACAGAGGATCCAGAGAGTCTCCTGTTATAATTGCAGAGGTGAGTTATGACACGGGATACTAATGTTTCTAAAGGTAAAAGGTTGAAATGCTAAGTCACAGGTTTTAAAAGAAGAGAGGAAAGTCAGCGAAAGGATGGTAGCCTGGAGGACTTGAGAAGAGCTGAAGAACTAGAGAAAATATTTTGAAAATGGAAAAAATGAAGAGAAAAAGAGGGCTAAAAATGATCACGATTTGAATCATGGTGATAGGCATTTGACATTTTTATTTTATCTTTTTTTATCTTTTTGTTCTCTTTAAAATAATATGAGGAGTCTTTGTTTAAAGCTGTCAAATTCAGACTGCAAGTTTTTTTTCTTTTTTTGCATAGTGTTTTAGTAAATTTAAAAAATACAACTAACTGTATTTGAGTCTATTAGGCAAGTTCCTATCTTAGGAGAGCTTTTTACTAGTAAAGGAACACAAATATACTTGACACATACACAAAAATATCATGTTTCCAAATGCTGCTTGGAAATGTGAAGGAGGAAAGAAGGACTGGAAGAAAGAGAAAATCTGGAGATATTGAATCAAATCAAGAAGAAAGGAAGTTCGCCTCATTGCAAAAATCAGATACATATGTTGTAGACTTGGAAACACTCAAAAAGGAATGAAAGATAAAGATGACAATATATTCTTTAACAGTCTTTATACTGAAACAGGTTAAGGCATCAATTACAGTCACAGAGAAATGTGGAAAATGTCCACACAGCACTTTTGTATTCTTGTAAAACATTAGACCCTGTTTTCTAAAAAATATCTACCTCATTCACACTCCTTTAAAGTGACTTAAGAGTGGGAAAATTAATTAATAATAATCAAATGACAGGATAGTAGATGAAATCTCAAACTGTTATTAAGTAATGATTTCCTGTCATGACTTGTTGAAACTGCTGTATTGAAACAATAAAATATGATATGCTGAAATGCCTTATATTAATCTTGCTTTAAGCTCCTGATAAATCTAAAACTGACTTACAAATATATAATAATCTAAATTTATAAATCTGACTTTGGATATAGAATATAAAGAATAGTACTTGACTTTAATATATGAGAGAATAGTCTGCCCCTCAAGAACACAGAAGTGAACAACTGCTGACAAAAACACTTTGATGCAACTTGAACTTTTCAAAGTGATTCTAAAAAATTTTAACCTCTGTAGGCACACTTTAAAGAGTTTTTGAACCAGTGAAGCAGATAATCATCTGTAGCCATTATTGAAGGTACATTTAACAAAAAACCAACTTAACTTCAATGAAGGTATAATACTACAACATAAACCTTTAAGAAACCTTCAGAGAATACATTAAAATAAGTTGTATCTTAGGTGATCTGAGATTGAATTTAGCATTTGAATATAGTCGAAGGGGGAAAAAAGAAGAGAAATATATTGAACCTACAAAAACTTACAGTAGTCAGGAGTCACAAGAAGATGGCTGAACCAGTCACATGTGGAAATACATACAAGGACCTTTGTCTGTCAATGAGGTAGAATCATTTTTTAACTTTTTATAAATAAGATAATAATTTCATACTCTTTAATTAAACCAAAGAATTAACACAAAAATTGTCAGCAAAAGAAGTAAACCAAATGGGTCTAAATTGCATTGTACTTCATATATAGTGTAGTATAAACAAGCCACAGTTCTCAAATAAGAGAAATTTTTACTGCAGAAGAATATTGACATTGGGGGAAAAAAGATAACAAAAAATATTACTGTATGTACACAAAGTGGCTGACACTGACAAATCAGATTCTTAAAACTATCTTTGTAGAGAAAGAGAATATAGATGGCTTTAGTTTCTTAAATAATATACATTTATAAACATCACAACTTAGGACAAACATTAAAGAGTAAGATTTGATTCAGCTAAAATATAGTGCTAAGTGCCTAACTCACTCCCTGCCTCCAATCATTTTTAGCTCCCTTTCCCTCACCTCCCTCAAAGTTCAACAGATTAGTTTCTGCTGAGTCTACACAAACCATCCATAACTGTCAGGTGGCACCTCCCTTATACTTAATTCATTGAATTTAAGGAAAGGACCTTGAGTTGTATCATCTTCCATATCCATTTTCCTAGACCTTAGACTAGGACCATCTTTACTAAATTTGTTTGTTTTAGAAATAATCTCTAACTTTTATTTTCTTAAAATCCCACATAATAATAAAGATATTTTTTCTTTTCCTATTACTAGTGGTGTTTATTTATAATAGAACAATTATTCAAGCTTCCACATTATAAAATCTAAAATGATTTTAGGACAAAATCTGAGAATCTCTTGCAATAATGAATAGAAAAATACCTATTTCAATATATATGACAGGTAGCTTCTACAACAGGCTGTGGAATCAGGCAAACCTGGGTTTGGATTACGATATACCACTTCTTAGCTGTGTTATCCTTAACTTCTCTGAATCTCATTTTTTTTTTTATCCGCACAAAGGAGATAAAAACAGTAAATACCCTGAAAGCTGTGCTAAAGCTGAATGGGATTATACATTTTATGTGCTTTGATAATGCCAGGTGCATGGTGGTACTCAATAAATGTTAGCTGCCATTATTAAGAGTAGGATATTTTCTTATTTGTTTGATCAAGCAATTATACTGACAGTATAAGACTATACAGGAATATTATACAGCACTTACAAATTGAATAAGAGTATTCAAAAGAATGTAGGAAATTGTCATATATCCAATTTTATGAACACAGGCTATAATATAACAGAAAGCATAATGTGCAAATAATTATTAAAAAGTAGGTTACAGTAGAAAAAACTACCAATGAACAGAAATGTGATCTCTAGGTGCTTTAATTGTAGATAATTTAAAATAGTTTTTATTAATTTAAAAATTTTCAAATTTTCTACACAGATTATTTTATCTTTACAAGAAATCTTACAGACCAAAATCAAAAAGTAATTTTTTTTTCCTGATTCCCACTTTAGAAAAGTGAGTCAGGGAAAAGGACAGAAAAAAAGGAGAAAAAAACAATGAGAAGTAAATATTTTTTAAAACAGAATTTTACATAAACAATATTAGTTTGTTATATTAAATAAAACCCCTATTTTGAATTATTATTTTAGCTTTTAAGTTAAAACTCAAAAGAGTCTGATGCCACAAATACAGTATATTTAACCATGTCTTCATAATAATATTTTACTTGAAGAGCAAGTTGATAGGTATTCTCTTATTCAAATAAATATCATTTATATTTTGTAGTAGATATTATTAGGTAAAGAGCCAGCTACAATATTGGTAAATTTGTTGCTACATTGTATCATAATTATTAGATAAAAAATATAATGTTTTCAGAGGCAGAAAGTCTCCTTTTTGAGAAACACTCAATCTAAGAAACAGATGGATCATTAACTCCTAAGTTCCAAATTTTCCTGTTGGAAAGTGGATGTTTTATTGGACCTTAATAACAGATACTAAGCATAATTGAGAAAACAAGACTGTGAAGCCTAGAAAAAAGACCAAAGAAATGGTCTGATAAGAAGGTGGGAAACTAGGTGTCTTCATTGAAGGCAAGGAAGAAGTTTTTTAAAAGGGGGAGAATTATAAAGTGGATAAAAGATGAAGCAGAGGAAGATTCTTGATGGAGACAAACAATTTGGAGCTCAGAGGATAAGCTTGGTGATCTTGCTGAGCAATTTCAGGACTGGAAAGAATTAAGGAAATGTTATATTGGTAATCCAGGAAATCAGTGCATTCAATCTGGATTGGGTGTCATCAATCTATCTTCAATATGCCAGTGAGATTGAAAGACAGTCCAGTTATGAACAGTAAAGTATGAGAATGTTATCCTCAGTTATGATAAGTGAAATATTTCAAATACAGACAAAACCATGTGTAAGAAATTCAAAGGCGATCAGAGTCAAAAGCAGTGGTTCTTAAATTTTCATGATCACCTGTGTTGCTTGTAAAAATGCTTATTCCCAAGTACAATTCCAGAGATATTTATTTAGCAGGTCTGTGTAGGGCTTTCCACATTGCACGTTTAGTGGAAATTCAGAAGATCCCTGTGCAAGTGGTTTGCAGATTAATCACTTTAAAAGAAAAATCACAGGCATCTGGGTGTATGGACTGACAAGAAATATCAAAGTATTATGAAAATTAGATGATTCTTTTTATTTCTGATAAAGCACAAGAAAAAGCAGAGTTATTCTTAAAAGTAGAGTTCACCTAACCTGTTAAAGATGATTCTTAGGGTTTTGTCAAATGAGAACTGAAGTTAATAACTTAATAGGGAGCAGGACTGGACTAAGCTGGAACTAGCAGAGGGAATACAGTGTGTATCAGTGTTAAAATTTATTTTACTTAGCATTTTTCCAAAGGAAAATGTGTTAGAAATTGCATATCCAGTACTCCTAGAGAGAGAGAGATTCAGTTTTTAAAATAACATGGAGGTAAACAAGTACCATTAAGGAAGTATGTTATTCATGATTCTTTCCATTGGGAATTAGGGAACCAGTGACAGAAAAGGAGATAATTGTAGGCTATATTGGCAGATTCTGAAGAATTTACATGTATAAATGTGTCATTTAATTCATACGTATAAAACACTTATAGAGATTCTACTTCCCTAAAAGAAAAGAATAGCATCTGAGAATAAGTGTAACTTTCTTTATTTAAAAGTGATGCTTTTGGGGGGGCTGGGGTTGTGGCTCAGTGGTAGAGTGCTTGTGTGAGGCACTGGGTTCAATTTTCAGCACCACATATAAATAAATGAATAAAATAAAGGTCTAACAACACACACACAAAAAATCTTAAAAAAGTGATACTTTCTCTTGGCATAAATGATGTAAGTATATTGAAAGCATATAATCATGTTCTGATATTCCACATGTTTATACAACATAGTCTAAAACTAGGCTCCACACAGAATGTATAATTGCTAGGCATGAATTTTCCACATTCCCATCTTTAAAAGTATCTAAATCTGTAAACAATAAAGGATGTGCTGCTGATGCCTATTCTCTAAATGCCATTGTTGGGTTTGAGACTCTGTTATCATCAGAAACTGCATAGAACTTCACAAAGTAGACTCATAAATTATCTTACAGCTGTCTTGGATGGTTTATTATCTTTAATTTTATTTACTCTATATTTTTATGTCAGTTTCAAGTTTATGTTTTCAATAACTGACAAGGAAAAAACACCTCTTCATATTCTATATAAATGTCTTGGATAGTTTTTCACCTATTACTAAAACATGAGTTCAGTTAAAAACAGGTTTTTCCAGGGCTGGGGTTGTGGCTCAGTGGTAGAGTGGTTGCCTAACATATATGAGGCACTGGGTTCAATCCCCAGCACCACATAAAAATAAAACAAATAAAATAAAAGTATTGTGTCCATCTACAACTAAAAAAATATTTTTAAAAAAACAAGTTTTCCTTTCATGTCATTATGTTGAATCTTTTCCTATTATTCTTTTTATTCAAAACCTGGCAGATCTAATATGTTAAATATGAAGGCATATTTTAGTTTCTAACTATCATGCCTTCTATTTATAAAATAAATACACTGCTATGTGATTCACAGAAGAGTATAATTCCATATTTAATGTGAAATATAAATTACTATCAATAGAAAGTTCCAACTCTGTGCTAATGATATACAATCAATTTAGAAAATAATACCTGATGGAATAGTATATAATTTTGAAAGTCTAGAGAACCATGAATGCACTGGTTTAAAAATTATTAATTATAAAGATAGATTTCATTGCCTCTTAACTCTAGCAAGAAATTAAAACAAATGGACATTTTTCTGCATGAAAAAGTTAAATATGACTAACTCTATTTAATGTGAAACTCTGAAAGTGATAGGAAAGACTTTTATTTCATGTGTGTGAAGGCAAAAAATCAAACAAAATTTTTCGGCTTATTACTTTTTAAAAACATTTCTTACATTTGGAAATCAGAACTCTTAACTAATTGTGAACTCTTGTCTCTGTGGCTAAACTGCTTGTCATGTACTGAGTACATTTATTACTCTGCACTGCCATTCAACCTTTTACAAAAACAACCTTAAGTTCAGTTACTGAAACAACTCGCTGAAGGTCACAAGCATTGTAAATGGTTAAGATCTAAACCCAGTCTGTTTCTTCTCCAAGCACATAAAACTTTCCTCTGTACTATGTTGCAAACTTTGATTTTCTAGATAAATCACTCTATTTTCCTACTATAAATTCCTCAGATTATTCATCAATTTGATGGCAAATTTTTATGGAAAAATAATTAATCACTTAAAGATACAAACTCCTTAGAGACATATAGCCTAATATCAGAAATGTCAAAAAATGAATAGATTAAAATGTTCAGTAGCACAATGCACTTTCACTATGTCTCCAACCTCCAATCTACAATTCTTTATAAAATGCTTTTAGAAAGTGAATACTATAATGTTTAAGTGTATTTGACTTGAGAATGCAGTTCCATTAACAGATTTTATTCTTTGAATTTTCTTAGCTTAGATTTGAAGATTTTAAGAAGACTATCTTAGTTACAGGCAAAAAGGTACATGCTTCCTAAACCACAGTGAGTTAGAACAACAAAAACATTTTAACAGATAAGAAATTCTACAAAATGATGAAATAATTAAATGTTTAATAAATTAAAAGGAACAAATTTACTATATCTATGTCTACAATATGTCAAATCTCACTTTGATTTTTGAAGCTAGGATTTTAGCCTTTTCTACTATTCAAGTGTCACTTTTACAATTCTGAGAATAGGTTAGCTTAGTTCAATTAAGACCAACCAGCTCTTCACAGTGAATATGTCTCTTACACTGCATATAAATAGTGAAATAACAACTTGACATAATTAGTAATATTCCACATTCCCAATGAATTTCGTGAGAGATTCTGACCTATGGTTTATTGGCTTACTATACAACCAATTTTAGTACTTCAAGTGCTAGGTTTAAAAGGTCACAATATTCTTTTTTGTTAACTTTTTAAGGGATTGTAACAAAATATTCTTTAGCTTAACACTCAGATTTTCTGTAGGTAATCTTATTTCTCTATAATAGTAAAACTTAAAAATATAAAATGTTATTTTAGTATTCATGGCACCCTACTGTACTTTGATTAATTATCTCAGTTATGATTTAGTTTCTCATCACATATGGTATTCCACAGCATGCTATATAAATACATGAAGCCCACATGCCACCTAACTTAGAAAATGGCTTGTTTTTTTTTCAAATTAATAGTAAGTGTAACTTAGAAAGTGATCTGATTTCTCCATTCTGCAACTTATTTATTGAATAATTTAGAAAGGATTTGACTTTTCAGAGGTTCTAAGAATTTTCCTTTTTCTCTGAATATGATATAAATATATATAAATATATATATCATAAACATTGATAAACTTTATCTGGAAGAAGAAATCAAATTTTCAAAGAGATCCTTAAGGAATACCTGACTATGACTTACTGAAATGTATTTAATAGGTATTATATGGTTCTAATGAAAAAAATACCATAAGTTATAGAACTCATCTATAAACATATTAGTACTATTTCCATTTCTATTATAAAAAATGGTCCATGAACAATCTGTTTTGCAGAAAATTGACACTTGACAAAAATATGTAGGAAGAGGTTTCAGAAAACATAATCAGGATAATGAATCTAATCATAAGAAAATATCAGAAAAATGTGAGGTGAATAGGAAATGACAAATAAGTTCAGTTCAGTACATAAATGTTCAGTTTAAACAATAACACACTCTACTTTTTCTTTATTGCACAATACCAAGTATAATTAGTTGGGCTGTTAATGGCAAATCACTATTACTAGTCCTCAAATACAGCCACTCAATTAGAAACTAAGGAATTAAAAGACTTTTATACAATTTTACCTCCCAGGGAAAATGTCAGAGCAACTTTCAACATTCTGAATTAGTACCAGAGCCTTGACTAGAAGATCGACTGAAATTCTGTGTAATTTCCAACAGTAAGCAGAAAATCTAAAGCTTAAGTACAAGACTATAGCCATGACTGAGGATAACCACTTCAGCTTTAATTCTTAGACTTTTTAGTAAAAAGATTTATTTTATGGGATTCTAATGTAAGAAATGGTACAAAGAATGTTTTTTTCCAGATTTTTACATACCTCTATCAATGAAAAGGCAAATCAAAGTTAGTGAAGCTCAGGAAAGCATGTTTTTGTAAGCTGTAAGGCTTGTTATACAAATTCTAGGTAAGTAGTGAATTTAGACGGTTAAAGGGTATAAGTTTTACCTGCAAATGATTTCTCTGTCAACTATGCTCAATTCAGAAACTTCAAATTCAACCTAATGTCACATAAAATCCCAAAGGTCAAATGAATAGTTAAAATATTAAAAAGTTCTTTTTTATGGGTTAGTTATATGCTTCAAATTTAAAAGAACTTTAAAGGATAATTCACTTTAATTTTATATTTTTCATAAATCTTCACAATACATAAAACTCAAGACATTCAATTTCCAATATTACCAGGTTCAATTAAATGTGCTTGTTTAATGTATTGTGGCAAGATACTCCTTGGAGAGATTGTCTGCTCAGTTCTTAAAGAGACACAATTCTCAATGACCATTTTATTTGAAAATAAATATACACATATTATTTTGATCTAAGAGTTATAAAATTCTACTTGCTCAAGGAAGAAATGTGGAAAGTAAAAGAAAAAATTTAAAAATTATATTGGTGTTACTCAGAGATTTCTAATACAAACGATTATCAAGAAATAGCACTTGCCTCAGCTGGTATGTCTGCATTTGTAGTTCCAGAAAGTCTTCAATAAGAGATTCAGAAGAGATTTCTATGCATATGAATTTACAATTTATTACTGCTCAAGATGTGGCTAGAAAGATCAAATAAGAAAACCAAATGGAAGTCTCCAAACTAAGACAGCTCACTTTGTAGTAGTCAAGTAATGACCTGTTGTGTTTATTTGATGGCTTCTCACAAAACAGAGCTTAAACAGGATGAAAAGCTAGAATAGTATCTGGCACAGTCATTGTAAAGTACCTGACATATATCTAAATCTTCAGTGGCACCAGTGAATACACTTGACTTGAGGAAACACTTTAAAAAAATATTTATACATGTTCACTTAACCATTTCAAGACAAGTTATCTGCATTTTGAATGTTTCAGCAGACACAAGCTGTGGGGATCTATATTTGGTATATCCTCAAAAAGACTGATTAGTGAACTATGCCCTATTTTTTAAAAATACAATATAAAATCTACTTTACATCTTATGAAAATACACAATATAATTTTAAAATGCCAATTTGTTAAAAGTTATCTTAGATAAATATACATTGTGTATATTTGTTTCAAAATTCCAAAGAGTTAATTTTTAGCTTCAAAACTCTAACTAAAGATTTTATAAAGCAGGTATAATAATGGTTCATGTTCCTGACTGCTTATAAAATCACCTACAGAGAGTTATAAAAATACAAATGCTCTCTATCCTCTTTCTGAACTTTTCAATCAAAAAGTCTTCAGAACATAAACAAAATAGATGTCCACGTGGGCTAGAGGTAGAATGTAACAAGACACTGTTTCCCTATGAAGGGAGTTATCATCTAAGAATGCATAGTGAAGACAACAGGAGCCAGTTTGTTTCTTTCTTTTTTTTTTTTTTCCTGACAGAGAGGGAATTACAAAGATGGAAAAGGAAAAAAATGGAATGTTTTTCAATATCTATAAAAGTATATATCTAAATGTGTATATGTATAACTATATGTATACACATCTAGTCCTTAGGTCTGTCTACCAAGAAGAATCAAGAAGAGCATTGTCCCAATAATCAGATTTTGTTTCTAAAACCATTCTCCATTAAAAGCAAACAGGGTGGGGTGGGGGGTGGGGGCGCTGGGATTGTGGCTCAGTGGTAGAGCACTCACTCCCCTATCACATGTGAGGCCCTGGGTTCGATCCTCAGTACCACATAAAAATAAACAAAGAAAATTATGGTATTTAAAAAATAAAAAATCAAACAGAGTTCCTTGGAGAAACAGCTGATTCCAAAAGTGGGGGTAGGGAGGAATTATAAGTCAAGCCAGAAATACCTTTAATAACAAAGTTCTCAAAGATTGGTGGAATCATGTACAAAGGACCCAGAAGTTACATTGAAGTGGCATTTTTTCATCAGTCAAATCTGGGACAATTGGAACATCAAAGTGAACAATAATAATAACTTCTATAACCCATGGGGGGAAAACAGAATTTAATGAAGAATAAAATGTTACAAACTTTCAAGGTTTTTTCCCACAAATTATTTACTAATTAGAAAGAGTAAGTGAATACAGAAGACTAGCAAACAACTTAAGTAATTAAAGTTAACATCATCCTTTCCAATCAACATCATATATATAATGCAAACAGCATTGCTTGATATAGTCTCATCAAAGATGCATAAAATGAATCCAATCACAACATCAGAAAAATGCAAAGTGAAAGGCATTCTACAAAGTAACTGTTCTATAATTTTCTAAAGAAACACAAGTTAAGGAAAAATTAAGGAAATGTCTAGTTTAGGGACTAGAAAAGCATGAAAACTAAATTCAATGTATGATTCCATACTGAATCTTTTTGCCACAAAGGACATAATAGCAAAATCTTTTTGTCACAAAGGATGAATGAATAGCAAAGCTTGAATGAAATCTGAGGATTAGCTAATAATAATGTACCAAGGTAAATTTCTTGATTTTGTTAGTTATATTCTGGATATTTAGCAGGAAAAAATACTGTTAGATTTAACATAGAGGTAACAATTATAATTTCAGAATGATTACTCTGATAGAAATACAGTACAGGATATTTACTAAATATACTATTTACCAACAGGAAACACATTAATTATGTACTCCACTTAAATACATAACTGTCACGTTTTTATACCCGTTCTTAAGTACTAAAACATTATTAAACTTACCCAGATATGGAAATTAAAGTGGGATGTTAAATAAACAGAATTAAGTTAATTTAATATTACTTTGCATAACACTTCATTTGGAGGCCTCTAGTGAAGAGACTGGATCAAAGATGAATGAGTCTGGCAGACCTATTTAGATAGCTTCTAAAAACGTAATAGGAGAAACAGTGAGGCACTCAATCAAGACAGAAGGGTAGGTGAGGGTGAGTAGCTAAGACTAGACTAGAGAAGGAAAATAAAACTTTTACAGGATTAGGAAGTAACATGGTATGTGAGATAATGATGGGTGAGGCATGAGGATGATTCTACATATATGGCTTGGATGAATGGATGAAGGTAGAGATGGAGGAAAAAACAGGAGACAGATGATGTGAAGGAAGAAGAAATAAATACACTGATTTTCTAGATACACAGCATTCGTTAATAACAGAATTTTTACAATGCTATAAAGAGCAGAGGAGAAAATCCCCTAATGCATGGTGATCAGGAGCAATGGACTAGTTCCATTGAATACAAGTATACTGCATTGGCATGATTTGAAGCAGACCTATGAGAGAAGACAGGTTTATAAATGAGTGCTAATGTGTTTCTCTATATATGCTGTACACATTAATGGATCTCCATGTGTGTCCATGTCCATGTCCATTATCTAGCCAATTTTCATTAAACCTAAAATTACCTAGACTTATGAAGAGTTGAAGAGGCAAAGAGAGTACTAACGTGTCATACTTCAAGGGTTTGGTAGAATCATTCCACTTTAAGATAAACTGTTATTAATCAGTGTTACACTTGACAGAAAAAAATTCTGTTCTCATGAAGTCCACAGGAAAGAAACCTGCTACTTGAAAGATAGAGTCATATATAACTAAGAGGAATACTGCTGAGTGTATGCAACAACATTTTAGGACTCCCCCTGTACACAGAAATTGGACAAAATGTTAACAGTTAAATAATGTTTAAAGAGTGATGTATTTTCAGTCAAACATTCAACCATATTGTTTGATATTTACAATATAATTTCTACATAGGAGTCAAAATTTTATAATAAGACGTGTTGAGCAAGTCTTATTCCCACAGAGAAAGGAAGTTACAGATATATACATACATACATTATATATATATATATATATATATATATATATATATAAAATGATATTACATTCACTTGCCCCATCAAAGTTTGTTGGCAACTAGTTCACTTCCATTCTAATGGCAATTGGTATTTTTCCCTTAGTTTTTCATATCATTAACATATATTATCATAGCAAATAGACCCATATTACCTAACAAATAATATTTCATCAAGGCAACTGAGCAAAATAAAAAATAAGAAAAGTATGTTAACTTTCATTCTACGTTTCTTTTAGGCCCTAAGATGATAGTAATTTTCTTCACTTGGATGTTAACAATATACAAATTTTTAAATTTAAAAGTTTTTGAAGCAATCCATTGAATTGAATTATAAATCATAACATTATCTATGAATGCTATCTCCATAGAACTTAACACTAGCAAACATCTTTTCAATAGAAAATACAAACAAAAACTTACAACCTGCTGGTCTTTAAAAGTAGGAAAACAAAATTAATATAACATTAATATTCAAGGGAATAACCTGTCTCCTTAAATTTCTGCTTAAGTATTACATTAAACTGAAGATTTTATTGAAAAGTAGAATTACAGTCATTTTGGTGTGGTAAAAATATAAATCCATTTCATTGCTAAAGTCCTTATAGTAAACTTCTCTGATATTCTAAAAATTAGACAGAATATTTGAATAAAATTTTGAAAATATTAAGTTATTTACAACTGATAGTGGACCACAGGTCAAACCGGGTACAGCAAATAAAATGCCCATTTTCTAACAAAGTGCTTTCCAAGTAGATTGCCAAAGACCCATTAGCTAGTAGAAGAAAATAAACACAAATCCTTATTCAATGGGTATCTGCCCCCTGGCATGTACAGAATGTAGGTACTCTCCAAAAATAAGAAGTATGCCCTGTTAACTTTCCATTCTCAGTAATGAAATTACAACATAACTTAAGAAAGCTACCCTTTGCACTTAATGCTATATATTTTCAGTCAGATAGAACTTTCTAAAAATATGCAAATGCATATATTTATAAAAGAGAAAAAATTATTTTTTAAAAATTATTTTCTTAACTTATTTGGGGTAGAAGGGAACACCAAACAAAATACACTTTGAGAAAGACTACATTACACTACAGAGTCCCAAATGACAACTATTTAAAATCTATAGTATTTCATTATTTTTCTCATTTAAATACAATACAACTTCTGGAATGCATTTCTAATTTTGCCATGAAACTTTCTGATATTAAATATGCTCCTTCTTGTTGGGTTTGATGGTGCATGCCTGGGATGGCAGTTTGAGATAAGAAGATACAAGTTCAAGGCCATCTGGACAACTTAATGAAACCCTGTCTCAAAATAAAATCTAAAAAAAGGACTGGGAATGTAGATCAGTGACAGAGTAGCCCTGGGTTCAATCCCCAGCAACCACAACTATAACAACAAAAGTTGTTTTTCTTTAATCTAGGTCTTAATTCTTGCTATTGCGTAGTTTACAGTCTTGGGCAGCATGATTTATTATTAAATAAAATATATAGAACGTTATCTTTTAATATCATTATACAAATACATAGAATTTTTAATAAATTCAGGTTATTAAAAAGTTTTGCTTTCCTATAACCAGATAATTTTTTGCAGCTTTTAAAAAAATAAGCTGAAGCAAATTATTTTAAATATTGAGAAAATGAATAGTTTGATTCCACAATCTGATAGGAATTCCATACTGATTTTAATTTATTGGGACAGAAACATTCATTATTCATTAAGTGGCACTGAAGTAAAGTTTGATGTTCACATTAACAATAGCCATTTAATTTCCATTGTCTTTTCTTAAGAACAATTTGATTAGTTCACAATTGACCAGAGTGTCATCATTCAAATGTATTCAAGATCTGTGTCAAATGAGTCAAAGCAGTAAGAGTATAGTATAGCTATTCATTGACAAACTTAAAATAAACACAATAATCTTAAACTACAGGTTATCAGAATTTAAGGTTAAAATGTTGATATCCTAAGGAAATAATTTCAGTCTATTTTAGAGGATAAACTACTAGGCATTATTGAAATTTCATCCTTTCTACTCAACTACAATAAATACCAGAAATAAGATTTAGGATACAAAAAAACAGGATATTTTGTTTTGTTTTAATGAACAGACCTTATAAAATATTCATAACATATTTACTATATTTTAAAATGAAACTATCAATAAAATAAATTCAATTTTAATGGCTGGTCTGTTGGCTAACGTAATTTCTTATGACTCAATATTTCCTGCCATTCCTTCCATTTGTCAAATTAGCAAAGAGTTACTTTTTGGGGCTACTAGAAGCCTATTTAATATGTTGGAGTAATACAAAGAATACAAAAAAAAATGCCACCAAGGAAATTTACATCATACAGTAAAGTTGTTAATTTCCTTAACTTAAGGGCAATAAAATTACACAATAATATATTCTTACTATAAGTTAGATTAAAATGTTAATCCCTCATATTTCAGTTCTTTATAATGTCAGGAAGCTAACGGTATGATATTGAAAAGCTGTCAAAATAAAGGAAAACAGTTCTTTCTCTTATAGGTGCCCCCCACCCCCGTACCTTAGAAGATGAAGAATCACATTCCTGACATATCCATCCATAGCCTGTTTGTTTAGGAGACTTTTTCAAAGGAGGATCCAAACATCCAAAATGGTAACACAGTCTGCATTCATCACACCTGCAGGGTAAACAGATTTATGGGATATCTCAATAATATGAAAACCAACTGTTTCAAAGACAGAAAAATAAACTATTATATACACCAACTTTAACATTGTTAATTCTATCCTTTACTCATTAGATTATTAAATTAATATACATGACAAAGGCAAAGTAAACCTGAAATAAATGTTTTAGGAAAAATAGGCAACATTAATAGAATTTACAAAACAAATATCATTCAGAACATTATGACAGCAGAAATGTTAAGAGCATATGAATAAATGTATATAAATTATAGGTGCTCAAAACTAACAATCATAACAATTTTTGTTTTGAACTTAAAATAATTCATCATTTGTCCATTAGATAGTTTAAAAAACATTTACTAATAAGAGATACATATAATTCAAGGTTACGAATTCAATAATACATTGTAATTACTTTTAGAACTCTACAGGCTGCGATCAATGCTACACAATTTACACCTCTTTTCTGATTCTCTGTTAAAGTGGACTATAAATGAACCTTATAAAATTTATAACATGCTAGCACAATCTACAACAAGTAAAAATAATCTTTATGGGTCAAATAATAGAATTTTTAAGTATACAAAGAAGAAAAAAAATCACTTTAAGAATTTAATATTATTCTCTCAAAATTATCTGTCACTTTTTCAGTACATTTGGTTTCTCAAAGTATTTACCTAGTACATTTTAAAACTTATTAACAAATGTTTTGATAGTTCTTGTCACCTATGATGTACAAAATCTAAAAAAACTATCATACCTATTCTTCGTTTCAGACAATCTCATCCTGCTGACAATGAAGAAAAATCTGTATTATTTCAGTGTTTTGTAAGAATTTTGCAACAATTGGAATAACAAGACCAAGATTTAACAACAAATAACAAAGATGTATTCATCTTATAGAATGAATTACAGTCCTCATTTTCTTTGTGCTTTCTTTTAAAAATTAAAAAATAATACTTTGTCAACAAATCTGTCAGATTCTCTTTCTTATCTCTTCCTGATTTAAGAAATGAAAAGCCAGGGGATCCACAACTAAGAAACCAGGGGCAAGTTTTATAAAATATTTATGACTTGAGTAAAGTACAAAATTACAAGAAGGAGCTACTCTTAAAACCACAGAAGAAAAATAATTGACTTTAAGAAATCATCACAATAAAGGAAGCTATAAATCCCTAGTTTAAGTAAATATTTCATATCATGCAACACACACACACACACACACACACACACACACAACTCCCAAAGACCCATTTGGGGAATCAAGAGTTTCAGAATAGGCAAGGAAGCTAGCTAAGTTATTTAGGTATAAAGAAGTTTAAAACAGATAACATCATAAGTTTATACACTTTTTTTCTCTGCATTTTCCTAATGAACAAAGTAAACACACATGTTTTTCTAAAACATTTTAGAATCAAAATATGAACTTGAAAAAATATTTACTGTAATTCTAGCTAGAATAGATAAAAATCAAATAGTACTAAGTACTTTATTTACTATGCCAATATTACAAATAAACCATCCAACAATTAATTTAAAAGGAGTCAAATATGTCAAATAGCTGTTATTCTGGTATTAGAAAAAAATAGTATACAGCTAAGTTTGAATGTAAAATAAAGAGATTAAATGGCAAACCCACACAATTTCATGTTCTTTCTCAATATAACTTATTCATTTTTCAATAGCTAAACATTTCAATTACATTAAAAATATGGGTATAGAAACCTTCAGAGTATATATAAGTGTTTCTGAATTTATAAGGTTGAAATTTCTATACAACTGAGGTCAGAATGAATCAAACATGAAACTAACAGTTCACTAATCTTTGATGGGAAATTTAAAGAGAAATCACAATCATTTTCATCATCAAGGGACTATATTAAATATGGTTCATCTCTATCATCTTAGGGGCATGAGTGTAAGTAACAAATGCTGTTGCATTTCTAACTGTGTCAGCTTCTTATACTAGGAGTGAATACCATTACTCTGCTACCTTGTTTTAATTCTTATGTTCAACTTTTCCAGATCTTCAGGGTCCTCACTTGCCCTTCAGAGTCCTCAATAGGCCCTGGTTCCTATTATCACTGTATTTATCTAAGCATAATTTTTCCCAATACTAACTTGTTGATTTGGGAACCAGACCACTAAAACTATTAAGACTACGAAAATGACAGTAACAAGATATCAAAGTGACAACTTCTACTGAATTAAGCACACAACCTCAACTTTAGTTTATTAACTATAGTCTTTTTTTCTTTAACTTCATGTTGCTGGGCAATGTTCCATACAGTTCAGACTGATAAGAATCCTAGTTCTTGTCAGATGGAAAGTTACAGTATTAATACTGCCCTAGTTTACATCAAGTTACAATCTAATTACTGCATATTTGCTTTAAAACTATCAATTTACAAGTTATTTCTAGTGCACAACTCAAGGCAAATATGTGGTGAATGTAAGAGGGAATCAGACAGAATTCATTATCTCCTTCATGTACAAAGGTTATTTTTGTTGGCATAGCTATGAGTTTCCACTTAAAAAATTAAGAACATTGATATGACTCCAATATGTCATTGGCTTCAATTACTTATAAAATCAGCTCGAGAACAAATAAAAAAAGGGAAAAGAAATGTTCTACATGCAAGCTCTGTCAGAAGGTAATCTGAAGTATATTCCATCTAAAAATGACCTAATCCTCACCAACTGATTCCTTTATTAGCAGAATGACTTGGTTGATATGTAGAATCTTATTGTATTTTCATGCTTCCAGAGAATTAAGGAAGACAGGCAAGTACTCTAAAATTCTAGCTCACTCACCATAGTTGTAGTGTAAGTAAAAACTGCAACTCCAAGACTAAACAGTAAAAAAGAGTGGTTAATATTCTTAGTAACTCCCACAATCCAAGGAGGGGGCGAATAACCTAATCCTTAAGTCAACAGCTTTGTTGATAAGCAAATAAATATAGTAATATAAGCTCTTTGTAGAGATTTCTAAAATTATTTCAAGGCAGAAAAATTTTAGCTGTTTCTACCCTAGAATATTAAATTGAAAATAAAATCCATAGCTTTAAGTGCTGGGAACAATAATATTCTAAATTACAGAAGTGAACTTTAGCAGAATCTGTAAGAATTAATATACCATAGATATAAAAATATAAGAGATACCATTAAGGACCCTAGAAATCAAAGAACAATGCAGATGATCAAAATAGTGGATTGTTTACTTCACACAAACATATATCACTCTGTAATCTTTATCAAATCTTGTTAGCTAACAAATTCTGGATATACAAAAATTAGGTCAGTTTAAAAGCTTAAAAACCAGAATTCTTACATACGAATCTGTAATAATCTACTTAAAAGCTGTAACAGAATTAAAGTAGTTATTGATCAGTTTTACTTATGGTCTCTACTTCTAAAATATATTTGAAAACACATTAACTGTAGCATATACTATAGCATGTATTTATCAAAACAGTAAATAAAGCCTTTTTAAAAGTTTGCAAGGATTCATTGACCCACAAAAGCATAGTTATAGAGCACAATATACTTTATTAAACAACACAATGTCTATATGATAAAAAATGATTATAATATACCAATAGCACATTATGAAATAGGAAGAGAATGTCTTAACATACTAAAAGAGAATATAAAACTAACCTATAGAAAAACTCTGGATTTTCTAAATAAAATACAAACTGGACACTTTAAGAACAATCTTTAAAGCCTCTAGTGCATACTGTGCACATTAACACTATGGGACATTCTAAAATTAAAATTTTAAATGTAGTAAAATGAATTCCACTTACAAGATAAAATAAAACTAGATTTTTAATTTGATTTTTACTAAAGACAACTTCCTAATATTAGATTTATATTGGCTTTAGACATAAATAATACAGCAGCTTCATATGATCTGTTACACACTGATTCAACAAAAAGCAGTGACCAAATAAACATTGTTTTACATATATTTAAAATACTTACTTAGCATATGAATAAGATAGCACCCTAGACAAAGAAGAGGAAGAAAGTGATTTATCTTCATATGTGCTATGTATGGTCCACACGGGTAATTAATCAGATACTTACTGACTACTGACAATACACAAAAAGTGAAAAGAAAGAAGTGATTTACTTCTTTCCTTGCCTAGGATATAGGCTATCGGCCAGTCTTTGAAAGGGTTTAATTCCCTTTACTTCCATTTGGTAAGTTCATTAGGGAAGTAAACTAAGTAATAACTTTCCAAAAACTAAAACAAGTGTACCTTCTATGCAAATAATTTATAGCTACATGATAAGCTAAATTTCAAGAAGAAACAAAATCCATAGTACAAACTTAAAAAGAGATGTGCATTTCTTATGATCAAGCTCATCTTGATAATCATAGCTATTTTTTCACATCAATGGAACATTTTATTTAGTCTATATAAAGCTAAAGAAAAAAACAATGCTGAAAATGGCCACTATTACACCTGTTCACTTAAAAAAATCAAGAGAATTGATGAATTGAATTTTCTGATTTTTTCATTATGTCTATGTAAAAGTTCATACAAGAAAAAATTTAAACATTTGTCTTAGATATTAGCATTACTTAACTAAAAACCTCTTTAGCAGCTCAAACACACAAATCTATTAACCAGTAGTGATAGATTTCTTCATTGAACAGTGACCAATTATCTCTACTACACATTTTAATAAATGCAGAACAAATGTACTGTGGCCCATTAAATCACTTTTAAAACAATATAGACTTGGAACAAAATTCTCCAGTATAGAATAACAATATTAGAATAACATTTAATATCAATAAATACAATATTTTATTCCTTATAACTTACTATTTTAGTGCAAATCACCTAATTTTATAATTATATAAAATAATTGGAAACTGTCTTTTTAGTAATATTTCACAAATAACAAACTAATGTGTAAGAATTAAACCTATTTAATTAATTCCACTAGAGACTTCTATCATAGACAATAATGGATGAATGGGTAGTAAGAAATATAAAGAAAATATTCTTGACACATAAAAGTTAATTCATTGAAATAGTATTTGGAAAATTATCCAAATCAAATTCCTTATTTTATAGCTAAATAATGGAACCAATTCACTTAGTGAAATGTGTACCAGCCAGGATACAAGGTTAAAAATGAAATGAAAAAAAAAAACATGAAACACAACAATTGATATAAAAATATGCAATAAGGTCAAGTATCTTTTCATAGCACGAGAGAATGATTACACATTTCCATACCTGAAATGTCTGCTTTGTTCTTTAATAAACTGATCTCCATCTGCTCATGCCCTTGGAAAATTTTTAGCAGTACAACCTGCTGTGTAAAAGCTCCACATAACTTTGTATTTCCCTGTTTATAATTAACTAATTATGCTCTAATCAATAGTGTAGATCCTGGTTTTACAATGTAAATCAGATAAATGAGATAATGGCTAGGGGTCAATCTCATTTTATTTACAAAGCCCAGCCTGAGCATACAATTTCATTAAATCTTATGTACCTGAACAGCAGTGAATCTTATTGGCAGGCCTAACACAAACACCTTAAAGTGAGCACTAAGAGAAAGAGGCCTACAGTTTTAGAAGGAAGTATTTGTACAGCATACCCATCTCAGATCACAATCCTTAATGGTATAAATTTACAAAGTTACAAAGTGCTGAGTCAGGTGGGTAGGAAAAAATTCTGCCTCCAGAAAACATGTAATTCTAAGTTGTCTCAAGTTTCAATTGTCAAAAACAATTTCACAAAATTTAAAAATCTTTTGAAGAATGTAAACACTCTGCTACAAAGGCCTTCTGAATTTCTTGAATAGATTTTGGTGAAACACTCATGAAATAGTCTCATGTTGTGAATTAAGTAAAAAACATTGGTGAATTTTATCAAAGAAGAACTTTAAATATTTAAAGAATGGGTTTTTTAAGTAATAGGATATAAAATAGGGATATGGAATAATGAAAGTAAGTTATCTATTGTTCAGCAATCATAATATCATAAGTATAAAATTCAATAACATACAAATGACAATAATCATTAAATGAAGAATAAATATGATTTCTAAACTTAGATGGCTAAATTTTGTTTGTGTTTAAACATGATCCTAATTTCAAAATTTTTTTTAAAATGAAAAGAATTAGTAATTGTGAAAAAAAGTTTCTTCATTCCTTGTGTATAAAACAGTGCTGTTTCCAGTGTATAATAAACATTTAAAGCCATAATTAATCAATGTTGAGCACAACATAATGATTTTTTAAAAATGTATGACTGGTTCTCAAAGTGGTGTCCCTGACAAGTTAAAATCACCATCACCTGGGAACTTGTTACAAATTTGAGTTTTCAGGCCTAATACCAAATCTACTTAAAACTCCAGGGAGACAGAGAAAAGAGTAGGTGGAGAGAGAAGGCCAAGAGGAGAAAAAAGGAACCAACTGAGTTCCAACAAATCCTTCTTGATACTGATGCATGCATGATAACAAAGTCTGAGAAGCACGAGTATTAATTACTAAGCATTCTTGTGTTTCAGAACATTTATTTTCTTCCCAATATTTCAGTGCTTCTTTCTTTCGTTATTCTGTGGCAAATAATGGTCATTTACCTGATTTCTCACTTTCTCTAATGTATATTAGTGAAAGATTAACCATTAATCCTCAATACACATTAAATTTTTTCTTTGAACTGCAATTGGACCATTTACAGAGAGGGGTTAATTTTGTACTACAAATATATGAATGTTTAAGAGATTATTATGAGAAAATATTTTTCCATTACCTTTCAAAGTTCTTCTACACTTTTATATAACCTCTCATATTATGTATTATGTAGCTTATATTTGTAACATGATGAAGTTCTTAGGGTTAGCATAAAACATAGAAAAGAATATCCATTATTGAAAATTGCAAGATGAAGAATGACAATTTCAGAGTATTTTAATTAAAACTAAAGTGAAAGGAATTTTGATTAACAGTGACACCAAAACCACAACAAGTAATGATTTCTCAAAAAATAAGCAAATAAATAAACAAAATAATCATTAGTATTATCTTACCATATTTTAAAAGACAGCAAGGGCCAAATATATTAGCATAGTTCATTTAGAACATGGTAATCTTTCCTGTTTCTTAAAATCAGATGGAAGTCAGCAATAGTAATAATTACCAACTTTTTCTTAAACTTAAGTGATAGTCTTTTCTTATTCTTAAAAGAAAAAAAAAGCCTATGCGTTTTTCAAAAGATTATTAACATTTCCTTCAATGTTATGAGGTCTTTCAATATAATCTGTTTATATATAATTTCATACACATTTTATTTTTACTTAACATTTTATCCAATCATGATTCCTATAACTATAAATTACTAGCATATAGCAACTTTATACTTACACTTGGATTGGAATATTTATAACCTGCCTATTCTACTCCTAAAGTTTAAACTATTTTCCTTTGCCACTATACCAGAAAAGAAGTCCAAAATCACATTTATATATCAGGAAATTCCAAGAGATATGTTGACAATTTATGTGTATATGTGCACTTCAATTTCAGCAAAAGTCTCTTCTAATTCAGTTCAAGATTGAGTGATGGAATATTCAACATATTTCTGTCGTTGGCTTAAAACTGGATCATTAAAAGTTGAAGATCAAATTTTAAATCTGTAAACCTCTGGAAAGATACAGTTGTTGAAGATCTTTCAGCTGGCAGGTTGTACAGTCAACAAGCTTTGTATTTCCCTCCTTATTTCATAATGTCATATTAAAGGTTGAAAAATATTAAGTTATCCTGAACACAGAAAGTTCATATAAAACAATAAGGACCAAATAAATTTGGGTATTTCAAAAAATTACCTACAGACCCACAGACATATTTTTGTTCATGAGCTTAAAATCTAAAATTGTAAAAATTCATGCTAATAATATTAGTACTTTCACACTAGGACTAATGAGTCAAAAATAGAATGTCATATGCTTCACAAGTCTTTCACTTTTGCTGAATATTATAAATAGAAATAATGTTTAATATAAGAGTCTATAGTTGTTCCCCAATGCAACAGTATTTTGCATATGAATATATGTATTAGATTGGATGAAGCAGATTAGCAGACTAATAGAAAGCATTGTCTTTCTTGCTTGTTATTGGTATTGTTCAACAACAGGGAGAACATATTGCATTTAAGTTCCACAGGCTTCTGTAACTCTTCAGTGAGTCCAAACACTGTGTATCATCATTTACCAAAGAAGCAAGAGGGAAAGACATTTACTTAATAGGACAATTCTGACAAGACATTTATCCAATATTTTTCAACAATGCACATATCAAATATTTCTGATTAGTGCAAAAAAAGAGAAAGAGAGAGAGAGAGAGAGAGAGAGAGAGAGAGAGAGAGAGAGAGAGAGAGAGAGAGAGAAAAGGAAAAAAATCCACACAGGCAAATTAACTGCCTTGTCAGTCCAAGTAACAAACCAATCAATTACATTCTATTCAAACCTGACAAGCAAAGGCAACTTTTTGCAGTGATAAGCTTATGGAAAGGACAAGATAGCTGTTCTCCTTTATTTTATGTACTCTATTGAGAGTTTTATCCACATTTTTAAAATCACACTTATAAAAGAGGTTTCCAGGATTGCCTCCGAGGATGAGCTGTGGCAGAGTTGGGTCTCATGAAGGGTATCTACACAGTAAAGTGATAAGAAAAGAACATTAACATTTAAAGATCATAGCAGCTCTGTACTACGTCTTAAGAAACATACTAATAACACCACAGTAGATTCAAATAACATATGATCTGATCCAAAGATATAGATAACCTAAACCTAAATGCCATGATCTTGTGTAAGTTCTCATTGGTTATAACTGAACTTTTTTATCTTTGGAAACAATGAGTTGCCTCCTCTTGTATTATTATTATTTTTTATTTTCAAAATAAACCTATTTTACTAAAATTTAAAAAGTGGAAAAAGATGAAGTACTTGTATTTATAAAAAGAAATATATATTTGATCAATAGGTTTTTTTTGACAAATATCAGTTTGCTATTATTTTCACCCAATACAGCAATTTTAACAATGCCTGAGAAAGCATGCAATTGTGCTGAAAACAAATAAACCTAATCAGTATGTTACTGGCCTAGTTATATTCAAGTAGTCTTAGGGAGGAAATTTTCAAAGTGATTTTTATCCCCTGTGTCTACACTGCCTTCTTTTCTAAGACTTTATTAGAAATACTGGGCTACCATTATTTACTACCTTTGTGTTTTTATATTCAGAAAAGAAATTATAAGAACTTAGTGATCAGAATTAACATTTTTTGACTGTGGTAAATATAAGAATTTGTCATTTCTTTCATATATTTAGATCTATGTACATGAGGTGAAATTGCCGAGTAGTCAAATCATAGAAAAAGGTTCCTTTTTTTATATATATTTAACTATTAGAAAGATGTGTTTAATGCTTCTAAGTTCTGCTGAGAAAAAGAAAGTGAAAAGTGGCACACAGACAAAAAAAGCACTACTGAGGAGAGCTACCACGCTAAACAGAATAACCTCCAAAGAAAGTGAAAACAAAACTGTATAAGAAAAAAGAATATAATGTGAAACACAGTTTTCAAAGAAATCCTGTATTTATCAACGTATGAGAAATAGCAGAAAGAACTTTAACTTTTCTCATTGCTTCAGTCTCTAAGCAAAAAGCTTTGAGCACATTCTTAATCTGATATTTTGACAAGTGATTTTCTGAAGGTTAAGCACCACTGGAAAAGCATAATGCAAGAGGAAGCAACCATATCATTAATAACAGAAGTGCAATTAACTCTTAATTACATGCACAAATAATGGAGAGGAGCAGACAACTGAAAATTTTTATTTATATTTGACTTTCATTTAAAGTTTAATATAGAGACATTAGATATTGTAGAAATCTGCTTTAAACCTCAGTTAAATCCAAGTTGAAGTTTGAGAAAACTAAAGAGCTATTGCTAATGCTATTCCATCTTAAATTTCAATTAATATTCCAAATCTTTCTTAATGTCAAGATAAGTGGTGTGACTTGTCTTGGCTCCTATTTTCTGAGGACAAAAGATGGTGCAATTTTTTATTTTAAATAAAAAATGAAGTTAGCTTTGTATTTATTTCAAATGCACCTAATAATAAGCTAACTTTAAAAAATACTGTAGAAAAAAGACAAATACTTCCAAAGCACTTCAGTAATGCACACACCAGTAACTATCAATGAATTCTTCACCTGCGTAGCTGGAATTGCAGGCCAAGAGGAAAATTCCAGCTATCTACTACTTTTGCCCCAAGAAAGTCAAATGTGTCAAAACAGCATAGTAATGAGGAAGCATACCTAATCACTGTATGAGCTCTACAGTCAAGATAGCCTAGATTTCATCTGCAGTTCTATCATACTCTAGTTGTGAAAATCTTTTTCTTTTCCTTACCCATAAAATATAAATTAAATCAGTATCTATCTCTTACAAGTTTTTTTTTAATATGCAACATTACAGGGTTGTTGTGAAGATTAAATGAGATAAAAAATGAAATGCACTGATATAATGACTGGAATATAAGAAGCCCTCAAAAAATCTTGACAACTAATGTGAAGGCTAGTAGCTTTGTCAAACAATATTGTAGTATTTTTGTGACAGGAAAGAAATTGCATTTTAATATATAAAAACTTGTGTAATGTGATTTTAATATATAATTGGAATATTTTCAATTGCTTAATAACTCTATACCTCGGTTACCTTATATCTAAAATGGAGATATGCATACCTAATTGGACTGTTGACAAGAATGAAATGAAATAATATATTTGGAGAGTCTGAAACCTAGTGACAATCTAATATTAACATTATTATAATGTCAGTCCAAAAATAACATTTCTCTGTGGTTCAATTACAATTGTTAAAAAAATACAGATTTTTATACATTATTCCCTAGATAACCAAAATCATCATCAACTCCAAAATTTGTATCCAATTTTATTTACAAATTCATTTTACCTCATTTCATTAACATTGTTTATTTCATAAGTCCAAACCAATACAAAATCAATATAAATCAAAACCTTGTTATAAGATAAAATAAGATGCTTAGGGCTGGGGATGTGGCTCAGCGGTAGCGCGCTTGCCTGGCATGCGTGCGGCCCGGGTTCGATCCTCAGCACCACATACCAACAGAGATGTTGTGTCAGCCGAGAACTAAAAAATAAATATTAAAAATTCTCTCTCTCTCTCTCTCTCTCTCTCTCTCTCTCTCTCCTCTCTCACTCTCTCTTTAAAAAAAAAAAAAAAAACTTATAAAAAAAAAAAAAATAAGATGCTTAATTTAAAAAAAAAAAATGAAAGAAAGAAACCAGAAGACAATATAGTTGTCTTCTAGTTCTAAAAGTTCGACTATCCTTGTTTTGTGTGACTCCAAGGGTTGAAATTTTTAAGGGAAACTATTAGCTTACTTAGAAAAAGAAACACATTTTTGAACAAAACTGCCTCCAATGGAAAGGGACTTGACACCTCTGCCTCCAACATAAGTTTGTCCCCTCTGGCTTAGTAGGGAAGTCAGGAAGACAATTCAAGCATCAGATGAATGGTGAGATTACACACTTTGGTTTCCTTTTCACAACTGTGTATAGTTTGTTTTGGAGTCTCTTGAGTTATAAAAGTTATAAAATTTAAGAAAAATTGAGGCTCAATATCTTCGTTTTATACATGAGAAAACAACTTTAGAAGTCACTTAATTCAAGGTCCACTACTTCACTAGTGAGTAAAGTAGTTCACTAATTTAGGCAAGAAATAATCTTTTTTTTTTTGTATAAGCTAACAATATTAACACACTGCAATGAAAAATAGAAAAAAAAATTTCAAAAATGAACCTTAATAAAAAATAAATGAGTGAAACAAGAAAGATTTCATTTCACATATACTTGAACTTATGTTTATGTACTCTAAAACTGAATAACCCAGAAATACCACACTTCACTATGTAATGTATATCAACTTCATGCTTCTGTTCTTTAAATATATATTATGTGTCTATAGTGCATTTATTTAAAAAATAAAGAGAAATTTTTAAAATTCAAATATTAATAGCACATAACAAAAATATTTGCAAATCATACAAAGTTTCTTAAAGGTTTAATATTTTAAAGTAGAATTTAAAATCAAAAATGTCACACAGTAACTAGTACATACATGAAGCAGATTAGTCATTCCACATATCACAAAATCATCAAATCAACTTAATGATAGGAGAAACATATACAAAATAAGCATTTTAATTTTTATTTTTATGATTCCTTTCAGTTATATAGGACAATAGGATTTGTTTTGACATAATTATAAAAGCATCAAATATAATTTGTTCTAATTCTGTCCCCAGTACTTTCCCTTTCCCTCCCCTTCCTCCCTCCTCTTGTTCCCTTCCCTCTACTTTATTGATTTTCTAGTATTTACTTACAGTTATGTTTTTTTTTAATTAGTGTCTTACGGATGTATATTATGGCGAAATTAACTGTGGTATATTCATATGTGTACATAGGAAAGTTAGGTCAGATTTATTCCACTGTCATTCCCTATCCCATGCCTCCTCCCTTCCCTTCATTCCCATTTGTCTTCTCCCGTGATCTTCTATTTTTTTAGCCCCTCCACTTTGGATTAGCATTCACATATCAGAGAAAACATTCAACCTTTGACTTTTTTGGGGACTGGCTTATTTCACTTAGCATGATAGTCTCCAACTCCATCCATTTACTGCAAAATGTCACTCATTCATGGCTGACTAATTATGGCTGAGTAATACTCCACTGTATATATTATGGCTGAGTAATACTCCACTATATATATCCAAGTTTTATCAAAATATAATTTTAATAAGAAAAAGTGGCAGTTGGGCTACATTATCTAAATATGAGTATTGTGAAAACTAAATATCTCTTCTTCAATCTTTACTAATAGAATGATTCCTTAAAAAGCACTTTTAACCCCCCCACCCAACAGCAACAACAACCAAAAAAACCAGCCAGGACAATGCAGTGACTCTCATCTCAAAAAAAAAAAAAAAAAAGTAACCAGGAAAAAACACTTTAAAGTTTCATTCACGGAAAACCAGGTGTTTTCGAATTTCTTTTTTATAATATAATCTTTTTATAATAAGCAACTAAGCACCATTTCAATTTTGCAGATATTTAGCTTAAATCACTTTTCATAAAACAAGGTCTACGGAAAAAAGGACATACTCTTGGTAGAAGACGTCTGAGTAACTTTTAAGAACAATGATACAAAGCAATATAACTTTAAATTTTATACTGCTCTGTGCTACAAAGCCTCTTTTGCACAAAATAGTGCAGTCAACATTAAAGACAGCCCTAGAATAATGGATTTTACATAATGAACAACAGGTCACAGGGGGAGTTAGGAAGGGGAGGAAAGGACCTGGACACTAGTGAAGATGTAGCAGACTTTCTTCAGATTGGAGTTCAAGTTCTGGCCATTTAATTAGGCAAGAGAGATTGGATGAATACATACAGTAGAACCACGGAAATTAATGACAAACTAGAAATAAACATAAAAAGCAGCAGTAATGAAAAGCAGCTGAGGCAGCGGAGTAATATAGTGGAGAATGAAGACTGGCCATTGAGAAAGGTCTCAAGGAAACCAGAAAAATGGGAAAGGGAGAGAATGAATATCAAGAAATGTTATTGTGGAAACTTACTGCCCAAATATCTCTATGATTCTAGGTGACCTAAACTTTATCTTTATATTTTTGTATTTTTTGTAGGTATATTTTTATAGTGAACAAAACTTGAAAAAAAAAACTAAATTTCTACTCACTGTCCTTTAGATATTTTTAAAACTAAGACTTTATCTTTAGGATAATTTTAGATTTATGTAAAAAATTGAGAGCAAGTAAAACACAGATTGTCATAGACTCCCTCCTAAACATGTGCACAAAATTCCTTTAAAATTTAAATGCTAAAGGGTTCATTTTCAATCCATGAGCCCTCTGATATCTCAGGGATCCCTAGTGAATAAGACACATAGAAACAGATGAAGGGACAAACAGGCTATGATTTGGAAGTGTTCATACTTCATTGATTCTTATTCAGTGCAAGGATACTGAATAGATCAGTGAGTTGGATACAATGCTTACAGGAGATGAATGTGAGGCGATGAACTTTCTGAGAAGTATGTTATCATTAGTATAGGCATTTTGTTATTCTTAGTCTAGCATTATGCATCCTTGGTAAGGGAAAGTATTAAAACAACAGCTGAAGAACAATATGGGATATTAAGATATTATGAAGAGTTTCAGAAGTTAGGTTATGTATTTTTTACAACTCAATATCTTATATTCTTTCTAGCCCTGAATTTCTAATTTGCCAAGAAATTAAACTGGGAAAAATAATAAATCTACTATGCCTAATGATAATTTGAAGTAGTAATTTAGAAATCCAGGAAATTCAGCTATTAATACATATAAAAATATAGGTGCCACGTTACTTTTAAAAATCACTTTGAATCTATTAACAGCTCCTGTTGCTAAAACATTATCTCTTCTGGGTGCCATAATAGTATTCCATAGCCATGATATGGTAGTATCAATAAAACAGATTGAAAAGTTTGAGGTCTACTATCGTTGGGGCAAATACCATCAATGAAATAAATAGGTGCCAATATGAAAACGAATGAACTGGCTGAAATAATGTGAAGATGAAGATTTTTTTTAGTAGCATGATGATAAGTCAGTATTCCAGAAAATACCTGGGCAAAAATGTCTGCAAAAATTATAAACTCAAGAAGAGACTTCACCTCCTAGGTAAATTCCTATTAACTACCGTGGCTACCTTTACAAGAATGTCATATTAAATTCATTTAAAATGGTTGCAAAACTTCACATATCTGAACCATTCTTAGATACAGGTTTATTTCTCAAACCTGTGATATAATTTGCTCCTTCAAGGCAATGCAACAACCAAATAGAATCTGTGGGACATATTAAGGAGCTGTTGAGTTCTGCCCAAGGTTAGAAGCTACATGTTATATGAAATATCTACATATAAACTAGAAAATTGGATCCAATTCTATTTCTCTCATTAAATGGAACTGTAATGTCCTTATGAGCATTCAAAAACTTTGAGATATGAGTGAATGGAACTGTAATTGAGGTGGGCATGGTAGCACATGCCTATAATCCCAGCAGCTTGGGAGGCTGAGGCAGAAGGACTACAAGTTCAAAGCCAGCCTCAGCAAAATCGAGGTGCTAAGCAACTCAGTGAGACCCTGTCTCTAAATAAAATACAAAAAAGGGATGAGGATGTGGTTCAGTGGTCAAGTGCCCCTGAGTTCAATCCCTGGCATCCCCTCCCCCAATAAAAAGTAATTGAGAGAAGTTACTGATGAAAAGTAATAATGTAAAATCTTTATCTTCTTTATAGGAAAAATGGGTGGCACCAGAGGGCTCTAATCCCAATTAAAGTTACATGCAAATGTTAATGCATACATATACTGAGCAAAATAAGAGCAACAAAATGGATTTTGCATTACTAGGAAATTCTTCTTATTAAGGAAGACCTTCTTATTAGCAACATATCTTAGAAAGTTAACACAATAACAAAAATATGAACCTCTTTGGGGATGCTCACTGGTAAAGGCTAAACCTTAGGTGGCATTCTAAAACAGAATTCCAACACTGATATTTTACACACAGGTACAAACAGTTCCCTTGATTACAGAACTACTGAAAACAGATCATTCTCCAGTTTCAAAGGTGACAGGATAAAAAACAAAAACAAACATACAAAAAACTACTCTAGAAGGAACCAGCCCTTCTGACATCTTTATCAAGTGAAGCTGATTTGGGACTTTTGTCCTCCAGAATTGTAAGAGAAAAAATTTGTGTTATTTGAAGCCACAAATTTTATGGTGATTTGTCACAGCAGTTATAGAAAACCAATACAGACCTTAATCAGCTACTCAAGAAAAACATTAGGCAAAGGAGGAGATTTGAAAAAGTGCAGGTCTGCTGGTACAGGACTGGAGAACGGGAATAGTCATCATACTGGGAAAGATACAAAGCCTCAGCTAGATACTTCTCCCTTAATAAATAAATGCTATAAAGGCTATAACCCCACTGCCACACAGTGCACAGAAAAATCTCACTGTGGAGAAGCAAGAGATGAGGAAATAAATCCTCTACTCCTAAAGGAGTGACAGGAAGCAGTACTAGTCCCAGGAAATAATACCTATCCTGATATGATCTAGATCGTCAATGTCACATGAAAATCTCACATTTTGAGCAAGATCCCCAATGCTGGAAGGTTCAGAGGTAGGGCTTTTAATTTTAAGCAATGATGAGAACTGTAACCTCATCAGCAGATTAATTTATTTTATGGATTAATAATCTGAATGAACTACTGGGTGGTAACTGTAACAGATGGTGTGACGGAAGGAAGTAGTTTTGCTAGTGGCACATCCTTGAGGTTTTTATACTGTTCCTGGCACCCAGCTCGCTTGGTCGCATGTGTTCTCTCTCTCTCTCTCTCTCTCTCTCTCTCCCTCTCTTCCTCTCCCTCTCTCTCCTTCCCTTGCTCCTATGAGCTGAGCAGCTTTCTTCCACTGTACTCTTCTGCCATGATGTTCTGCCTCACTTCAAGCCCAGAGCAACAGAACCAGCTAACCATGGACTGCACTTCTGAAACTGTAAGCCCAAATTAAAGAAAGTTTTTCTCCCCTAACTTCTTCTCGTCAGGTATTTTGGTCACAGTAAAGGAAAGCTGACTAACATACATATCTTTTTCTTAATAAAATACATTTTAAGAAAGAGAGAAATTCAAGTAATGAAAGTCAAAACAACAGACACCTGTCCATGTTATGTTCTGTCCTACAGCCATAGCTGTATGTATATCAGTTAAGTCTTTTTTTAACCAATTTATTATAATAGGTATTTTTATTAAATTTATTCTAATTTGTTATACACGATGGCAGAATGCAATTCATTTCATATTACACATATAGAGCCCAAGTTTTCAAGTCATTGATTGTACACAAAGTATTTTCACACCATTCGTGTCTTCATTCATGTACTTAGGGTAATGATGTCTAACTCATTCCACCATCATTCCTACCACTTTGCCCCATCAAAAGTTCCTCCATTCCTCCCAAGCTCCCCACCCCAAAAATCACCATTATGAGTCAGCAACTTCATATCAAAGAAAACATTCAGCATCTGCTTTTTTAGGATTGGCTTACTTCACTTAGCACTATATTCTCCAACTCCATCCATTTACCTGCAAATGCCATGATTTTATTCTCTTTTAATGCTGAGTAATGTTTCATTCTGTGTATATACCAAAGTTTCCCTATCCATTCATCTATATGTTTAAAGGCCTTCTATCACTGAGGGTTGGGAAGAAATTCCTACACAAGATCTGTCAAACACACAAGGAAAAAAAAAAAACAGGCTAAATCATTAAAAAAAAAAAAGCCTCACATTCAGAAAGCAAGCTGTTATGGTTTAAATATAAGGTATTGCTCAAAAGCTCTTGCATTAGACAATGCAAGAATTTTTTTCAGAGGTGAAATGATTGAATTATTACAGTCTTAACCTAATCAGTGGGTTAATCCACTAATATACATTAACTGGGTGGTAACTGTTGGCAGATAGGGTTTAGCCTAGAGGAGCTATGTCACTGGGGTGTGCCTTTTGGGGTTTATATTTTGTCCCTGGTGAGTGGAGTTCTCTCTGCTTCCTGATTCCCATGTCTTGAGTTGCTTTCCTCCCCCACACTTCTCCACCATAATGTTCTTTCTTACCTCAGGCCCAAAGTAATGCAGCCAGCTGCCTATGGACTAAGAACCTTTAAACCATGAATGCCAAATAAATTTTTACTCCTCTAAAATTGTTCTTGTAAGGTCTTTTTGGTCATAGTGGCAAAAAAAAAAGCTGATTAAAATACAAGTTTTGGTTCTCTGGAGTCTCAAGGCTGAGTTCAAACAAGGAAAACTGAGAACTACCAAGCAAGCACTGATCATCAAGTGTTTGCAATCTACCTCTAGCAGAGAGGAATGAGTAGAGTACAGTTTTCTCAGTACTACCAGTATACAGATAAAGGTAAAATCTAAGACAGAGTAAAAATACTGACCCAAAAAAAAAAAAAAAAAAAAAAAAAAAAAAAACTTGGTGCTGGGTGAGGTGGCCCACGCCTGTAATCCCAGAGTAATCAGGCCCAGGAGGCTGAGTTCAGCAATGGTGAGGATCTAAGCAACTCAGTAAGACCTTGTCTCTATATAAAATACAAAATAGGGCTGGGAATGTGGATCAGTGGTATAGTGCCTGAGTTCAATCCCCAGTACCCACACCCTGCCCCAACCCCCTACCCTCCAAAAAACCCACCTTTGGCACTGTAACCTCAAGCATAAGCACAGGTAACAGTAGAGAAATTTGAAGTGTCTGGTACACTTCAGGTAAGCAAGGTAATAGAAAATTTACAAGCCCAATTCAACTCTGGCCTGAATTTACTCTACAAGCTAACAGCATAAAAAAAGAGCAGGTATAAATACTCTGCTGTTCAACTTATGATGTCCAGAATTTCAATCCAAAATTATGAGACACACAAAATGAATAAAGAAGAAAGAAGGGGAAATGGATGGATGGAGGAATGAAGGGAGGGGAGGAGGAAAGGAAGGAAGAAAAAGGGAGGAAGAATAGGAAGACAGGAAGGTAAAAGTAAAGGACTGCAGTCAAGAAAAAAGCAATCTACAGAACAAAGTCAGGGATGACAGAGATATTGGAATATGTTCTCTGATCATAATAAAATTAAAGAAGAAATCATTATCAGAAAAATATATGGAAAAATATCTCAAATATTTTTGGAAAAAAGTCCCACATTTCTAAATAACTCATGAGTTAAAAGAGAAATTAGATATTTACAATCTAAACCTGGAAGCTACATTTGCTGAGCAGGTTTGTATCACACATTCTGACTATAGCAAAAACAGATGTCTTAAATAATAACTGATGGTCTCATGAGTCCGTCAGATATTGCACCATTTTGCACTGTCTAGAGCATTGCTATTACCAATCTAGTTCAAGGATCACTATAAGGAGAAAACAAACTTTTTCATTGATCTTTTATTTTGCTTGCAAAGTTTAAATTATTCTGTTTATCAGCACCCCTGTGTCAACATTTTATAATACTATTTCATGAAATATACAATAATCATTTGTAGAATAGAGTGAACTTTTCTAAAATTTTCTCCCAAACAACTAGAACATAACATCAGTAAAGGGAGAATCCAAGAGCATAGAGAGAACTGTCAGAGGTAATACTTGATAGTACCTACTATCTGTGAAGCTTTAAAAAGCCACAGTTGTCCAAACCATTGAAACCCCCCAGGCTCATTTGTTTTGTTTTGATTTGATTTAATTTGTTCTTGGTTCTTCTTCTTCTTGGTTGCATGATGTTGTTGTTGTTCTTTGTTTGTTTGTTTGTTTTGGCAATACCTTCTACAGGTGATTTGTATGCATCTAAACAAGCTGAGAAACACTATAATACTGCAGAGAGGAAAAAGGAAAGATAGATGAAAGAGAGTAGAGTAGGCCTTCCTCAGCACTGTAGGCATAGAAAGAAAGGTGAAATCTAAGAGGGAATACAAACACTGGCCTAAATGGCTTCCTACAAAAATCAGTGGTTCTTAAAGTCTCCAAACCAGCAGCATCTATATCAATTAGGAACTTGTTACAAATAGAATTTTTTGGTCATTACTGCAGAACTGACGAAACAGTGCAACAAGTCTTTCCGGTGACTTGAATGTAGCCTAAAGTTTAAGAACTAAACTTTAAAGATCACTAAAGTAGAATAAGTTCAGTTGGTATGATGATAACACCAAGAAAAAGGTATGGAAACAAAGTCAAATATTAAAAAACAAAAAAATTTAAGGGGGGTAAAAATAAATTAAAAAAACTATTTCACTACTCATATAGATAGCTCAGTTGATATCTAACTAAGCAAAAGTTAAGAATTATTTGTAATCACAGATATTTTGGTTAGCAAAATAAAGCTTAAAAACAAAATAGCAAAAAACCAAATGCCGAATGTTTTCTCTGATATAAGGAGGCTGATTCATAATGGGGTAGAGAGGGGGAGCATGGAAGGAATAGATGAACTCTAGATAGGGCAGAGGGGTGGGAGAGGAAGGGATTGAGTATAAGGTTAGAAATGATGGTGGAATGTGATGGACATTATTATCCAAAGTACATGTATAAAGACACGAGTTGGTGTGAATATACTTTGTATTCAACTAGAGATACGAAAAATTGTGCTCTATATGCATAATAAGAATTGTAATGCATTCCGATGTCATATATAAATAAAAATAATAATAAAAAAAACCGAGTAGCCAACAATTATCCAAGAACCTCATCTGTAGAATTTACAACTTGGTATGTAAACCTCTTGGGAGTCAGCTTATAGGTCAACTAAACCAAAGGCATCTACCCAAGCCTTTCAGTTCCTCTTTTCTTACAGAACCCACAACTTCCTACCAACCTTCACTATCCACTCAGAAATAATTCTTGACATAAAGTAAAAACAGGGGCTGGGGATGTGGCTCAAGCGGTAGCGCGCTCGCCTGGCATGCGTGCAGCCCGGGTTCGATCCTCAGCACCACATACAGACAAAGATGCTGTGTCCGCCAAATACTGAAAAATAAATATTAAAGTTCTCTCTCTCTCTCTCTCTCTCTCTCTCTCTCTCCCTCTTTCTCACTCTCTCTCACTCTTTCTTTAAAAAATAAATAAATAAATAAATAAATAAAGTAAAAACAGAAAAATTAGAATTGAATACTTGAAGGGTAAAGGAGAGTTACTAAATTTGTTAAGTTACCAAATCTATTTCTGGAGTTTTATTCCTCTATATTTAAAATCCCATAATATACATGCTTCTAGAAATCTCTAATTTAACAGGCATAATAACAAACCTCACAATCCTCTATGACAACATTTGCCTTGTATTTATCACAAAAAAGTAAAGTCACTCCCCTCTCTGTTACTGGTCTACCATTCTCTCCAATTATTCAGCTTAAAGTCAGTCAGTTTGATTTAACACTCCCCATTCTTCCTGGCCTCCTTATTTTTGGTTAATTATCTGCTGTAATCTTAGTGTAGCATTGTTTCTTGGATCCCTCCAATCCTTTCAATTTCTAATTCCATCAGTCTGGGGTCTAGCCTCCATACTAGACTACCTCCAGCTCCCATTCTTTCATCACATAGGCCACTGCACTATCAGTTCTCCAAAATGCTACACTCCATATGAACCCTTACCTTTAATGAATCTCCATTAGGCCTCTAAAAATCTTAGCCTGAACCCAAGCCCCCATCTTCCTTTCTCGTAAACCCAGTGAACGCATGCATCGCTCCTATAGTCTTACTTTGTGTCTTTTTCATTCACCCTTTTGAAGGATTTCCACCTCCCTTCTCAACCTTTTAAAGCTCATTATTCAGAATCCAACTCACATGTCATCTTAGAAAGACTTCACCATTCTTTTAGGTATTCCTTGATCGTCTAAATTCTTATAACTCTTATACACCCTCTACATAACAATTTAATAGATGTATAAAATAGGTTTCTATATTCAATATTTTGAACAAAAAAGATGTGACTCCATGTAACTCTAGTGAGAAGAAATACAGAAATGTCACTTTTATACAAAATAGGGAGAAAAGTAATTTCTGTACAAATAAAAGCTTCAGAGGAACAGTCAAATCTTCAGTCAGTATGCTCAATGCTCTACATGAAACTCAACTTCTTTTTAAAAAGACAACATTCACAGACCATGTCACAAGAAGGTCCTTGATATAATCAGTCAATTTTCTGATTCTTTAAAAACTGACACAAATGAGTAACCTGAGAGGAGAAATATGGGTGTGAAAGATTTCAGTCACTTAAAAGGAAAGTTATTGATTGATGTAATTTCACTTGGATGTAACTGAATGCCATTGATTTAGCCCTTCCTGAGCCTATCTTCCTTGTGCAGCTGTGTTGATCTGATTCACTGGGTAATTACAGAGAGTGCCCCTAACAGTTTCATTTAAAGCAAAACTAGTCTGCCTGCTATTATTTGTAGAGAACATACTTAAAAAATTACTTTCATGTAGTTTAATCAATCAATTCTCACAGATTTCAGCTGGTTGTTATTTATGAACTAAATCACACAGTCCTTGACTTCATGCATTAACTCAGTAATAAAAAGTAACATGTACACACATAAAGAATGCATGAAAAAATTCTACACTAAAACATATAAGGCCACAATTTTAATAGCACAGTTATAAAATAATAATTAACGTTTTTTTAATTTCCCCTTCTTCTATTCACCCATAGTAACTTTCTCAAACTTGCCTAAGTATTTCAGGAATGCAGACATATTAAGCATTTCATAAAAAATGTTTCCAGAGTTCTGAATTCTACCTCTTAAATAAATTATGGTGTAGTCAAATAAGGTTCACAGAAAAATCATAAAAATTAAAGGACTGACACAGTATCTACAGAAAGCAGAGGCAATGTGGTTATTAATTTTAATATTTTTATAAATTTTGTTTCTTTCAACAACTAAAATTAGGGTACAATAAAACAAACTTTGGTTAAATAACAGGGTACCCTTGTCTGGGATAAAAATGAATATCTTGAACCAATTTGGGTAAATAAAAAGAAAATACTGTTTTGAGGAGAGAGAATAAATTCTGAAATTCAGACTTCAATTTTCAGATAACAATACACCCAAGGGAATGCAGTTAATGAGAACCTTTTTTGAGAAATATGCAAGAACTTAAAGAGAAAAATCCATATTTCATAGTAAATAAATATTTTGAAATTTCTATTTGTTTCTAATTCTAGTTATACTAAAAAAGTAAATATAATCCAAAATTGTAACTGATAAAAATAATCATAGATGAGACAATCTCATCCCAAATCTACTTCTTATCCTATATCCAGGATAAGCCATGAAATAAAAAAAATAAAAGGAGTAATATTATGTATATGTAAATATACATACATATATGATTTTATTAATTTTCAAACTGTGATGTGCTATCAAAAATATTTTAAAACAGAGCTGGGGTTGTGGCTCAGTGGTAGAGCACTTGCCTAGCATGTACAAGGCCCTGGGTTCAATCCTTAGCACCACATAAAAGTAAATAAGATAAAGGTATTGTGTCCAACTACACCTAAAAATAAATATTAAAAAAAATGTTAATGGTTAACATCTTAGAAGCATTAAAACAACTGTCTTGCCAACTGTATCACTTAAACAGTGTATCACATTAAGCAAATTAAGGGAGTAGACTGTTGATCAATAAATGAAATATTTGCCTGGCATTCTTGTAATCCCAGCATCTGCAGAGCCTGAGGGAGGAGTACCACAAATTCAAGGCCAGCAGCCTTGGTAACTTAGCAAGACCTAGACAACTTACTGAGACCCTGTCTTAAAATTTTAGAAAAGTGGGGAGGGGCCTGGGGATATCTCAGTAGTAAAATGCCTCTGCATTCAATCCCCAGTACCCCCATCCATCTATGAATGAAAACAAAAACAAATTGTGATGAAGGCACCAGCACTTCATTGATTGATATATGTGTGTGTGTGTGTGTGTGTGTGTGTATGAATGTGTGTGTGTGTGTATATATATATATATATATTTTTTTTTTAAATAGATCTAGTCATAAACTAGGCCTCATATTGTTAGGCAATCCTTCTACATTTTCCTAGGCAGCTTGAACTACTGATTCCTAACAGCACCTCTTTTCATTCTCATGTTTCTTACTCCATCATCTTTTTTCTTCCTCCTTTCTTTAGCAGATAACCTCACTTAACATAGAAGACAGAAGCCACTGGACACAAATACATAAACTTTTCTAACACAACTTTCCAGTATCAGGTAAGCATCTCTTTGACCATAGCTCACTCTCCTCACTTGGTGTTCCGTTTCCCTTCTAAAGCCAGTCTTTCTATCACAGTTTGGTGGACCTGTCCTCCTTGACTCTGATTATTTTCTTACTCTTCTTTATCTTCAGCTGCTCCTTCGTCAACAATTCTTTGACTCTCAAACATACCATTTCCCCAGATAGTCTACCCTACTGGACAGTCCTTTTTTAGTCTTCTCTTCCTCTGACTCCCCCGCCACACACACATACACATACTAGTATTATATCCAAGGCACTTTTCTCCTTCTATACTTTCCTTTGTGCTCTAATCTTTCACATTTCTTTAGCTATCACATCAATGCTGAATACTCCCAAATACTTCAGCCAGCCACTCCCTTCCCTTCTTTCTTTTTTCTGTTTTCCAAGCAAGGATGGTCTACCACTCAATAATGCTGTGCTTCATTGGCAATTGTGTAAGACTGTGATAATCCTTGTAGAACTATCTCTCCTCTTCTAGAGTCATATATTTTTTCAGTTGTCTACTCTACCTTCAGTCTTTGAAATTAATGAAGTTTTACTAAGCATTATATATCAATAGTCAAGATAATATTTAGCGTACTATATAGTCTTTCAGTAATTTTTTTGAATGGATAGTATGTAAAAGGTTACAGAGTGAGGGGCTTGGAACACAGACCTCTTGAATCCCATATTCATTATCATACTGTTTCTATAGATTAAGTTATTACAAAATTTTAGTCTTTTGAAGGAGTTTTTAAAGTGCACAGTTATATTTTTACATGATCTATGAACAAACCTTTTTTAAATGGATTATATGTACTTTCTAAAGAGCTTAGTTCTAGTGTATTCACTCATTATTTTAGTTCAAAAAGAATGGCTTTGTTTGCTTTGACTGTGAAGTCTCTTAATTGTTTATGTACACAAATACTAGTCTTAGGTAAAGGCATGTTACTACAGGTGATTGGGTTTCCATATTTCCCTTCTGTGACAGCTACTTACACTCTTTGACATTTTATTTGTTTAGTCTGGTTATTTTGGTATTATTGGTGACCAGTTCCTGATACATTGCCTGACTTTTCATCTTCATAGTCATGTTAAATTCTACCATAATATATTAATTCTATTACATCCCATATATAAATGTGTTGGCCTTGCTGGGCACGGAGGTGTACGGCTGTAATCCCAGCTGCTTGGGAAGTGTAAATGCCTGAAGACCCAAGATATTTTATTATTTTTCATTATTTTACAGGAGGATCACAAACTCAAAGCCAGCCTCAGCAATTTAATGAGACCCTAAGCAACTCAGTGAAACCCTGTCTCTAAATACAATACAAAAAAAAAAAAAAAAAAAAAAGGCTAGGGATGTGGTTCATTGGTTAAATGCCACTGAGTTCAATCCCCAGTAACAACAACAAAAAAACAACAAAAAATTAGCGTTGGTCTTATAAATTTCTTAGACCTTCCTGTTTCAATTCCCCAAAATACTTTGTAGTGGCAGTGTGTGATTTACTGGTATCAGATAATATTTCATGGCTTACCTGGTTTAAATTATGTACACAAAAGATACTGATAGCTTTAATGTCATTTTTGAAAAGGAGATTTGATGTTTATTTCATTTACATATAAGTTGTCCTAGTAAATGGTAGTTCTGAGCAAAGGTTTATCTTAGGTTTTTAATTGCTATGGTAAACCAATAATATATGAATTTTTAACATTTCATTAACTTTTGTGTGTGTGGTCAAAATGGAACTCTTTAAATTCATGAAATTAACTTAATTCAAATTTCGTGAAACATTTCATATTTTACTCATCTACCATACTAAAATAATACCATGCTTATTCCCAGTTCCCTTTGGGTCTCTAGCCTATATATGTAACAATTTCATAGCATATACTTACATACTGAAATAAATTTTTTCATTTCTTTGTAATTCTCATGGAATCTATAAGAGATACATATTTATTTATACTGATTTGCTACAGTTTATCATCTCTCTCCTCTACAATATTCTTAGCTCTTTTTATTTGGGATTTGTGCTTATTTGGTAGAGCCTATTTTCCTATTATAATAACAATATACATGTTCTTTTCTGTGACAAAGAGCTTCTGTCTATGAATATTTTCTTGTGACAAATTCCCAGGAAGAGGGTTATAATTTTTAATAAAAAATATTTATGTGACTAGCAAAATCAAATAAGAAAATTAAAATTTCTCCTTAAAATAAAAAAGTACATTTATATACGAAATAAACTAATTTATAAAAGATACTTTAAAAATGCCTGAAGACCCAAGATATTTTATTATTTTTCATTATTTTACAAATCTCTTGACAACTTATATAATACTTGTGAAAGGAAATAAGTCTAAGTATGTACATATATGTAAGAAAAAAAAACAAATCTTTCTGAAGTGAATAATCAAGCAAAAATAAATTTGCATATTGAAAGAAACAAGGTTAAAAAAATGTTAGAACTTATAAAATTATGTCCTAACAACAGTGATTACCAAGAGTAACTTAATCTTTACATTAGTTTTAAGTTTATTTCATCTTCTGCCTCCATTCAATTTCTGAAAAAAATCATAATTTTTCTAAATTAATCATTTCTTCTTACATCTGTAAAATTACTATTCAATGCAAGAAAAGAATGGTAGAATTAGTCTCAACTACGTGTCTATGTGTGTCATGCACATACATACACAGACACAGAATATGTGATAAAGCCAATAGCATAAATGAAATCACCTTGAGATTAATTATCAAGTGAGAAGGGTACTGGGAGTCAAATGCTTCTGGATATACCACAAGTCAGCAAGAGACACTGAAAAGAATAACTGCATGCATAAACACTATTTAGAAGTCAATCACTAGAGTGAACCTGAAAAATATGGCTCTAGAGCTAATTACCTACATTTAAAGAAAGCTCTGCTTTCAATTGCCACAGTATCACTCCAGCAAGCCAAATCAGGAGCTTTCAACCTATTAACTAATATCTTTCAAATTAAGATGTAAAGCAGACCCAGACAGTTGCATATTACAAAAAAAAATACAGCCTTATTTCTTCAATGCTGACCAAAATTATATTACAATATAATTAGATATAATTTAACTGACTCTGTATTTCCAAAATAATAAAAAAGTAATGCTAATAAAAAGTAATGATAATTATTTCAATAAAATAGATATTATCCTTTCAAACACAATAAGAATATTATGAGTAATAAACTCATTTAAGAATTTAAAATGTATCATAACTCATACAGCAACATAGCTATAAAAATATAAACTGAATACAACATATATTAAAAATAAAAAAGAACAAAAGCTCCTATCTTAATTTAACCAAGCTTTCTACTATTTTTGTATAAAAAAATTATAGGTAATACAAATTCCCCTGAGGATCCAAACACTATAACTCTTAAAATATTAAGTAAGAACCACCTTAATTAGAACCCACATATTCTTTTTTCTCTTTGGGTATGTACTAAGTATTAGTTTGGGACATGTAATATTAAAGTTAATTTAATTATTAAGACATAATTCTTATACCTTAAGATTTATGGGCTAAGATATAAGTATAAATGATTGAAAAGCACTCATTTCAGAGAATAGGAAGAAGTTATTTCACAAAGAAGATATAACATATGAAGTCAAATCAAAATGGCATAGAAGGCCAGTTTGGGAAAGGAAAAATAACCCAAGATGGTCCAAATATAGATCACCTAAATTTTTGAAAGGCTGGAAATGAAGACAAAAAGATAAACTGAGGCCAGGTTTGGAGGGCCTTTTAACTCATGTTATAAAGTCTGGTTTAATCTTCCAAGAAATGAGAAGACTCTAGGTAAATTTAAGTTCACTAGGATTAAATTTCTTATTTTTAGTAGGACAACTGTATTAAGAACCAGAAACATTCAAACTAGAAGTATTGGTTAATGCAACAGTCCAGGAATGAGTTGATGAAGGTACATAAGAACTATGTATTTCTTTTCATTTATTTCTCAAATAGTTCTGTAGATAGAAACAATTATTACCCCTAGTTTATAGATAAGAAAACTAAAGCAAAGAAATTATGTATTTAGCTCAAAATCAAACACAGTAAGTCCTAAACAAAGATCTAAGACTAAAGCACTTGGCTTCAGAATTCAAGCATTTAATGGTTTTTGTTGTTGCAGCTGTTTGTTTTGCTTTTTAATGTGCCATGTTTTACTACTGATAAGAACTAGCATAAAAAATTACACTGTGAAATCAAGAAAAGTTTTAAATTGTTTGAGTCTAAGAATATAGAACAACAAATCCCACCATTATGTATAACTATAACACACCAATTAAAAAATGTGGGGGAAAAGGAGGAAAGAAAAGTTTTAAAGAGAAAGGTTGGTCATCAATGTTTAATGAATGAGGCAAATAGGATGAGTACTTAAAAATGAAAGAGCCATTAAGGTTAGCAATTTGGAGTTTACAAGTGGAAACTGTTTCTGCCTGGAATCAATCACCAAACATATACAACACCCTCACAGACCAAAACACTACACAAAAGATTATAACATCCACAAGCAGCTTTTCCATGTTCTAAAATTACCAGTCCCAATATTTAAATATTAGTAAAATAAGTCTCTGAAAACTAATAAATTATTTTTAAATTGACAAAAGAATATGACATATACTAGTAAGGAAAACAGCACTTTCATATTAAGCTAATGTCATTATATATTATATTATTCTTAAATGACATAGTATTTCAGCAGATCTTAAGAATATTGCAAGTAAAGCTGCACATGATAATTAAATGGACAAAGATGGATAATATGCACTTATTGCCTAGGTAATGAAGAAGATATTAGTTGGCTACTTCATAATAATACATCAGATTCGGTTTTTTAGATGTACATAAAATAAAATTTAAATTTCAGTTTGGAAAAAAGTAGCATTAGCAAACAAAGAAAAACTCAACAACCTGGAAGAAAATATTTGCAGCTTGGAAAGATGTGATATATTTGTTTTTAAAAAAGGAAAAAAAAATCTCTAGAGAGAGGCACTAAATATAGAAAGACAATTCAGTTACAAAACCTCAATAGCTACTCAACATATGAGTAAATGTTTAACCTCATAGTTATAAAATACATTCAAAATGTCAATTTCTACCTATCAGAGTAACAAAAATCTTTGCTATGACATCATTACATGTTCATGCTAAGTTGGAAATGAAATACTATTATCTATTAAAATGTGAAATTTGTATTCAGGTTGACCTAGCACACTCACTTTGGGGTAAAAGTTAAAGAGAAAAAAATAAACTTTCTTAATAAGGAAATATTATAGTAAATTATGGTATATCAACACTATTACATCTTATTTTAAAAAATGGTTTCTTTACATATTTACTAAGAAAAAAATCCATGACTTGTTATCAAGTTTGGAGGAAAAAAGCTATAATGCAAAGAAAGAGAGGGCCAGCCAACCAGCCCTGACTATTTTGCTTGTACTTAGAGGAACAAAATATGCATAACTGAAGAGTAGTCCCTCTTATATCCATAGGAGATATGTTCCAAGATTCACAGTGAATGGGGCTGGGGATGTGGCTCAAGCGGTAGCGCGCTAGCCTGGCATGCGTGCGGCCCGGGTTCGATCCTCAGCACCACATACAAAGATGTTGTGTCTGCCAATAACTAAAAAATAAATAAATAAATATTAAAAAAAAAAAAAAGATTCACAGTGAATGCCTGAAACTGTGGGTAGTGCTGAAACCTATGTGCACTATGTTTTCTCCTATGTATCCTGCAGTGTTACACAGTACCTTCCATTTTATGCCACTGCCTCCTTTGCATCAGTACTCTTGCCATTTGTGGCCATTAAATAAAGGTTACTGAACACAAGCACTGTGATACTGCAAGACTTAACATGATAACTGACACTGCTCCTACTCGACTAATGGTCTAGGGTGGATATGCTGAAGAAAGTGATGATTCACATCCTGGTAAGGATAGCACAAGGTTTCATCACACTAAATGGCCTACAATTAGATTTATGGAATTCTCCATTTTATATTTTCAGACCACAACTGATTACAAGTAACTGAAAGTAAAGATGAAGGGGACTACTATCGACAAAACTAATTTAATTTACTCAAAGGGGCAGGTTTAAAAGAAGTTAGAAAAATGACATGTGATACTTTATATCAAATAGTAAGTTAATATATGTGTCCTAATCCAGCATATCATTAATCATATTTAAAATAAAAGAATATCTCAGTACATGAAAATATTTACTAGTATTTTTAATTTTTTTTCAGAATACATGTATGTATATATACATTTTCCCCTTAACATTTTAAAGACTAAGTTCTATAATTATTTCTATGAGAGTTTCAGTAAATAGTAACAGTTTATAAAAATAGTATACTTAGGACTGAACCCAGGGCACTTTACTACTGACCTGTATCTCCAAGCCCTTTTAATTTTTATTTTGAGATAGGGTCTCACTAAATTGCTCAAGACCTTACCAAATTGTACTCAAATTTGTGATCCTCCTGCCTCAGCTTCCTGAGTCATTGGGATTACAGGTATGAGTCACCATGCCCAGACAAAAATAGTATCTTAAAGTTATCTTTGTATATCATAATTATGTAATGTTATGGCCAATAAAAGAAACCACAAATCATGTTGTTCAGATAGAATAAATGTTGACAAACCTCTGTTTGAATCTACCTATTGCCCCATAAAGACTATCTTTGTAACTATGCTCATAGAATCCCTCTTCTCTTCTTTTGTAATGATTTATTCCATTCCCTCCTCTTAAATTTAAAAATACCCATTCTTTTTAGAGTCCCACTTGTTTTATTAGCTACCACTCCTTCTTACAATTACTTTAATATGCAATTCTATACCAACCAAGAGTTCCTATGACATATAATTCTTGGAGAAATAGAGATTATTTCTATATAACAATTTCCTGTACTCCTCAGTCTTGAAGAGAGAGTTTAGGAGAGAGAGGAAGTCGGAAGAAAAGCAGGAGGGAAAAGTGCATGTATGTACTAATCAAGGTAAAGCAGAACATAAAATAACAATTCTGAGCTATAATTTTTGGAAGAGAAAAAAAAAAAAACTCCTGAAAATTCTACAAAGCAAGAGGGCTGAGCCTAAAAAGAAGATCCTGACAGCTGGGTAAAGCTACGATGCGCAGTTCAGAAGGAAACGAAGAAATACCTATTCAGTCAGGATCAACTGAGTGTGTTTAGTTATCCCAAACTTTAAAATCTCCAGTTACTCCTCATACTTGTGATATAAGGAAGACTGAGAAGTAGAAGTCAAGAATTCATAGTGATTAAATCAGAAAGGCATAGAATACTGGGATAAATAATTGAATAAAAAAGAAAAGTACATTTTAGTACATATATTACCTGCAAACAACACAAAATATGCATTGAAATTGTAAGAAAAGAGAATTCATGAATGCATATGCTAATTAGGATAAACAAAATAAAATAGCATTCACTTTATTTCTTACCTTTCCGTTACGATTTTATTAAATTTATGTTTTTTTTAAAAGGCAGTCATAAAAGATTCCTCGGTTCAGTTGTATTAAATTCTCAATTTTCCTAATCTGATTTGCCCTCTTATCTAACACCCAAAGTGTCTATCCAAATTCTATGTACGCTATGAACTTATTAAAAACTATTTCCTGTGGTTATAAAAGTAAAATATATTCATTATAAAAATCTATAAATTTATATAAGCTTTTAAATAAAACAAAATTTTCCAGTATTAACTTTATTCATCTTATAGAAAAATATTTTTTAAAACCTCAACTTACTTGAAGCTTTCCCCACAATTTAAAAATTCTTTTCAAAATGAAGTAACTGATCAAGTAAGAGAAAATAAATGTATGGTACATAATAATTAATTTAATTATTCTAAAACTAGACATTTATGTTGGTTCCAAATATTTTTCACTGTTATAATGAACATTCTTTTCAAAATTATGTTAACGTCTGAATATTACTTGGAAATATTCTTATAAGTACTGACTGACCTTTAGAAACAGTATTCTCATGTTTAATGTCTTTGATGCATATTGCTAACTGTTCTCCAGAATAGTTAGACCATTTTAATTTTCTAATATTAGAGTATGAGTGTACAATTAATTATCCATGCATTTATCTCATTTTCAAAGCTAGAATAATAAATTCAACAACTTCTTTTGTATTTTCTACTAGCATCTTGGCCAAAGCTAGAACAAGAAATTCAACAACTTCTTTTGTATTTTCTACTAGCACCTTGGCCAAAGCAACAGAGAATGACAATTGTCTCTTAGATATTACCTGGACAAATGTCGCAGCACCATTAACACATGGAATAGTAACAACACCAAGTTACTTAATGAGATAATTGAGCAAAACTATAATGCCCAACTCTTTTAGAAATTTTCTCTGTATTCAAAATTCAAGACTTCTTACATGATGGTCTTCTAATGCATTTGCTCAGCAGGGCACATTTTAACTATAAATAGCAAAGCCCTTATATGTTATTTGTAATTGAAAGTATGAGAATATACATTCACACTGCATACTATCCTTATAAGTTTTAATGATCTAGAGAACAGTTGTTTTAAGGAATTAAATAAAATAAAAGAAAGCTAAAAGATTCCTAAATAGAGTATAAACCCTTCTATTTGGGACATTGAGACAAAAAAACGGCAGTTAATGTCTGTCCAAAAAAAAAAAAAACTAACTCTAATTACTACTATACTGTTCATAAGTAACAGTCTTCTATTGAAAAAGTTACTCTATAGGGTGATATGGAAAAACTGATGGCATACTGACTGAGAAATTTTCAATTCCTTTAAATGAAACTACAACTTTTAAGAATATTTGTATAATTCCAAGGGAGAAAACACCAAAATTATGTTTAGTCAAACACTATCTGATGCACTTTTTAAAAAAGTGAGATAATATCAAATATGCACATGCAAAATAAATTCTCAAGTATTTGTTTTTTAAATAAACTGTGTGACATGGGCCACAAAACTTTCCTATCAACAATAAAACTGAAAATCTAATGATGCAAAAGTCTTACCAAATGTGTTTGGGCAAGTTATTTTCTCTATCCAGCTACACTTATAAGACAAATTAGTTCTGCAATAGTTGCTGATGGACAAGTTTATGACAATTATTCCTAGTAGAAATGTTTCTCCCCAAAGTTAAAAGGGAATTGTCTGAGCCTATTCACACTTTGTTTCCTATTATAGTCAACTCTTGTAATATATATACAAAGTGAAAATCAAAAGTACCCTTTCTCTATACTTTTTCATGTAGTAGATAATGCTTTCTTCATTACATGTAGTCTATATAATAACTAAAACAAAGCTTTCCTGATTTATTGGCATGTCATTTATAAGCAAAGGTTATTAGAAAGGAAAAAGAGGAGATGAGGACATTAGAGGAAAAAGTTAATTTTAAAGAACAAACATTTTTGACAATAGAACTGTATGATTTTGTATATTATAGTTAACATACAATGTAAAAGGGGGAAAGGTACATTTCTAAAATATTTTTATTATTCTACTTTAAAAACAGATTCTAATTATAGAATTCAGTGCTTGGTCACTCATCCCCTACATTCCTATCCTAACTTTGGTTTCTTTTTAATGAAAAAAGGGAAAGTCAGCAAAACAAAATGCCACCATTAAATCATTTTGCAACATTTTGTGTCAAAAATGTAATGGGAAATGCACACATCAAGGGAAAGGTTACTGTTCTTCCAGAACATCTTTTCACTTGGTTCATGGTTCATCCTTCTACATAACTGTGCAGGCACTACTGATGGCTTTCTCTCTCAGCTTAATGTGGCATTTGAAGGATTATGGCATTTTCAGGAAACCACAGTGCATTGATTTTAGTGGTTATCTGGCTGAAAGTGATGCTGAGATTTAGAATAACTGCTCTGTTTATGTGCAGTGGTAAAAGCCAGCTACTGAGCTATTTCACAATGTCAACCTAATTTCTGGTTATGTATTTTCTTAATAAAATATAAGGTCATTCTAGAGAGAACAGAATTAGAGGAAACTCCTTTTGAAAGGAAGTCTACTATATATTTAGATACACTATATTTAGTTTTAAATCCCATTAAGTTCAGGGTAATATAAAGAGCTAACTCAGCAACTGGTAACTTTGATTCATTTCAGTTTAAGATAAATTTAATTGCTCCTTGAACCTATTTCACGCTTAAAAATTAAAATGAAAAGCATCCTTATGTGACATACTTAAAATAGCAGTTATATACAGTAAATATAAGAAATGTCATAAATATTTACCCAGACAATGTAAGTCATGTTTATTTACAAACATCCTATTTAAAATCTTGATTTATTTTGTTTTGTAAAAAAGGACAAACTTTTCAAGTGAAAATAATAAAAAATAAATAAAATAATAAATAAAACATCTTTTACTATAAACCATTTCTCAGACATAAGATTCCTTAGTAATAAATAAAAGTGACTGCCTTATTATTAAAAAACATTTTTCTATATAATATATAACTAAAATCAAAATTAGAAAAAACATTACAAGTTAATAATATTATTAAACATATCACTACTGGTGGGTTTATGCTATAAATTATTCAGAATTACTTATATGTGGGTAACATTTTACATTTTCATATTTCTTTCTCTTCCTTATCCCTGTAATAGTACAAAATCATGTAATATGAGAATTAAAAGATTTTTAATTCAATCTAAGTCTTTTTGTTTCTTGAGCCACAACTCTAGCCGTTTTTATTTATATTTTTAGACTCGGTCTCACTAACCAAGGGCAATGCTAAGTTGCTAAGCCTGACTTTAAACTTGTGACTCTCCTGCCTTAGCCTCCTGAGTCAATGGAATTATAGGCATGCACCACCATGCCCAGCTAGCATTGTGCATTTTATGAATGAGATAACTGGTTCCCAAAGATCTTATGTGCATTCCTCATAGTTATACAGAACTGCTACAGAGCCCTACCAAAATTTTCAAACTCCAGTTTATTTACTGATTAAATTGATTGTAGTGCTTGAAATTGAACCAAAGCCTTATACATGACTGGCAAGAACTTATTACTAAGCCATAGCCCCTGCCCCTAACCTCTCAATTTTAACTCTCTGCCTTTTCCCCACATCTTATGCTAGTTGTTGGTGGTTGTTATTCTTTTGCAGTACTGGGATTTGAACACAGGAGTATCCTACCACTGAGTTACACCTCCAGCCATTTTTACACTTTTGAGGCAGGTCTAAATTGCTAAGGCTGCCTTCAAATTTGCAATCCTACCTCAGCTTCCCAAATAGTTGGGATTACAGGCCCGCACCACAGTGCCCAGCTCTACTTGCTTATTAATTAAGTTTTCAAGTTAGGTTCATTTTTTGTTCTTTACTATTAAGATAAATATTAAATACTACTGTTGGCCTAAAGGCAAGGTCAGGGAAGAAAGAGACTCTTCTAAAAAGTTAGAAAGTGATCATCCTAGTTTCACTAATTAACAATCTCTCCATATGTATCAACGATATGAAGGGGAAAATTAGTGTTATACTAAATGACACATACCACTTCTGAGAATGAGTGAATAGGTGAAATGTGAGGAAAAATTAAGATTTGGTACATTCTCTTTTCTATTCTTAATGAGAAAACAAAAATATGAAAGTGTCTGTTCAAATATCACAGTGTTAATTAAAATATAGACTTCTATAGAGAGTCAAATATATAAAGTAGCAGTTAATACCAAAAGCATTTTAATACCTGAACAATATCACCCTAAAGGTGAGGTTATATAAAGTCTGCATGCTGAAGACAGAATCAATTTAATGGTGTAAAACTTCTCAACTGAGGAACGAATTGACATTTCTTTTATGAAGATTCTGAAATAGACAATGTTCTTTATTTGCTAAGCTTACTAAATTTCAAAGGTTAGCAACTGTCAATTGCCTTGCATTGTACCACTCATTTAAATGACCCCTTGTCTCCAAAAATACTACTAATAATATTGAACCCTCAGATCACAGGTAATGAAAAGGCTGAATATATGTGAGATACACTGGTTCTACAAATTTTATTGACAAAATGCAAACACAGTGTGCTTGTAATCTGGCTTTTTTTTTTGTTTGTATAACATAGTTAATTCAAATAATCAACTCTAAATTTTTACATCATTAATCCTGTATATTTAAGGATTTTTTTTCAATCTACAATTAAAACAATGGTGTGCTATTCTTCAAGACAAAAGGATGACATACGTATTTAGTAAATAAATGGCTACAATTAAAATTACTAATAACAAAAATGTGAGAGTACATGAAATCACAGATTTCCCCAACAGCTTATTTAATAAACATATGACATTAAATATATATAGTGTATCAATAAAATATGGACACATGTGCCATTTTAATAATATGCATATATAACATAAATACAATGTAACTATATTCATATTTCACTGAAATATTAATATATCTTAAATTGTCTGAAAAAGGTGTAATGTTGCCAAAAAATATCCCACAGGTAAGCATCTACAAAGAAGTTCTGTTATTAGGGCTGTGATCCTTATTCAATATAAAATGTAATAAAGAATTATATAATGATATTTATTTTTTCACTTTATAAAGTTAAAACAGGTAAGTAGTTAAAACATTTTAATAAATCTGTTTAATACCAAAGCAAACCAAATAGCATGCTTAAGAGAATAAAGATTACAGCACTGAAGACTCAAAGAACATCAAATGCACTCTGGAAAGCCATTATTAAGGAAATAACAGTGTCAGATATGATCATGAAAAGGCTGTCGGTTAGCCCATAACAAATACATATATAAAAACAAGTCTTATTCAACCAAGCAAATTAAATATAAATTATGCTGAGACTAGAATGTGGAGCCACACTGCCCAAGTTCCAGTTCTGCCACTTTCTAGCAATGCAACTTTTAGGAAGATACTTGATATCTCTATATGTTCATTTCCTCTTCAATTCAATGGTAATAATAATGCTGTCCACCTCATTGAGTAGCTAGATGATTTAAGAAGTACAGATAAAATGCCCGATACATTGTAAACATCAGGTGAATAACATAGTTATCCCATCAAGTTTATTAGGGTTATTCTTTTTTATATATATAAAACATTCACCATTTCCTAACCACTATGCCATACCCTTTACTTACATTATCTTATTTAATGCTTCAAACAACCTATGCAGTAAGAATTAATGTTTATTGGTATTTTACAGGTAAGGAAATTAACCTACAGGGAATATAAAGGTGGAGTTCACAAATACCAAACACAGGTTTTAAACCCAGAAGACTGATTATAAATCTGTACATTTTAATCATTCATATACAATATTGCTTCCCCAAATACAGAGACTTTAAAATTTAATAAAATCTAGACTCTTCATATAAACTTAACAGACTATCTGTTTAATGTCTTTTTAGAAATATCAAGTTGAATAAGGAATAAAATGGGATTATTTTTTCACTCTATAAGAAAAGACTCACTTAAGCATTTATTTAATTAGAAGTGCCTTATTATAAGTCAAAGTAGCTATAACATTTGTTCTTTTTCCCTGCTCATCTTTGATTTTAAAAGTGGGGGAGGGGACCTTTGCTAATCCCTGCACAGACTGATTTCTTTACACATTCTAGCACTATTGACATGTTAAAAATTGGCATTCTTAGAATTTTGTTATTAAGCTGTTTAAATTAAAAAGTGCAACTTTCTAAAGTTGATACAATCAAATGGGCAGGATTTCAAAAACAATAATAAAATAAACCCTCCAACTAACATAACCCATAAGGTACTTTATTCTCTTTTTTCCCCCCAGGAATTGAACCTAGGGGCATTGTTTGTTTGTTTGCTTGTTTATATCAAGCCCCTGGGTCTTGCTTGCTTGCTTGATTGATTGATTGACTGGTGCATGCCAGGGATTGAACCCAGAGGTGCTTAACCACCTAGCCACATCCCAGCCCTTTTTATTTTTACTTTTTGAGACAGGGTCTCACTAAGTTGCTCAGGGCCTTCCTAAATTGCTGAGGCTGGCTTTGAGCTTGCAATTCTCTTTACCTCAGCCTCCAGAGCAGCTGGGATTATAGGCATGCACCACTATGCCCAGTTTCCTTTTTTAAAGACAAGAAAAGGTTTAAAAAGCAACCATTCATTAAGCAAAAGGGAAATTTGTGAACATTCTCTCAAAATAGGGATGTGATTATATTAGAATGGAGCAGAAATAAATGTTTCTAATTTTACCTTAAGTATTAGATAATACCATTGTTTGGTCAAACAGATTAGAATTTCCTTGAAAAGCTCTTGCTTTTACAACAGTTACTTAAAAAATAATGTAAAATGTCAAGTGTTAAAAATCCAAATAAATAAAATATCAAAGAGGTCATAGTCATATTTCTTTGTTTAAATCTTCAAAGAGGGCTGAGGTTGTGGCTCAGTGGTAGAGCGCTTGCCTACCATGTGTGAGGCACTGGGTTTGATTCTCAGTACCACATAAAAATAAATAAATAAAATAAAGGCATTGTGTCCATCTAAAAATAAAAAGAAAAATTATAAAAAAAGAATATTACCACTTATTAAAAAATAAACAAACAAGCCTTCAAATAATTTTTAATGATTCATCTATTATGAATTTAGACTGCTCTTTCCTTTAGATGTGAACATTGTTAAATTGTTGAGCAGCAAACTTCGGGCTATGAGTTAGAGGATATCCATAGGTCTTCAGAGACATCTTGTTATATTGCCTTTTTTAAGTGAATTGGGACAAGAACAAAGCTGATGACAATGCTTTTAAAATATTTTCACGGAGAAAAGCCCAGATAAACCTATATTAGAAATAATAGTATCCAAATTTGAGGAAAGGGTTATGTCACACAGATTGCAAGGGTGATCTGAGGGGATATTCAAAATCCAAGCTTTTGAAAGAATCCTTTTACAAAATAATAGCAGTCAATGACTTAGAAATTCAAGATGGCAGGGTGTAAGAGCACATAGCTATAATTCCAGGGACTCAGGAGGCTGAGGCAGGTGGATTCTGAGTTCAAAGCCAGCCTCAGCAACTTAGGAAAGCCGTAAGGAACTTAGCAAGACCCTATCTCAAAATAAGAAATTTAAAAAACAACAACAAAAAGGGCTGGGGATGTCGCTCTGTGCTTAACCCCTGGGTTCAATCCCTGGTACCAAAAAAAAAAAAAAAAAAAGAAAGAAAAGAAATACAAGACAAAATGAAATAATCAAAAGAAAAAAACCTATCCTGGATATTGTTGATAGAGATAAAAAAGAGAAAAAATAAGTTTATCCCAAACTATGTGCAGAAAATGTGCATTTTTAATGCATATGAAATGTATTAGAATATATAAACCATTTTTAGACCCATATTTGTTTCTTAGTTTTAAATTATAAGTATCTAAATAATAAACAATTGTAACATTAATTTATAATCACATGATATTTGCACAAGAATACACTGTTTTATTAAATATACTATTAAGAGTGATTCCTGGGGCTGGGATATATATAGCTCAGTGGTAGCGCACTTGCCTAGCATGCATGAAACTCTGTGTTCATTCCCCAGCACTGCAAATGAATTATTAAAACAAAAAGTGATAAACTACTAGTAATTATGTGATTATCATATGATAAACTATTACTTGCTAGTAATCTAGCAGGTCTTTAATCAAAATAAAATAACTTTAAAAAATTCTACCAAATGTAATACTAAGTGTTCTTAAAATAGATAAACTAGGTTCCATTTTCTGTTTGTTTCTGTGGTACAGGGGATTTAGCCCACAGTACTCTACCACTGAGCTATATCCCCCAAATTCTTTTTGAGACAGGGTCTTGCTAAGTTGCCAAAGCTGGTCTTAAACTTATGATATTCCTGTCTCAGCCTCCACAGTGACTGGGGTTAAAGGCATGCACACCTGGCTTCATTTACAATGTCATTTAAATATTCACCTTTATGATCTGCCATTCTGTAAAAATAGTATCAAAATTTATAACCAATTTTAGCTTTACTATCAATCTAATCAAATCTCAGGAAGTAAACCCCTTTAATTATGACCCAGGCCATTTAAAAATATTTTTACCAATTAGAACAAAAAATTAATTTATAATAAAAAGAATCAGAATAATTATACAGACTAATATTTGAAATAAAAATCTAGTATATATTATTTCTTGTTGGTGTTTCTAACAGTTTATGATACAAATTAGTTTGGGGGGAAAACATTAAGAAGTCAGATATTTAAAATATGAAATAAATAAAAATGCTAACCACATTGCTTAGAGAGCAAATTAACATGCTAACCTTGTATGTAACCAAAATGATTCAATATCTATGTAATTTGCCTTATACTCAAATAAGGGGAATCTAGCAAGCATTTAAAAGTGTGGAATTAGTTGTTAAAGTGAATAGCTTCACAGATCATTTCCTAACCTCAATGTTTCTGAAAAATGGCTATAATACAAATAAAATTAAAGATAGTATTTGAGAAGACTCACTGAGTCTAGAGTTCTTAGTTTTAGAAATTCTTTTGTCTCTAGCCTATGGTTTTTTATTTTAAGTAATAAAATGTGTCACGTTGAATTTACATAATTAAAATAAAATATGAGGTTTAAAAGTTTAGACTTATTCCTGATGTGACATCTAAATAAAAACTTATGGAGAAGAAAGGCTATCTAGCTATCTCTAAAATCTATCTTTTGAAAATCAAAAGTGTTCAAAAAGAACAATCACTTCATTTCTACTCTTGCATAGGTGCATGAATTATTTAAAATCTGTGTTTATTTTCTTACTTTGTCATAGGAAAAAAAAACCATCAGACTTTAGTGACATTGTAAAGTCTTTTAAATATTTTCATGAAAAATTTATATTTAGTGACTCAATTTTCTCTAGGATTAAATTAAAATTGTAAAATTTTTAGGGTTGGCAGCAAAAATATATGGAGTCTATTTATTAGGCATTTATCATTCATTTATCAAGGACTTACTGAACACTAAATGTAGAAACAAAAATAAGGTATCATTAAATGGGCCCATACTTCTCACAAAGAATACCTCTTTCAAAATAAATAAATGCCTGAAAAAGATCTCATAGTTCTAACACAGAGTATCAATTTGGCCTTTAGCATTTAAATTGCATATTTATAAGGACATAAAGGAATCTATTTTTAATGGAAAATTTTGCAAAAAAAAATTTTAATTAAATTTAAAAAGCCGATGGAAAAAGTGAAACAATATTTTTAAAAATTCCATAAGACATTATAAAAATCATCTTCCTCTTAATGACCTTGATAATTTTCAGATTTCCCAAATCTGAACCATTTATTCTTATCATTTTAGAGAACATGTAAGGATGTAGTCAAAATTCCCTTTGTCCCCTAAATACTAGAAATAAGTTTATATAAAAACAGGATACATACACTTTCTGAAAGGTTAAAAATCAGTATTTATTACTAATGAAAATATATTTACCAATTATGAACCACATTTCAACACAAGCATGTATGTATCCTTTGTATCACCAATGTCACTGCCCTAATATTTTACAAAGAAAAGATTTTATCATCACTTAGCAGTTATTCATGATTTGATCATGTATAACATGGGGAAAAAATGATGCACAGAAATGCTAAATTCTTTGTCAAAGATCTGAGATAAGCTGTAGCAAAAAATAAGTTGGATCCTACTAATTACACTTTACTGATAAACTGCACACAATTTCCCAATTATATAAAGAAAATAAATTCACATAAACATATACAAATAACTGAAACAGCAAGAATAATAACTAATATGAATTTTCCATATAGCTTGAATTACATAGAAAAGTGTGGTTTCAAAATCAAAGATGCTAAAGAGAAGGTTCTCCTAAGTTGCAGACATTATTTTAAAGAAACTTGAGGAAAAACAGAAAACTTATTTAATAAAAGATTACTACAATCAAAAATGTTTAATTTTATAGGAGAACCAACAGATAAACACAATGAGTATATCTCTGACCTTCCACTGAAATATATTTTTATAGAAAATAAAGCCTTATTTAAAATATTTTAAAGTTAAAAAAGAATATGTATACATAATACTTAATATACAATGTAATACTTAATATATAATGTAATCATAAAAATATGAATTTTAGGGGGACTATTTTCAAGCAATGATGCTGTTAACTTCAAATGAAATGTAATGTTAGGGAAAATGGCAGATATTAGCTATACAATTGTTTTTATTAAACACATGAAATTCTATGCAAAATAAAATTCTTCTTTAATCCAGGAGCAATAGTGCTTAAACTAAATATTCAAAGAAAAATCATATTATAACCATAGAACATTTTATGGCATTGTTTTATATCTATCTTTCTCTTTTTCTCAGAAATATTATAATAAAAACATTTAATTTCCTCTTCATTACCTTTAAAAATCTTTGCAGAAAATTTATGATGCTATCCTTTTTATGAGGCAACCAAGGAAAGGGACTTTGTATATCCATCATTTCTAGGTTAATAAAAATATCTTTACCTTCCAAGAAGACTTTCACTAAATTCCAAATACTGACATGTTTTAATCATGCAATTAGGAATGAAAATTTTACAACAGAAACTAATGAAATAAATAAGAAAGGCAAATATTATTCAAAAATTTTATAAAGATTATAAGAAAAACGGTACCTACTTTTTTTCAAGATAACTAAAATATAGTGGGTTGGAAATGCCCTATTATAAAGTGCTTTTTGAAATATAAGGTATATTTATTCCCTAGGTTAGATCAAATATAAGCAAAAAATAACATAAAAACTAGTAAAAATGTTTAGATTCCACAGTAAAAGGGCCTGAATCAATCTAGTATTTCAAAAAAATGAATGAAGATAGACATTGGTATAGGTTCAAATAATTGAAAAGAAGATCACAAGTTTTTAACTACGATTTCAAATTAATCATGCTCCTCAACCCTATCCCCAACCTCAATGGCATTTCCGTTGATTGAGTTTTTATTATGTAATATTGTAATTTTTTAGTTTTTTTGTAATTTTATGTATACCATAATATTATACTTAAGCTTGGGATTTCATTTTGACATAATTCATAGTATGATCAGAATTATACATATATATCTCCTGAATTCAGAATTATTTAATTAAGTATAAATGAATTTCATCTTCATGACAACTCCCACAAGATTCTGCATCAACTACATAAAAGAAAATCGACTTTCTTACTTTGTTGAAGCACTTTGTATTTCTTCACTGAAATCTTTACCTTCTCCTTATCTTTCTTAGTGATAATATAAAAAACTAATAGATTTTAAAAAAACTTCCTGCCTTTATTTGATGAAGACAAAAGAAATTATATTTTTAATGACTAAAACATAGAACATCATTTTTAAAGTAAATATTTAAAATCACATAATTATACTAATATATTTATTTCATCAACATAAGTTTATTCTTTTTTAAGTGTTTAATTTTCTGTCCTCAGTCAACTCAGTAGGACTTTACCAAGACAATTTTTAAAAGAAATCAGAGTTCTCTCACCGTGCTACAAGAACTCTGCCACTGTTGCTTTGAAAGACTGATGTCTCTTAAATTAACTTTTTTTTGTTAACCACCCACACCAGCAAACTGAGTACTTTCTTCATTTCAGCAAGATGCAAATGGCTAAAATTAGAAATCTCTGGGCCCTCAGGAATAGTCATTGTATAGCATCAGCTAAGCTTCCTGATTAGTATTATGCTTGATTTAAAAATAAAAAAGTACCCAAACAAAACAAAAAAACAAAGAAAAAAACAAAACAAAACAAAATCTATCTAGGCCATCTTTTCACCTTTCTTTATTTCATAAGAGAGAAGCATTTAACACATTCATTTTGGTAGGCAATAAGGAAGTGCTAATGAAGCTCTTGCCCATAAAATAAAGTCTGTCTTATTGTTGGTTGCCTTAATAAACTTCAACTTTTATAATAAGTAAGAGCGTATTAACTTTATGATCTTATGAGATAAAACAATAATCTCAATACAAAGTGTTTAAATCAAATAACTTTTGTGGCTTCTTTATAAAAATACTGACAACTTCTCTTGTGAAGAGAAAATTAATTCTCTTGTGTTCAAGATCCAGATTATCACTCTTATTTACATCTAAATCCAGAGTATAACTATGTGTGCAAAGTTAATCAGTAGATGAAATCTGTTTCTGAAACATTGTTCTAAGTAAGATTTTTATAAACATCTTATTCTATTTTTGTTTTTTCATTTTATCTGTGATAAGAAAATGATAATCATGGGACTTTAATCCCAAAAAGATAAGGACTCAGCATCCAATTTACCTGACAAGATTTTCATTGTCTCCAGTTCCTTTGCAAGTTGCACATTCAGTTCTTAAATCTTCAGCTTTGGGTTTCTTTTGTAATACAGACTGTCTCTGTCTTCTTTCTCTAGGAACTCTTTCCTGCCATACAAGGGAGAATAAATCAAAACAAAATCAGGATATAAAGAAAACAATTTTAAGAAGAAAATTTCTCAAAATTTGAACTGTGTAAAAACTGCTTAACTTATTCCAACCTCATGTTTTTCTTCCTCAGGAACAAAGCTTCGTTTCCGTCCTCTGGTCCTCTAAAAGAAAATCCACAAAAATATCTAATGTTTAAATAATAATAAAAATAAATTTTCTCTGTTAAATATTATTGCCTCAATTCTCAAAAGATGAACCATCGCCCTTAAGTACTAGCATAATCTGGGGCACCTTTAGAAATGCAGAATCTCGGGCTCATTCCAATAAACTAAATTAAAATCTGGCTTTTAAGAAAAATTCCTAGTAAGGCATTCGCACCTTACGTTGAAAAAAACTGTATAGAAGAGACAATATTTATTAATCAAGTACCAAATGAATACTTAGGGCTAGTTCTTTCTGTTTTCATCTATTTCCTTTCTGTGGCACTCTTACTATTTAATGCTTCAATTTCTGTCCCAGAAACAATTCATCTCCACATTAGTAAGAAATATGTATATTATTTTTCTATGCCAAATTAAACTTAACACAATGCTTATTATGTAAAGATTTTAAAATTTGTTTTAATAAAATAAATTACAAGTGGACAGATGAACCAATTATACTATCTAATATAAATAACAAAAAGTTTAAATTACTTTTTCCTTCTCTGGCAATCTATTATCCAATTTCCATAATTTATATGTACAGGACAATTTCAGAATAGTCAATGAACTATCAATGAGAAAGTACTCAAACTATTTATTTTAGTTCTATGATCTTCAGAACAGAATATTTAAAAGGCCTTCACACATGTCCACATGCTTTTCATTCAACCCATCTTTACGTAATGAAGTAACAATGTATTAATTAGTTTTGAATTAATTTTCAAGTACATATGTTAATTCTCCAATTTTATATTTCCAATTCTTTGGAAGAAATTTAATCACAAGCTGAGTATCCTTTATCCAAAATGCTTGATATCACAGAAGTTTTACAGATTTCATAATACTTGCATAGACTTTACAAGTTGAGTATTCCTATCTGAAAACCCAAAATTTGAAATGACTGAAATGAGAAACTTTTTGAAAGTTGATGTTCAGAAAGTTTTGAATTTGAGTGCATTTCCAATTTTATATATTTGGATTAGAGATGATCAACCTATATTTACTATTTGTGAAAATCTATCAAATCTTTAACATCTGATATAATTCAATCAATTGAAACCTTTTTCATACCCATACTGCAATTTACATCATATGGTAAAATACCAATTAGCAATTCTATTGTTGAATGATGTATTTACATTATTCTCTATATTCGTAAATTCCCTTTTCTATACACCTATCTATATATTTTATTAACATGTTATTTTAAAAATGAACAAGTATATTTATAATTACCTAAAGCAGTCCTTTTAAATTAAGTTCATTAATTACCAAATGGTAATCACTGTTATATTCATGTAGTAATTTAACAAAAGTAACATAGTTCTGGCTAGAAAAACAAGGTTGTTTAAAAGAATATGGTATCCTATCATCTCAGAGCTCTAAAAAAAGCAGCCCAAAGAAATGACTTCCTAATGTCACAACATCAGTTAGTGACAGAGGTAAACCTCAAACCCCAGTCTCTTAAGTGATTTTTCCTACATGTTAAGTCCAAGATTTATAATTTAATCCCAACTAGAGATGAGTAAAATTACCAAGAAGCAAATCTCCTATTCTGTTTCATTACTTAAATAAGCAATAATACCACAATGTACAATGAAGACTTTTCACATTTCAAAAAGAGTAAATTAGAGAATCATACCCAATAGAGAAGAAATATAAATTTTCACTCTCTTCTTACCTAATTTGTTAGCCCCATAGAGTATAATGACTAACATGACTTATTACCAACATAATTACAGGAATTTCTTAACATTTGTCAAATTCCAAACTTTTTTAAAAGAGGATTTAATGCAAACACAACTATTCAAAAATACCAAGTCCTCCAATCAGTGAAATGCTTAAAGGGATAGACTCAGTAGTAGACTGATTGCTATTATGTGTGAGGCCCCAGGTTTGATCTGCAACATGGCAAAAAATAAAATAAATAAATAAATGTTTTAACTTCTAAAACGGTGAAAAAAGAAAGACTGAAAAAATGTTGAGAGCTGGAGTATCTTTTTCTACTTTTAATAATGTGACAGCATCTATAAGCATAAAAAACTCATTAATTACCTATGATTGCAACAAGCAAGGTATTTAAACATAGTATCCCCTAAATGAATCATCAGAGAAGTTTATAAGACAGAAATGGTACAAAAAAGCAAGAGGAAAGAAAAAAAAGCATTTTATTCATCTCTCAAATTATTACCATCAAAGAGCTCACTCCAACTCAGATGTATAAAAGTATTCATAATACAGTTGTTATTTCATAATGTATGTTGTGGCTGATACAAATTACATTAGAAACAAAATAAATAAAGCATCTGCATAAAAATAATGTGTAGAAGAAGGAAGACTTTTACCTAATTATGCCCTTTAGGATGTAGTAAAGACATTATCTCAAAGTTCCAAATGATTTAAGGGATTCCAAATCACACTTCATCTTGAAAATAATTATTAAGGTATTAGGAGTAAATGATAACTTTTAAACTCATTTCAAATATTGGCATATTCCAATTTTTTTGTTATTTTTTAAGAACTTGATTTACTTAGGGAATAATGATGATCTGAGCCACTTACATTACCTGTCTCAATCTGTCTGTGGTACATTTTCTTGAAAAGAGGTAATAAAAACATCCACAGAAGAGACTGGAATGTATTAAAGGCAATGTAGAAGAACAAAATTATTTTAGTTACCAGCATCATTTTAGTAATTTGTTAATGTGAAACAAATAATTAAATATTTCAATTTTTACTAATTCTTTAGAGCTGGGGTTATTTTAATTTATAATTAAGTAAAATGCAAGATGATTTTCCTAAGGCTAGAATGATTTATTTGACAAGTGAGCTAAATTTAAAAATAAAAGTAAGTTCTTCAACATCTGTGATATCACTAATCTGGGCTTCACATACTCACTTGTGAACTGTTTTCTCTGAATTTAACACATCTTGTTTTTTATTTATTTTGATGAAAAATCAACATTTATACAAATAACAATAAGTAATCAATATATGGTTAGATGAAGAAGAAATGCCTCCCTATATAATTTCATATAAAGACAAACATGTTTATGCATGAGTAAAATCCCAACCTCAATGTTAATTTAGGACAACTAAGTCAAACCTCAAAAACCTCTGTCAGATTACATATTATCATAGTTATGCTGTGAAATAAATGCCAGTAGCTTTCTGGCAGCTGTTTAAAACTGCTACAAACTAAAGTTTATTTGTGTGTGTGTGTGTGTGTGTGTGTATATGTGTGTGTGTGTGTGTATATAAATGCATACATATATAATTCTCTCAGAATGTTTTTCAATCACGAAACTACCTTAAAAACAAATTATAAATTAAAGTTCATATACTATTCAAAGAAATATACTATGTATACACAAAAACAAGGTATGAATAAAGTACCATCTGTTTCTGTTGGCTATCAACACACAACAGATGCAACAGTGATCACCAAAAGTGAGTGTTTCCCTTCTGATCAATTAACTGTAGAGCATATTTTAATAACAGAATTATGAACAAGAGTGGAAGAATAAAAACATATTCATAACCAATTTGGTTTAAATATTATAAATTAAAATAATGTTTGAACTAAATATACAAAATAAAATGTATGGTTTATGATATGTTCCTGTAAAACCCTACTCATAGATAATATTATATACAAAATATGTAAAACATTGAAGCATCATCTGTTCTTCATTTTATTTCAGATTCCTAGAAATAAATAAAAATGATATATTTCCAACAAGCAAAAGACAAAACAAAGGCATTCAGGTCTGAATAAGATTATTTTAGCTAAGAATTCATGGATCTCATCCAGGTGGCCAAAATAAGGTAAAGTACCTTCTAGCTCACAACAGGGTTATTTGCAAGGTTTTTTCTAAGAATCTATGACACAAGTTTTATCATCTGTTTAGTAGTCAGAGGACTTCTTGAATCTGATAACAGATAACTCTGCTATCTAAATCCTCCATAAATAGTGTTTCTTTCACAGAACTGTAATCATTCAAGTAATTAGTATAAAGATGAGATAAAATAAGACAAATCAGACAAATGCATCTTAAGCTTTAGACGTTTTAATAAAAAAAATTTTTTTAATGGTGCTGGGGATTGAATTCAGTGCCTTGTGCATGTGAGGCAAGCACTCTACCAACAGAGCTATATCTTCAACCCACATTTTAATAGAATAAAATCCAAATGTTTGAACATTTTTTCTGAAGAAGAATCCAAATATATATACATACACATATATATCTATAACATATATAGTTATATATTTTAAAAATATGCCATATTTTTTGATTCTTAAGATTTCATTCCTAACAGTACTAAATAGCTCCTTTGCATATGTATAATAACTAGTTATACCATAAGTGTAATGAAAGTAGACTCTAAGAAACCTGATTATCTCTCAAATAAAGACTGTTATTTGGAATAGGCTTGTTAGCAGCTCAGTGTTAAGACAAGAAACAGATCAAATGTGTTTAAGTCCTTTTCCAAAATAATGATCTAGAAGAAATAGTGCATCCTGGAAAACAATGTGATTTTCAGTCAAAACTGCTAATAAGTACTTCATTTATTGCATTTATTTTGCAAAAAAGAAAATGAAATATATAAAACAACAAAAATTTCTAAGTCAGGAAGAAAGATCAAAGAAAGTAGATGGAGTGTGTGTGTGTGTGTGTGTGTGTGTGTGTGAAGACTATAGAAAGAAAGGTCCAGCAAGTCCTTTGGCACTTGTATAAAAGATGAAAAGACATCAGATGATATAGAATGGGAAAAAAATGAAAAGAAAATCTGAAAGCTTTCAAGTTACATTAAAGTTATTAGAAAATATGCCCAAAAGTACAAACATCAACTTTAAAGTAACTTCAAAAGGGACATAAACAAACTAATTTATACTTTCTTCAAGAGTAATTTCCTTTCCTAAAAGGAAAATTTTCCACATAAAAAATAATGCAGAGAAAATGTCTTAAATGACCAGGTACTTAAATAGAAATATCCCAAGGCTGCCTTTACAAAAATTCTATATTTTCATCAATGAAATATGATAAATATACAAAGAGAATAGGACCAATTTCCTTTGGTAAACAGGATTATTCCTATCCATATGGAGTTTAGACTCATGAGTCTACAGGTATTAAGCTAATGCTAATTTACACAAATATTTATTAGAAACCTGAGTACAACTAAGGAAAAATATAAAAATAAAATGATATGCTGCTTTGGATCTTTCAAAATCCCAACTAAAACCCATTTATCAAAACTTCTAAACACAAAAATACCATAAGCCAGCATTTCTAAGTATATAGTCAGGAGAAGTGATAGCCTATGTTCACCTAAAATTTGTTCATCAATATTCACAGCAACATGATTTGTATCAGCCAAAACGTGAAAACAACCCAAATGTCCATTAACTAATGAAGAGATAAATAAAATCTGGCATATGCAGATTAAAACTTTAAAAGTGGAGTTCTATAAAATAATAAAAGAAAAAAAAGTACTGATACATGCTATAAAATTCATGAACCCTTGAAGACATAATGCTAAGAAGCAAATTTATGATGTAATTCCATTTATATGAAATGCTGTGATTAGGCAAATATACAGCAACAGAAAGTAGACTAGTGGCTGCTTAGGTTTGAGGGTGGGAAATGGGGAATGGGGATGCTAACATAGGTATGGGATTGGGGGCAATGAAGAAAGCATTCTAAAACATTGTGGTAATGACTATACAACTTTCTAAGCACCCTAAACCCACTGAATTGTATACTTCAAATGGGGGAATTGTATGATATGTGAATTATATCTCAATAAAGCTATTATTTCTAAAAAGGCACCATTATCTATAATAAAATTAAAAGTTAATTTTAATTGCAGCAACTTTTAAAATACAATAAATTTCCCATTACTGCTTACATGGTTAAATTTAATGTTTAAGTTATATGTAAGTAAAGCTAAAAATGCCACTTACAAAACAAGTTCAATATGTGTTAATAATGAAATAAACTAGACTGTAAAATCCACCTACTGACTCCATATCTTTTAATAATATAAAACATTTAAATAAACGAAAAATGACTACTAGAATTTTTCCAGCATATGAAGGATTGGGTCATGCATTTCCAACATCTGTGACTTCAAGTAAAAATATTAAAATTCTATAAATCACTTTCATAACTCACGTTTTAAATCTTAAAGGATATGTGGAAATCACTATGTACATTAATTGCTATCAAATTCTATAAATCATTTTCATAACTCAGTTTTAAATCTTAAAGAATATGTGGAAATCACTATGTATTTTAATTGCTATCACTGCCCAAACAAACCACCAAAAATTTAGTGGCTTAAAAAAAAAACTAAACTAAATTTATTATCTTATAGATCTACAGGTCAGAATTCTAGTATGGACCTTACCCAGTTAAAAATCAGGGTATTAGTAGGGTCACATCCCATTTTGGAAGATCTAAGGGTAGGATTTATTTTCTTAATTTTCGGAGCTCTTAGAGGTTACCCACATTCCTTAGCTCATTCCTTTAGGACCTCATCTGCCTATCTCTGATCCACTATCTGTAGTCACATGTCCCTCTTACTGACAAGAAAGGTCCTCTGCTTTTAAAAGATCCTCTGATTAGATGAAGACCATATAGATATTTCTGGTTTATCTTCCCACCTCAAGAACCATAACTTTAATCATAATTGTAAAGCCCTTTCTGTAAAGATAACATGTTCACAGGTTCTGTGTATTAGGATACAGACATGTTTGGGGTGAAAGTTTTCTGCCTACCACACTGAGGGAAATTAAATGCATATATTATTGACTTTTTGAAAACAAAAGTAACAATGAAATAAAAAATCCCTAAGTTTATAAAAATCATGCAAAATCATATAGATAAGAACTTCCACAGCTATCACAATAAAAATGCTACTTTGTGTTAAAATTCAGTGACATAAAATTCAGTAACATAAAGTACAAGGGATTTAACTCCTTTCTACACATCAAGAGACTACCACTCTCCTACCAGAAACAGAAAACATTCTCTGAAGAAAAATAACCAAATGAATCCTGAAAATGAGTACCAGAACAAGAAAAGGGAGAAATGAGGTAGTCACTAGTAACTAGAGAGCTAACATTTAATTTTGGTTTACCAAACTATAAGACCCATAATGCCCTACTTACATGTTTTGTAAATGTTAGGAAGTGAGAGACTACTTCTACTGAAATACTATAAAAAAATCTATAAATACCAATATTGAGGGCGTTTCCTCAAAGAAAATGACTAAAACTACCCTCTAGAGAACACAATGAATATAAAATTCTATACAGACTTAGCTATTTTTTTAAAAATAAGAGTGGATATTCAAGCATCCCTGGTATTTGAACGCTTCAACCTAAGACAGAGATAAACATGAACAGAAATGAGAAACTCAGCCAGGCGCTGTGGTGATTGCCTGTAATCCCAGCAACTCACAAGGCCGAGGCAGGAAGACTGCAAGTTCAAAGCCATCACAGTAAATTAGTGAGGTACTTACAACTCAGGGAGACCCTATCTCTAAATAAAGTATTAAAAAGTGCTGGGGATGTGGTTCAGTGGTTAAGCACCCCTGGGTTCAATCCCCAGTACCATAAAAAAAAAAAAAAAAAAAAGAAAGAAGGAAGTTAGAGGAAACAGTATAGGATAGAGAAAAAAAAGTGAAAAGTAATATTCTAGAGAGATAAAAGTCTTAATGGTATTGAAATATGAACATTTGCTATTAAAAGAAATAGGGAACAATAAAAATACATACATATCCCAAATTATTTTTCCCCAAAGAAAATTAGCCAAGTGCAGTGGCACACGCCTGTAGTCCCAGCACTTGGAAAGCTGTACCAGAGGATCCTTTGAGTCCAGGAATATGAAACCATCCAGGAAAACATAGTAAAACCCTGTCTTTAAAAAACAAAAACAAACAAATAATCAAAGACCACAGATTCAAGCAATCATAAAAATGTGTTCCCTGCTAGAAATCCTAGACAGAGCAATTAGGCAAGAGAAGAAAATAAAAAGGATACAAAGAGACAAAAGAATAAGTCAAGTTATCACTGTTTTACAAATGATATGATTCCCTACTTAAAAGATCCAAAGATTTCCACCAGAAGACTGCTAAAGCTAATAAACAAATTTGGCAAAACAGCATTTTACAAAATCAACATAAAATAATCAGTAGCTTTCCTACACAGCAATACTAAACAGGCTACAAAAGAAATCAGGAAAACAATCCCATTTACAATGGTCTCAAAAAAGAAAAAGAAAAAAGAAATACCCAAGAATAAACCTAACCAAAGAGCTAAAGCTGTCTACAATGAAAACTACAGAACACTGAAGGAAGAAACTGAAGAAGACACTACAAGATGAAAAGTCCTCCCAAGTTAATGGACAGGCAGAATTAATATCATTAAGATGATGATATTACCAAAAGTGATATACAGATTCAATCAAAATACCAAGAACATTTTTTATAGAACTAGGAAAAAAATCCTAAAATCTGGAAGAATAAAAGAGAATAATCAAAGTAATTCTAAGCCAATGAAGCAATGCTGAAGGTATTAGAATACCTGACTTCAAATTATACTACAAACTTACTATTAAAGTTCATAAAGTAAGGAAGCATATTTCTACTATTCTATTATAGTATTTCTACTACTAATAAATCCTATTTATCTTTGGAAAACTACTATCATTAAGAAGTCAATATCTAATTCACTACATAAAACAATTAAATGTCACTTTGTAAAGGCACAAAGGAAATTTGTCAAAAGAAAATAACAACTTGGAAACAAGTCAACCTGCAATACATAACACCTAGTAGCCCACTTGTTGAAAAGTATATCATGCAGGTAATTTTTTAGAAATAAAAACAATGATTATAACAGATTTACCAGAAAGGGAAAAAGTAAAGATCCTCAACAAATGTGGTCTTTAAAAATAAAATAAAAATAAAATCCTGAAAGCATAATTATAAAGTTTTAATTATCTCCCTAAGTCTGAATATTAATGTGAATATTTTAACCTTCTAATAAACAAACATTGGGACAAAAATAAATAAAACTGTGAATTTAGAACCTAACTATTGGGTGTACAAAAGAATGGAGATGATCTAATTCATCTTACAAATGGGGATATATATGAAAACAAAGTTTGTTATCTGGATCTTAAATATCCCCCAAGGTCATATGTTGAAGGCATGATCGTCAGCCTGAGGTGCTACTGGATGGTGATAAAATATTTAGAAGGTGGGACCTAAAGGAAAGAAGTTAGGTTATTGGAGGTGTGCCCTTCAAGGGGAAATTAGTATCCTGAACAGCTTTCTCTCTTTTTGCTTCCCAGCCACCATAAGGTAAACAGTTTTGCTTCACACACTCCCTGCCATGATAATCCACCTTCTTATAGGCCTGAAAGGATCGTAAACTGAAAACTTTAAAACTGAGCCAAAATCATTCTTCCCTCCTTTAAGTTGATTATCTAAATGAATGTATCACCGTGACAGAAAGCTAACACACAAGGTAAATTAAGCATACTTATCCAAGGCCACATAAAGGGTCACTGGTAGACTATGGACTAGAGTTCAAATCCATTCCAGATATTTCCACTGTAGTATGCTATCTTACCAGTTTTTGATGCTACCTAAAATGCTCAAGAACTTGATTTTATATACTCTGTCTTTTAAATAAGATTACATGTTAAATGCTAATTTTAAGGCAAAATTAAAAGTCATACACATACTTCTTTTTTTTTTTTTTTTTCCAGTGCTGGGGATTGAAACCCGGGTCCTCAAGCATACTAGTCGCTCTTCACCACTGAGCTACATCCATAGACACCAAATATTTGTAAGTATGTAGACATAAGAAAATAACCTAAGTTTTAAAAAAGACTCTTTAATTAGTCGATGTGCAAAACTCAATTACACTAATGATTCTTTCCTTAGCACAAAAATAATTTAAAAAGAAACAAGTGATCCTAAAAAATATTCACTTACTTATCTTACAAAATTACATATTAAATAAAATTTTGTTGAAAGTATGCTAAAATTCATTAATAACTTTAATTAATAAATAAGCCTATATTTAAAACTAGATTATTATTATGATGATTTTACCCAATTAATTTCTTTAAAGGATTGCCAAGTTAATAATATAAAAAGCTGTTGTCTTCAAGATGCCTAGCATGGCTGGGATTATGGCTCAGTGGTAAAGTGCTTGCCTAGCACATGTGAAGCACTGGGTTCAACCCTCAGCACCACATAAAAATAATGTGTCCATATACAACTAAAAAAAAATTTTTTTTAAGATGCCTAGCATAAGAACGCATAGGTGTAGGTAAAACAGCTAAAGGTATCATGATACCTAAATGAGGTTCAAAAATTTTACAAGCAATTTTATGGGAGGGGCACCAATGCTTTTACTAGTATGCAGTCTGCTATTATTTTAAAAATTTCCATTGATCAATATCCAGGTTTTAAAAAATGCAAATTAAGACTTTCTCATCCAGAAGAACATTTCCTTAGGGAAAGTCAAGTAGTAAATCTTAGTGGCTTCAATCTTCAGTCATTCTATTCCACTTCACAACTATCATGTTACCAGCTGGGGCAATTTAATAATACCTCACAAATGGGCAACTACACTTCTAGTTTACATGACATTTGAGTGAACTTTACCTTGAGGGCATAGAAAACATCTTCATTTTAATCTCCTATTCATCATCCAGCCCAGTGCCTTATATTATTAGTTGCTAAGCACATACTTGTTGAAAAATATAAACCTGATCACAATTCAAAAGTAGGACAAGGGGTCAAAGCAAAGAACAGAGAATACTAAAAGACAGCCAATTTTTATTCTTGAACATGGAGAACAATTCATCTCAGGAATAAATACGGCCAAAACCACTCATGCAAAAGAAAAATTTCCCACAGTTTTGAAAACTGTGAAGAAAACAGAAACTCATATTTCTATATATTATAAACAAAAGTTCATTTTAAAGTATTTCGTCCCTACTACTGAACCCCACAGGTTTACTCAAGAGGACAGAATAGGTTCAAGATAAAATCACTGAGGCTGTGAACTGTATTGCATGCGCCAAAAGTCACGATACACCCTTTAAGCATTGTGAGATAAAGCTGAATATTAAAAAAATCCAAGTAGGTGAAATAACTGGAGAATTTCTGGTATCTTCAAAGTTATGAAAAAATAAAACAATGAAATGTTAGAACTAGAATATATGTAATGATAAAATGGACTGCGATGTTAGATAGTGAATGCATCAGAGGTTAATCAAAGAGTAACCCACAAGGTCAATGGATTACAATGTTGTTTTTAGTTCAATGCCAAAGGAATGATCATGAAAGTATAAAAGGAAGAAAATATTACTTGAAACTAACAGAAGTATTACAATAAAAATTCATAGTTGAAAGATTAGAACCATAAATTCAAGAAAAAGATATTTTTTTTACCCAAGAAATAGAGGAAAACACTGAATATGAAATGTGGTCATTTTACATTTAAAGGTAGGCAAGATATATATATATATCTTGATATATATATATATATATATATATATATGAACTTGATATATATATATATATGAACTCACTGTCCTATACACAGGCTATTATGTAGAAGAAAAACAATCCTCTCAATATAAAAGAATCTATATTATGATAAATATTATGATAAATATTATGATAAATCATACTATAGTTCCAACGTTTTCATTCCTACAATAAATGAATGATGTATGAAAGAATTATTATTACTGGCTATCAGTATGTAAAGTAAAATTATTGTAAATTTTCAAATTTTCTCCAAATATATAATTGTATATCTGAAAGTTTTTATTTTATAAAATGATATTATCATATATTCTGAATGTAGAAATCTGAAGCATAGCCTCAACAATTAAAAGTAAATAAATTATATTAAAGTTGACCTTTGAAACAGACATTGACAATGGATAGTTTAAATCATTACATTCTAAAGGGAAGCATTGCTTAATGCAATCAAACTAAAGGAGACTTTCCTTACCAGAGTGTCTAATTAAAAAATCCTTACATTTTAAAAAGAAATTCTCTAACTTCTATGAATAAGAAAAAAAGAGAAAGAAAATGACTGGACCCAAATGGGCTAACAACATATCATCTGGCAGGAGACCCTTTATATTAATATTCCTTTCTTCACTCATGTAACTTTCTTTCTGCTCATTTCTAAAACAGACAAAAAAGAGAGGGGGGAACCTTACTCACTCTCATTAACCGAGAAACATTGTGAGGATTCCAGCAAACCAAGACAGAATTAAACCACTCTCAGTTTTAAATACTGCTGAACCAGTAAAAATTCCAGGTCTACCTTCTTTGATCTTTACTCTTGGCATTTTATAACTCTTTTAGTCACTGGATTTTTGCTTCCAGTGATTCATTTAACTACCTAATTCAGAACTTATTGCATGTTTTGCCCAATACTCAAGGATGGAAAACAGGAATAAAAAAAAGGTAATATCCTAATCCTCAAAGAGAAGAAAAAGAGGGAAGGGACAGAGGAGTCTGGATGTCTTACTTTACTGGATGTCTTACTTTACAAGGACCTACCATGGGCCAAACAAGCACTAGATTAGGCATTTGATTACTATGCCAGATTATCTGTAGTCAATTTGGCACACACCTCTACCATCACTGCTATAACCATCTTTGTTAACTAAGGCTGGAAACCATATTTCCTATAATCCCCTTCTCTATATAGTTCCATGTTAATAACCTTATGTTTGAAATGAGTAAGTAAAATGAGGTCATTTTTTCTCAGGAAGTCATGTTGCTTTCTAGATACTAAGGCTTTACATATCTTTCCATCAATTCCCACTTACAGTCCTGGATCATGCTACAGACTTCCCCATGAGTTCCTATTTTTTCATCTACTCGACACTGTTTTCAGGCTGAGATCATCACCATCAAATTCTCTGTCCTAATGTCAACTCTCAACACTTACTTGGTGTTTCAGGGTAAGATATTTCACTGACAAATTTTCTGATATTCAGCAAAACTCTTCTGACCTACACAGACAACTTTTTTGAAATCAACATTTCCCACATGCCCAACACTATATAAATCCTTTTTTTAAAAAATATTTAATTTTTTAGGTGTAGATGGACACAACACAATGCCTTTATTTTTATGTGGTGCTGAGGATCGAACCTGGGTCCTGCCCGTGCTAGGTGAGCGCTCTACCGCTGAGCCACAATCCCAGCCCACTATATAAATCCTTAATTCCCCACAGAATTGCCCATTTTCCTGATCAAATCACCAGTGGTATATTAAGCTACTGAAATAATGTAGAGTCTGTGATTCTAGCCCATAAAGAACCTGGAACAATTAGTAGTAATTGTTGGAAGCCGTGTATAATTTATGGGTTTGTTTGAGCCATTAAGGCAGGGAAGCTGCTTTTCTGGGAACTTGTGGGTGAAATTCCCTGGTATGAGAAAGCCCAGATCATGCTGGCACCCTGCCTTAGCTCACAGCCTTAGGATCAAACTAAGACACCAAAAGATGGGAGTAACCTACCAAGCACCAAACAACCTGTTTCCTGCAAGATCCCTGCCACACTGAAACCCCTTAAATAAAGGACTGGGGCCTTGTTCAGTTGTTCAGTTCCAATTCCTGTCAGGGATGGAAGATTCATCAGATGCCCCCCTTTAAATCTAATTTCTGGCTTTGTCTTTTATTACTTACTGATTATTTCAGATTTTTTATTTTCCCAGGAGGCTCATATCTCCAAGCAGAAATCTGCTCTAATGGGGTGCTGGTAAACCCAGCAAAAAAATCCTATCCAGAAAGTCAGCACAATGAAGTGAAAGAATGACATGAGGCTAGCTAAGTGTGAAGCACAGTTCTGTCACTTAGATACTGTATGTCTTAGACAAATTACTCAAAATTCTTTGCCTCAGTTTTGCATCTGTAAAATGGCAATTATATTAGTGGCCACTTTACAGGGTAGTTATGACAATTAATAGAATGTAAACAGTAAATTCCCAATAAAGGTTGTATAAAAATATAAGCTTTGCAATCCTTTCTTTTCTTTAGAATGGTCCTCTTATTAGTATCCAGTAACAAAAGTGAGAATAACATTTATGGAGACATCAAAATAACTAGAGATGTAGTATTTTCAGAACCAATCTAAGCTGCTACAAAATAAAATCTCTGGAGCTAGAAATAGTTTAAAAAGAATTTTCTAAAACCATATCCTTTCTTTTTTACTTATTAACACTATCATATTTCTGTGCTTCTTGAACTATTCCTAAACTACTATTCCATATGTCTAATAATTTTTCTTGCCTTTATTTTTTTTCTCTTTTTTTATTGATCGTTCAAAACATTACAGAGCTCATAATATATCATCTTTCATACATTTGACTCAATTGGGTTTTGAACTCCCATTTTTACCCCAAATACAGATTGCAGAATCACATCTGTTACAACTCACATTTTTACATAATGGCATATTAGTGACTGTTGTATTCTGCTACCTTTCCTATCCCCTACTATCCCCCCTCCCCTCCCCTTCCCTCCCATCTTCCCTCTCTACCTCCTCTGCTGTTGTTCAATTCTCTCCCCTTTTTTCCCTCCCCCTTGCCCCTCATAACCTCTTATAATTTTTTCTTGCCTTTATTTTGACAGACAAAAAGAAATTTAAGATATTCAAACTCTAAGATATGTATACTCATAAGAAAGGCACATGAAATGAGGAATGAAAATCAAAAGGGACTTTTTGTCTTTAATTATACTCTTAAAATTTCTTACAATAAAAAGTATTCATATATTACTTTGTTTTAAAAATTTAGTCAAAAAATAATTCAATCACTCAGAATGACAAATTTCAATAAAAACTGATGGTACCTTAACATTAAACATGAGGTAATGTTAAAATAAGAAACAGAGACAGCTCCTATGTTTGCACTGAAAGGGTACTTTCTGAAAATACAACATTTCGTTTTTTCACTTGCAACAGTTCTTTTAAATTATTATTTTTAATACTAAATCTTTAGTGCCACATTTTTTTTTCAAGTAACTTTTCTGGCTAATCTTTTTAGCATCTTTGGATAAGGAAAGAATGTAGGATAAAAAGTAACACTGGGCCTGCTCACCTTGAAAACCATCTACATCTTATTGAAACTACTGTCTCAAAATATGCTACATTCTTTCAGATTTCTATAAATCTTTATTAAGGAAACCAGAGTAGACTGAAATGAAAAATGACTTTTCTCAGTATCCAAACAATACAATAGTGTGCCTTGCTGAAGTGTTCTATTCCCTGTTGAACTCTTTGGACATGATAAATGGAAAACTGCCTGTCAGCAGGAAAAAGTAGATGCCATTTTTCTAACGGCAACTTTGTTTGGCACAAATCAGGCATTACAGAAGGAAAATAGTTATGGGCCTCTCTCCTTTAACATTGATCTGATCAAGTGAACGGATCCAAAAGATCCTTGTTGCTGAATCAAAAAGGCTTAAATGCAATAAGGCAAATGCTTGAGTATATTTGGAGTAACTAGATTTAAGAAAAAAATGGGTAAGAAAATCACTACATGCTGCTCCATTTTCACTCTCAATTCAAAATTACACATTTTCCCCAGAGCAGGTTTCATAGTATCCATTTTGGAGGTAAAGAAGCAAATTATAATGCAAGAATATTAAAACAAATATATACTAGTAGTTCTTATATACACATGCCAACAATGAGCTTGCTGATATATTGCTCCTAATTTTTTTCTTTTCTTTTTTAACATCAACTTCCACAAGGCAGAATAGCCATCAAAGATTTTATTATCTTTAACACTGCTTCACTGTGAATGACAGTGATGGCAATGTTCCTGCATAAACTTGACAAGGAATATTACTAAAACTGAAAGTAAAAAGAAAAGTTATATTGAATCTAATATTTAATGAGAATGAACTCAGTTACACAAGTTATTAAGTATATATGTGCCCAGCTTCTTACCAATAATCCTGTACTAAGAAACAGGAATGTTCTGGTATCAGATTAGAGTACCATAAGAGAAAAACCATACCTATTAAGAAAGCTACTTAGTAAACAAATGTTTGACAAAACTGCATTCATGCCTCAACAAATGTTCATCTACAGACCTCAAAAAAGATGAGTTAATTCAAGCCATCTGGGTTTGATTCCTTTTGTGCTGTTTATTCTCTGGAAGATCACAGGTAAGTTACTTCAGTTTCATTATATGTAAAATGGGAGCTATAATAATTAAATCCATCTTAAGGGAAGTAAGCTGTGAAATTTGGTACACTGGTATATAATGAGCCCTCAATACATTTTAGGTTGCTAAATACTATTATTAAACCAGTTTATGTAAAAGGAAACAAATACCCTCCCCATCCTGCCCCATCCTTTTCTGACTTAACTACCTTTGGAAAATGTAATGAAGTCAAAATCCAAGCATTAGCAAGAAATACAAAATAAAATGGCTGGATTTGATAGTAGTAGTAGTTGTAGAAACACACCAGAACTTAATGTAAATATTTTAGCATGTGAATTTCTTCCTTTACCTTTTGACTTCCTTCCTAATTTGATGTTATTTTTAAACATAAAGACATAAAGTACAAAACGTGTAAGAAAGTAATAGAAGGGGCAGGATGGGGAGGATATTCATTTACTTTTACACAAAATGATTTAACAATAGTATTTAGCACATAAAATTTCTTGAGTGCTCATTATATGCGAGTGTACCAAATTTCACAGGTTATCAATAAAAACGGGACTTCAATCTAAAGCATCCCTAATCATTTTATATTTTTGAATTGAAATAAAATCCCTTTCATTAAACAAGTTAAGGAAAAGGAAGTAAACAAAAGTAATCAAGTTTCTAAATAGTGGAGATTTTTTTTGGAGATTCAATATGTATTTGAATTCTCATAAATAAGAAAAATTCACGTTACATATCGTAAAATTAAATGGCCCTGGCATCTTGTCTTTGATGTTATTTTTACCAATATCTTAGAATGATGTTGGTCTTGGGTTTAACATATATACCTTTTAAAATGTTGAGGTAGTTCCTAGTATGCCTAGTTTTTCTAATGTTTGAACATGAATGGACACTGTATTTTGTCAAATACTTTTTGTGCATCTCTTTAAATAGTCATGTTATTATTGTCTATTGATGTGATGAATTATGTTTACTGATTTCCGTTTGTTTAACTAACTTTGCATGGGAGACATTTTTTATTTTCAATGTCTGCCTCTCCTTCAGGAAAATATAAAAATATTTTTAGGATTAGTTGTCATTGTTTGTTTTGTTAGCTGTTAATTTAGAGTGCCTTTATTTTTCTCCTTTAAATTAAAATTAAGTTTTCTTAAAAGTTCCTTTCAGAAAACCATAATAATCTCTATATAGTTATCCTTAAAAGATCTTAGGAACTGACTTCCTTAACAAGACTCCTAAAGTGCAAGAAGTAAAATCAAGAATCAACAAATAGGACGGAATCAAAATTAAAAAGCTTCTTCACAGCAAAGGAAATAATTACGTAAGAGAGAGTTTACAGAATTGGAAAAAGTCTTTGCCACAGGCACCTCAAATAGAGCATTAATCTCCAGGATATATAAAGAACTCAAAAAACTTGACACCAAAAAAAATAATAATCCACTCAGACACTTCACAGAAGAAATACAATCAACAAATATATGAAAAAAAGTTCAACATCTCTAGCAATTACAGAAATGCAAATCAAAACTATACCAAGAGTTCATCTCACTCCAATTATCAAGAATACAATTAAAAATAAATTTTGGTGAGGATGTGAGGGAAAAGGTACACTCATATATTGCTGGTGGGACTGCAAATTAGTACAACCACTCTAGAAAGCATTATGGAGATTACTCAGAAAATTTGGAATGGAACCACCATTTGACCCAGTTATCCCACTCCTGGGCATATACGAAAAGGACTTAAATCAGCATAATACAGTGACATGACCACATCAATGTTTATTACAGCAGCTCAATTCACAATAACTAAACTATGGAACCAACCTTAGTGCCCTTCAACAGAGGAATGGATAAAGAAAATGTGGTATATATACACAGTGGATTTGCCAGTACATGAATGGAACTTAAGACTATCATGCTAAGTGAAATGAGACAATCCCAAAAAACCAAAGGCTAAATGATCTTTGATATGCAGATGCTAGCACATGATGAGGGGAAGGAGTAGGTAAGAACAGAAGTATTCTGGACTAGACAAAGAGAAATGAAGGGAAGGGAGGGAGTTTGAGATTAGGAAAGATCATAGAATGAATTGGACATTACTTTCCTATGTTCATATATAAATACACAACCAGTGTAGTTCCACGTCATGTACAACCGTAAGAATGGAAAGTTATACTTCCTTGTATTATGTCATTCTACTGTCATATATAACTAAAAAGAACAAATACATTCTACTGTCATATATAACTAAAAAGAACAAACAAAAAAAATCTTTAAAAAGTCTCCCAGCCGGGCGTGGTGTTACATGCCTATAATCCCAGAAGCTCAGGAGACTAAGGCAGCAAGACTGCGAATTCAAAGCCAGCCTCAGCAAAAGCGAGGCACTAAACAACTCAGTGAGACCCTGTATCTAAAAAAATACAAAACAGGGCTGGGTATGTGGCTTAGTAGTCTAGTGCCCCTCAGTTCAATCCCCAGTACGAAAAAAATTAAAAATTAAAAAAAAGTCTCCCATAACAATTTGTAATCGCAAGCCAACCCTAATGAATTTGGAGCAGAATTTTTTTTCTACAGATGTAATGGAAAATACACACACACATCAAACTTTTACTTTGTTTCAGGTTGGTAAAGAAGCCTGGAAATAGAAACAAACTTTCTACAGGAAATTCTTTAAATCTTAGCCTCAAAAGAAAAAAAAAAAAAAAGCCAAAAGACTTGCCTACAGATTTCTCAGAAGAGGAAATACAACTGATATACCTATAATAGATGCTCAGAATTACCAGTATTTAGAAAAATGTAATTTAAATGACAATATACTTTTTTCCCCCATTCTTTACTTTGGAAAACATTAAAACACTGAACAAGTTTACAAACCAAAAAAAACATTAGCCACCGCTGGCATGTGTAAACTGGTGTGGAAAACATGTCATTATCTACTAAAATTAAAGATACAGATAGTCTATAATTCAGCAAATCTACACTTTAGTACATACCCTAACTCCCTGTTACCATTCTGCAAGAAACATTAACAAAAATATTTATACCAAACCATTAATAATAGAAAAGCATGAAAACATGACAAAGGAAAAACTCAATAATAGTCTATTCATTAGAATAGCTATACATTAGAATAGCTATTCAATAGAATAACTATATATTAGTGAAGTAAAGTACACTACATGGATCAGTATTTATGAATTAAATTAACATGTTGGAAAAAATATCAAACTACAGAAGAAGTTTGACTCCAATAACACAAAATTTAAAACCTGAAAGACTAAACAATATGTATTATTGTGAGTAAAGAGGTTTGAAATATATTAAAAAAATTAGAGAATGAGAAATATGAAGTTATAGGAATAGGTGACCTCTGGGCTAGATAGTAGGGGATGAGATTGCCAAAGATTTACAGGGGACTTTCAAAGTTTTGATATTATTCTCTTTGAAGTGAGTGGTGGATATAATTCCTTATTATTATACTTTCAACTGAGCACATTAACTACAAAGTCTCAAGCAAATATGGCATATTTCACAACACAGAAAACAAATTCTTAAAAATAACCAAGTGATAATCTTTCTTTGACCCCTCAAGAATATACTTATACTTTGTCTTTTCTTTGCCTCTTAACTTTCAGCTATAACATATTATGATTATGATTAAATAAGTAATAAATTACCGTATTTCTTATTGGAATCTTCTTGGGTTCTGGTGGCACATCCTGTGGAACAAATTTCACTGGTTCCTTAATCTGCCTCCTTGATCGTTTGGTCCCATCCGGTAAAGTTTCCATGGCCATGTCTGCTTCCATGTCACTGCTCCCCGCCTGGTCACATTCTGAGCACTGCCTACATAAATTTAGAAACATAAATTAATTAAGTAAATAATAATATATTTATCATCTTTTAGCTTTAGCTATAGATTCTAAAAGAACAAAGTCCAGATATATGTGAAAAATATATACACATAAGGGAGTGTAATAAGACTAAACATACAGAAACACATGTATTCCTCTCAGAATGAGTATCATGACTCAGGTATATAACAAATTACATGTACACTTGTAAGTATCATAAGAAAACACACAACAATGTTATATGTCTAAATGAACCAACCTAAGAAATTCAACACTGGTTAAAACGGCAATTTCCCTTGGGAAATCAAAACTTTTCTTAAGTGACATATACTATAACATCTAAAAAAATCACAACTCTTCCTGGACCCTGATTCTACTCCATGCCTCAATTATCATAGCTTTTTAATTATAGTTAATGACAAGTTGTGTTGAATATATAAAGAAAACAATAGAAATATGGTCTAAGAAAAGTTGAACAAATATAAATGGTCATTTTCGTTGGTGGCCTATGCTACCTCTAATAGAAGAAATATAAATTTGCCTACAAAAGGAATGCACCATTTATGAAGCATTTGTAATGCTTCATAAATGGTTCTCTTCTAATGCTATACAGCATTAGAAGATAACTGAGTGTGAAACTTATATCTAGCCTAGACTATCCAGTTGAACTTTTCATGATGCTAGAATTATCCATCTCCACATTCCAGAATAGTAGCCATTATATGAGAAACTGAATTTTAAATTTACATTTTAATTCATTTAATTTTAATAGCCACATGTGTCTAGTGATTAACACCTGAAACACAGAAAACTAGTCAATGATTGCTGCAAGTCTTTATGTTGTCAATTATGAAAGCCCACTTCAAAAACTTAAAACCAGTTGTTAAAAGAAAATTTTTATTCATGTATTTTCTTCAAACTTAAAAGAATGATCAGAAATTAATTTTATAAAATTCTAAAATTGTAGTAGTATTCTCTTTATAAATATGGCTATAATACATAAAATCATATATTTACATGTTTATATTAGTATCATTAAATGTAATTTATAATTCGTCAAATATTTTCAAAGATGTCTCAATTTATGTTCATCAAAATTTATATCTCCCCTTCATTAATACTGTAAACTTAGTATTAAACTAATAGTTGGGGATTTTTTTCTTTGGTATTGGTGATTGAGCCCAGGTATTGGTGATTGAGTATTGGTATTTGGTATTGGTGATTGAGCAATATCGCAGCCCTGTTTTATGGTTTAATTTTTCTTTGTAGACAAGGTCTCAAAATAAATAAATTGCTTAGGGGGCCTCCCTTAGTTTACTGATGCTGGCCTTGAACTTGTAATCCTCCTACCTCTGCCACCAGAGTTTGCTGGATCCCAGGTATGCAACACCACACTCAGCTTAAGCTAATATTTAGCTTTAAAAGTGACAGCTTTAAATTCTGAATCGCAGTTTATTTGATTTTTCAATGCAAAAACATTAATTGCCAAAAAGCCAATCAATATTAAGTATTAACTTAAACATTTTAAAATATTTATTTTTTAAGCATAATTGGTACCAAAAATTAACACAAAAAAACTTCCAATGAGAGAATAAAGACATAGTTTATCATGTGTTACTGAGAAAATTCTTATTATCTATTGCTAGAGCAATGAAGCTGTTTACTCCTTAGACTCACAAATTACCACCAAAATAAAAACACAATAAAAAATACACAATTGTTCCTGTATCTATCCAAATGAAAACTTCATAGAATTGTAGATCTTAGATCTTACTAAAATACCACAACCATTTAAACTGATATATTTATAAAATATATTAAATTATATTATAAACAAGGACCAATTGCTTGCTTTTATATCCTTAAAATACATAACCTTAATGCTGAATGCACATTTCAATCAGTTGAATGAAATTTAGCCAAATTTCTCATATAGTTCCAATTCATTTTTAAATACATGAGTCCCTGAGGTATAAAAACAAATATGTTTTTGTCTGAATTGCTTTTTTTTAACCAAAATATTTTCTCTTTTTTTCTTTTTCTTTTTGTGGCCATTATTCATCGGGATATTGTTTAATTATGCTCATTCCAAACATTCCAACTAAGAATTATAATCCCTTTTGGATGACAAGGAAATTATCCTCAGAGTACCCAGATAATAGAAAACACTGATCAATTTAGAAAATCAAGAGTTTTATAACTGCCAATGCTTAATGAATCCATTCCTATTTCAAGACAACTGCCACATGATTTGTGTTACACATAGCATCTACACAAATGGAAATGACTTCCCAGTCTTCCTATGAAACTCCATGGTCTGTCGGTCTGTCTGTCTCTCTCTATATATATATACACACGCGCACACACACACACACACAGAGATATATAGTTATATCTCCTTATACCTTGTGTGTGTGTGTGTGTGTCTGTGATATGAATATTAATACTCGAACCACGGAAATTTCAGACTAGTAACATGGCATCAAAGAATATGGAATGGGGAAATATGAGTAGTTGCAATCATTGCAGTTTTTCTACAACATAGATACTAACCTCCAGAGCACAGCTACAACTTCCTAATAAAATGAACACAAGAGTCCTGAAGAGATGAAACACGCTTAAATGTATTTGAGGAACACACAAAACTTTTTGAACTGATAACAATTTGAGGATTCGGGGTTTGGTCTTTTCTAAAACTGGAAAAGTATTTTGTTTAAAAAGAACACTCATGTTCATTCAAAAGTTTTTCTTTCCTTATATTGTCCTTTTTTTTAAAGAGAGAGAGAGAATGAGAGAGAGAGAGAGAGAGAGAGAGAGAGAGAGAGAGAGAGAGAGAGATTTTTTTTAATATTTATTTTTTAGTTTTCGGCAGACACAACATCTTTGTTTGTATGTGGTGCTGAGGATCGAACCCGGGCCGCAAGCATGCCAGGTGAGCGCGCTACCGCTTGAGCCACATCCCCAGCCCCCTTATATTGTCCTTTATATAAGTCAGCCTTAAAAATTTGAATATTACTCTCTCTTGGACTTAAGGAAAGAATAAAACTCATTATAAACTTTTATCAAACATCTATAGTGATTCAACAGAATCAAATAAATGAAAAAAAATTCAAAACCATATGTCAAATGATCCAGATTTCCAAAGAATGGCTGGCTAAACTTAATTTAACTAGCATAAATAATAACAGAAGTATTGGTGGCACTAATTCAGAAATAAGATACTAATTCCAAACAAATGCATGTATATGGAGGCAAATTTTGATAAATTCATTCAATTTCAAAATAAAAATAAATCATTTGAGAAACTTCTAACAATAAATCAAAAGAAAATTATAAACACACCAAACAGAATTCACACCTCAAATAAGAATCCACTACTGATCACAAAATAGCCAAAATTAACTGAAAATTCATTTCTCAAAGACTATTACAACAGTTTTATTCATGTGATACCATATAACAATTATTTATGAAAATATTAATTTTAAAAAATGTGTGAAAGACTTTATGTTATGCATGATAAAATATTTCCTATCTTGTAGAGCTGAAATAAAAAGTAAACTGGCTTTAACATCTAGCTCTCCTCCACTTAACTCACCAATAACTGTTTTTGGTCTTTCTTGGCATCCTTGTAAGAGGAGGATCCAGACACCCAAGATGGTAATGAAGTTTGCAAGTATCACACAGCAAAAGAAGATGTTGATCATGGTTCTTCTTACAAATTCCACAACTGTGAATAAAGTCAGAAAATAAGAATTAGATTAACTGTCATAGTGAAACAAATTATAACATGTTTTAAGTTTTCATCTTGATTAACAAAATATTTGTTCTGTGATGAGAAGATATTTTATTAGTAGCATAAGTCTTTTTATAATGTCAGTAACTGTTAGTTCTAAATATTTTTGAGAATGTTAAAAAATAGCTTGGATCTGGTATAAACCTAAATGAGTCAAGCCTTTCAAAATGGCACATAAGCTTATTTATTCTCAACATCATTTAATTTTAATTATTACTTAAAGACTATTTAATGTTGGTTTAACTTTTCTATAGAAACTAATTTTGAAATAAAAGAATTTTATAATTTTCAAAAACTTCTCTAAAACCACAAAGAAATTACTTCACAAACATATTCAGTTTACTTTCAACGATTATAAACCTTGCAAAGAGCTAGAATTATATAAATAAGCTAAATGTGTAAGTTAAGTCTCTTTTCAAGATCAGATTTTGAGTCCTAAAAAATATCAACTAATATGCACTACAAATATTAAGGGTTTTACAATTGTTGTTACTGATATTTAGACTTTATTGTTTTTGTTTGTTTGTTTTTCAGGAATCTAATTTTTCTTGTGGAAAAGGTAATTTACTTCTGAGAATACAAGCAGCATGACCTGAAAATTTAGTGTATATTTTTTAATTTATATTGGGAATGTACAGAGTGAAGAAAAAGTTGTTAAGAACCTAAAAGAACCATCCATTCATAGAAAAAATAAAAGAAATAATAATGTTTAGGTTCTTTCTTAATACTCCTAGGGGAAGAAGCCAAAAGAAAAGCCAAAACTAGTACTTGATCTCAGAATTAAAAAGAAAAATAATATAAAATATACTCTAAGTATATATATATATATATACTTTATATATATAATAAAATATATTATAGAGTATAATATAAAATATACTCTATAATATAAAATATACAAAAATTACATGTAGTCATTAAAGTCAGAAGTATAATGGTTTCAAATGAACCAGCTATGTTTGGGAAAGCCATAACGATTACATGCTTATGTTTATATTATACATTAAGACAACAGAGGGCCCTTTCCATATTTCAAGAAAATTATTTGCTATTACCTGTGGAGAAAGTCTCCAATAAAGAATTGAAAATAGTTATGGAGACTGATACTGTTGCTACTGTTGCTATTTCTAAGAAAGACATTATGAGAAGCACATTTATGTATTTATATAGACGTGTATACACAACATACACAGGTATATGTATATATCTAAGTGTATGGACACCTGTATGCATATACACACAAATAAACAACAGCATTTTCTAAACTGCTCTCTCTCAATATAAGTTACACCAAAAAAAGTGAGACTGTACCCAATTTAGAAATAGAAGTCTTGACTATGTAAAATTATTATATAATGGTGAACATGGTAAAAATATTGAACATAAAAAGTAAAGAACAAAAATATTCTGGAAACAAAATTATTGCAACTGAGCAAAAAGAGTACAGATAGCCTCAAAATTAAAATTTATCTTAATTATCCACTCCCTACAAAGACAGTAGATTCATACTACATGATATCTATAACTATTTAAAAACACAAAACTTCACAATTCATTCAAGTAAAATAAACTATAAATGTCCATTTATTAAGTGTGTTGCTTTAATTATTTAAACCATAATCATATTTTCAAAGCATCTTTCCAATTCCCCAAATAGAACTCACTTACATAGAGCTTATACAGATATATCCCCAATTACTTAAAAGATATAAAAAGTCCTTTATCTCATTAAAAGAAACAAAAATCTCTTATCATTGAACCTTGAAATCTTCATATGCATTTAATTTAAATTATTGAATGGAGATGATTCACTCAAATATTTGAAGTACTTTTTACAAATATTAGTTAAAAAATACAAAACATTATTCTATTATAATTTCATTACTTACCTATAAAGAACTGTAGGAAGAGTAGATGTCTTTTGTGTGCCTCCTTCTTTTTTACTTGGTTTTCTCTCCTTGGGTGCTCTCAAAATTGCTGGTATGTTCAACTTCTATTGATTTGAACAAATGCAGTATATGTTGTTTTAAAGATGAAATATAAAGCAACATTCTCCTCTATATGCCACTGGAGCCAACTAAATGTACTAGGATAGTGAGGGGAAATCTGCTTTACCAGCTATTACATTGGCAAAAAGAAATAAGTTTTTGTCTAACAATCACTTCTATTAGAAACCTATAATTACATACTTTCATCCATTTTCAGTGGTATATTAAAACATTATGAAAATTAAATTACTTTATATTGAAAAAGTGAAAGATGAGGATAAGTGTATAGGAGGTTTAAAAAAAAAATAACATAATTCACTTGACAAAGAAGAATATCGAGGCCGTTTATTTTCCTCAACATCCCAACAATATTGGTGCTCCATAGGTTAATTAGAAAAATTATCTTATTGGACCAAATTCTCCAACAAAAGCGTATGAGATTCTCTTTGGGTTTCTACTAATCTGTAGAATGCTGGCTTCTCAGACAGCAACCATCTATCAAAGTCATTTCTTAGTGGCCCGGGGGTCCACATCTGCTCAGCCAACTGGAAAAAAAAAGTCTCAGGCAAACAGTACAAATTCTATTTCAGTTTTGCATTGTATATTTGCACAAGGAAATTTGTAAGCCTCTATGAAAAGTCATTTAATAAATAAAAATGTCTTTTATAGTGAATAATATTTTACATTGAATAGGAGGTTCTTTTGAGACAAACTTGCAATTCCAGCCAAAATGTAATGGTAACTAGGTAAATAAACTAAAGCTTTGCGCTCAACATTACCTTCTCTAAATATCAAATACAAACACACACCATAATCTTCAAAAACCCACCAACAACCTATCATCAGAAATAAAGACTAGTTCTTTCAGAGCCAATTCCTCATTTTCATCTTTAAAAATAAATTATTCTTGATTATACTTGATTATACCACGAATATTCTGTTCACAAAAAAGTACTTTCAAAGCTAGCATGAAACAATAAAAATCAGAATAAATTAGTTCATTAAATAATACATCTACACAAATTATGTGATAAATTTGACTCTTTGTAAATATCTTAAAATTCAATGAAAAAATATATTTTTAAAAAAATTCTCCACAAATAAAACTTTTTTTTTTTTGGTAGTACTAGGGTTTGAAACCAGGTCCTTCCCACATGCTAAGCAAGCACTGTACCACTGAGCTTCATCCCCAGTCCTAAAACTACTTTTATATTAGAAATACTGGTTCTTAATCATCCTTATAAATATTTCATAAATTATTAGAAAAAATTCTTAACTTATTAATTATTTACATGGTACTAAAAATGGCATTTAAAAAATTTCATTTAGCAATATTTTTTTTTCAACAGCAAGAACTTTAACAGGCTAAAAGTATTTGAGGATAAAGGACATTTTTTTACAACTTCAATAATAGCTACTGTTGAAGGGGAAAAACTACACTTAAGTTTGAAAAACTATCCTTTACACAGCTCAAAAGCAAATTAACATGAAAATGAATCTCTGCAGTTTCTTTTTACATTTAAATTTTTATACCCAAATAAAATAAAGAACTGAATATAACACAAGAACATGAAAGAAAAAATATGGCAAAAAAATCCAAAACTGATTTAAAAAGAAGGTGGTATAAAAAAGAATGTGGTAGAACTCATGCTTCAAATCTTAGTTCATCAATAAATGACAGGTCAATCAGTTTGAGCAAATGAAAAAATTTTGCAAGCAAGATAGCAGTTGAAATAACGAAATTAAGCTACAGGTTTCATTCAGTAGGCAGCTTCCAATGCTTTAGATGTATTTCAGGCAGAAATCATTATCCAAGAGGATGAGGCTCTGATCAAAGAAAATTCTTTAGTTAGTGAAGTGACAGTCATGTCAGAAACCTAGTCTTTGAAAATCATAGTGCATAAGAATTGAAGAAAGCAATTGGAAAGAAACTAACCTGCCCTGTGATTCTGCCTAGTAAGGCCCAAATTCCTTGCCCTTCACTTCGAAGTTTTCCATTCAGATTTTGTAGTTCTTCTAATGATTCACATAGCTACAAAGTGAGTAAGTCAAATTAGTAAAATTCCTTATGTAGGAATTTAAATAATTTATCAATAAATATGCAATATCTACATTTAAATTCCATATATTTTAAAAATATTCAAGTCATAATACCTCTGAGAGACAAGGCTATCCAATTAATTACAAATATCAACAGAAGTAAGCATTCTATCTTATGATGACACACACTTATATATTTCATTATAGTTTGTTTTATAATTTTACAATACTCTGCTAATTAATCCTTGTTTCCAACAAGACATATTTCTATCATTTTCGCCATGATCAAGCTAAGAATCACAGGACTTTGTAAACTGGCTAAGATCACAAAACTACCAAGAATCCCCAGGTCTTCCGAGTCTAACCAAATCTTGTCACTACAGTGGCTGGCTGACCACTAAAACTTAATTTTATTATTTTTTAAATTCACTTGAAATGTTCTCCAACAATAAGTTAATACTAGTTTTATTTGCTTATGTTACTAAGTACCTGACACTGGCCACATTTTGTTTTTATATATTTTATTTCTTTCCTCATTAGAATGAAAAAGTACACTGAAAAATTAAATTGAAAAGTATTTTCATATAAAAAGTTATGTTACAATACAACTCAAGGTAAAAACAATAATTTAAAAATAAGTTTCAAATTTTTCTACAAACTAGAGAAGTTCTATAGTGATACTGTGTGCATGTTAGGAATAAGGAATGAAGTCAGATACATGAACTCCAACTCTAGGACTTGACTATTACTACTATGTGAGCCTGGGCAAATTACCTAAACTTTTCAGGACTCAGTTTCCTCCCTGAAAATGTTAGCAATAATCATTATCTATGCTACAAAATTAAGGTAAGAAGCAAATGAGTTGGTATATATAAAAAGATCAGAATTATGCCTGACACATGGAAACTACTCAGTGAGTGAGTGATGATAATAAATGTACTGAAGGGGAGAAGAGCCTCAAAGCTCTAGAATCTCAAAAACGAGACATATATGGAATTCCTACAGAATCACAAAAGAAATCATAAGATCTATGATACTCTGCTATGTGTTTTGGAACCAACTTACCTTATTATATTCCACATGAAGCTTTTCTTGCTCATTCTCTAATTTATCCTTTATATTCTTTTGTTCAGCCATATTTTCCTGTATTTGAATCATGCGCATATTTCTCTCTATTTAAATTAAATATCCAATTTTACTTTAGTAGAAAGTAAAAACTGGTATAAAAAATACACAAAGAAAGAAACTAGCTATAGAGATGATCACATAAACCTGCACTATTTAAACACTTTTAAGTATATAGAAAACAACTTGAACCTAGATTTTTACAAACACATACCACTTAGGAAAATAAACATGCCTTTATTTTGATATAGTAACATGGCTAATGAGTTTCTAAAAATTAATAGCATAAAATACTTGCATTAGCATATTTTTCTCAGTAAAAATGTGCATTATCATTGTCTATACTGACCAAAATAATAATTCACAAAATCAGCAGTGAGAGCTGGTTGCTTATGTTTTCTCCTTCCATCCACACTAGAACTAGTATCTGAATTGTCCACTGGAAAAATATCTGTACTGATCCCCATTAGTTCTGCTTTCCGCATCAGTTTACGAATAGCTGAAGCACTACTAGTGAGTGGTCTAGGTAATTTTTCCCTTGGAACCCATGCCTGGGGTCTAGTGGATCGAGCCAGTTCTGCCTTGGCACGATATTGCTGAAGCCGGGCATTGATCCTTGCCTGTAAAAGAAATGTACACAAATTTTAAAAGTTTAAAAAAAATAGAACATACTCCTTTTGATTTTAACTTTTACACTTAAAGAAAGTAAAGATAACTAAAACTCCTACTTGAGGTAAATTATATGTATCAGTGGTCCTTAAAGTATAGCCTTATTCTGAGATTAAAATAAACTGAATTTTCACCTAATAAATACTGTCCTGAAGCTTCTCAATAACAGCAATAATTTCCACAGATTTACTTAATGTACCCAAAAATATGTTATAAATAATGGGCAAACTGATCATATCCTATGCATAAATGAACATTAGAACTGAATTGAAAAAAAAAGAAATTGTATTGATAGAATACTTTTTGCCACACTCTTCTTTGGAAATATACTTTATAAATGGCTGCTTTGTTGACTAGATGAGGAGCAGAATCTTCAATAACAAACTCTACTCACCATTTTACTTTAAATCACAAACCACTTCAATAAATGAATTTCAAAATTATACTTTACATATCATTGGCAAACATGCGCAAGATCTGAAATCCTTAATCTTAAAAGGAACAAAATGACTTTGGCATGATTCCCATACCTGTGCTTCTGGTGACAGTTGTTTCTCTCTCTCTTGCAAAGACATTTTACAGTAGGATTGTAGAGCCAAGTAGTTTTTTCTCTTCCACTTTCTGTCTAATCTATCTGCATGTTGCTTACAATAAGCAAAAAATGGATCTGCTATGTCCTATTTTTAAAAAAGAGGGGAAAATGAATAGTTTTCTCCAATGGGTCATTAAAAAAAACACAAAAGAACAATACTACCTTTTTGAAGAATCTCCTAGTGTTGATTACTTCTGTAATAAATTGTGGAAGTCATTTTCATACATCATGATAAAGATTACTGCTTTAGAACTTAATCCAACTTCAAATTACTATGTCAACTTCAAATTACTGACTTGAAATAACATTTTTAATTTCTTTAAAGGGCCTTGTGGAGGACTGGAGGTATTAGTTTGAGAGCACTTGCCTTGCATACACGAGAACCTGGGTTTAATCCCCAACACCACAAAAAATAAAATAGAGGGCCTTATGGATTTAAAAATACTGAAATCAAATTGGGTATATTGTATATTCTTTACAAAAAAAAACAGTTTAAAACAAACAAGATTTTAATACATTTAGGTAGAAACTATCAATAAATATTAAAGCTAAAATATATAGACTAACACTATTAAACAATAAATGCCAATATAGGACTAATCAGCAATATAGGACTAATCAGCAAAGATTAAGTGGACAATGTCTACATGGTTTGTGTAGGCAGATCTTACCCAGTACAAAAACAGATTAAGAAGGCAAGACCCTATCAATAAAAAATATTTAGGGACTGCTGGGCTGGGGATATAGCACAGTTGGTAGAGTGCTTGCCTTGCATGCACAAGGCCCTGGGTTCAATCCCCAGTACCAAAAAATAATAATATTTGGAAACTGTTATCAATAAATCTATGAGCCAAAATAAACCTTTCCCTTTAGAAGTTGAGGTATTTGTCTTAGTAAAGTAAAGCTAACACAATTGAATTTTAGAACATGAATATTAAATAGTGGGGGCTAGGGCTGTAGCTCTGGCACAGTGCTTGCCTACCCTGTGTGAGGCACTGGGTTCAATCCTCAGCAGCACCACATAAAAAAATAAATAAAATAAAAAGTATTCTGTCCATCTATGACAACAAAAAAATGTAAAAATATATTAAATAGTGTCTGCATAGACAATCCACAATTTATAATAGTTCAATTTATAATTTTTCCATTTTATAATGATGTAAAAGTCATTTCTACTGAATGATACACATTGAGTAGAAACTACCTCAGATTCTGAATTTTGATCTTTTCCCAGATCAATGATACATGGTACAACACTCTTGAGATGCTGGGTAGTAGCAATGAGTCACAGCTCCCAATCAGCCAGGAGATCAGAAGAGTACACAACTCAAATTCTACAGTGTATTATGCTGCTAAACTATGAATGTACAAGGTTAAGGGCACTAAATTCGAAAACTTTGGGAGACTTTGAACTTATGATGGGTTTATCAGGAGAAAAAATCATCCAAAGTTGACCAACATTTGTATTTCTATCCGTAAGTGCTTGTCAAGTTATATTTCTGGACTAACATATAAACTGGACAAATATGTTCCACACATGACATTAAATGTATTAATAAGTAACTAAAGGCAAGAGAAACATAAGCAACACCTGCAGTAACCTTGATGAAATTTTATGGGTAGTTATTTATTCTATGGTTACAGTTTAGTTCTTAAAGAGTTTTGTCCTTAATTCTGAAATATCCAGATAATAAAGACCAAAACAGAAAAAGTATTTGGGGGCAAGTATTGTTAATTTCTTATGCCAATACTTGAAATTTCTAACATTTTTTGTAGATTAAAATTTTTAATGTAAATTCAATGTCTAGATATCTGGGATCTTGACACTAAAAAAGAAAAATGAATCTGAAAATACACATATTTTGACCTATACCATATACAAAATCATAGCTATATAAAAACTGAAGGTAACCAATGTTTCTTTGTGAATATCTTCCACATGGATAATAACTATCTGTCCTTGAGCTGGGCGTGGTGGCGCACTCCTGTAACCCCAGCCGCTCAGGAGGCTGAGGCAGTAGGATGGAGTTCAAAACCAGCCTCAGCAACGGTGAGGCGCTGAGCAACTCAATGAGACCCTGTATCTAAATAAAATACAAAATGGGCTGAGGATATGGCTCAGTGGTTGAATGCCTCTGAGTTCAATCCCTGGTACCAAAAAAAAAAAAAAAAAAAGTATCTATCTGTACTGTACTCAAACTTAATTATGAAGGTAATTTCTGCATGTGGTATTCATCACTTGGTAATTTTTCCCTAAATCTTATGGCTCAAATTTTTTTTCAATTTTTTATTGTAGATAAACACAAAAGAGGGCTGGGGTTTTAGTACTCGCCTGGTATGTATGAGGCATGGGATTCGATCCTCAGCACCACATTATAAAATTAAACAAATAAAATAAATGTGTGTATCCATTTACTACTAAAAAAATTTTAAAGAATACATAATATTTATCTTTTTTTTTACTACAATACAGAATTTACTAAAGAGATAAAATACTCATGTGGAAAACTAATCTCCAGGAGATAGATATATTTAGATATAGATATATAGATATAGATAGATAGATATGAACTCAAAAAACTTAACACAAAAATGCAAATAACTCAATTAATAAATGGGCAAAGGAACTGTACAGGGACTTCATAGAAGAAGAATATAATCAGTTAACAAATATATGAAAAAATATTCAACATCTCTAGCAGTTAGACAAATGCAAATTAAAAATACACTGAGATTTCATTTCACCAGTCAGAATGGTAATTATCAAGAATACAAGTAACAAAAAATACTGGCATTTTTATTAAATACAATTTATTCACACATTGCTGGTGGGACTGCAAATTGGTGCAACCACTCTGAAAAGCAATATGGAGATTCCTCAGAAAACTTGAAACAGAACCACCATTTGACCCAGTTATCCTACTCCTTGGTTTATACACATAGGGCTTAAAATTAGCATGCTACAGTGATGCAGCCCATCAATATTCATAGCAGCACAATTCACAATAGCTATTACTATGGAACCAACCTACGTGCCCTTCAACAGATGAATGGATAAATAAATTGTGGTATACATACACAAGAGAATACTGCTATTCAGCCATAAAGAGGAATGAAATTATAGCAATTTGACACTTCATTTAATGGATGGAACTGGAGACTATCATGCTAAGTGAAATAAGACAGTCCTTAAAAAACATAGAATATTCTCTCTGATATGTGGATGCTAACTCACAATAAGAGGCCAGGGAGGCAGGGAAGAAGAGAAGTACTTTTGATTAGACAAAGGGAAATGAAGGAAAGGGAGGGGGAATGGGAATAGGAAAGATGGTAGAATGAATTAGATATTACTTTCTTATGTATATATATGATTACACAACCAACATAATTCTACATCATGTAGAAGCAGAAGAATGAGAAGTTATACTCCATATATGTATAATGTCAAAATACATTCCACTGTCATGTATAACTAATGACAAATAAAATAAAGAAAAAGTTAAAAGAAAAAAACCTAGGATAATATTTATCACTTAATCATTTTTGAGCACACAGTTCAGAAGTATTAAATACATTCATAATGTTTTGTAACCATCATTACCATTCACCTCGGTAATTCTTTTTAACTTGTAAAACTGAAATTCTAGATTATAAACAACATTTTTCCATTCCTTTCTCTCCCAGCCTCTGGCAACCACCATTCTACTTTATGTCTCTATGACTATGATGCTATATAAAGAATCACACAGAATCATATAGTTTGTCTTTCTGTAACTGGCTTTATTTAATGAAACATAATGTCCTAAAATTCATCCATTTATGGGAGAGTAAAGGATTTCCTTCCTTTTTAAAGTTACATTTTCTTTACTATTTTATGAATGAATATTCCAATTGCTTTCACCTATCGTAAATAATGCTGCAATTAACATACATGTGTAAATGTCTCTTCAAGATCCTATTTTCAATATTTTTAGATTTATACCCAGAACAGGGTTGCTGATCACAGAATAATTATATTTTTAATTTTTTGAGGATCTGCTATGCTTTTTTCCACAGGAGCTGTACCATTTAATATTCCCAACAAGAGGATTCAAGGGTTTTAATATTTTTCCATGCCCTCACCAACACTTGTGCTTGTTACTTTCTATTATTATTAATTTGATACTAGGCATTCAGATGTGTGAGGTGGTACACCTCATTGGGGTTTGGCTTTCCCTAAGGATCAGTAACATTGAGCATCTTTTCACTGATTTGAAGAATATCTATTAAACTCCTTTGTCTATTTTTTAATAAGTTTTTTAGGGGGTTATTGGTGGTGTTGTCAAAACTTTTTAAGAGTTTTCTACATAATCTGGTTAGTGATCCTTTATCAGATACATAATTTGAAATATTTTCTCCCATTCTGTGGGGTGCCTCCATACATGGTTAATTACAGGTGAAATATTTCATCCATTTTTTTTTCAGTGTTGGGGACTGAATCCAATGCCTCATACATACTAGGCAAGCATTCTCCCACTAAGCTATATCTCCAGACCTATTTTATCAATTCTTAAACCACTCTTATTATTTGCATAAAATTACTGTCTGAAACAAGAGTAAATTGAATCTAAATTTATATTAAGCAACTTAGTATATTTTAAATTATATTTCTTATAAAATGTGTTTACCTTTTATCTTAAAAATAATAATAATAATATAGCAAATAAGGTTTATCCAGGAGAAGGAAATTAACCTTTGGCATCAGATTTTACAAAATAAAAAAAAAAGTGTTAGGAATTAGGCTTATTAAAAGCTGACATATCATTCATACCAAATGTGTGTGAATCAATAATTGTAAAACACTTTTAAAATATCCAATTCTACCTTTCACTTTAAACTGTACCAAGAGTTCATTCCTACCAATCCTAGTTCTCCTAGCCATATTAAGGCACCAGTTCAGCAGTTAAAGTCAAGCCCTAAAAATTTAATTCATGAATGTTTTCAAAGTTTATGGGAAAAATCAATAAAACCTACAAATAATCTTATACTGCTTCAAAGAAAAATTTTTTACGTAGCAGTACAACACTGACCAATAGTAGTAAAATTATATTTTAATCACAGAAGAAATTACTATATAGGTTTAGTTGGAATACAGGTAACTTTAAGACTAACTACATGGTACCATAAGTTAAGACTAACTAGAGTATTATGACAGAAATGCCAGTCTTTACAACTAAACCTGTGCTAGAGCAGTTTTTAAAATAACATGTGTCATAACACGGTTTCAACAGCTTTCAGTAACACAGGTTGGTCATAACCTGGTTTGACTATTCTAAAATAATCTGAAATATTTACAAAGTGGATCGAAAAGAATAAAGACTTCAAATGGTTCCTCACCACTGTGATAAAGCACTGTGGCAGAAGGCTATGAAAAGTCATAAAAAGTGTGTTAAGATGTATAATATCATCAGATGAACCGGAGGTATTCATACTATTTTTTCAACCTTTATTTAATTGCCTGTATAAAACTGCCACGGAAAAAGTAAGAAATCCAACTTGATAAGTCTTTAGAAATAAAACTGCTTCCCAGAAAGGCCAAAGGAAATATAAAACTGATATAGAAGGCAAGATACGCTTACAAGCAACATATCCATTTTAATTTGAAATGTTTCTTTTTCTTCTTTCCTTTTTTACTTTCATTGTGATGCTAGAAATGGAACCCAGGGTTTCATGCATGCTTAGCAAGCACTCTATCAAGGAACTACACCTCTGGTCCTAAAATGTTTCTTAATTAAAAAATATTATTACATTCCATGAATCCCAATGTACAGATCTATAACAATGTACAATCATGACTTTCATTTTAACAGAAATATTACTATCAAAAGCAAATCTTATTGATATTAATTTAAAGTCTTGACTTTTTTAAAACACTTTTGAGAAACCTTTATTATTTTCCAGTTCTCTGTAGAACACAAACCAAAAACAAATGTAAATATGTTTTAAATCACTTCCTTCAAGACCTTTTGTCTTTCCAAAAAGGACTATATATGGCTCACTGCAAAGTATAATACCACCATAGTATAAAAGGTTCTGCACTCAATAAGTCTAAAAAGAATGACTACAAAAGAATTGTCCTAACTACAAAGCTCAACTTTCCAGTACACAACTAAGCTTAAACTACAGATTCTCTGATACTAGTATTCACTGGGAATTTATCTGGTACTCTGAGTCTTACTTATACTGCACTATATATTCCAACTTCTGTCCACCATCTAGGGTGATAGCCATGACTAATTCACACAACCCAACTGTAGAATCACAACTCTGTTCTGCCCAATAGCTGTGAAAATACTATGTTCATCCAGTATCCTTCACCAATTAATCAAGGTACACTCCTCAGAATCAGAGCTTGGAATTAAGACAGATATATATGTATTAAAAATAAAATGTTCTTATAAGATCCACTTAAATAAAGATAAAATAGAAATATATTCCTCAAATTTTTTCAATAAACTTTCTTCATCAGATTATCTGTATTTGTTTCCTGGCTATGAAAGAAAAGTACTAATACAAAAGCCAAGCATATATTTTTGATATTGAAAATTCATCCAATAAAAGAAGGAACATAACAAAAACAGGTTTACATATTACTGTAGAGCTATCATGACAACGTCATAAAAATTACTAAATAAACATTCAATCAATACCCATATTAAAAATAAAAAAATCAACTGGACCTGCTCTAAGGACTCTGTACCACTTGAAAATTATTGCAGAACCCCAAAGTTTATGTGAGTTATACTTTTAGATAGTTATTATATTATAAATTAAAACTGAGAAAATTTTTAATGTTCATGAATTTAATCTTAAAATAAAAGCCTCTTATCATAAATACATATTTTATTAAAATCACTATAACTTACACAAAAAATTTAATGAGAAGAGGCACTGTTTTTTTTTTACTTTTGTAATTCTTTTTAATGTCTAAATGGATGACATAAAAAAAGATAACTGGATTCAATATTTATGATGCTATTTTGCTATGCTGTGAGTACTCTCTGGAAATCTCTACTACTCATGAAAATGCAGATTTTAAAAAAGCAAATAATGGTTTCATATTGTTGTAAACATAGTTTCAATCTCACACTCTTTGAAAGAATCTTAAGATGTTCCCAAAATACCCTTCAAAAACAAATAATTGCCTAATCCAATGCCAGTAAACCTTTAAGGAATACAATGGAATTAAAAGTATTGGTAAAAAGATAATAACACACCAAGGAGATAACTACCCAAATATATTTGCAGACTCTCCTATAAAATATGCTGACATTTTGATGCTTTAAAACACCTGGAATTGTGTATCATGTTATCTGTTAGATCTCACCATAAAAATTTTAATGTTTCCCAAAAGTCTAACTAGTTTTAAGATTAACAAACCTCAGATATTTACTCTTAAAGTTTAGAATAGTGATGTAAGAAAGATTTTAATAAATTTTCAAATTTCTTTTGTTTTGTATCTTGTTATAGAACATAACATAGTCATGAGAATTATGTATTATGAATACATTCACCACCTACAATTTAAATTAACAAACCTCTTCTGCTGCTGCCTCTGAAAGCAGACCTTCCTTCTGGGCACAGGTCACATGAAAATAAGCTCTGCACATCCCTGCATCACAGCTAATGCAAACTCCAGTTCTAGCAAAACGAGGATCTTCACAAAAGCTACATTCCTATAAAAGAACAATAGGAAAATTCTCACAGCAAAAAAATATTTCTAAAACAAAGATACTTCTCATTTGAAATGCTAAATGCTAAAGAAATATTAGTAGTAAACCAATAGAGTACCAACACAAGTCATAACTATAGGCAAGCCAGAAGTTTATAAAAAAGGTAATTCTCTAAACAGTTTTAATAAATCAAAATGCAACTTAAATAACAATAATATAATGATAACAATTAACAATTAAGATGAGAACTTAATATGTTCCAGGCACTATTCTAAGCACTTTACATATATTAATATATATAATCACTTAACACAACTATTATATTGAAGAAGTGAGTTATAATTACTCCTCTATTACTCATAGGAAAATTAAGGTAGAGATGGGTTCACTCACCTGCCCATATAACAAAAAAAAAATAATTGGGAGTCATGCTTCAAACCAAGACAATCTTACTTCAAAGTCCACCATTAACCTATACTAACTTTTAACAGACTCTTGCTTGAAAAATAAAAATAATTAAGAGACTATTCATCAAAAAAACTAATGCAATCAAACAAATGATGCATTTTTAAAAACACTTTTAAAAGAACTAAATGTAATTTTAAATTTAAAAAGCTGGTGAAAAATGATAGTGATACACAACACAGAAAATTATTTACATTATTTATATATAAAGAGGAAAAACCATAAAAAAGTATAAACGGCTAAATTGTTAAAAATCCTCCAATTAAATTTATTTTTTATCCTTTTAACTATCTTAACAAAAGAGAAGAGACTAGTCTCGAAATATGAATTGCTCTAGTAACATAAATCTTCATTTTAAAAAACCTGCTAAGCCAGGCACAGTGGTGCACACTAGTAATCCTAGGGACTCAGGAGGCTGAGGCAGGAGGATCATGAGTTCAAACTCAGCCTCAGCAACACAGCAAGGCCCTAAGCAACTCAGTTAAGAACCTGTCTCTCAATAAAATTTTAAAAAGGGCTGAGGATGCCGATCAGTGGTTAAGTACCCCTGGGTTCAATCCCCAGTACCAAAAAAAAAAAAGTACTAAACCATGAAAGACTGCCAATAGACAAAGAAGTGTTCAGGGTATATATTCTAAATAAACTAAATATGAGGGAAACATGCAAAAATAAAAATAAAGTTTCATCAGACCGTAGATACTGTTTGAAAACTATAATAGTGACTACTCAATGGGTAGACAACACCAGGATAAACATTAGCAATGAATACAAACAATAAGAACAAGGCTCTAGAAATAGATGTGAACAACAATGTGTTCGATTTTATCTATAAGCTAGATTGTTCATAATTTTCAATTCCATTTTTCAATGATACTTTCTTAAAGCAAAATAAGCAAGAGATCATTAAGCTCCTGTTGTTTCTGTATCTCAAATCCTCACATAAGCAAACAGAAATTTAGAGGAATTCCTTGTAAACAATCTGACTTTAAAAAACAGAGTTTCAGCCAATCACAAAGGAAAACTAACCTTTAGTTATATATAACTTGGGGCTTTCTACTAGACCTCATCCACGTCTATATAGGTAAGCATGGCTACAATCCATTAAGTAACTCTTATGCTTCTGCATTAAGCCTGGAGCTAATACTGCTAAAACAAAGCCCTCTGAATCTCTTCCAGTTTTTACTGCTGCCTAATTCATAAATCTTTTAATGCTCAAATATACCAGGTGAAACTTATGTCCAGAGATTTTTAATTATTTTTATTATCTGACGTGGGATCCAAAGGAAACCTTTAGCAATCCCCAGAAAGAATGAGCAACCAGGTAAAAACCAGACCAGCATGTCTGCTGCTCTCTTTGTAACTGGAGGTTGTAGGTTAATTCCTCTCAGATTCAGGCTCTGCAAATGAGTTTTTAACCTCTCTAACTTTAGGGATTTCTTTAATCAAACTGGATCCAGGACCGGATTGAATACAATAAATAATAGGTTCAGTTAAGGTCTCAGTTAGGTACCTTCTGAAAATGGGTTCTGAATCTAAGGAGTTTGGGAGTCAAATTGAGATACCAGCTAATTTTATTTACAAAAATAACAAGCCTAGAACCTATGTATATTTGGAAAAATAGGTGTGTTTTCCTTATTAAGGACAATTTATAATTACAGAAATCTTGACAAAATCATTCACTAGCAAGATGTGTTAGAAAAGTAATGATCCAAAAAGACTCAAAAACAATGAGATGTTGTTTCTGATCAATATGAAAAAACATCTAAAAGATAAATGAATCAAAAACTACTTCTATAAAAGATTCCTTACAGAAGGCAAAAGTCTTTTAGCAACTATCAGTAAGTTAAAGCACAGCAGGAAAACAAAAATTGAATGTATTTAACATTTCAGGATCCTTGCTTTCCTGAAGGTTGCCTGTAAAGATAGCTAACAGGCAAATAACTTGAATACGACTATCACTGTTTGATGTCAATAATCTATCAACTTAAAAATGGTTCACAAATCTCTTTGGTAACTTATAACCTTGAAGTTAAATGATGAATATTCACAGAATATTTAGATCATTTTCAAAAAGGAAACTAGATCATTTCCGGACAAGATAAAATACTAAAATATTAATTGACAAACATGAATTTATCCATTTTTGGCTTTTCGTAAAAAGGAACTATAAAGATGTGGGTCACTTAGTAAACATGTGCTATGCCACATTGAAAAATGACATAATTTCTAGAAGCAGATTTTAAAATTTTAGCAGATTTTAAAATTTCTAGAAGCATGTGGTTCTAGAAATTATGAGTGTTAAGCTGAAGAATGTTGACATGTGACAGGCAATCACAATTGCTCACTTCCTGGCTTTTACTAGAAACTGAAGTTACTAATAATTAGAATTCTAATGAATCTGTGATAATTATACCTAAAAATAATAAGAGAGAAACTCTGCTTTGGTTAAGTGAAGCTATGAGATATGAAGGCTATGTTTTTATAGGGATATGTTTTGTTAAGGAAATTAAGTTTTGTCCTACTATAGAATGACTATTCTACAATGAGAAGGAGATAAAGAACAGAACAAAAACTGAACGGATATAAGAAAATTGTAAGTTTGTAGAAGACAAATTTTGGGAAAGGAATTTTATATGTGATCGAGCTTGCTAAGATTTGAAGGAAATTCCTTAAAAGCTTTTCAAATTAAGCATTAAATATAAAAATACAATAACATGAGGCAAAACTAGAATTTGGTCTTCTCTGTTAAATCAGAAAGATTTTCTTAGAATACCAGTCTGTATTTAATTAAAAAAAATATATGAAAGGTTTTTCTTTACTTTTACAGTAATCTACCTAGAAAACAACAAAAAGTTTAGTCTCATCAAAATAATTTCCTGTGTCATAGTATCTGTTAACAGGTCTTTAAGAAAACTGAGCCCTCTATTAAAAGAACTAAGATTTTTTTTCTACAATTATGTGACTTTCTATATGTGGCCATAAATATAATATCAGAAACTGTCAAATTTCTCAGTTTTCATTATTTCCAAAATAAGTACTGGAAGGTTGGTGTCCCCGAAAATTCATATGTAGGAACACAATACCCAATGTGATATTAAAAGGTAGCTATTTCTGAGAAGCCCACATGAATGAAATCAGTGCCCTTCTAAGAGGCTGCCCCTTTCTGCCACAGAAGCCACAAGACACCATCTCTGAAGCAGAGAACAAGCCCTCATCAGACTTCAGCTGTGAGTACCTTGATCTTAGAGTTTGATGAAAAACAGCCAATTTATAAACTATCAAGGCTGAGAGTCAAACTAAGCAGAAGATTATGTAGTAATAAAAATAAAGTGTACTCTTGAAACCTAAGTAAAAAAGGGGTACTTCTTATTTCTTTTTCATAATTTTTTATAAATTTCACTTCAAAAGTAATGTCAGAAATTAAGATTACACTTGATACAACTGATTATAAACACTGTGGTCTGTGAACTAGGAAATATGTCATATGCCAATGAAACAGTAGTAGTATCAATTATCATTTTATCCCACAGGTTATTTTAAGTTAACAATACATGGAAGAATTAACACATTATTAGTTTTGGGGGAAAGTATTATCAATAATAAATGATTGGCAGCTAAGGGCTCAGCACATAGGACCACTGCTAATAGGCACTTTTGTAGTCAATAATAACATAAATAAAAAACCATGGACACTAACAAGTAAAAATTTTCTCTTTTAGATAATGAAAAACACTTTTTTCTTACCTTGGCTCCGTATTTAGAATAGTTCATTTCTGTTAGTGTTACTGGCCGTAATTTGTCAATATCTCCAAAGGCTACCCCAGGAACATACAGAGCACAAACAATGTGAACCCATCTATAAGGAGAGAAGATATGAGTTTGCTATCAAATCCTTTCATGAAATTCTCACATGGGGAAAAAAAAAGCATTTAAAATATGCTATCTTAAAATACTATTGAAAAGAAATCTGTGATCAGATGTTAAAAATCTTAATTTCAGACACGTAATTGAAGAATATAGAATACGTACAAAATAATAGCAATTTGGTACAGAAAAAATGACTGCAATGAGTATTACTTTTTCAGTAACTCAGCCAAAAGTTAGCTTTAACAACCATAATTACCTTTCACTTAAAATTCACTGCACTTTGCACTTATCTGTTATTCTTAAATATTTGCATGAAACTACTATTCAAATAAAACATTTTCATATGCATAGAAAAATATTCATATTCATTACTGTAAGCACTTGGAGAATTAAGTATCCTAATTTAAGAATTAAAGATGCTAATTGAAGAACTGTGAAATTACTCTGAAGTAATTGCTCTTTAATGTTACTCTTTTCCAAATGCTCTTGGGTAATCCTTAAGAAGGACACTTTTTAAAAACAGTTTTAGTTTACAATTTGGCTTTCTTGCCAGGCTAAAGTTCATTGCTGAAACAAGGTACAGAAATTACAACAATATAAGGAAGTCACATTTTCACTCAACTCATCTGTTCATCATACCACCTATGTACTAAAAGGTATATGCCCCAAATATATTTTAATGATGACATAACCAAAAAATGTTCAGTTTCACTACAATGAAACCAAAAAATGTTCAGTTTCAATACAATGAAAAAAAATCAGAGTTGGTTCTGATTTCATTTTTTAAGTAATCTGAAGCATTTCTTAATATATTAGACATCCTTTGTTTGCTTACAACCAAACAAAACATTAAATCACCATCTTCGAAATTTAGGTAGTACATCTATATCATTTCTGTAAGATGAGATGGCAAATCTCCACTAACCTTGTGATTATATTAACAACAAATTCTACTTTATCACCCTTGAGAGGATGTGAGTACCAACTACATGGTCTGGTTTTGTGGTACACTATGAGTTTTAAGGACTAAGAATCATCTACAGATATAGTGAGCAAAATAATTGCAAATCTTTAAAAATATTATTTTTATTTGGAAAAAAATCAAGGCTTTTGAAATTTTCTTGATAGAACATTTTAATTCAACTTCCTAAAAGCATCCTGTGGAGTTCAATATGAAGATACACATCTTCCAACAAGCAGCTGCTTTCTCAATTTAATTTGTACAATTTTTTCATGCTCCACTGATGTATTAAATGTCTCTGTACTCTGTAGGAGTTTATCTTTGATAAGCTCAACAGCTGGCTGCTTGCTTTATACTGACCTTCTTAAAATGTTTTACAACAAGTCACACAAGTACTACATATTTTAAACTGCCACTTCAGTGTGATTGGCACAAAAGTGTATACCATTCCATCCAACCACTCATGTGAGGACACCAACTTGAATTCTTATTAAAGTACATATCAAAGTCAGTGAAAAACCACTACTAAGACAATTTTGGTTCTTTTTAATACTAGTAAATACTGTTTTGTTCATGTTTAGCAGCATATACTTTGTAATTAAAACAAAAATCAAAACCAAAAAAAAAAAAAAAACTTTCTTGTTACTTTACCATCCATTTTGCTTGCAGCTATGATGACAGATTGTTGATTAGTGAAAAGAGCAGATAACAAGCATCACATGAAACCACCAAAAAACAATAAAAACTGTCATTCTAAATAGAAACTATTACCAGATCCTTTTAAATGTATATATTTTAATAAGCCAGACTAAGTAGAAATGTTTCTCAAAAGACTCATTTCTAAACATAAACTATACTGAGCAAATGATTTTTAAATACTTTTCATATGTAGTAACTTTTTAGCATATGTAATAAATTCATTTCCAGTATGTTAGTTTCATTCCCTCAATCAATAATCAATTACTAAGTGTCCATCAGGTACAGAGCAGTGCATAAGCAGTTTGAAAGTTATAAAGATGAATGTGAAGTGCTTGTGGCACAGTGTCTAGCTCACTGTCTTTACTCAGAGAACACTAGTTACACACACACATACACACACATACACACACACACACACAAAAAAAAAAAAAAGTTTCCTATGACTAGTAGATTGTTCTCATTTTGGATATCAAAATCTGGGTTCAAAAGAATTAAATGATTTCAAGATATAACAAGGCTAGTAAGTGACAGAATTAAGACCTAAAGAATTCAATACTGCCTTTTTCACCACAACAATTATTTTAAAAATCAAGGAATAGGGCTCAGAGTGATATTTTCATCTCACAATAGATGAGAAGTCAACTAACAAAAGACTTCAAGAAGGGAAGTATATCTAATATTTCTGAAAATCAATAATATAAGATCATTTAAGAAAAAGGTAAAATATTCTCCCTAGAAAATGAAATAAAAATTTAATAACTAGAATATCCTGATGGTTTTCTCACATTAAATCACATCATTTTGTATGCAGAACTTGTGGCTCCCAACAAGAATAGAGAAGAAAAAAAATCTTATTAACCCATGTGATAGAAGTCAATTCCAAAGCCTTTTTCATTCTTTCCATACATTACTCTTTCTTTTCCCTGCTCTCCATTTAAAGGTAGAAGATCAAAAGGTTTGTCCAATTTCTTGGCTCCTTATGCCTTGAATCAAAACTGATATTACATTATGCAAAATACATCAAGGACTATAATTTCCACTGAAGCTTATTATATGTGAATGTGGACATCAATGCAAAATGCTCAAATAGTATATACAAGAATTTTTTTGCCAGGCTGCAAATCAAGGTAAGTGTTTAAACATGTAATATTCATAATATTTGTATTAGCTATACAAATATTTCTCAGTAAATCTCAATGGTTGAAGAAGTTTACCTTTTCCACATTTAGAAAGGACTTCATAAGTTTTGTGTATTATAAAAGCATGAAAAGGCAGCTCTTCAATAAACTTTTAAAGTGTTAACAAGAAAAAAAGCAAATACTAACACAAATCTCTTCCTAAGAAGCTCTGTTTTCCAAAAGCTGCCTTACTTGTTCACAATTTGTCGCCATAATTTTCAACTCTCAGGATTGGAAGAGTAACCAGAAAGAATTTATGCAATAGCTAATTATCTTTAAAAAGTGGAGTAATACTGCTAAAAAGGAAGCAATAAGAGCAGCAGCAGCAAAAGTAGAAGTAAGACCGCTTATGTTCCAGAAACTGTGTTGTTTTGCATAAATCATCTCATTTAATCCTTACAACAAGGCTTAGGAACTGAGGCTGAAAAGGTTAAAGCACTTGCCTAACACCACAGTTAGTAAAAAAAAAAAAAAAAAAAATCAGAATCCAAATATAGGTACTCCAATTTGGAAGCGCATGCTTTCAATGCTTACTACAATCCCTAAATCTAGCCAAAGTCAGACCAAACATAAAAGCATGCCCATTTCTCTCATATAGACCACAAATTCAATCATATATCTTTTAATTTTGGGTGTGACGAGGAAAGACAGGTAAGATTTTTTATCATTTTTCCCGGACATCAACACATAGGTTCTTTCTCCAAGATCCCATGGCAGATCCTAGGCTATCCCAGGAATCTTATACAACATTTCTCAAGGGTCTGCTCACTGATTGAGGTAAAATGAGAAAAATATGTTTAATTAAGGTAAAATTTATTAAAGTCTATCCTTTATTTTGGAACAAAATGTGTCACCCTTTTCAATGTTTTGGTGACAATTTTTATTGACTGTTTTGTTGTTAAAATATTAACCATATTTTTAAAAATACAGAAAATAACTTATTTGACAAAAATATAAAAACTTAAGCACTTCCTCTCATATTGTGGAGGAAGTGTAGGAAGAATAAGTGATCTACAAAACAAAAAACTGAGAATTACTCTCATATTTAAGTCACATGCCACAGGTGACAGCCTCCTGGGGAAAAAGCACAAATAATGTCAATACTATTATGATGACAACTGCTCAAATGTGATAATAACCTTGAGTGTGACACTAGAGAAAAAGAGCATGAGAGCATAAGAGTGCCAGATATCAAGTTATTTCCTCTCAGTTCCAAATTCTTACTTCAATACTTGTTCTGCAATAGTAGAACTCCTTCACATTCCCTTGTAGTGAGTTAGATGGTAGCAAGCATCATAATTCAAAGGTAGAGAGCATAGAAGGAAGGAGTTTCTCCGCAGAAATAGGCAGAGCACATTTGCTTTGCCCCAACCACTTGTTCAGTCCCTCAGTGACCCCACAGTCCTGACCCAACATGAAGGTCACTTTTCTGTGGTTCACTTAACAGATACCACATGACCCAGACTTTCAAACAGTGTAGCTTCCCCCTGCAACATGCACCTAGCAACATACTTGCCAAGAACTGAAGACTAACAGGCAAAGAAGGAAATGTTTCTAGCATCCGGTAGACTACCACTACAATTTCTCTAAGAAGTCTGATTTGGAGGAAGAGGTCATTTTTCCAATTTTATGCTTACATAATCTCTTCCATATGCAGGGTACTCTTTTTAGTTCTTTTATATCTTATGCTTACTCTTTTATCATAGATTAACCATTCTTTCATTGAAATTTCCTCTTTTAAGTCACTATATAGTATATTCCTGATGTGAGATAGATCTGGACTCAAATTTAACTATTTACCGCCTTGTGACCTTGACCTAATAAGACCTCAAATACTACTCCTATAATTTCACAAAATTTACTACTTGCCTCTTCATAAGGTCATTATTAAAATTAAATGGGAAGTTGGATGCAGTGGCGCACACCTGTAATTCCAATAACTTGAGAGACACAAGGACAATCAAACTCAAGGCCAGTCTCAGCAATTTAGCAAGACCTTCAGCAACTTAGCAAAACTCTGTCTCAAATTAAAAAATAAAAAAAAGACTGGAGATTTATAGCTCAGTGGTAAAATGCCCTTGTGTTCAATTTCCAGTCCTAAAAAAATAAAATTAAATGGGATGATGCAAAGACCAATGCATCAAATACCCAATAAATGGTCTTTCTTCCACCTGTCCACCTGTAGCTTCATGGCCATTTTTTCTACCCAAATAAAATACAAAGAAACAATCAAATGAAATGTGAAATTCAGGAAACCATGAATAAAAGAATAGCATATATGTTATAAAGTAGACTTATGAATCCAATGTAATTAAGACATCAACCTTCCAGCATCTGTCTCCTTGAAAATCCCATCCTGATTAGGACACAGTTCACAGCTGGGGGAAACACCACATTTACAAGCATCACAAAACCAAGGTTCAGTGGAGTTTTCAGAAGCTGAACTCATAATAGAGTCACTCTCTCCATCAACTCCATAACAACCTAAAAAAGGAAGAAGAAAAAGAAAACCAGTTATAATTGATTAGGGTATGTTTTTAAACTCATGTTTATAAAATTACAAAAGAAAAGGGAAATAAGGAAATATTCTGAAAAAAAAAACAATGGTTTATAAGAATGATACTGAAACCCAGTAAAATCATTTTATAAAAATACTTTCCCACCTAACATAGTATACACAAAGCAAATAAAAGATACTTTAAAACAGTTTTATCTCACAGGAAAAGCACTAAAAGAGGGAAATTTTTTATAATTTTTTTTTATTTTAATTTTTGAACCTATAAAAAGTTATATGAAAAAGAAATAATATTAATAAAGTATTGATTAGAAAATATTTACTAAGCTACCTTTATATCAAGATCAAATTAAGGGCTGGGGATGTGGCTCAAGCAGTAGCGCGCTCGCCTGACATGCGTGCGGCCCGGGTTCGATCCCCAGCACCACATACCAACAAAGATGTTGTGTCTGCCGAGAACTAAAAAATAAATATTAAAAATTCTCTCTCTCTCTCCTCTCTCACTCTCTCTTTAAAAAAAAAAAAAAAAAAAGATCAAATTAAGTCAGGCATGGTGGCACATGCCTGTAAACCCAGCAGCTTGGGAGGCTAAAGCAGGAGGATCTCAAGTTCAAAGCCAGCCTTAGCAACTTAGTGAGGCCCTGAACAACTCAGCAAGACCCTGTCTCTAAATAAAATATTTTAAAAAGGGCTAGGGATGTGGCTCAGTGGTTGAGCGCCCCTAGGTTCAATGCCAGGTACCAAAAATAAAGGTCAAGTTCATACAATAAACACAAAAAAAAGCCTCTGATCTAATTTTGGAGAAAGCAGATTATAACACAAACTCAAACAACTAGAAATGCAAAAGTAAGTGTTTGCTGAGGGCCACTGCCAAGTAGGATTGACACATCGAAATTTCCTTGCCAGCGTACCCCATGTTGTGACATTGCATGTGTCTTTGAGAAAGGTGACCCTGCTCAAGGACCAGGGTGGATCCAGGTTTAAGGTGTATCCTGTAGGTTTTAGGAAGTATCCCGGTTTAAGACAATCTGGGTTTAGGGAAGTTCCAGGTTTAAGGTTATTGCTGCTGGGAATAGGGCATATCCTGCTGAGTTCCCGTTGAGTTCTCGTGGAATTCAGAAAGTATTTGGGATGTGAATTGTGCGGCGGGCAGAACCGGGATTTCCCCAGAACGTGTCTGTAGACGGTCGGTGAGTTCGGGAATAAAGAATTGCTGTTTGAATCTACAAAGTGTGTGGTGGCTCGTGATTCTGTGCCCAGCCAGAACTGCGGCAAGTGTTAAGAGGAAAATAATGCAGAAACATAAATGCATACATACTTAAAAATCTAGAACTATTTGAAAAGTTCAGAATAGAGTGAGGCTACATTCCATTCCCAACTAAACCAACTCTATAAGAGATATTTAATAACTCTAAGAGGTATTTAATATCCTTAAAAATTTATAATTATTCAGTCTTCTGAGAAAATTTATCCACAACTACAATGGATGAAAACAAAAGGTCATTCTATTTTTCTTATTATTATTCACTAAACTTCAATATTCAGAGGAGTTAAATTATTTAGGCAAATAATGTTATAAAAATCGTCAAAGGTCCTGGTGAACATAGCTAAAAAACAAGATAGTTCTTTACATTTTAGAGTATGGTATGTAATGTTTCAATTCAACCACCTTTCAATTATCAAAACCAAACATTTCCCTATTAACTCAAATATGTATTCCTAGAATTACAAGTTATATTTGAGGCTATAATTTGGCCACCCAGATCTGCTTAAAAATGTCATAAAAGCAAAAAGATTTCCCCAATTTTTAGCTTTAAAAGAGTAAAGTAGGCTATGTGCAGTGATGCACACCTGTAATCCCAGTGGCTTGGGAGGCAAAGGCAGGAAGAGAGCGAACTCAAAGCCAGCCTTAGCAATTTAGGGAGACCCCCAACTCTAATAAAATATTAAAAAGGGCTGGGGATGTGGCTCAGTGTTTAAGTGCCCCTGGGTTCAATACCTGGTACCAATTAAAAAAAAAAAAAAAAGTAAAGTAGATGGAAAAGGTGTAAGCCAGAATTTCAGGCAGTACTTCACTGCCAACATCTTAAGAAGATCAAGTTCACATCATTAAAATTCCTGAAACTAAATTTTGTCTACAAACTCAGCATTGAAGAATGACAGTCTTGGTGCCTGACAAACTAACCAAGTTTACTAGTGATACTGCATCCATTATCCTGAATAATTAGTTCTTTCTCAGCATCAAGATGCATAACATATATATGAGTACCGACAAAGCACTCACAAACGTGGGATCCAATAAAAGAAAACAGAAAAGTTCTGAAAAATAACTTCATCCAGACTATAAAAAACATGCTAAACTACTGATGCCCTACAATAAAGAGTACTTCTTGCTGGGCACAGTGGCACATGCTTGTGATCCCAGCAACTCAGGAGACTGAGGCAGGAGGATTGAGAGTTCAAAGCCAGCCTCAGCAGATCAGCAAGGCACTTAGCAACACAGCGAGACCCTATCTCTGAATAAGATATTAAAAGGGCTGGCGATGTGACTCGGTGGTTAAGCACTCCTGGGTTCAATCCCTTGTACCAAAACAAAACAAAAAAAAAATGGTACTTCTCTAGAGACATTAATAGGGATGACTCCTAAAGAGCTTTCATTTTAGCCCAAAATGGTACTGTATACATATATACTTCATATTACTCAGTTTTCTTTCTAAAAAGGAAGACACTGCCTTTATATTAAAATATCCTTTGGAAAAACAACTTCAAGAACACATAGTAATGAAATAGACTGCAACTTAATTCTAGCCCTGCTGTATGTCCTCATCAGCCTCAGGTTTAGGCATTTCCCTAATCTCCTAAAACACATTTATTACCTCTCATGATAGATCACTTCTAAAAAATAACCAAATATCAACCATCCCAGGATACTTTTAACTACTTATTCTAAGAGGATAGTCTTAAATAACTCCCAAAAAACTGATGAAACTTAAAAAGTCACTAGGAATGGCATGTTTCAGTGATGATCTTCTTTTAGAAGGCTTTACCACTTAGGTAAGTCTATGTACAACTAATGTTGAAATCAGGTAAATTTGAAATGATTATACTCTAAGCAGGCAACAGAAATCTAAACTAGAGAAAGACCTCTCACAGCCATCCAAAGATAGTCAAATTAAAATAAATAATGATACAAATACTGAGTCAAAAAAATCAAGAACCATATATGATTTATAAGTAATTTTAAACTACCAACATTAATTCACTAGACATCATTATGGATCAATAATTACTTGTATTTTATTCACATCATTATTACACAACACTGACTATAATTAAAATAGCCTAATTGGCAGAAAACTAAAACATGGCTTTGGAACTATGACATAAACTGCCTCAAGTAAATTCTTAATTACTGTTATTACTGTTAGCCTTAAGCTACTCAAAAAGTTTTACTAGTAAACTTTAATATAACCCAAAAGTTATTTAAAAGAATGCCAAAGAAAAGATTTTAAAGGATATAGACTAAGCACTCAAGATAAGCAAAGGAATCATATCATTAATTTCTTTTTTTTTTTTTTAAATATTTATTTACTTATTTAGTTAGTTAGTTTTTAGCGGACACAACATCTTTATTTGTATGTGGTGCTGAGGATCGAACCCAGGCTGCACACATGCCAGGCGAGCGCGCTACCGCTTGAGCCACATCCCCAGCCCCTCATTAATTTCTTAAGTATTAAATTATGGTTGGCATTCATCACTTCTGTTTAGACATAAATTTTCTAAATGTGAAATCATAAAATTTAAAGAAAATATGATTTTCTTCTTGGGAGAAGTTATTCTTACCAATGAAAGAAAGGTCTTTCTTTAAAAGCAGCCATAGCAAAATATTGTTTTCAAAGAAAAACAAAATATAACAATACACAATCTATTTTCTCAATGGGCTACCCAATACCAGAGCAGGAAAAATATCTATGTTCCTTTAAAACAAATTTTTTAAAACTAGATAAAATCTTTATCCACATAAGCAATTACCAAGATAATAAAGGCCCCCCAGGACTATCAAATTTATTCACTTCATTCAGCAAAATCAGGGCAAAGCACAGCAATTCATTTGTGTAAAAGAAAGCAAAATATCAGTTCCATTTTTAAAGAATATACAATGCAAATGGCAAATATTTACACAGAGTTTTAAATCACCTACCTTGAGAATGATTAATTAAATAATTAATAATAAATGATAATTTAATAATAAATAATTATTGATAATGATGATTAATAATAATTAATCATAACCTTGGGAATAATTAATTTCTGAGCTCTACTTCCAGAATATTCCCGAACCCAGTTCAAAGAACAACCAACAAGTGAATGAGAAATTTCTTCTTTGGCTGAAGAAATAACCTGAAAATGACACACACTACGTTGTTAACTTTACAAATTTCTTTACTTGCCCCTTTTACTTCTTCCATATCTCTCTACCACATGGAGAAATATTTTGGTTTACTAATCTCTAGACCAAGTGCTAGTACTTTATATCCATTCTAATCCATTTTAATTAATGACCACATACACTTTTAGCTTCCATAAACATAAGTAAGGAAAAAAAATTTTTCACACAGGTGAACATTAAAATTAAAAATGTATTCAAATAAAACCTTTTCATGTACATGGTATATTTTCAAATAAGTAAACACAGAAAACATGTTCCTATCACCATGTAATTAGGATCAACCTCTGAATAACACAGGCAATCTACATAAATCATATTGAAAGGAAAAATATAAAATGTGGTTTACAATTATTTTGAATGTTACAAAGGTATGGATCTCAACCCAGTGGAAATTTTCCCCATTCAGCTTTTTAGAAGAGACCAAAAGATTTACACTCTTCTACCTTTTTGCTATGTAAATTCTGAGGCTTACTTACCTTTACCTGTAACGTGTATTTAACAATATCTATCCTAATATTTCTCAGTATATATAGAAAAAAAAAACAGGAACACTAAAGAGAACATTTAAAACATAAAAGAGAACACTTTTCTTATACCTAACACCTATAATTAGATCTTTAATTATAAGACACATACCCAAAATAGACTTTAAAATAATTAAATTTTTAAAGTACCTATAACATAACGTACCTGTCAGAAATATATCCTAAAATATAAAAGAACCAAAGTGTCAAATGACTTATAAAATCCAAATGGTTATAACTTGAACATGTTTTACTACAGAGTTAAGCAATTATGAGGATATATTTTTTACATACACTAAAAAATAAAAATGACCCAGGGCTAGGCTAACAAAAGATTAAAAACTAAACAAATGGGGTGGAGGTTATATGTCATAATGTTCTGTCATATACTACAATACACACCTGACATTTTCTTAAGACACACTACATTCAGTACATCAGGATACATGACATCATGTTCAAAGATAACAAGTCAGTTGCAAGATCTTGCCACAAAGATGTTTATACCAAGTAATAAACCATAGCCCTCAGTATTCAGAGAAAAGAGATTTACCTACATTTAGATGAATTAAACACTCTAAAAAGTAATTACATAAATTAATAAGTATATTTGGAGCAATACCTTTTAGCAAAATCTCAAAAACCTCTCTTAATTATGATTATTGAGGATTTTTTTAAAAAAGGATCAAAGATATAGAAAATCCACCAGAACACTGGAGTTACCTAGATATTAGGAATACAGACCAACTCTGACTTAAGGTGGTTTCATTTACAATTTTTCCACTTCAAAATGGTACAAAAGCAATAAGCATTTAATAGAAACCACCCTTCAATTCCGAATTTTGATCTTTCCACAGAGGTAGCAATACACTATACAATACTCTTTTTTTAATATTTATTTTTTAGTTGTACTTGGACACAATACCTTTATTTCACTTATTAATTTTCATGTGGTGCTGAGGATTGAACCCAGGGTCTCGAACTTGCGAGGCGATCCCTCTACCGCTGAGCCACAACCCCAGCCGTACAATACTCTTTCTCAATGCTGGGCAGCAACAATTAATTATAGCTCCCAGCCAGCCATGTAATCATAAGTATAAACAACCCATACTCCACAATATACTGTTGCTAACTAGACTACAGTGTTTGGAAGATGAGGTATGTTCACTGCATTTTCAATGACCATATTTCTAACTTAAAATTATTTTATAGAAGGAAACCCAATATAACTCAAGGAAAATCTGCATTACAAATGCTTTTTATCTGATCCCAACTACTACGGAAACTGAGGCAGGAGGATCCCAAGTTCCTGGCCAGCCTCATAGCAACACAGCAAGACCCTGTCTTGTTTTTTTTTTTTTTTTTTAGTTGTAGTTGGACGCAATACCTTTATTTTATTTATTTATTTATTTTTATGTGGTGCTGAGGATTGAACCCAGGGCCTCACACATGCTAGGTGAGTGCTCTACCACTGAACCACAACCCCAGCCCAAGACCCTATCTTAAAATAAAAAAAAAAGTTAAAATGGCTGGGGATCTAGCTTAATGATAGCACACCCCAGGTTCAATCCCAAGGACCAATAAATAAAATAAAGTAAAAATCGTAAAAATCATTTTTCTTCTCTCTATACTATAGTTCCCATATTTCATTAACTATTCTTGCGCTGTATTACAATGGGCAAACAATTTCTCTAAAGCATTCAAAAAGTTCATATTTAACCATGAGCAGTTAAAGGAAAAGTTGCATGCCTGAATTACAAGTTGGAAGTCTATCACTTTAATCACAAAACAAAACAAAAACCCTAGCAACACTACTACCTATTTTGCTTTAGAAAATTTCCCTTTTTCTGCATTAACATTAAATGAAAATTAAATCTGAAACCTAAAAAGCAATAAAGAGATATCTGTGAGTATTAACTATATAAGAAATTCTAAACAATAAAAATACCACAAAGTTAAAAGATACAGGACAGGATGGCAAAAATATTTGCAAAAATAGAAAATACAGGTATTATGGAAAACAGACAAGAAACTAACATTTTTTTTAAAAAAAGGAAGAAGAATTCCAGTAAGTCAATGAGAACCCGTTAAGAAATTATGTAGGACTGAGCATGGAGACAATCCCAGCATTTACAGGATTACACCTGTAATCCCAGCAATTCAGGAGGCTGAGGCAGGAAGATCACAAGTTCAAGGTCAGTTTCAACAAGTTAATAAGACCCTATTTCAAAATGAAAATAAAAAGGGAAATATCTCAATGGTACAGTGCCCTGGATTCAATCCCCAGTACAGAAAGAAGTGGGGTGGGGTGGGGTGGGGCGGGGCGGGTGGGGGAGGGCAGAGAAAAAGAGAAACTACATAAGAAACATATAGGTAAGTGACAGAATATAAAATGTAATGGCCACAGGATGCTAAATCTCATCCATAATAATGTGAGTGAACATTTTAATAGAGACAATATTCAAAAGAGTTAAAGAAAATTTACTAACATGCAATGATATCAAGTAGTATGTGGGGGAGTAGAGGTATAGTTCAGTGTTAGAGTGTTTGCCTACTGTGTGTGAGACCCTGGGTTCAATTCCCAGCACCACAAAAATATAAATACATAAAATAAAGTTACTTTATTTACCAAAAGAAAGACAAATTCTTCATTACTTTCTGTACTTTTGTAAAAACATGAATATATTTTATATATTCTCATGTGTAAAATGTTGCATTATAAAGCACCCAAAATTATTTCAGTCTCTATTGTTAAAGTGGAAAATCCAAAGACCAAACTCCTCTGAAAGCATACATTTTAATATAAGAAAACGCATGGAGCTTAATTACCATAATTCACCACATAATCAGCACAGAATTTATGCCTAAATCATCTTTGCAAAAAAGTGGGGTATAATCATTATATAAAATGCTTTTAAAAAACTATGACAGTATTACTTAAAAATCATTTACTACTAAACTGCCTTTGATACAAGAGTAGGATGCATGGAATATTCATGAATATACATTAAGTGGTGGCGATGATTACGAAATACAACGTGATAACATGATCTCATGAATGCACAATATTATATATTATTGTCTAACCATGTTTTCTGAACTCCACTTGCAGGATTTATAACAATTTCTATAATTGCTATACATCACAACAAGAATCTTCCTCTTTCAATACTCATTACATCTCCAGTTCAAGAAGTACCATAATACCAAGCACCAAAAAACTTCAGTACTTTCAAAGCAATGTCTCACAATAACAACAACAACAAAAGTAAAAATATCTTTAATCGTTTTTAAAGCAATTTCCCTTTAGTTTGTTCTTTTAGGATAAATAAACATTTTATAAATAACAATAACCAAACAAAAATAATGATGTGGAAAAATCATTTGAGAAAAGAAGAAAAGGAGAAAAAAGCTAAAAAACAGATGACAGTGATTGACACTAATCTCTAAACTAGTTCATCTACCTGAAAAAATAGCTGTGAATTCTTATTGAGAAGCAAAATGGAATGTTACAAATAAAAAAAAAATTGAGACAAATTCTTTAACAAAATAAATCAATGGCTCATGTTGAAGAGAATTAATCAGTACAGAAGACAGAATTTAAAAACAGAAGAGATTAAAAAGAACAAAAAAGAAAATATGACACAAACTTAAAAGCCAATCATCAAGAAGTTACTAACAAAAAAAGAAATAAAAGATAATAAAAGTCTTAATTGAAATAAATTTTCCAGAATGTGAACTCTAAGTTTCTAATGTTGCATGAAATTAATTTAGAAATCAAAAACAGAAAGCAGAAAAAACAACTAATAAGAGATTAAACAGCATTCTTCTAAACATGGGTCAAAGAAGAAGTAACAAAAGAAATTTTAAAGTAAATGAAAATAAACAATTTACCAAAATGTGTCAGATACAGCAATACATAGGGAGAAATTAATAGCATTTATTAGCTATAATTAATTACTGCATATATGAAAAGATCTAAAAAATCAATCATCTAATCTTCCATCTTAAGAAACTAGAAAAAAAACAAAGAAATCAGAAGAAATAATAAAAACTAGAGCAGAAAAATAAAATTGAAAATACGATAATGGAGGAAATCAATGAGACCAATAGGTTTTTATGAAAAAAAATTTTTATCTTCTTGCTAATTAAGAATAAAAGAAAGATGACACAAATTACTAAAACAAGGAATAAACAGGATGCATCAGTATAGATCTCACAGACATAAAAGGATAATCAAAGAATTCTATGAACAACTCTACACCAACAAATTTGATATCCTAGCTGATAGGGACCAATTACTTAAAATATACAATCTAATAGTGATACAAGAAGAAACAGACATTCTGAATAGGCTTATAACTAATCAAGAAATTGAATCACCAATTATAACCTTCCAAAACTGAAAGTGCAAGATACAGATGCGTTCACTGGTGTATCATATAAAATATTTAGGGAAAAATATAACAATTATCTACAATCCCTTTGAGAGCATGGAAAAAAAAAAGGGAATGCAGCTTAATTCATTGTATGAGGCCAGCATTAACCTAACACCAAAATCACACAAAAACATCACAAGAAAAGTAAACCACAAACCAATCATAATCATTGATGCAAAAATCCTTAATACAATATGAGAAAACTGAATCTTCAAAATATAAAAAGAATCCCACACAATAACCAAGTATAATTTATTTCAAGTATGCAAATCAGCTCTATCACAATATCAACTAAAATAATGTATCACAAAAACAGACTGAAGAACAAAAATCAAGTGATTATACCAATAGATGCAGTAAAAGCTTTGACAAAATCCAACACCTACTCATGATTTTAAAACCCAGCAAATTAGAAATAGAGGATAACTTCCTCAGCAACATAAAGAACACCTTTTTAAAAACCTCCGCTACCATTATACTTAATGGTGAGAAATGAGAAGCTTTCCTGCTAAGATTAGGAACAAAACAAGGATGTACTCTCTCACTATTGCTTTTCAACATCAAATAATATAAGACATGAAAGGAAAATGAGGGTAAAATAAATTGAAAAGGAAGAAATAAAACTGTCTTAGTTTTCAGACTTGCTTGGTTTTTATCTATGTAGAAAATCTGGAAGAATAGGCAATAAGAACAAATAATTTTTAAAAACCTCCTTTTGGGCTGGGGATATAGCTCACTTTACAGTAGGGTACTGGCCTTGCATGCACAGGCCCTGGGTTCATTCCCCAGCACCAAAAAAACAAAAAGTCAGACTAAAAACACCTCTTAGATCTAATAGGTGATTACTGCAGAACTGTAAGGTTAATATACAAAGGCCAACAGCTTTCCTATACACACCAGCAATGAACAAGTAGAATTTGAAATTAAAACAAAAAAATTTACATTATATACTCAGACATAAATCTACAAAATATTGACAAGATCTATATGAAGAAAACTATGATGAAAAACAAACTAAAAAAATGAAGATATATGATCATAGATAGGAAAAATCAATATTGTCAAAATGCCAGTTCCCCTCAACTTGATTTTTGACTCAACTGCAGTCCCAATTGAAATCCCAGAAATTTAATTTGTGAATACTGATAAACTGATTCTCAGGTTCATGGGCACATACCTGTAATCCCAGCAGCTCGGAAGGCTGAAGCAGGAGGATCACAATTTCAAAGCCAGCCTCAGCAAAAACAAGGTGCTAGGCAATTCATGAGACCCTGTCTCTAAATAAAATAAAAAACAGGACTAGGGATGCGGCTCAGTGGTCGATTATCTGATCCCCAGACACCCCCTCAAAAAAAAAAAAAAAAAAAAAAAAGATAAGTTGAAAAACCCAAAAGAGCAACACAAATATTAAAAAAGAATAAAGTCAAAGGACTGGCCCTACTAACTATAAAGTTACAGCAATCAAGACAGTGTGGTATTGATGAAAAACTAGCTGAACAGTACAGAGAGCCCAAAAAGAGACCCAAACAAACAACTGGTCTTTGACAACCAAATAACAGCAATACACAATGAAGCAAAGACAGTTTTTTGAACAAATGGTGATGTGACAATTGAACATACTGATGCAAAAAATGAATACAGAAACAGACCTTATACTCTTAACAAAAGTAATTCAAAATGGATCAATAGAGCCAAATGTAAAATGTAAAATTATAAAACTTCACAAAAACAGCATTAGGAGAAAACTTAGGTGAACTCAAATGTGGTGATAACTTTTTAGATATGACACCAAAGGCAGGATCCATGGAAGAAATAATTCATAAGCTGAATTTCATTAAAATGCAGAACTTTTGTTTTTCAGAAGACATTCTCAAGAAAATGAAAGGACAACCACAGAATACAAGAAAATATTTGCAAAAGGCATATCTGATAAGAAACTGTTATCTAAAACAAAGATCTCTTAACACTCAACAATAAGAAAACAAATAATCCAATTAAAATGAGCTAAAGACCTAGAAATATATGGAGACTAAACCTCTTTTTGAATAAAGAATGGATCACTAAAGAAGTTAGAAGGAAAATTTGAAAATTCCTTGAAACAAATAAAAATGAAAACACAACATACAAAAGCCCGTGAGATATAACAAAAGCACAATTAAGAGGGAAGTTTATAGCAATGAATGCCTACATTAAAAAAAAAAAAAGAAGGATTTCAAATAAACAAACTAACAGTACATCTCAAGGTCTTAAAAAAGAAAAACCCAAACTCAAAATTAGTAGAAAGAAAGAAATTGTAATTATTAGAACAGAAATAAATGAAATAGGGTCTAAAAACAATACAAAGCATAAATGAAAAGAGTTGGATCTTTGAAAAGATGAAATAGCTAAAAAAATGTCTATCAAATTTCTAGACATGTGTGACCTACCAAAGATTAAACCAAGGGGGGCGGGGGGGAACCTGAATGGTCCAACAAGTAATGAGATTGAAACAGTTACAAGAAGTCTCCCTCAAAGAAAAGCCCAGGACTAGATGGTTTCACTGATAAATTTTACCAAACTTTTGAAGAACACACACCAATGCTTCTCAAACTGTTTCACAGAAATTGAGAGGGAAAAGAATCTTCCAAAAATCATTGTAAAAAACTAATAAGACAAGGACACAACAAAAATAGAAAACTATAGATCAATATTCTTGATTAACACAGATGCAAAAATCCTCAAAAACTACTAATATTAGTATATCAAGAGCACATAAAAAAAATCACACACCATGATCAAGTTGGTTTCATTCCAGGGATGCAAGGATGATTCTACAAAATGCTAATTAATAAACGTAATACATCACATGAAAAGAATGAAAGACAAAAATGATATCCTCTTAACAAATGCAGAAAAAGTACTGATCAGAATCCAACAGCCCTTCATGTTACAAGCCCTGAACAAGTTACAAAAAGTCAGGTCATACTTCAAAATAATAGTCTATTTACGACAAATCTGTAGCCAACATCACACCAAATGGGGAAAAATTGAAAGCATTTCCTCTAAGATCAGGAACAAGACAAGGGTGTCCCTTTTCACTGCTTTTATTCAAGATGGTACTAGAAATTTTAGCCAGAACAATTAGGCAAGAGAAATACACATGAGGTAATCACATAAGAGGGGGGGAATTCAAATTACCAGTGTTTGCAAATAATATGATTCTACGATTCAGTAGCTTTTCTATACACAATAATGAATCTAATAAGAAAGAAACAATGAAAATAATCCCATTCACAATAGCTGCAAACAAACAAACAAAAACATAGGAGATAACATAACCAAAGAAGTGAAATACCTCTATAACGAAAATAACAGAACATTAAAGAAAGAAATTGAAGAAAACATTAAAAGAAAAATTTCCCATATTCATGAATTGGAAGAATGAATAGTTAAAATGTCCATACTACAATACTACTCAAAGCGATCCACACAGATTCAACACAATCCCCATCAAAATACCAATGGTGCTCTTCATAGAACTAGAAAAAACAATCCTAAAATTCATATAGAGTCATAAAAGACCCTGAATAGCCAAAGCAAATTTGAGCAAAAAAGCAAAGTTGGAGATATTACAATACCTGGTTTCAAAATATACTACAAAGCTATAGTAGCAAAACTCAGCATGTTTTTGTTGTAAAAATAGTCATGGGACCAATGGAATAGAATTAAGAACCAGAAAAAAATATCCATGTGTCCAGTCAATTGATTCTCAACAAATACGTCAAAAATGTACATTGGAGAAAGGACAGCCTCTTTAACAAATGGTACTTGAAAAATTGGACATCTACATGCAGAAGACTAAAACTTAACCTCTCGCCCTGTACAAATATTAACTCACAATGGATCCAAGCCTTTAACATAGACCTAAAACTCTGAGAAAACTAGAGGAAAACACAGGGGAAACATTTCAATATATATTGAAATAATCACCTAAATCACCAGTCACCTAAAAAGATGAAAAACATTTCAACATATATTAATACAGACAATGATTTTCCAAAAAGGACTCCATAAGTATGGGAAGCCAAAGCAAACTTTGACAAAATGGGATTACATCAAACTAAAAAAACTACTGCACAGCTAAAACAATCAACAAGGTGAAGCAAAAAATATCTGCAAATTATACCTCTGACAGGGGTTGATATCCAGGATACAGATGGAATTCTAAAACCTCCATAGAAAAAATTTAAAATTAAAATTAAAAAACTTAAAAGTGAGCAATAGGCTTACATATACATTTCTCACAAGAAGACAAAAAAATAAGTATACATAAAAATATGCAATATCACTAATCATCAGAAAAAAATAAATTAATACCTCAGTGAGCTATTATCTCACTCCAATAAGAACAGAAATATTATGAAAAAACTGAAACTCACAAGTGCTGGTGAGGAAATAGAAAAAAGGAAACCCTTAAAAAATATAATTGGAAATATAAATTAATAAAACCGCTACAGAAAACAGTATAGAGCCTGGACATATAGCTCAGTGGTAAAGTATTTGTGGAGCATGTGTGAGGCCTTGGGTTCAATCCCCAACACCACAAAGAAAAAGATATATAGTAATTAAAAAAAAGAAAGAGTAAAGAAAATAGTATAGAGATTCCTCAAAAACCCCAAAATTAACTCCCATTTGATCTAACAATTCCACTCCTGGCTACATATCCAAAATAAATGGAGTCAGCATACAAAAGAGATATCTGCATGCCCACGTTTATTGCAGCACTGTTCACAATACACAAGATATACATTAAGCCTAGGTGCTTGTCATATATATGTATATATCTACAAATATCTAGACATCTTTATGGGTATATATACAACACAGGGGAGTATTTATTCAACCATAAATGAGAATGAAATCCTATCATATACAGTAAAATGGATGGAACTGGAAGATATTAAGCAAAACTAGTCAGAAACAGAAAGACAAGTAAGTACTGGGGGCTAGGGCTAGGGCTCAGCGGCAGTGCACTTGCCTACTAGCATGCGTGAGGCACTGGGTTCGATTCTCAGCACCACATACAAATAAATAAAAGTCCATCAACAACCAAAAAAAAAAAAGACAAGTACTGTATGTCTTGGGGACGGTTAATCTGAAAGTCGAAGAGGAATTACTAATAGGGACAATTCCCTAGTATTTCCAGGGAGGCTGGAGGGATATGAGAGTAGAAGAAGGGTCAATGAACATACCAATTTACAATAGATGCCTGTGTAAAGATATCAAAGTGAATCCCATTAATGTACACGATTCATATGTGCTAATAATAATAAATAAAATGAAAAATATTTCAGAGCATTTGAAATATTTGGAATTTTCAGACAAGTGATGTCAACTATACTACCAACAAATTAATTATACAACACAATCACCTAAAATGATGAAAAACTAATCTGTTTCCTTATTTATGAGTCACATATTAGCTAGCTCTCAAAAAGCTTAAAAGTATCACACTTAAAAGCATCATTTTTGTCTTCCCTTCTTTCATAAAAATAGGACTCCAATTTGAATGAGTAAGTTTGTGGAATAAAATAAGTAATCATTAGCAAATGCTCAAAAATATTTGAAACTTGAACTCCTATCAGACAGTCTAATGAATTATATAAGAAAATTGTTACATGAGCTTACGAACACAATTTCTTTTTTTTTTCTTAAATGGCATTACTATTCAGCATGATCATCTTACTTGTCTGCCTTGACTCAGAAACACTTTTTAGTTGTTTCTAAAAATCAAAGATACCTTAGAAAGAAGGTATTTTCCATTAATGCATCTATTCATCTGCAGCAGAGGCCCCATCATGAACCTTTACTATCTTGAAGCACTTAGTAGGACTAATGCAGTACTCTTCCAGGAATTTCTGTGCATTTGAACAATGACTCAACTGGGAATAAACTCTCCAAGTTAATAGTCCCAGGGAACAGACTGATTAAAAAACAATAGGACATACAAGAAGATTACATTTTGAACTTTAAATGGTATTAGTCCCCAACACACTCAGGCTGGAATCCTGAAGGAAGAAGCTATAGTAAAAAAAGTTGCTTTACTATTACAGATGCAGGACATTGAAACCACAAGGTATCAACACTCTCAAAGCAGATGAGGAACAATATATTCTAATACTTCCAGTGACTAGGCAACTAACTGAAATGAGTAAATGCTTTGGGAAAGGACTGTGGGGAACTGAAAATTACAGGCCTCACCTGTAGGTGACAGCCCTATTCAGTTCCAGTATTTTGTTGTCCTATGAGAGTGAAACCCTAGTGCAGCTAGAATTTTGTATTCTTCAAAATAAGTTCCAAATTCAAACCATGTACAATTAAATCTCCCAGAGTCTAAATGTTAGCAACCAATTCAATTTCTTAAAACCATTGGGCTGGGGGTTGGGGATATGTCTCAAGTGGTAGTGCACTTGCCTAGTATGCATGAGGCACTGGGTTCAATTCTCAGCACCACATAAAAATAAAATAAAGATATTGTGTCCACCTAAAACTAAAAAATAAATATTTAAAAAAAAACATTGGGCTGGCCTTAAAAACTACATCCATGATCAATAACCATGACCTAAGAAATAGACCTAAAGCCAGGTATAATGATGCATACCAGTAATCCCAGACTAGGGAGGCTAAAACAGGAGGATCATAAATTCACAGCCAGCCTCAGCAACTTAGTGAGACCCTGTCTGAAAATTAAAAAAAATAAAATACAAACAACTGGGAATGTAGTTCAGTGGTAAAACATTCACTCACCATTCACACACACACAAAAAAAAAAAAGAGGAGAAAAAAAAAAGTAGACCTAAGAATGGCCTAAAATACAGAGACTGTAGTCTCAGCATAAATCACCAACCCTAACAACCATAGTCATTCCTGCATAAAACATCAGCAATGACACTTATAAAATAGCCATAATATATTTGTGATCATCAGTAGTGATAGATACAACAACTTAGGCAACATTCCTGTTAGGTTATATTCCCTTCACTTTGTACACACTTCTGGAAATCTGAACTATATCTGGAAAAGAAAAAACAAGTCTGAACCCAACTGGTGTTGCTATAACAGAATATCTGACAACAGATAATATATAATGTTTGGCTAGAGAGCCAAAACTGGCAAAAGTCTCCTGGTTACATCACAACATGCAGAGAACTGGAAGGAGAAATGCAGAAGGGGGCATATGTGTAACAGATTGAGCTAAGAGCCAAACTTGCCTTATAACAACCCATTGATAACATGAATCCATTCATGAAAATGGAACATACCTGATCTGATTACTTTTTACTAGCCCCAACTTCTTAAAGGTCCCATAACTTCAACTCTGCCACACTGAGGACCAAGATTCCAGCACATGAACCTCATGGGACAAACTATATCCAGACCACAATACATATATATACACAATAATGTTGACCATTCTCAGTTTATATTCACTACCACTAATATCAAATGGTCCCTTACTGCTGACAAACAGATGTGCAGGTACATACATTTATACAAACCTATGTGTACATGTATGTACCTATATATATGTATGTGTGTGTATGTGTGTGTATGTGTGTGTATGTATGGATACACATACACATATATATGTATGTATGTATGTATATATATATGTATTTTTTTACAAACATATTTTCTTAGTCCATATACTCTCTGAATAAAAATATTTTATGCTATCCTACCTCTCCATAAATCGCCAACTCCTCCCCATGCCATTATTTGCTAATAGCTTGGATGCCTATTTCACTGAGAAAATAAGAAACTTTCCAAAAATAACTTCACATGTTCCAACCACCACATCTAACAACCTATATCTGTACCTTTATACCTTCTTTACCCTTAAGTTACTAAGACTACTCAATTTATCTATTCAATCATTCCACTTGGGGCTGGATATCATCCCCTCTAACCTTGTACTCAAATCCCTGGCTACATAGGTGGGTATGGTGGCACATGCCTGTAATCCCAACAACTCAGGAGGCTGAGGCAGGAAGATCATTACTTCAAGGCCAGCCTCTACAACTTCACAAGACCCTGCCTTCCCCACCAGAAAAAAAAAAAAAAAAAAAGAAAAAAAGAAAAAAAAGCCAGGGATACAGAGCTCCTAGGTTCAATACCTAGTACCAAAAAAGCCCTTGCTCCAGCAACTATTCTTCTTTCTTTCCTACATTAATTGTCAACTCTCCCTTTCCACTGGGTCATCTCCATCAGTATATAACATGCTATACAGTGTCTACATGTCACAGGCAGCCTCTAGGATAGCCCTCAGCAATCAGCATCTCCTGGTATTTGCACTCTTGGAATGTCTTCTCCCACATTTGATTAGGGTTGGTTTGTGTGAACAACAAAACACATCAACAAATGATACATGTCCCAAAATACTAGTTCTTTCACACAATTACTTCCATCTCTTTTTCTCTTTGATCACTCATTCCTAAAGCCAACAGCCCTGTCCCAAGGACATTCAGGCAGCATATAAAGAAGCAAACGTGGTGTAGCACTGAAATCTCTGGCCAACAGTAACCAAAGAATTGAGGCCTACCAACTATGTAAGTGAACCTGAAAGCAAACGGTTCAGCACCATCAAGTCCTAAAATGACTACAGCCTGAGCTGATGGTTTTTATGTATAACTCTGTGAAAGATCCTATGCAAGAACCACCCGACTAATTGCTCACACAAGTAATAAATGCTTATTAAGTTATTCTATTAGGGGATTATCCTTGACACAGCAACTAATAACAAATACAACGTAAGAAGAAAAAATCCCAACCTTGATTTCATACCCCTTTTATCTAAGATCCCATTTCCTTGCTTCTCTTTTGTAGAAAAACTCATAGAAATTATTAAATACACAAAAGGCCCCAAAGAGTCAGGATTCAATATGCATGAGACATGAAGAACCTCATTTTTATAAGACTTGTAATCTGGCCATACATCAGTGATACATATTCTGGGCATCATGCATCCACTGCCTAAGAAACAAATAAAACTCAAGGCTGTTCAACAAGTTAATTAGAGAGTCAAAGCTGTGGTCATATATACTTATCCCTGTATCTTCCTAATGGTATGTATCAACTCAGGATACACTGGGTTCTGATCTTTATAAGCACAGCATCAGCAAGGAAGGCTGATAAAGCAAAAAAAATAAAACACCAAAAAAAAAAAAAAAAAACAGGACATACAAACACTGTTCCCCCAGGATTTAGGTAGCATGATGTTTCTACACTACTGGTATAGTACCCTAAGTGTGTTAATTTACTCCCATCTTTCCCTTGCTTCTTTATGTATATTTTTCATTTGTTTAGGCACTTTGTGACTGAGTCTATTTTCCCATAACCTCTAGGATAGTTTGCCTAGTGCTGTACTTGAACTCTACCATTGTATTAGGGCAGTTTTTCAAATGACAAGAGTCCCTCATCTGACTCTAAAAACATTATACATAGTCACTCACTTTCTCATTTTCTGAAACATTCTTCTCTAGTCATCATTCATGGTTCTCCTTCTGGCCATGTGTTTCCCATATTCCATGAAGAGCTAGGATTACTGTGTTATATATACTTACTTCCTAAATATCACATTCAGTCTTAAAACTTTATGTACATCTGCAGGCTGATGAGTCCCAAATTTATATCTCTAATCCTAACATTTTACCTAAACTCCACACTGTTTAAAATTAAAACTTTACTATCTACTATTCTTCTCTCAGGTCACTGCAGGGGTCTCCTAAGCAGCCTCCCAGATTCCCACCTTAAATCCACTTCAATCTACTTTCAATCCAGCAGACAAGAGTGATTCTTCCCAAACAAATAAAATCATGTTAACCTCTGTTCAAAACTCCTATCTATCATAGTGAAATCTAAAATCAGTACCATGACCTGCAAGGTCCCATCTGGTTTATTCTTATCCCTATTCCCATCACTAATCAGCTTGCTCTCTCAGTTTTAGCCTCACTAACCTCTGTACCAATACACAAACATTTCAGGAATGTTCCCACTTCAAGACCTTTCCACTCTGTTCCCCAAATATTCACATGATTTGCTTCTTCACTTTCTTTAGGTCACTAGTCAACTATCACCTTGTCTGAGAACACTTACTGCCTTTTATAAATACAAACTCCTGGGCTGGGGTTGTGGCTCAGGGGTAGAGCGCTTGCCTAGCATGTGTGAGGCCCTGGGTTCAATTCTCAGCACCATATAAATAAAAATAAAGGTGTGTTGACAACTAAAAAATGTTTTAAAAAGATATTTAAAATAAATAAGTAAATAAATACAAACTCCTTTCAATCCATACAACCATCCCATCCACCCATCCCCTCTACCCCTTGCCCTGCTTTACTTTTCTGCAGTTCACACCACTATCTGATATTTACTGATTTATTTGTTTACTATCCATAAGGTCAACAATTTGTATATGCTATTTGTAAATGCTATTTCATATGCATAAAATTTATAGGATTTCAGACATACTGAAGATACTTAACATACATTACTAAAAAAATAAATAAGTAATAGCAACAGAAGACATTTTCACAGTCAGCTTCAGTTCCATGGGCTCCATATGAGGGCAAAAGGAACTATGTGAGGTTAGAGCTGTAATACCAGAAAGGCAGGTAAGGGCAAAACCACAGAAATACTGCTTCATGGTAGTCATGGCTCTGATAAGAACAAATTAACTGATAAGAAAAAATAGCTTTGCCACAGAGAAACCAGAAAAATACTCTCTCAATCAACTGATCAAAATAATATCACTAGTAATTCCATAAATAAAAATATTTTATGCTTCTTAATATTATACACTAAGAAAATAATTTCTATGGCATTTATTTAGCTAGAAATAACAGTATTGGCACAACTGGCAAACTCTGAATATAGTCTGTAAATTAGGTACAGTATTCAATCAATGTTGATTTTCTGATTTTGATAATGTAAAAGAATCTCCCATTAAGAAATATACAAACACTGAAATACTAAGAGGGAGAAAACAATATTATGTCTGCAGTTTAATCTCTTAAAAATGAGGGGGGGAAATGTTGCATGAGAAAAAAGATAAAATAAAGAGAGTAAAATGAAATTTTAAGAAATTTAAGAAATCACAGTGAAAAACACATGAGAATTGTTTATATGATCCAGGTAATAATTCTGTAAGTCGGAAATTATGTCAAAGTAAAATTTTTAAGGAAAAAAAGTTTCAAAATTTATAATTATAATTAAAGAACAATTTCAATATATTATAGTAGCTCCTGTCTCAGAGTTTAAAAAATAATCTAGATCTTTCAAATTCAAAATCAAGAAGTATGACTATGAAAGAAGAAACTTAGAATCTAAGTTTTTAATAATATTCTCTATTTAACTAATATACTAGACTTTTTTCCTATTTCTAAATTTTACTTAAGAACTAAAATAAATTATATCACTAAGGAAAATATCATTACACTAGCCTTTAAAAAATACTTGTCTTCCCATATTTCTATTTTAATTATTTTTAACTAATTATTTTTAACACATTTTAAATTAAGACAATCACAAAAATAATATTCACCATGCTACAAGGATCTAGTATGTATTATTTCAACCAAATTATCATAAAATATTGTAGAAAAACCTTTGAATAGTACCAATGTAAAAGAGCTGATTTTTAGCTATTTAAACAGTATCAGCCATTTCTTTAAAAAAAGAAAAAAGAAAAATTACCTTCATGAACTGTAATGCCACAATTGTCACACTGAATTATTTCATCAGCATCCTCACTATTATCTCCAAGACAAACACAGCAAATCAGAATATGGTCCATTTTTTGAGAACTCCAGTTTTGACTCTTCTCAAGAATCAGCGAGTCCTAATATTAAAATATATCAGAAGATAATTACACTTAAAAAATAATTTTAATAAATAAAATTATCACTTTAAACTATTTTAAAACATTATTTTTGCACTTTCAAATTTATGTCACATTCTCCATTCTTTTAGTAACTTCAAAGTATGCTACATTTGAAAAGTATACCTCTTTGTCAAAGGACCCTATAAGTACCCTCTCTCTTAGTTTCCTATTTCTAAGTTCCATTATTCTCCCTCCTCTGAGAAATGAAAAAGCAAGCATGCAAATAACTTATGTGCTTTGTTATTCTGCTTTTCCCTTAAATTAAAAGAAAGGAAAATTAATTCACAAGTGATTACTAATCCTATACATGGATTTAAAAAGTATAAGAAATGGTTCCTACACTTTGGGAGTTTTTAACTCTGCCTAGGAAAGACAAGACAAACATATATGAAACAGGAAGAGATAAGTTAAAGGCAACACATAAGCAAGTATACATGTGATGGCTAAGTTATAGTCTATATACTCCATTACTTACTAGGAAATTCAGAAATTCCAGAATTATTGTACTGGGTCAATCAGAGCCTAGCTAGGCATAGCTGAATATATAGATACAAAAACATCTAAAAAAGGATCCAGGGTAACTAGCTAACATAAGAGTCAGAGTATTCTACTAAGTTTATGTCAAGAAATATCTAGTGCAAACTGGTAATAAAGACACTGGCTAGTTATAATACAAAGGAGAAAGGAAGGTTTAATAGTAGATGAATAAAAAATAAATATTCCAAAAAAATAGCAGAGTCTGCTTCTTTGAATTTAAATCTTCTGCATCATGGATTTAAACTTCAGTAAGAAAATGTTTCTTATCATATCTAATAGATTGAGCTTAACATTACATATAATAAATGATGAAACTTTGCTGTATGTATTTTATTTATGAACCTAACTATATTCAAAAATATCATTAAAAATTAGTTCCAGGGGCTAGGGTTGTGGCTCAGAGATAGAGTGCTTGCCTAGCATCCGTGAGGCACTGGGTTCAATCCTCAGCACCAGATAAAAATAAAATAAAGGTATTGTGTCCACCCACAACTAAAAAAATAAATGTTTAAAAAAAATTCGTTCCATACCATACACTCACTAAATATATTTGGTTTCATATTAGTATTTTTATATTCTTTTAAACTCTGCCAAACAATATTCAAAGGTAACATTTGGGATTTTAACAGAAGTTTTTAAGTCATTATTGAAAACACTTGAAGGTCACTACAATTATTTCAATATATTTTGTGCATAACATCTAAAATTGACCTGTAAAACAAATCAGAAAAGAATTCAAAAGTCAACAAGGAGGTAATGTCATTTCCCTTAAGAATTCTAGTGCTTCAAAATTTTATACTTTTTCCTTTTTATTAAAAAACCAAAAAAAAATAATTTGGAGTTAATAAATGGATAGCAAATAAAGGTTTAAAAAAAAAGTCCTTCAGAAAATTCACGTGTTTTATAGTACTTTGGCACAACAAACAAACAAAAACCGGCCTAAATTTTCATATCTTTAATATGCTTCCAAGATAACAGCATTTGACTTAAAAGTAAAGTAATGTTAGGTTTCATCCTCAGCTCTAATAGCTGTTGAACCATAAAAGTTGAAATTTTCCCATCTGTAAAATGAGGATAAAAAAAATCAGATCTCATGAGGCTGTTATGTGAATTAATGAAGCAATATGTAACATGAACATTTCAGGCAAATACTAGGCACTCAATAAATGTCCATTCTCTTCCTCCTTTCCTCTGCACTTCTTTATTCTTTAGGTGGTTGAAAAACAGAAATATAAACTGACAATTTATTATACTGGGGTGTCTCTTAGAACTCCAAAAGAAAATTTACAAGCCTCACAGAGCACTGCAAATTTAAATATCAGCTCTATGATAAGTCCAAAAAAGAAGTTTTTCTTAGACTATCACAATAGAGATTTTTTTAAAAATCAGACTAAGAAACAACCTAGTGAACAATCAGTTTAATAACCAAGAGGGTATTCATGTTAATGAACTCTGCCAACATTTCTCTGGTGGAATTATAACAAATTATCAGCCCTGAAAAAAATGGTTTGCTCATATGGCAAAAAGTAAATTTCTAGAGTCAGAAAAAACACCATTAATGGGTGTCTCTAATTCCTTTATTTTTTTTTTGCTCAAAAAATAGTGAATATCTAAATTATAAATCTAGACCAATTTCTTTCTGCACACACTTAGAGAAAACAAAATTAAGTGGTATTTCTGGCCTCTGATGCCCATCACGTAGATTCTTACCAGAACTGTAATGCAAAGAGAAAACTACAGTCCCACAATATTTACCTAAACAAATAGCTGGCAGACAATGCTTCAATAAGAAAATCTAAATACATCCTCCTGAAAAAAATATGATCTAACTTTTCTGTAACATATCAAATGTAGATTTAAGCACACTTATGATCAAATGAACATGAAACACAAGTTATTATTAATTTCTCTTAGCATTTTTTTTTTTGAGACAGGGTCTTGCTGTTGTTTAAGGCTTCATTAAGTCACTGAGGCTGGCCTCAAACTTGTGATCTTCCTGCCTCAGCCTCCTGAGTTGCTGGGATTACATACAGGCATGCGCCACTATACATGGCCTCTGTCAGTATCTCCCTGAAGATGGCTATCCTCTTTCAAGTTTCTAGAGAAAATAGGTAAGCTAAAATTTTTAACACAAAATTTTTATAATATGGCTTTACATAAAAATAGAAATCAGGAAAATGGGTATGGAATGGCAAGAGGGTATCACCCAAAAAATAATTCTAATAGAATAATTTAATGGAATACAATTATTATATGAAGAGAGTAAATGGGGCACTATAATAATAAATCAGAGACTACTTAATTTCACTTTTTTCCATTGGCATTTAAAATTTATTTCAAAAGTTATATTACCCAGTGTTCTCCACAGGTTTTAAATATTTTCTGTTCATTTATACATGTATTCCATAGAGATGATTGTAAATGATTATAAATGATACAATGGGCTAATATGGGGGAGCTAACATGATGGGTGCTAATGTTTAATGGAAGGAAATTCCACCATACGTCAGATTTAAAGTTTAGAAAAAATTAATATAACAAAAGCCTGACCAATCACTCTTCCTCAAAGTTTCAAAAAACATTAAATTCTTAAGACTCCCCAAAAATATTTGTACAATGTTAAAACAACTGATTTTTATCCAGGACTTAGACCAATTTGTTTTACCATGAAATCTGTAAAAAGGCAACTGATTAATAAGTAAGACATTCCAAATAAAAGCAACTATTGATAAATTTCGGCAAATTATATATATATATATATATATATATATAATTAATATATATTAATTAGCAAAAATCTGATGACAATGGCCATTAAAGGTAAGATCTTTTTATGACAAAAAAATCTATTAAGCAAAGAATATAAGGTTACATTTATAAGATAGTAATCTAAAATCCAAATTATCTCCAAAGCTAAATATTATTTAGAGTTGTTCTTCCTTTTGCCAAACAAAACAAAAAACTTCCATTTTTATTGACATGATCTTCTCTGTTACATTAATTCTCATCCAAATCTATAGTTTTAAAGTCATAAAAGTGAGTTTCTGAAAATGCTACATCGCCCTCTTCAATAAACTTACCACATAAGATTTTAGTCTACTAAAGAGAATCAAGTGAATAATCAAAATAATTGTAATGAATCTCAAATGGTTAAAGAAAAAACACTGAAAAGGACACACTATTTACTAAACACACATATCCCAAGGAGATTCTTCAGACTGTGTTAAATGCAAACAATACTCAATTCTACAGCAGCAGTCCTCAAGGTGTCACCCTGGAAACTCTCTTTCAGGGGGTCTAGGAGGTGAAGGCTGTTTTCCTTACAATGCTAGGTTTATCTGCCCTTTTCACTCCTATCATAGGTGTAGGAAGTTTTCCAGAAGCTACATGAAGAGAAACGATGTCATTAATATGACAACTTGTATACATCTGCATGTCTTGTTTTTTGAAATTTTTAAGTTCTAATTTGAAAGAGTAAATATCAACAGATATAATCTAAACAAATAATAATAGGGTTCTTCAATAATTTTTAAGAGTATAAAGGGGTCCTGAGACCAAAATACTTATGAGAACCACTGCTCTACAGTATTTCAGGGCCTAAAGGCACAGATATGTTAAGGCATTACCAACAATAGTTATAAAGGGCCCTGCTCAAAAAAATGTTAAGTTCCCCTAAGAAAATTCAAAATTGTGAAAATTTCAGGACATCATTTACATACAAATGATGGCCACAAACACTTCTCTAAAAATGCACTTGACACAGCAGCCAAGAAAAATCTATCTGCATATAAACTAAATATAGTATTCTATTTTATATTTCTAAAGACACATCTTCAGCTATCTCTACTACAAAATGGTATCTGAAAACTTAAAACTAAAAGCAGAGAAAAATAAAACTTCAAATACCAAATATGTATTTATTAACTATCTAATGCATATTTAGCAATTATAACTTCCTAAGACAACCAGGAAAACGAAGACATAAGCAGTGGCTATAAGGCAATAGGGATTAACTTCAGTCATCTTTTTTACAAAATCAGTATCATATGAATAGAAAATTCAGTAGTATAAGTAATAGTCTACATTGACTAGTTTTTTAATTTAACTTTAATGCCTAGTTTGAATGACATAATTTAAATAGAACTAGAATCATCGAAAATTTGAGGGGCAAACACTGTTATCAAACTTTTAGGTAGAATGTTAGTCTAAGAGAAATTAACTTTATAAATTCTTTTACTTGGGCGCATCTCCAAGATGTGCTTTAGAATTTCATTCCTGAATTGTCTTTAGAGACTATTAATCTAAACCTATAAGGTCTCTTCTACTAGGAAAAACAAAAAACCAGAACAGCACATGTGGTGTTTAAATGCAACATAATATAAAATCTCTTAAGCAACAGGTTATGAATTACAGGTTATTAACAGAGTATATATACACTTTATATAGCAAATTTCTAAATATATGTAGGTATCCCTCATACCTTACCATAAATCTAATCCACATTGCCTCTAGCATTAGCCAGACTACTTTTGTGAATATAAATATAATATAAAAATTAAGCAAAGAAGAGATATTGGAAAAAGGAAACTTATTGAGTAGACAAAAATGAGTATTAAATATTAGAAAATAAACTGAATGTGTGTCTAAATTAAATATTAACAATTAGATTTCCATACTTCTACTCCTCTAAAACAGCATTATTAATATGAAACAGCTTATGCCATACCATTAAAAAATACTATGCTGCAATAACCCAAATGACAATTCTCCTTTCCCTAAAGATAAGATTTAGAATAGCACTGGAGGAAGGCAACATTCTTCATAGAAAAATGAGCAACCTAGAAGTTAAGCAATGTTTATAATACAACATAAAAGCTGCAGTTTCATCTTCACTAACATATAACGGCTGATAGCTTGCTGAACATTATTTTGTAAAAAAATCACCAAATCTTACATTAAATTTAATTAAAAATAATCACTGCTATGTAAACCTTCTGTAAGCAGAAAAATGTGAAGAAACATATAAAGCATAAAGAGAAAATTTACAATTTAAGCTACTTCAGTGATATGAAAAAAATAAGTATTTGGTAAAGAAGTAAACTTTGATGACTATAAACACATTAACAGAAATGACAGAATTAATTATTATAGTTATACATGTGATGTAACAGATACATCTACATGTAAGACAACAACTCAATCTTTCTTTTGAAGAAAAACATATACATAAACACACAGACAAAGAGACACAAATGTGTTTGACTGAAGAATCTTGAATGTTGCATCTCTGGACCCAATGCATAAACCTAACTTTCAGTAGTAGAACTTCAAGTGGAAGAACTGTCATTACTGTAGTTTTATGATAGGAAAATTTGTTCTATGATGGAAATGTTTGGGTTTTTTTTCCTCTCATTTCTTTGCAGAGATTATTTATTCACTAAATGTATGTAAGCACACTTCATATTTACTCCCATATAGCCCAAAGATCTGGTAACTACACTGATGATGGGTGCTACAACTGATAAAAGAAACTTTAAAATGAATTTTTAGAGCCTGAGAAAATAATTATGCTGCTTTTTGTCCTGCTCTAAAGTATTCTAAAGACCTGCATTTTTATGTGGATATGAACAAAACTAAGTAGGAAAAAAATGACCTTTTTTTCCATAATCCACTCAGCACCATCCAACAGTCCTATGAACAAAAGGGAGAGGGGATAAAAAAATGGGAATGGAAATCATCATTTCCCAAGTTTACAATTAAAAAAATTTTCTCTAAATGTTTCTCCTTGATGACGGAGATTGTGAGCTCCTTGAGAACGGTGACAAATAGTAGAAAGTCAATAGAGTTTTGTTGATCAAATGAATAAATGCTATAATTAGGAGGCTCATTCACTCCCACAGTTAAATAGAATTTCAAGGAAGCCAACTTAATATAATGAGTGATTTAGAGAAGAATCCCCTTTTCCCCAGACAGACAGATATCATAAAAATTGGGTGGATCTACCTCATTACTCTTGCTTTGAGATAGTGTCAGGCTATCATTGGTCAGTTCCTCATCATCAGCACTGTTTCTGCTAAGAACTTTACTCTTCTTCTTCTTGCAACCCCCTTCGCTAGCAGGGCTGCTATGGTCTTCATCATTGCCCTCATCATTCTCATCTTCATCGCTTCCACTTCCCTCATCTTCATCATCCTCATTGTCTCCATCACTCCCCTCTTTCTGAGATGCTGATCTCCCTTTCCTCTTTACTACAGTAGGTCGCCAGTCATTATCATCTTCACTGTCATAGTCATCCATGTCATTCAGCTCTTCCATGGAGACAAAATCCAAAAGTGGTCGGTTTCGACGAAGATTCCACTTTTTTGGCTCACTGACTTGTTCCTCTGCAGTAGAGGTCGTTGTGGGGGCAGAAGGGGATGCATTAACAGCAGGAGGACTTGTGGCTGGTGTAGTAGCCACAGCAGAAGCAGCCACAGTATCAGATACTGTTGTTTTTTCTTTTTCTCTCTCTTTCTCTTTATCCTTCTCTTTCTCTTTTTCCTTTTCTTTGTCCTTTTTCTTTCTAGGCCTTTCTCCATTTTCTTCTTCATCCTTCTTTTCCATTTTAATTAACTGTTTGTCAGATGACAGTATTTCTTCCTCTGCAGAATTTTTAAGTTGTTCTTCTTTGACTTTAATATCGTCATTCAGCTCTTCCTCTAAATTATTTTCCTCAGAATCACTACAGGAACCTTCTCCACTGTCCTTTGAAGGATCTTCACTTCCATTACCACTCCCTTCAGAATCTGTTGAAAATATGAGAAAAAAAAAACCACACATATGTATATACATACACACACACACACACAACGCTGACACAAATGAAACCACCAAAATTTGTGAATAACTTGTAAAACAATATAAACAAATTTAAGTCAAAGAATGGTAGACATTCCCAACCTGATTAAATAATAAATCAATGAAGTTGATATAATGGTTTTAATTCAATAAATATAGCACTAATGAAGATGAATATATGTAATTATAAATTGAAATATACTTTAAAAAGAGGAGCTCTATTTTGTGTCATATTTATTTATTTATTTACTTATTTTGTGCTCTCTCTATATATATATACATATATATAAACTCATTTATTTCATACCATACTTGGTATCCCAGAGGCAATACTTTTCTAAAGTAAAAGTACTTTTTTTTAAATTGGGCCCTTGATTTTAACTGAATGATAATATTATGTAGACAAAATTCTTCTTCCCTTACATCTTCCTTTTATAAACTATATGGACTTACAAGTAGCAAAAGTGTCACATCCAAAACAAAATAAATGTGATCCCCCAAAGTTTTGTTTCACTTATTTTCCCTTTACTTAGCAAAATAAGCATAGATATGTATATGTCAACTTGTATCACATCCCTGACAGACCAAATCAATTTTAGATCAAGTACACAGATCAAGACAATAGCAATGGCACAGAAAATGGAAACTGAAAAAGAGATTATCAATTTTCCTGCTTTTTAAGATGCTATCTGTAATAATAAAAGAAGTCACCTAAACTTTCAAAAATTCTAGGCCCTAGAAAGGAAGTAACTGATGAATAAATGAATCCATCCTAGAAATGAACCATCATGATAGTTACTGAAAAGATAAGCAGTAAACAACAAAGTGCTCTTACAGACCTATAAGCTTTCTAGTAAGTTTCTTCCATTCTTGCCTAGGGCAGCCAAGTCCCCAGTCCAGCACTCCTTCATAACTGTCTAATCCTCTTTTCACCCAATCAAATAAATAAAAATCTAAAATATTTAAAGGGAACGATAAAAGGAAGTGGGAAATAGGAGGAGAAAGAGTTTACACCAAAGGAAAATGAATTGTTTGTGCCTAAAACTAAGAAAACAGTAATGATGAATTAGTGAAAAAAGTCAGCATTTCCACACCATTTGAATTCCTATGAACCCAACTTGCCTTAGTCTCTATAATTAACTGGGCATTAAAGGTGAAAGAAGTTGTCTGCAATTAGCATCTGGTATCTAAAGCACCTGAGAAGCACTATACAAACGACTGATAAAAATATCCTGCAAATACTCCATTTATGTATAATATGTTAAAGTGCATTCTACTATCACGTATAACTAATTAGAACAAATAAAAAATACATACAAAAAAAAACCCTCACGAAATTGAAAACAATTCAAATTGTAAAATGCGTTTCTGGTCACAATGAGTTAAAACACATGTCTTCAAAAATTAAAAAAATAAAAAGCAACAAATGTTAACTGACCTTATGAAATCAATATCAATCTCAAGATTATCATGTAAGTATGTACAACTTACTCAGGAATATTCTGAAAAACACCCATCTTAAACAATCTTGCATATAATATCATAAACAAGCAATACCTTGAAGATTAACAATTCCCTATTTCAAAGCTTTAGAGCCAGATGTCTTTTAAATTTCAGAATTTTGTAGATTTTAGAAGGGTGGCATGGCATACATACCATATACTCCCAATGAGGTCTATGTTATTGTCCTATAATCTATTACAATATTTCTCCGGCACAGAGAATAAATACCTGCAGGATATGAGAAATAAATACTCCAAATGATCTGTTGTTTTGCCATTAAATAAGGTTGTGCCAAATTTAGTAAATACTTTTGGATTTTTTTAGTTTCTTGGATTTTAAAGAGTATAGGCCTGATATCACTAACAAATAAGTGACTTCTATTCAGTCCAAGAATTTTACAAATAATTAACAAAGTTCAACCCAACCTACCAAGAAGAATCATCTCTGGTATAAAAAACAACCAAAACTTCTAGATGTTTTTAAATTGTCATCCAATAAATAATAACCAGAGTTGACTAAACACTTCAAAGGCAAAGAAGGAATTCTTTTGCATGTTAACTAAGGAAAATTCAAACATGAAAAGGTACTATTCTTCTAGATCAATTTTCTAGAAGTCTTTTCAGCAAAAAAAAATCCAATGTTAGACACAAAAGTGAAGATTAACTGGCACAGAAGTATGGATACCTGATCAAAACTGAGACCAATCCAACTTTGCTATTACTTGTTAAATGTTACAAAATGTCAGGGATTTTTGTGAATTTGTTTTCTTTTCCATTGCCAATGCCAATTATTAATTACTTTTAAATGTAGAGGTACACTGATACACTTTGATTTTGTTTTTGTTTTGTAATCAAAAAAATTTTTTTAAAAATTAAAATTTTTGCCAGGTGCAATGGCACAAGCCTATAATCCCAGCAGTTCAGGAGGCTGAAGCAAGAGGCTGAGGCAGGAGGATCACAAGTTCAAAGCCAGCCTCAGCAAAAGAAAGGCACTAAGCAACTCAGTGAGACCCTGTCTCTAAATAAAATACAAAATAGGGCTGAGGATGTGGCTCAGTGGTCGAGTGCCCCTGAGTTCAATCCCAGTACCAAAAAAAAAAATAAAATTTTTATAATATTTTATATTTTTTAATACATTATTAGAAGAATATGAAATATTTCCATAGATTGAAATCCCAGTAGCATGTCCAACCCTTTATTCACCAAACATAACACATTACTCATACTCCAACTGCAGGGATCAGAAATATATCAAATTTTATCTTTCTTTGATATCTGAAAAATAACTTCTTCATCTGATTACTCATCACTTCTTTTTGGTACATATGCACTTCAGGGATGGATATAAACAGTATTTATAAGCACAGATGGGTAATTGCAAGAAAACAAGATCCTTGGTTGCCTATATTTTTAGAGGGTGAAAAGAAAAAATTTCCTACAAAATCAAAGAACAACTCTATGACATGTTCCAAATCTATCATCCCTATATGTCCTACACCAAAAAAAGAAATAATAGCGTGAAGAAATAAGAAATGAGCCAGATATGTCAAATAAAGCTACTCAGGCATAAGGACAGAGTTAATTTCAAGTCTACAATAAACTTTTTGCATCACATTTAAAAAATTTTAAGTTGAAATCCTATTTCCCATTTGGTTAACTAAAAAGTAACCTTTTTTAAATACACGTCAGAATCTCTCCAAAGAACAGCTATTTCAACTAACAGACCATTGAGGAATTTTAACAGAATTTAATAAATGAAATTTCAAGAATCCCTTCATAATATTCAATAATAAAATTAAAACTATTTTAACTAATGACAATCATCAATACCATTACAACCAATGCTTAAGTTTTGCTCATAATAAATATAAACAATAAAAGCATTACGTTTCAATTCAGAGATTTAATTTTGCAATATAAATAATCCTTTTATTCAATTTCATCAACCTCATTCTATTCATCAAGACACTGCAACAGGAATTAGTATCATAAGTATATATAATAGACAACAGATCACTATGTATTACTTATTCAGAATTACCATCTTAGAGGTATCTTTTACTAGTTCTGTCTGTCTCTTAATACAGCTCATCCTTTACTCCTGACTCTAGTTCCAGCTGTGTCATCTTACCTTTTCTAGGTAAACCAAATCCAGTGATTATGAAGTGGGGACAATTTTTCCCCAGAGGATATCTGCCAATGTCTGGTGCCACTGGAGACAATGGTTGCCAGGGACAGGTAGAGAAGACATTATGTGTGTTCATCTAGTAAAGGACAGCAATGCTGCCAAATATCCTACAATGTATAGGATAGGCCTCCATAATAAGGAATCAACCAACACAAAATGTCAACAGGGCTAAGTTTGAGAAACCTTCATAGTATATAAGGTCTGAATATGACCTCATGAGACTTTTATGGGTTTATCTCTCCTACTGTTCCTTTACTCAGTCCTTGTCCATAAACATAAAATGACATTTCCAAACCTCCACATCTTTAACATTTAATGTTTCCTTCACCAAGACTGCTGTCTATCTAAATCTTCTCTTTCAGTTCATGGATCAACTTTTATCTCAGTGAAACTGTTCTACATCTAAAATAATCTCATTTCCTCTTAAAGACCTGAACTACACAAATCAATCATCATCCTTTGTGTCATCTACTATTTTATTTGATTATTCTAATAGAATTACTATTTTGTTGTGAATTCACCATAATGTCTAGCTAAGGGTTAAACAAACTACAGGTGGTCAATGAATATGTCTTGATTCAAACTATAACACAAAGCAAAATACAAGTCTCAATCTGACTCTCATAGTTAAACTATTTTCTGTCAATACAGTCTAACTAAACTAAGCATGAATCAAGAAATAAAGTTAAGCTAGGCATGGTGGCTAATGCCTGAAATCCCAGCGACTCAGGGAGCTAAGGCAGGAATCACAAATTTGAGGCCAGCCTAAGCAACTTATCAAGGATCTCAGCAACTTAGTGAAATTCTGTCACGAAATATGAAATAAAAAAGGCTGGAGATGTGGACAGTGATAAAGCATCCCTGGATTCAATCCCCATATCAAAAAAAAAAAAAAAAAAAAAAAGGAAGAAAGCTAAGCATTCTACTCTGTGTGCTAAGTACTTTGGATGGGTGAATGGTGGGGGAGGAAGCCAGGACACGCTGTTGCTAGTTTGTCTTCTTTCATTTAGAACACTCTATTTATATAGTAAATAAATATAAGCAGTCTCATACCTGTCCCCAGTCCTAGACCCCAGTCTCAAATACAACCACTTTGACTAAGTTGAAGCATGAAATCAGTCATCAATAGTAACTGTATTAGATCTATAAAACTGGGAATTTCATATGGTTCCACCTAACATTTCTACATATGGTTCTTATGGTGGCTATATTACCTGTTTTAAGATGAATTCATTTTAAATGTTATTTACTTTGTCAATAACCACTTGCCAATCTTATTGGCAGGTCATGCTATAGCAACTGTTGGGTTTTTTTTTTTTTCCTTTTTTTATCATCTGAGAAACACATGAGTGAAAGTATGTTTAGCTTCAAGGATGTTAGTAACCTTTTAGAATTTTTGATATTTATTCTTTTATTTCCCACGTTTTTGATTGGTGTAGTTTAGCTGGACACATGGATGGGATTTGTTGTTACATATTTGTATATGCACACAATATTGGTATTCATTCTTAAAGCCTAAAAGAAATACAAAAAGTTTTATAATCAGAATTTCAGATTTTAAGATGAAAATATGGAGAAATTGATGCAGAGTACAGTTAGTAAAAACTGAAGCCAATCAATCTAACCATTTTAAGATTAAGTCTAAAGAAGTCAGCAGTTCACTCAATAAGTCATTTCTAGATGTCATGAAAAGAAAGACTTAGCCAGACATAATGTTAGCTACTGTCTCTCCACTTCTAGTTTAATTTCCTATTTATAAGTTGGGCTGGGATTCCACAACTTGGACATGTGCAAAACATCTAGGGTCTTTTTTCTTATAAGAGTCTAATAAATGAAGTACCTCAGGAAGAGAACAGAAAAGAATCGAAGTGGAAGCAACGGTAATCTAGAGTAAGACATCACCTCAGCTATGGGGAATGTCAATGCACCTAAACCAAAAGGGGAAAAGACAATTCAATTTGTGTTGACTATTAAATATTTTAAACAAAATTATTTTCTACTAATTTCCCTTTTACAATAATATATGAGGAACTAAATAGAGAAATTTGTGTCCTTAGATCACAAATTTAAACTCCCCAGGAGCCAGGGAGGTAGGAAGGTGAACCATGAGTGCAACACACTAGTACTATGTGACAAGAAAAAACAGAAGATATATATGAGCACTTTTAGGAGATATATATATCAGCCTAACAAAACTCATCCTATCATGTTTCACAAATAATATTTCCCTTCAACTATGATTAGGGTTTAACAAAGTCAGGAAAATCTACTTAAGTTTGATACCACAAATTATTTTGCTAAAGAAGTTTATGTTTGATAAAGATTGTTTCATCCCTTGTAAAGAAAAATAATACCTGAGAGAGACTCCATTTCAATAAACAAAAAGAAAAAAGTATCTATAATATCAGTATTTATTGTCACAGAAATATTAAGAAATACTTAAGCTCTGGACTTTATCCCACAATAATATTCAAAGAATTGACTAAGTCCTAACTTTCTGAGAGCTAATCATTTTTGTCAGTTTTCAACCTGGTTAACAAGCAAAACTATACTCTAGCAGGAATATTTTTATCTGTCAAGAGCTTCACAAAGAGAAGACAGTTGGATTTTATCTACTTTCCCTTTTTTTTTTTTTTTTGAAAGTACTAAATATTAGAGACTCAACTAATTGGGAGATAAAGTTTTAAAAAGTGAATAGAGATAAACTTAACAACTTTTAATTGTTGGGAGTGAACTCAATTAGTAACCAGGATATCCAAATGCTGTTAGTTCAAGATTACATCTATCCACTCTTGGGATCTAAACAGTGAAAAGAGTGCAAATTCTGAAGTCAATTCTTTACTGCCTGAGTGATCTCAGATGTTCTTTAAACTCAGTACAACAATTACCTATAAAATAATACCTCCTTCACCCTTCACAGAATCATCATAAAAATTAAATTAGATACGCAAACAAAAAGTTCTCACAATGCAAATGCTAATGCTATTCAAGTAATTCATAGCAATGTAACTCAACAAAACCTAATTTCATCCCTTTTGTCATACCTAGCAGAAAAAATAAAAAATTTAAAAATCAGAGGAAAGGAGCAAGATATGCCTAGGCAAAGTAAACTTTCTGGAAGGATAGCTAAAAACTATTAAAGGGATTGAACGTGTGTTTAGTTCAATGAGAAAGTGCTTGCCTTGCATCTAAGAGGCCCAAAAAGGAAAGAAAAAAAGTGTCAAAGGGGGGAAATTGAAATAACTTTTATTTTTCACTTTATCTAAACTTCTATCAAAAGGGGCAGATTGCAAATAACTTTTATAATCTCTTCCATTTAGAATACTTTGTTTCTAAAATTCCTTCTATCAAAACTTCATGACACAATGAACAAAAGCATACTTTTGTTTTCCAAATCTTGTACAGTATGAATACATGACCTTCTTAAATTTTGTTTTTAAAATCACTAAATATAATGAACGAACAAGAATTTATGCTTTATACCTGAAAGATTTTTTTAAATATTTTTTTAGATGTGTAGACCTTTATTTTATTCATTTACATAAACTTCGTGCTGAGAATCAAACCCAGTGCCTCACACATGCTAGGCAAGCGCTCTACCACTGAGCCACAGCCTCAGCCCCATATACCAGAAAGATTTCTGAAAGGAAGACTCCACAAGGTCCAGCTACAATTTTTAGAACAGTTTTCTATCTGGTCAATTTTATTCTTATAAGAGAGCTAACAGAAAAAAGCAAATCTCCCCTCACAGCAAGCAAAGAGAGTTGAAAAGAACCCTGTGCTGAGCTATTCACAGTCAGCATTACTCTTATGGTATTATTCTACTTTTGTTTATCTCTAGACGTTTTCCTCTGTCCATAAAATAAACATACATATATTTTAGATGTAGAAAAAATGGAAATGCTTTTGACCCTTGGAAAAAGTCCTTCCCTGCCTGTTCACTATCTTTGTATAAGTATTAAGGAAAACAGAAGCAAGATAGGATCTACTGACAGGATCTTGGGGAAATGTGGAAAATTAAATGGACAAAATAAATTATGTGCTTTCACTTTAAATCGGCAATTTAATCAAAAATTGATTCTTTTTTTAAAAAAAAAAAAGTCTAAAAATAAGTCCAACTCTAGAAAGCTGGGAAAGGGAAAAAGAAAGGAAGCATTTACCTGAAGCATCTCCAACTTTAAAATCACTGTCATCTGAACTATCATAATCAAGAGCTTCTAGGAGAGAAGCTGCCAAAGGCTTCACCTGCCTCCTCTTGGAGCTGCGATCCACTGTCAAGAGAAAAACATGACATTGTCATTCATCATCACACCAAACACGGGCGAGAGCTGTGATGTTGAGGGAAGATAAGGAAAACTTCGTGCAGGGAATCTTTGTCTACCGTCTGGGCAATTGGCGTCAGGGAAAGGTAGGAGTGGGGAAGAGAGCTGCGGAGGGCTTCAGCCCACTAAGGTGAGCTGCTAAAATGAGCATCTCCAGCCCCGGGGTGCGTCCAACGCCAGTTCAGGCCGGCCAAAATCCAAGCTGACCCTCTCCTTACACAACTTATAAAGAGGTTTCTGCGACTCACTAGCAATTCCTCATTAAAATACTGTAACAGTCAACAGAAAACGCCAAGCCCAGGGAATAAACACGGGTTCATTCCTAAGGACTGGGGAGGGTAGCTTCCAAGAACCGTCCAGGATCCAGCGGTTCCCGCCCACCCCCTCCCAGCTCTCCCAAAGCCCTGACTGATAGAAGGGCTGAAACGGGTCTCTCTTCCCACAGAGGCCTCGGATACACTTACTAAGGAATCCGTGAAGTGGTCGTTTGGAGGATACCTAGGGAGAGGCTGCGGGACCACAGGAGCCCAGTCACCGCCGAGGTCGGGGACTGGGGCGACGGAGACAAGTCAGAAAGATGCCACTTAAAATCGGCGGCGCCGATTTTACAGGGACGCTCCCAGGAGCAGCCCCACCTTCACTCCCGCCCCCCCCGCCCCCCAGTTCTAGCCCGGCCCCCGCTACTGGCGCCCCCTCCCACGATGCTCCCTGGCCAGAGGCGCCCTCCGGCCCAGGCAGCGCGGCCAACACGGTGGCCCTGGGGAGTTAACTTCCCCCGGTTAAAACCAGTAGAAAAAAATAAAATAAAGAAAATCTTTATTAGCCTGCACCAGAAGCAACAAAAGACCCACAACTTGCACAGTCTGAGAAAGACTGCCTGAAACAATAGGGAAAGCAACGACCCGGATACAGCTCTGAGAAGAAGGAAGTGAAAACGCAAGGGTAACTGCGGCCCAGAGACCAACAGGAGCTGAGAGCGCGTGCGCTGTCCTCTCAGCCGCGCTCCCTCCCAGGATATAGGAGCCGAAAAGAGCCGAGTCCAGCCGAGTAGTGCCGAACAGAAGAGAGCACGCTTAGACTCCGTAAGGCTCCGCCTATAGCCCCTAGGCCCCGCCCACCCTGAACCTAGTCTTGCCTCTCAATCCAAATCATGGGAGACCAACTCCTGTTTCTGGTCTTTGGTATTTAAGGATTTATTTGGAGTAAACTTAGAACAAAAAGACGTTTGCTGCCTTAACCCTCTACCAAAAACCATAAGTGATACAGCTACACTACCTGCTACGTCAATAAAGAGTATCTTGGAACATGCAAAAGATTATTTATTACAAAAGGGTAACACAAGAATCATGAGACCTTGCTTAATTGCTGCTGTGAAAATTATTAATCAAACCGAGAAAAAAAGTTTATTTAATTATATTATATTCATTATATATATTGAACTGTGGACCATCATTTCCACATAAAGTAAACTCAGTACTTAACTTTGCTAAGAGAAAAAAGAAAGAATACATGCAAGGGAAAAATTCCTTCTCAAAAGTATAGTGTATATTTTCTTAGAATATATGTCTACATGAATGTCTTGAATCCACTTAGGAAACTTATTTTTCAAGATAAATGTTTAAACCCATAAAAATATAAAGACAATATGTACAACCAGTCTTTGAACCATTTCAAATGTCACATTTATTCTCAAACATGTTAACATGTTTTTAAATGATATTAAAGGTTAGAATTTGAAGCAGTTTTAACAGTTATTTTAAAATATCTATATCAAGGGTAGAAAAAGTTTTGGATGAAGGTGATTCAGTTCATTCAAATATACTTTAAATGGCAATGTTCGTAGCATGCAAAATACAGTGTTATAAAAGACTAAATTTACAGGAATCAAATCATATAATACAGTGGTGGAGCTTATTCTTTAAAGAAACATGTTAAATTATTTTGCAAAAGTAAATTAGAATTGTTCTGGGGGGCTGTAGCTCTGTGGTAAAGCACTTGCCTAGTGTGAGGCACTGGATTTGATCGTCAGCACCACATAAAAATAAAAATACTGTGTGTCCACCTACAACTAAAAAAATATTTAAAAACAAAAAAGAAAACTGGAAATTAATTGTGTAATATTAAACTCAAACAATATTTAGTAAATACTTATATGTAGCAATTTATAGGATGTAACTTCTGCAATAGTTATTGTGTTTTCTTTGCCAGAGCTTAAGGTAAAGTTGAAGATTTAGTTCGGTAAATTACTGTATATTGTGTAAAGCTTAAGGGAAAAAAAAAAAGTACACACGCTAATACTGGAGGAAGCACTCAGGAAAAGCATCCTGTAGAAAATTATATTTACAGACATAAAGTATCTGAATTAGTCAGAGAAGCAGGGAAATGAGACAGATGTTCCAAACCAAGGAAAGGATATATGCAAGTGCACAGGGCTAAGAGAACCTATTGAAACTGAGTATCTGATTGGTACATAAAGATGTTGAAAAAAAATAAAGAAAGAAAAAGAAATAAAATTTCAACATTGGAAATTTGGGATGTATTTTTTGACAAGGTTTGGATCTGAATTCAGAGAGGACCCTATTACCAGTAGAATATGAGATATTGGCCAGGCACAGTGGCACACCCCTGAAATTCCAGTCACTTGGGATGCGGAGGCAGTAGAATCACAAGTTCAAGGCCAGCCTCAAATATTTAGTGAGACCTTGTCTCAAAATAAAAAAATAAAAGGGACCAGGGATAATGTAGTTCATTGATAGAATGCCACTAAGATTCATTCTCTAGTACTGCAAAACAAGAAAAATAATCAAAAGTGAAATAATTCAACCATAAAGAAGAATGATATTACATGATTTTCAGGAAAATGGGTGGAACTTGAGACCATTATATTAAGCAAAATAAAGCCAAATTCAGAAAGTCAAGGATCATATGTTTTCTCTCATATGTGGAAGCTAAAGGGGAAAAAAATAGGTAAAAAAAAAAAAAAAAAGAAAGAAAGTGCGGGTTGGGGGGAGGGGAGAAGGAGGGGTCTTATGAAAGAAGATCCATACAATAGAGGAAAGGAAGAGAAGGAGAGAAGAGCAGAGGAAAGTAAGATACTGGAGAAGGAAATGGACCAAATTATATTGTTACATTGTGCATTTACCAAAATTTAATAACAAATCACCCTATTGTGTATAATTATAATGAGCCAATAAAAAGTATGGGAACAAAAAGAAGCAATGAGAAATAAATGGGCCGGCTGGGCTGGGCTGGGGTAACAGCTTTAACAGCCTTTGAGAAATTTGAGAATAATGAAAAACTCAAGAGTTTTAAATTCTTGGCTTGTCCCCAAAAATGAAGAATTTCTTTGATTGCTCAAAAACAGGATTTCTCAATTTTTATAATATGGGTGTTTGGGGCCAGATAATCTGTTCGTGGAAGGCTGTCCTGTGCTTTATAGGATATTCCAGCTTCTCTTGCCTCTACCCACTATATTCCAATAACAGCTTGCCTTCGCCCAATTTGTGACAACTAAAAATGTATACAGACATTGCTACATGTCCTTTGGAAAGAAAAATCACCTCCACTGCCCACCCATTCACGCCTCTACAGAGAAACGTTGCTCTAAAAGAATCTCATCTCATGAAATCATAGAACTGATATAGCCAATAAGTCAGTGAATCAGAACCCACAAAGTTGAGATTTTAGGCAAGTTTGTATACTGATTGTTCTCATGTCCATCTCTGTTGCATCCTTTTCCTGCATCCTATAACTGTTCAGTTCCCAGTGTGCTCCAAGGGACCAGGACAAATTCTGACCCTGAAAGAGATAGTTTTTCATTTATATTAGGAATAGTGACCCTAAGCTGGTGGTAGCATGACTTTTGTTATTTTTATTATGAGGAAATTTATGTGTAGAAGGCTTTGTATAGCTGCTGAGTAGACAAGGAAGAAGAGTGTGCTAAACATTCTACCCTGGTGCACTCAACTTTCACTCATACCACATCTTAGTCTACACTAATGGTTCTGTAAAAATTAAAAACTACATTTCTCAGACTCCTGTAGAAATAGGATTGTAGGTGTGATTTAGATTCTGCAAATAACATGAATTTCTAAGATTTGAAAGTTGAAGAGTATCCCATTTCCTACAGTTATGGCAGCAAACTCCAATAGGCATGAGCTCCAATATGGAGCTACCAGTCAACTTACTCTAGTGTCTAAGTAGAAGTATCATGGGTATCAGGTGGCTTTATTATGGGCAGCCACAAAAGCAATAAGAGTATCAGCTTCCTGACAACTTGCTTGCAAATACAATTATATAGTCTTGCTGTCAAACTTCTAGAAATTTCCCCTAATTTCTTTTCTAGGCATCCTTTGATTTTATAGATACCACGTTTCAGCTATTAAATTATTTTCTGCTTGAAAACATGGTTTCTGTTTCCAGTGCTCTGTACATTGACTGATATGCAACTTCTTAAAAACACACACAAAAAAAAACTTTTATGTTGTCTCTTCCCTTCAACTAATAGTGCTAACTTGGCAATCCAAGAGCCTAGTCGCTGGCCAAACAACTGTCATTTATAATCCCTTAAGGAGATCATAAATCCTTTGCAGAAAATCCACGGCTGATTTTATCTTGCTATAGTTATTATTTCAGAGATATTCAAGAGAAAACAATGTTGATGAAGTAGAAAAAGCTCGTGCTGAAATTTCTGAACTTCAAGAAAATCTTAATTGTCCCCAGAGTGGAAAAAGTATCTCTACAAAGAAATAAAAATTAGTTTCAAGTAAAAATTCTGAACTTCAACTTTGGAAAGCTAGATATTCTAAAATAATTTCAAAGTTTCCTAATGAAGACTTCATTGATGATCACCTTTTGTTTGTTTGTTTGTTTTGAGTTTGTACTAGTGATTGAACTCAGGTCCTACAGTGTGCTAGGCAAGTACTCTACCATTAAGTACATCCCCAGCCTTTTTTTAATTTTATTTTGAGACAATGTCTCACTAAATTGCCCAAGCTGACCTTGAATTGGCAATCCTCCTGCCTCAGCCTACCAAGTAGCTAGTTTTTTAGGTATGTGCCACTGTACTCAGCAACCATTTTCAAATTGTATTAAATATACTTACTACAGAATTATTTATAGTATTTAAATGGCATGGATCTACTCTAGTATTACATGACTAAAAACTATTCACATATGTATAAAATGAATAATATTAAAATTTTTTATTAAGTTTATTAACTAACCTTCCATAGATGGTATGTATATATGGTACAAAAATTGTAAATGCACAAAAAAGTACCATGAAAACTAAATTTTCATCCTATCTTTGGGCTCTAGCCAGTCAGTCATTTCTCTAAACATAACAATATTAACTTTTTTAAAAAGTTGCTTAGCTCAGAACTTAGTTTTTATAACAGCTTCATTAAGATACAATTCACATACTATAAAATTCAGCCATCTCTAGTGTAAAATATAGTGGAGTTTAGTATCAAAAATTGTATCACCACTATCTAATTTCAGAATATTTATTTACTCCTAAAAGAAATCCCACACACATTAGAAGTTAATCCTCATCCTCCCAAACCTACACCCAAGCAATCATAATCTATTTCTGTCTCTGTAGAATTTCCTATTCCAGATATTTCATAGAAATAGAATAAATATATGCAGTTTTATGTGTCTGGATTCTTTCACTAAGCATAATGTTTTTATGGTTCATTCGTCTATTTAACATAATTTGTTTTTAACTAACATGATAATGTAAAATGCTATCAGTATTTTGTAGGGGAAAAGGATAAAAGTGAAAAGTGAGTTCTCCAATATTTGCTATAATTGCTGTATAGTATACAGATCTCTGAGATAAGCTGAGATATTTAATCATGTTCTCAGTAAAAAGTTTCAGGGTGGCAGTCTTAGGAGCCGTGTTTCACAAGGGGTAAGTCCCAAACAAACAAAGCAAATGGATGTAGAAAACAGTAGTAGAACAACATCATAAAGTGAACAATATTGTGTTAGATAAAGTTAGTTAGATATATGAGGTTTCATATCATCAACTCAAAAGTTGGGAAAGTTTTCAGAAAAAAATGCACAAATGACATCTTTTGCTATTTTTAATCAATCAAATCTCTAAATGATAAATCATTAAAAAATGCTCTGACATTGTTCTACATGTACACAACTCAGGTTTTTTTTGTATTTATTGGAAAATATAATAGAAAAAAACGTGAAAAACAAATGTACAAGTCAAAAGGTCATCCATCATAAAGCAAACTCTTTATAAACGCCAAGCATGGTAGCACATGCCTGTAATTCCAGTGAATCAGGAGCCTGTGTCAAGAGGATTGCAAGTCTGAGGTCAGCCTTAGCCACTAATGAGATCCTATCTCAAAGTAAAAAATAAAAAGGGCTTGAAATACTCAGTGTTAAAGCACCCCTGGGTTCCATCTCCAGTATGGCATAAACAAAATAAAACAAACAAACAAATAAAAGGCACCAACCAAGCTGGGTGCAGTGATGCACACCTGTAATCCCAATGGCGGGGGAGGCTGAGTCAGGAGGATCATGAGTTCAAAGCCAGCTTCAACAAAAGCAACTCAGTGAAACCCTATCTCTAAATAAACTACAAAATAGGGCTGGGGATGTGGCTGAGTGGTTGAGTTCCCCTGAGTTCAATCCCTGGTACCAAAAAAAAAAAAAAAAAAAAAAAAAAAAAAAAAAAAAAGCAAAAGCACCACCCATGTTCACACCAAAGAAGAAAGAAACCTCCCTAGAGGGAGTCCCTACAATTAATACCACTCATGTCTACTTTCAAATGTGTATAAATAGAACCATTCAATATGCATTTTTTTTCTGGTTTCTTTGACTATTACTTTTTATGTTATTGCATATGTAGTTGTTAGGGAACTTGAGTTGTAGAAGCACATTTGTGAATGTACCACAATTTATTTATTCATTTTATGTTTTATTAACATTTTAGCTTTTTCAAGTTTCAGGCTATTATATATTATTCTGTATGTTCTTTTTAGTGTTTCTTAGTGCATATATGTGCAAACTTTTGTTAGGTTTATACCTCAAAATAAAATTAATGGATCATGGGTATCCAAATATCCAACTTTAGTAGGGAAAAAAAAGACTTTTAAAGTATAGTACAAATTTACATTTATACCAGCAATTTATGTAGGGTTTTTTTTCCTTTCTACTCTATATGATACCTGAAAAGAGTCTTAAAGGTTCTTAAAGAGTCTTTTCCTTAACATCTGACATCAGATTTGCAACAATCTTTCCTACTATGTCTCTAGTTTTCCCCTCTCTTCTAGTCTCCATTTTCTTGTATTTTGACACTCATACTTTATCTTCTTTTTTTGTTCATATCCTATCTTCTTCATCTTTTTTTGTTTAATGGTTTATTCTTTAATTTAACTATTCCCTCTCATTTTACTGTAAGTAGTTAAGAGAAACAAGGCTGTGCCTTCAACACTTTGCTTAAAAATCTCCTCAGCTAAATATCCAAGTTAATGACTTCTAAGTTTTTTTATAGCCCATAATAAAAACACAATTCAGCCAAGTTTTCTACCACTTATAACAAAGAGTACTTGTCTTTCAGTTTTCAATATGTTCCTTATTTCTTCCTGAGTCCTCACTAAAAGTTCCTTTAACATTCAAGATTTTGCAAATATTCTTTTCACAAGTGACTTGGGAGGTTGAGGCAGGAGGATCTCATCAGAAACTTACCAAGGCCCTAAGCAACTTAGTGAGAGCCTGTCTCAAAATAAAAAATAAAAAGGGCTGAGGATGTTGATCAGTGATTAAGCACCCTTAGGTTCAATTCCTGATACCAAAATTAAAAAAAAAATTCTGTTCATAACTACACACACACACACCGTATATGCATGACTTCTTTTGATGTCCATGTGTCTATTAATTGTCTCTTCATGAAAATCCAGGTTATTTCTAATATTCACTTCAAAATTCCCCGAGCTTCTACTAGTTACCCAATCTAAAGTCACTTCTATATGTTTAGGTATTTGTTATATCAGCATCCCACATTTGATACCAAAATTTATATTGTTTTTTAAGACTGCATAGAAGCAAAGTACGGTAGCACAGATCTGTAATCCCAGCAGCTAAAAAGGTTGAGAAATGAGTATCATAAGTTCAAGGCCAGTTTTAATTTTAGCAAAACCCTAAGGAACTTAGTGAAACCCTGTCTCAAAATAAAAAAAACAAAAGAGCTTGGGATATGTCTCAGTGGTAAAGCACCCTTGGGTTCAATCCCCAGTAAAAAATTATCACCACCACCACAGAAAAAAAAAAACTAAACAAACAAACAAAAAGAACTGAATAAAAATTACTACTGTTATGATTTATGTATGAGGTAAGCCCCAAAAGTTCATTAATAAAACAGGGCAAGAAATTCTGAGGTGAAATGATTGGGTAATGAGAGCCTTAATCTAATCAGTGGATTAATCCTCTGATGGATTAACTGGGTGATAACTATGGTCAGGTAGGGTGTGGCTGGAGGAGGTAAGTCACTGGAGACATGTCTTTGAGATTTCTATTTTGTCCCAGGTGAGCAGAATTCTGTTTCCTGATTGCCTTGTTCTGCGCTGCTTTTCTTCCCTAGGGACTTTGCCCATGGTATTCTGCTTTACCTCAGGCCCAGAGCAAAGGAATCAACCCTATATGGACTGAGACCTCTGAAATCATGAGCACCAAATACACTTTACCTTATCTAAAATTGTTCTAGTCAGTTCTATTGGTCACACTTTGAAAAGATGATTAAAACAATTACAAATTAGGTGTCTTAAAACAAGAGGAATTTCCTTTCCCACCATTCTAGAGGTCACAGTTCTAAAATGAAGGTGGATATAGGACTATGCTCCTTCCAAAGACTCTGACAATCCTCCTTGCTGCATAGAGGAGAGCACAGACCAGGTGATCTTGCTGGAGATTCAGTTGACAGAAAGGAACCTGCAGAAACATTCTCATTATGCTAAGAATATTGATTCAAGCTACTAGGTGTGTTACAATTCATAAATGTTGTCATTGAGGTGGTGGCTTACCTTATAGTAATTGGGCATCTCCCACTGGATATCCCTCTGCAGCTTCTCATAATAATAGGCCAGAGAATGCAACTGGAGAAGTACTCCAGATTGCAAATCTCCAAGTCCTGGACATGATTGCCTATATGGATTACTTTATCTCAATACTACATGCAACATATATATTTATCTCTTTAAAATATTGATGTAAAAATCTTCAACAAAATAATACAAATAAGCTGAACTGGGCAGCATATTAAAAGTACTGTATATCATGACCAAATGGGATTTATTCCTGAAATGCAAGGATGGTTCAATGTATGGAAATCAACATAATACACCACACTAAAAGAATAATGAAAAAAATATATGTTCACTAGGTCCAGTGTTGCACACCTGTAATCCCAGCGACTGGGGAGGCTGAGACAGGAGAATCACGAGTTCAAAGCCAGCCACAGTAATGGTGAGGCACTAAGCAACTCAGTGAGACTCTGTCTCTAAATAAAATACAAAATAGGGGTAGGGATGTGGCTCAGTGGTCGACTGCACCTGAGTATGTATGTATGTGTATATATATAAAATCACAATTATTGCAGAAAAATCATTTGATAATCTTTAATACCTTTTCATAATAAAAACAATAAACTATGAAAATAAAACAAAAAAAGAATCTACTTTATTTTTGTTGTTGTTGTTGTTGTTCCACTGATAGAAACCTAGAGTTGTGTTTTTTTTAAATTTTTTACTTATTTTAATTAGTTACACATGACAGTACAATGACCTTGACATATCATACATTTGAATCAGATGGGATATAATTTCTCATTTTTCTGAGTGTACAGGTTGCAGAATCACATTGGTCATGCAGTCACGTATATACACACAGCAATAATAATGTCTATTTCATTCTACTGTCCTTCCTTTCCCCCCTTCCCCTCCCCTTCCCTCCCATCACTTCTCTCTACCCAATCTAAGGTGACGCAATTCTTTTTTTTTCTCACATTTTCATACATGTATTTTGTATAACAATGAGGGTCTTCTTCCATCTCCCATGCATTCCACTTTTCCCTCCCTTTCCCACCCACCTCTCTTCCCTATCTAGAGGTAATCTTCTTCTCATGCTCTTCCTCCCTACCCCATTTTGAGTCACCCCCCCTTATATCAGAGAAGACATTCAGCATTTGTTTTTTTGGGATTGGCTAACTTCACTTAGCATAATCTGTTCTAATGCCATGCATTTCCCTGCAAATGCCATGATCTTGTTATTTTTTAGTGCTGAGTAATATTCCATTGTATATAAATGCCACATTTTTTTAACCCATTCATCCATTGAAGGGCAAGGAATCTACTTTAATATAACAAAAGCCATATAAGAAAACCTCACACTGAATATCATATTTAATGGCAAAAGACTGAAAATTTTTCCTCTAAGAGCAGAAAGAAGACAAGAATGCCTAATTTGCCTTTTTTATACAACATAGTATTGAAAGTCTTAACCAAATCAATTAGGCAAGAAAAATAAAATGCATCCAAGTTAAAGAAAAAACAAAATCATTCTGTTTGCATGTGATATGAACTCATACAAGAAAACCCTAAATTATTACATTTTTAAAAAGACTTATAAAAAGTTACAACTAATAAACAGATTTAGCAGATTATCAGAATACAATGTCAACATACAAAAACCAGTTGTGTTTTTACACAGTAACAATGAATAATCTGAAAAGGAAGTGAAAAATCAATTCCATTTATAAGGGCATCAAAAAGAATAAAATATAGTAATTAACTTAATCAAGGAGATAAAAGACTTGCACAATGAATATTAAAATCATTGCTGAAAGAAATTAAAGAAGGTGTAAATAACTAAAAAGAAATTCCATGTTCATGGATTAGAAGACTTAATATCTCTAGAGTATACTCAAAACAATCTACAAATTCAGTGCAAGCCCTCTTAAAAATCTCAATGATGTGTTTTGCCGGAATAGAAAAATCCCTCCTGAAATTTATATGGAACTCAAGATCTCCTGATTACCCAAAACAATCTTAAAAAATACAAAGTTGGAGAATTTACATTACCTGATTTAAAAACTTACTAAAACCCAATTATCTGTATATTCAAACAGAAATGAACCCTCACATACGTGGGCCTAGCATTTCTTTTGCCTTTCTTTATTTCTTTCTTTTTTTTTTTAAATGAAGGTTTATTAAGATGTAATGGAAACTGGGCACAGTGGTGCATGCCTGTGATCCCAGTTACCTGGGAGGCTGAGGCAGGAGGATCACAAATTCAAAACCAGCTTCAGCAACTTAGCAAGGCCCTAAGCAATTCAGTGAGACCCTGTCTCTAATAAAATATAAAAAGGACTGTAGATGTGGTTCAGTGGTTAAGTGTCTCTGGGTTCAATCCCTGGTACCAAAAAATATATATATATATATATATATATTTATACTGTACAATGTGCTGTTTTGGTATATGTGAAATAAAGTATTTATTGCAATCAAGCTAATTATCAGTCATTACCGCATATCACCTTTTTTTGTAGGGCGAATATTTAAAATTTAATCTTTTAGTAAATTTAAAATATAAAATTCAGTATTATTAGGTGGGTGTGGTGACACACACCTGTAATCCCAGCAGCTTGGGAGAATGAGTTCAAAGCCAGCCTCAGCAACTTAGTGAGGTCCTAAGTAATTTAGCAAGAAACCTATCTCTAAATAATATATTTGTGTACACACACACACACACACACACACACACGTGTGTTGGGGATGTGGTTCAATGGTTAAGCACCTCTGGGGTCAATTCCCTGTATTAAAAAATTAAAATTAAAAAGACAAAAAAGAAAAGAAAATTCAGTATTATTAACAAGAGGCACCAAACTCTATCTTAGATCTCTAAAACTTTTCTGTCTTGCATAACTGAAACTTTGTCCCCTTTGCTCAACATCTCCCCATTTCCCCCATTCTTTGGCCCCTGGGAAATCGCCAAACTTCTCTCAACTTCCATGAGTTTGAGTTTTTTTCCTGGCAGTTTATAAATCTCCATTTCCTTCAGGTCAATTATTGAGGCCTTATTTTATGCCTTTGGTGATATTTTTCCTCTGAATATGTAAGATCCTATGGCCTTATGTTGGTGTTTGTACTTGTGAACAAGTAGCCACTTCTTTTAACTTTTATGGACTGGATTCAGCAAGGAAACTCCTTCCCATTCAGCTTGTCCACAGATTTTGAATGGGCCATTTGGTGGGTCATTTGCTGCTGGAGTCCTTTGGCAGGTTAATCTGGTGCCCAAGTCAGGGGAGGGGTGGGTAAATTGGATTCTCTGTCCCCTTGAGTGAGTATATAGTTTTAGTAATCTCGATGTCTGGGGACAAGAAACATCTGGCTCTGGGATTCACTGGAACAGGCCAAAACAGAACTGGGGTTAATAGCAAAGTCAGGTGTGCATATCACTCTCCTTCCCCCATGCCAAAAGAAAGTTTTGTACCTAGGAGAATTATTCACAATAGCCAAGAGGGAAAGAAAACTAAATGTCCATTACTGAATAAATAAAGATAACATGGTATACAGATTTAATGGAATATATTTTAGTCTTGAAAAGGAAGGAAAGTCTGGGGCAGGAGTTGTAGCTCAGTGGTAGAGCAGTTGCCTCGCAAGTGTAAGGCACTAGGTTTGATCCTAGCACCACATATAAACAAATACAGGCATTATTGAGTCCATATTTAAAAAAAAAAAAAGGAAGGAAATTCTGACATACACTATGAGTTAAACTTTCAAACATTATACTAAGTGAAATAAATCAGCTAACTAAGAATAAAACTGTATTCTACTTATATGAGGCACCTAGAGTAAACAAAATCATTGACAGTGGAATGGTGGTTGTGTAGGGATAAGAGGCGGCAGAAATGGGAAATTATTGCTTAATGGATAGATAGCTTCAGTGGAGATGGAACAGGTTAGGGACAACATCATGGATTTAAAAGACGTAGGAGTGGTAATTCTTACCATTACTCCATTGAACTTATCTATTGGAACTGTGGAGAAGAAAGATGGATCTTGGAGAATAACAATGATTGAAAACCTAATGAGGTGGTGATTTTAATTTCAGCTACAATCCTAGATGTGGTTTCATTGCTAAAGAAATCCATATATACCCTGGATCCTGGTATCTAACCTTTGCACTGGCTAGTGCTTTTGTAGCTATAGATATTTTTAGAGACCATTAAAAGTAGTTTGTTTTCCTTTTGCTAGTAACATATGTTGATTGTCTTATTTTGGGGCTATGTTAATTCTCTAGCACTTCTGAAAGGGCCTTGATCAGATGTATACACCACAGGGAATCATCTTGGTCAGTTTCATTGATAGTGTCATATTAATTGGAGCTGCTAACAGAGAATTAACAATTACTCTAGATATATTGGTAAGAAACATGCAGGTCAGTTTGTACAAAGTAAATCTGACAAAAAATAAAGTCAAGTTTCTGTCACCTCAGTGAAATTGCTAGGGTTCCAGAGGTCTGGAACATATCAAGATATCTCTTTCAAAGTGAAGAACATGTTACCACTTCTGTTGTTTATTGTGACGCATAATACTATATGGGTCTCTTTGTATTTAGGAGGCATTTATTTAATTTCAATATGCTATTCTGACCCATTTACAGAGCAAACTGAAAAGCTTCTGGTTTTAAGTTGGGCCCAAAATAGAAGATTCTGCAACAGTCTAGGCTGACAGGCATATTGCTCTTTAACTAACTAGTATAGCTATTAGTTCTTGAAGCTTATTACTATGCTACCTGAGTTATTCATTATCAACTGGGTATTATGTGGCAAAAAAGTCATAAGATTGTACGTGAACAGTTACATTCCATTACCAAATGGAAATATGAGAAGCCAAATGAATTTGGTCAGTTCTTAAAAACATAAATAACTTGTATGAGCAAGTGTTGCAACTGACCATGGTCCGTACTCCAGCAATAGTGCCTCATTCTCCCCTATGTGCCTGCATACTGGCTCCATAGCGAATTCCCCATTTCCAGTTGTGTGTGTGTGTGTGTGTGTGTGTGTGTGTGTGTGTTTGTGTGTGCGCATGTGCACTAAAGATTGAATCCATGGCCTGGTGTATGCTAAGCATATGCTTTACCCATTGAGCAACAACTAGGGGACACTATTAGAGCCTGGTCTATAGATAGATCTGCATTAATGCTGTCAATACCTGTAAAGTAGATACTTATAGCAGTATAGTGCTATTCTGGGTTGCCCCTAAAAGACAGTAATAAAAAATCATCCTCCCAGGAGGCAGTACTTTTAGCAGTTCATCTCAGTATTGATTTAATTTGGTAGGAAAGACAGCCAGAAGTATGGATACATGCTGATTCGTAAGTGTATGTCAAATGTTTTGGTTGGATGACCAGGGATATGAAAGGAACATAACTAGAATATTGGTGACAAGGAGATTTGAGAAAAAGATTTGTAGATAAAGCCTTCAAAATTGGCAGTGAGTGTGAAAATATTTGTGTTTCAGATGGATTCTCATTAAAGAGCTGCTAAGTAGAGAAGAATATGAATAATCATGGAAGGAACATTATTTGTTTTGTTTTTATTTTAATCAATGACATAGATACTGCAGGTATGGGTTTGATTTCCTTGCCTGCAATGCTTCTGTGGACTTACAAAATGCCTTAAAATAATGATATTCCGCATAGTATTGCTTATGATCAACACATTTATTTTATAGCAAATGAAATATGGCAATGGGTTTATACTCTTGAAATTCACTGATCTTACCATATGCTCTATTACCCTGATACAAGTGGCCTAATAGAATATATGAATTGCCTTTTGAAGACTGAGTTGTATGCCAAATGGGAGTAACACATTAATAGGTTGGAATAATTCCTCTATGATATGGTATATTTCCTATATATGTTACTATTCACCAGATTCAAGGGGCATATATAAGAGTGGCTCTTCTATGATTCCTGTGAATAACTAGTATATTTTTTAACCTCCTATCCTGGCAACTTTGATTTTTATTGACTTAGAGGTCTTAATTTCAAGGGAGGAATGTTTCTATCAGGAAATCTGGCAACAATTCCACTAAACCAAAAGTTGAAATTGCCACCTGGTCACTTGAATTCCATGTGTTAGTCAACTTTTTGTCAGTGGGACAAAATAACTGAGAAAATAAACTTAGGAGAGCACAGATTTATTTTGGCTCAGAGGTTTCAGTCCCTAGTTGGTTGGCTCCATTGTTTTTGGGCCTGTGATGAGGCCTGTCCTATGGCAGAAGGACATGACAGCAAGGAAGGAGAAGGAGAGAGGGAGGGACAAAAGGAGAGAGAAGAAGGAGGAGGGGAAACGGAGAAGGTAGTGGAAGAGAAGGAAGTGAGGGGAGGGGAAGAGAGAAAAGGGATTGGAGAAAAGATACAGTCCCCAATGACCTATTTCCTTTAACTAGGCTCTACCTCCTATAGCTTTGACTATCTTCCAATAGACCATTCAGCTATCAATAGATTAATCCATTGATGAGGTCAGCGTCCTCAAGCTCCAATTCTGAACATTGCCGCTATGGACCAAGTTTTCAACACATGAGCCTTTGGGAGACACTCCAGATTTAAACTTTAACAGACACAAATGCCAGTTAATACACAAGAAAATAAGGATTATTCTGTTAAGACAGGTGATTAATCCTTATTATCAAGGGGACACTAGGGAATACACCTTGCTGAGATCCAGCCCCGGCAGGGGTGGGGAGTGGGGTTCCAGGGGTCCTGAAGGAGGAGTGGCATTGGGAAAGAACAAGAGTCGGGACACAGATTGCAAGTTAAGAGCAGCCTCCAGAAGAAATCTCTGTTGCCCCTGGAGGGATCTTTATTTTTATACCTTTTTTTACAGGTGTTTTTTCAGGTAGTTAATGGATAGCTTCAAAGCCCGAAACTTTTTTGATTTACATAATTTTCAAGAGTAACAATCTTTTCTGACATACATTGATTACCTAAGATATTGAGTACATTGTTCAAAATATTTTTCTGTAACCTTAGTCAATCATGATTAATCTTTTACGCTTTCACCTCAATCACTAGGTGCTAGGTGACACAACTAGACTACATGCTACTGAGTATTATTTACTTCTAACTTTAAAGCATACCTATAATTATTTCATTAACCTTTAACTTTAAAGCATACTTACAATTATTGGTAAGCTTTCCTACTTCTAAACTAAAATCCCAGTAAAACATACTTAAAGTAGTGAAAGTCTATTATTTAAAAGCCTACTATTCTGAAGTGCCTCAAATAAATGCTGGAGAGGATGCGGGGAAAAGGGCACTCTTGTTCATTGCTGGTGGGACTGCAAACTGGTGCAGCCAATTTGGAAAGCAGTATGGAGATTTCTTGGAAAGCTGGGAATGGAACCACCATTTGACCCAGCTATTCCCCTTCTCGGTCTATTCCCTAAAGACCTAATAAGAGCATGCTACAGGGACACTGCTACATCGATGTTCATAGCAGCTCAATTCACGATAGCAAGACTGTGGAATCAGTCTAGATGCCCTTCAATAGATGAATGGATAAAAAAAATGTGGCATTTATACACTATGGAGTATTACTCTGCATTAAAAAATGACAAAATCATAGAATTTGGAGGGAAATGGATGGCATTAGAGCAGATTATGCTAAGTGAAGCTAGTCAATCTTTAAAAAACAAATACGAAATGACTCCTTTGATGTAAGGGGAGTCAACAAGGACAGGGTAGGGACGGAGAGCTTGAGAAGAAGATTTACATTAAACAGGGATGAGAGGTGGGAGGGAAAGGGAGTGAGAAGGGGAATCGCCTGGAAATGGAAGGCGATCCCCAGGGTTATACAAAATGACATACAAGAGGAAAGGAGGGGTAAGACAAGATAATACAAATGGAAGAAATGATTTACAGTAGAAGGGGTAGAGAGAGAAAAGGGGAGAGGAGGGGAGGGGAGGGGAGGGGGGATAGTAGAGAATAGGACAGACAGCAGAATACATCAGACACTAGAAAGGCAATATGTCAATCAATGGAAGGGTAACTGATGTGATTCAGCAATCTGTATACGGGGTAAAATTGGGAGTTCATAACCCACTTGAACCAAACCGTGTAATATGATGTATTAAGAACTATGTAATATTTTGAAAGACCAATAAAAAAATATATATCTATGTTAATTTTACATTATTCTATTTTTAATTTCCAAGGTAATTTCCTTTTTTCATATGACCTATTATACAACTGCTTTCTTAAAGAACTTCCTTGATTCTTGGTCAAAGCACACCAATTCTTATGTCTTCGTAATCTTTAAATGGCAGGCTTTACACCTCAAACCATTTGTCATTTATATTAACTATATGTTTTCCATTTTCATCATAAGTTTCTGTGTAAGGCAAAGGAGGGTCTATTGGTTGGGGGAATGTATTTTTATTAGCCTCTTGTCCTTGAGGGTGGTCCTTGTACTATTGGCATAGCAAATGTTTTTCTGTACCTAGACTGTCATACAGGGGTTGGGGGGGTAGTATAAATCGTCAACCATTGGATAAATATTTCTTGTTGTTCAGACTTGAGGAATAACACTATTGTTTGTATCCTGAGAGACACTGAAACGTACCTCATGGCATGTCTCAATTGTGCCCTTAGTCTCATTCTGGGAATTTTCCTGCAATCTCAGGCAATACGTACTTTCATTATTGATTGATGTATGCCCTGTTATTCATATCATGAATATCATAAACAAAACACTTAACATTTCTAATGGTTCCAGTTTCCAGATGGTGCGGTCCTGTGGCAGCATTCCCCACACTGTGACCCTGTACACTGTGACTCTGTCAGACAATGGGTGCAGGAACGCCTTCACCAACAACTCAATGGGGTTAAAGAAGAATATGCTGCAATGCACAAGGTGCCATTGGGATACCTCTTAGTACTCCTGATTTTTTTTTTAAATTTTTATTTGTTGATGGACCTCTATTTTTATTTATTTGTGTGCGGTGCTGAGAATTGAACCCAGTGCCTCATGCATGCTAGGCAAGTGTGCTACCACTGAGCCACAACCCCAGCTCAGTACTTCTGTTCTTGACAACTTTCTTCTTCCATTTCTATACTTCTGGACTATGATTATATTTAGTTCTAAGAAAAAGGACTCCAGCTTATTCAGCACAACACTCACAAAATTGAGATCAGGAGTTTGGAAGAAATAAGAAATCAACAGTTTATCTGTTCTTCATAGTTTCCACTCATCCCACAGATTTTTGTTTCTCTACTTCACATCCCTCCTTCTTTCCTGATTGCCTCCCTTGCTAACTTCAGTGGAAACACAGTTTCCACAAACTGTATAATAATCCCTTTTTATACAAATATATATCCTACTACTCCTGCTTTTCTGGTTGAGCCCTAATATATCTGCCTACATTTCTGATTTGTTTTAACTTTTCTTTACTGATTCCCCTGCTCCTGTTCTATTGTTCATCCCCCACCCCACATTCTCTAAGGTTTTAGCATTAACCCTCTTCTGATACTTTCCTTAGTACATTTTCTTTATAGATAAGGTTATCAATTTCCTTTGTATTAAGCTTAATCTACAGGCCTTTTATTTTCAAACTCTTTCCCAGCTCAAAGTGGGGTTTCTCCATGCTTAAGTGTCTCAAAATAGGGGATAGTCCTTAGATGTCCTAGACTCAACATTTCCAAAAATTAGTTCATATTCCTAATTCCCGTAAATGGCACTATTACATACCGAGTAACTTAAACCATATTATAGTGTCTATTGCCACACTTATCATACATACAGTTTTGTAATTATGTTTCTGTCAGCCCCATTGGAATACAAAGAAGGAAGAAGACACCAGTGTTTTAATCTTATCCTAAGCATTTAGCACAATGAACAGTACTTAGTATGCACCCAATATATGTTAAATGAATGAATAAATGAATGACCAAATAACTGAATGAACTAAGGGATTCATACAAAAGACAAAAATTAAAGAGAGATAATAAATGATAACACAGGAAAGGAAAAGAATTTAGGTAATCTAAAAATGGCTGTTATTGGCAGATCTAGTGTTTGATATAATATCCCAAAAAGTACATTATTTAGCTTGAAGGTTTCACTGAAAAGAGGTATTACTATTTTAAATTACTAGTTTCTCTCTTTTTAGTATTCATTGAGTTTTGTACATAAAGTGCTTCAAGTATTTAATTTAAACTGATGACAGTGAAGCTTTGAGATTTATAATAATGGAAGTAAACTTTCACAAACCAAAAATGTTTTCATTTTCTAATATAAATTTTATAATTAATTACAGTCTATGCTAAATAATTATACTAGTAGAAGAACATATTTGTTTTTAGATTAAGGATAGCTGCAGAATCTTTATTAACAAGTGAAGGTATAATTTGCATTTGTGCTATCATAAAAACAATTCCAGTTGTCAATTTATCTACTAGAAAAATAATTAAAAGCCTAAATGCAAACACAATAAAAAAATATAAGAGTCTGTCTTCAATTTACATTAATATAATTGTACTCCATGGCTCACTTATCAAATTATTTCCCTCTAAAGAAGCTATTTCTTTACTGTCACACATTAATAACAATACATAATCACATAGCTTCCAGAATTTTCTAGTCATGTATTTTCAGGCAAACTATGTGAGAGAAATATTTTATCTTGGATGATAATGATACCCCACAGAGGATCCCCCCCCCACCCAGGTACTGGGGATTAAACTCTTGGGCAGTCTACCACTGAGCTAAACTCCCAGTCCTTTTTATTTTTTATTTTTCAATTTTGAGAAAGAGTTTCACTATGTTGCTGAGATTGGCAATTGTGTGATCCTCTGGTCTCAGTCTCCCAAGTTGCTGAGATTACAGTCATGTACTAGCACATCCAAGCACTATATAGGATTTTCAGAGCTATTAATCATATAATTTACATTTATTTTAAACAACTAATTTATATTTTTTTATTTTAAATCATTCACACACACACACACAAAAAAAAAAACACATACACACACACACAAAAAAAAAAAAACAAAAAAAAAAAAACATCAAGAAATCCAGAGAGCACAAATCTCAGAGTGGAATGGTAAAAGACATCTCCAATTCATTTAATAAGATCTTATGTCCTGCAGCAGATTTAGTCTGTGTTTAGATATAAAACTTTTTATGAGCACTCACCACCTAAAGAATAGAGTCCCAAATTCAAATTCTCAAAAATGTGGGTAAACCTTTTCAGTTTAATTGCCCACATTTCTTCAATGCAACTTACCCGCCCATTACACTGTAATGTCTCAATTCCTTCCACACACTATGCACTTACACTATGAACTTTCAAGTGTCTCTGCTTTGTACAGACTATTTGGTATATATGCAATTCAAATCTCCCTGTTTTTTTGACCCAGTCACTCTGCGCAGTCTTAAACAATGTCACAGTCTTCACTAAGTTCTCACAGACATAATTCTTTCTGTATTATTCGAATTTTGACTTTTATATTCTTCATTGCCCAAATAGAGTCACCTAGTTAAGTCTGATACCATTAGGGAAATAAAATTTAATCTTTCTCTAGGAAAGACTTTAAATATCTGTAAAGAAAAGACAATCTTGCAAAATCTGTCCTTCTGATTACAATTATTCAGTTCTCTCTTTTACACTCAAATGTCACTTTTCCTCTCTGAAAATAACACTCCCCATGGGAATGGTTCAAGAAATTCTGTCATTAATTCCAACTTAAAGTCCGTGATCTATGAATAAAGTTGTAGTCTCTTTTTTTCTCTCCTTTCCTCCCTCCCTCTCTCCACTACTCCCTCCCTCTCTCCTTTCCTTTCTTGCTTCCTCCCTGCCTCCCTCTTTTCTCTTTCTTTCTTGTTGTGTGGGGAATCAAACCCAGGACCACATCCCCATCCCACTATGTATTCACTCTAGCACTGAGCTATATCCACAGCCCAAGGTGTGTAGTTGCTATGTCTGTTCTAGGTATGTCACCTCTTAATCTGGAGATCTATAACAAAAAAGGGAAGTTACTTGTCCTACAATACCCACAATATGAGGTGGAATTAAGACTGGATAACTATAATTAATGATTCTATCAGAAATAGAAATGCAGATAAACACTGATCCTGAAATTTCATTGGGTAGAAATTGCTGCTGACTGAAGGTAGGGGATAGTTTTTTGGTTAGGCCCTAATTTTGACATCTAGGGATTAGGCCACTCTTCTCTGTGGCTATTGCCTTATCTTCTGGGAAATCATGTCTTAATTCCATATAAGGAGGACATTAGAAAATTGGTCCTCCTTAAAATATAAGGACCTCTTTATATTTGCTTCTTAACTCCAGAAGATTGGGGAACCTAAATATCATTTCACATCTCAGTCTCTTTAATTTGAGGCTGATAGTCCTTTCAATAGTATGTGGTCTACTTCTCTTCTATTTGATCCCAGTCAACACCATGTACCAATGGCCACACCTGTGATTCTTTTTGAAACATACTATGTCACATTAACAAACTACTAATCTCAAACTGATGACTTGCAAAAATAAAGACTTACTCCTCATTCTTAATGTGTGTCAACTGCAAATCAACAGTGGCTCTGATCCAAGCAATGTTCACCCTGACACCAAGCTAATAGAGCAGTCTTTATCTAGAACACTGCTTGATCAGGTGGCAGAGGGAAAAGAGGACATGGCACATGTAGGCTCATAGAACTTCTGCTTTTATAAGATATGCTAATTTTCACATATTATTTGCTAAGATATACTACTTTTCATATATAATTTGCTAATAAAATAAATCATCTTATTAAGCTCTATATTAATGAGACAAGTAAAAGATTATATTTCTAGGGAGCAGTTGTAGATATTTGCATACAATAATGTACCACATATACCACATATACCAATCCTACTTCTGAGGCTCACATTGAATGTTGTACTATACCTCCTCTACCATTGTTTCTTTTTCTAAACTGTCACCATTATTCTCTATCTGCTTAAAATATAGGTCAAATGCTCTTTCCACTAAATTTAATGTGAAAAATTTAAAGTTTTACAATTTGACATGCTGATTAATATTTACTAAAATTTATATTTTGTAACTCTGCTCTGTTAATATTTCCAAGAGTATCATGTAACTATCTCTATTATTGTTACTTCTACAATCCAGGTTAATGACAAAAAAGTGAAGTCACTGAATTTTAATTTATGAATAATGACATATTCATATACCTATTTACTTATTTTATTACCAGCAGTTATCATTCAAAATAAAATATCAAAAAGAAATTTCTACCATTCTAATTTCTTTGCTGACAGTATCCACATTTACTATTGTTAGGTTTCCTTGTTCACTTCTTTCTGTGTCTTTTTACGCTGAACTTTTTAATATAGTCATTTTTCACACCACAGTCTATAAAATAATGTCAGAGAAACCTTTATTACCTCACTGGTTTCATTTTTGTTTTCCTTTGTTATGAATCAGCCACACTGAACTCCTTTAAATGCATATTTTTATTTTGTTGTTGTTTTAAAAAATCTTAAAGCCATTTCTCTTGCCAATTAAAATGTTCTCCCTAGATCTTCTTACCACCTTTTCATATAGGTTTCAGCTCAAATATCCTCAAAGAAATCTTTCCTTGTTCAATCTAAAGTACCTTTCTTCTTTCAACCTTCTGATTTTCTTATTCTGTTTTACTGGATTATCACCATGCAAAATTATCTTCTTTATTTATTATATAAGCTCCATTAGAACAGAACAATTTTCTCCTTCGCTGCTATATCCCCAGTGGCTAGAAAAATGCCTAGTGTAGAGTAGGTACTTGACAAGATTTGCTGAAATGGATGAAACTTTATCAACTTTGTAACATATCATCTTAATAATCATCATCTATTTTTTTTCTTACCTGCTCGCCATACCTCCTCTGCAGAGCATCCCATGTTTTAATTTCTCAATTCCATGTCCCTTTTTTCTTACTCAACCTTCTGTAAGTAGTCCCATTTAGTCATAAGGTTCATTTCTCATTAACAAATTGAGTCCTACAATTATTCTGCTAATCAAGTTCTATTTTATCCTATAGAAATTCACTTTGATTTTCCATAGGTATCTATCCATCAGTCTGTTTTCTAATTTCAACAACTGACATCACCATTCACACAGTTGGTCAAAATTGAACCTGTGAAAATATCCTTGAATCCTTCTCTCCTTTCTCTCCCATACTCAACCAACCACCAAGTCCTGGTGGTGAATCTCTGGAACATCCCCCCATCCCAATCATTACATTGAGTGTATTAAGTTCAAGCTACCATTCTCTCTCACTTGGGCTATTGCAATAGCTCTTAACAGGTCTTTCCCCTTTTATATTTATCCCTTCTAATTCATTCTTCATAAGAAAAAAAACAGTCACATAAAACTGCAGCAACTTCTATTTGGTGAGTTTCTCAAAATTCTGAACATAAAGCCCACATGGAAGTGGCCACTGGCTCTGAGTAGATGCAGTCCTCCCTCTGCCTTGGCTCTTCAAGTTCCAGCCATATTACACCTCCATGCCACTCAACAGTTCTCTTGAGCCTCAGACCTTCACAGGATTTCTCGGTTCTGTACACCTGCACACGCTCTTTTCACTTGGTTAAGTCTACTCCTTCAAGACTGATGTTATTTTATCAGAAGAGCCTTCTCCTACTCTTCTTAGTTCTGGTTGTTTCATCATTTGATTTATGCTTCAAATTACATAGGAGGTTGGAGGGGTGCAGATAGTTGGCTGTAACCACAGATGCCCATAAAGCCTCTACCACGGAAGACTTCGGATTAAATAAATAGACAAATAGATAAATACATACATACATACATACATACATACATACTGATCTGGGGTAGTAGAAAAGATCATGTGTAGGAAACAATCATTGAAAACATTTTAAGAATGTAATTTCGGGACTATGGGAAGGGGAAGGTGACATGTTGCCAAGTTCTCTGTGGCCTGAGCGTTTGGAGATCACACTGATGAGACTGTTGACATCTTTAAGACATTTACTAGTTTTTAACTTCCGCCCTTAAGCAACAGTCGATGACAGGAAGCAGCTGCAGCCTTCTTAAACCGCAGCCACTGACCTTGGTGACTAGAGACCCGACCTGCAGTCCCGGCGTTGTGTTCTGGGCTGCCAGAGGCGTCGCAGTACTCCCTTAGCGGATGTCTGGGCCGGCACGCGCGCGCCCGGCACGCGCGCCCCAAACGCGTCTGCGCGCGACCCCGGCCTTTAGGCGCCGCGCAAGAGGCCCAGCCCACTGAGCGCGCTGCCCGAACGCCCGCCGGTTGAACTCAACACGTGGCCTTCTGAGAGAGTGCCTGTCTGGTCAATCAAATTGTTGTAGTTTCGAGGCCAAAAGTTCCTGGTAAGAAAGACTTATAGTATAGAAATGAGGAATATTTCGCTTTTAAATGGAGTGGTGATGGTCAGGCCAGGTTAAGGAGGACGCGTGAGGACCTGGATCAGGGCAGGCACTGTTGAGGACAGTCGCATCCGGGCCCTCCTGCCGCAGGCTGCCTTCCGAGCCAGGGGTCCTTCAGGTAGGATATTCTGGGTGACTTTGGGCGTCCGCACATCTTGGTTGCAGAGGCTGCTTGGTCTTGGGCCTGATAGGTTTTTCTTATCTGGTTTTGGGCCGGAGGCTTCTATTGCCAACATGCTCCGCCAGATCCTTGGTCAGGCCAAGAAGCATCCAAGCGTAAGTTCATGACTCCTTTCCCAGTATTCTCCCATGTCCATCTTGTGTGGTGGGGTGGCTGCCACTGTCTCTTGGGACCTTTCTCCTTTCACAGTCCCTTACTGCCCCTTGGAGCGGGGCCCTCCCTCTCCTTGCGTTGTCTTGGTTGCCCCAGGCCCTCGGCCTGTGACCTTCTGCGACATGCAGTTGTGGAGTTTTGGTTGGCAGGCTGAAGGTTTGGAGACAATGTGCTTTCTTGCACATTGGTGGGTCCAAGAGGGATGGGTGTATGTTCTGTGGATTAGAGACCAAAAAAGGTCAGGGTCCCTATTTGTTGTGCTGCCTATTGAGGATCCCGTGTTCTCCGCATTGCACCACCCAGGCCTTCTGGAATATAAGAGGTTCTTGATGTTGGAATCCACACTTTGTCTGGATGCCCTGACATTTTGGGAATCTGGTAGTGCAGAATTTAATCGGATTTAATTTTTTGACTTCTGGGGAACCTAACAGTTACACTGTCTTTAGTCTTTGTCTTAAATCCAGTTTCTTAAATATTTGGCAAGAATTGGTAGCAGTAGTTTTCAATTTATGGTTAAAGCCACAGCTTGACTATTTGTGATAGTTGTGTTTCTGTATGCTTCTTAGACGCCTTATTTCACAAAGTTTGTGTTTTTAGTGTATCTGTTTGGAGGCACACCTAATTTTTAATTTGCAAAGAATTACCCCTCAGCCTTGACATAAAGGGAATTTAAGGGGAATGAAGTATAAATGTTATAGAGATAAATAACCCTTGATACATTGTCTTGGAAATTTGAAAACATATGTAATTTTATTTATATTAAGAAGTGAGACTTAGGCCAGAACCATCTTCAGATCCTTTTTCAAATTGTTTCTTCAGAACACAGTTGTAAGCAGTTCCACCTCCTTCTAAGTTCTGCCTTTAAGTTTTAACAAAAGTTAGCAAAGTAGCAATTTTGAGATTTGAAATTAATGTGTATAACTGCTGTAGCTTCTCTTTGATCAATATCAAGGAATTTGAAAATTGTCATTTTATGTTTGATTCTAGTTGATTCCCCTCTTCGTATTTATTGGAGCAGGAGGTACTGGAGCAGCACTGTATGTGATGCGTCTAGCATTGTTCAATCCAGATGTCAGGTAGGTACTTAAAAATGTTTAAAACAGATGGTTTGCCAAGCTAATTTAGGAGCCACAGTCTTTCTAGGAGTAGTGACACTAAGTAATAGAACTAATTGTTTTTATAAAATACTTAATCATGGTTTCTGGTAAATGTTTTTCGCCTGTTTTCCCACAGTAGGAAATGTTTCTTCTTGCAGTTGGAAAATGATAAGAAAAGGTTGATTATTCTATGATTATCATTATTCTATGATTTTTTTTTTAATGTATCACTTCAATGATAAAATAGAAAATTTAGTAAAGGCTGTGTATAAATTTTCCTGGGATGGGGATAGGGACAAGGACAACTGCCCCAAGAGGCTCTGTGTTCTACTTTTTTTTTTATTGATTACGTGGGGCTGCTTATGATAGATTCTGTTTTAACTTCCTAATGAAAGCAAATACCATACTCCACCTAGTAGAAAATGAGATTGGACTATTCACAATATTAGCTTCTTAAGAACTACAAAACACTGTTTTAAATAATGTTTTATTACTAGCACAATTATAATATTTTATTCTTTTTAGTTGGGACAGGAAGAATAACCCAGAACCCTGGAACAAACTGGGTCCTAATGATCAGTACAAGGTAAGGTGCAAAATTGTTTCCAAATTGTTGGTAAGTGTATTGTAATGACTTTGGTCGTGGTGTAGTTTTTCTTGAAATTGGATATACGAGTAGAATTCCATTCTGATGAACTTTGAAGAGCTGGTAGATTGTTCTGTGAAATTAAGATTGTATATTGTTCTAAAAACATTTTCCTATTTGGATTTTATTTTTAGCTTTTAGACTGAGTGAAGTTAAGATAATGTCTTAACTATACTAATTTGACTAAGAGATTAAAGGGAAAGTTGTTAGTTCTTAGATAGTCTAACTTACTGTGTGTCAAATTACTTTTTTTTCCCCCCCTGAAGTACCAGGGATGGAACTCAGGGGCACTATCACTGCGCTGCATCCTCATACTCTTAAAATCTTGAGAAAAAGTCTCACTAAGTTGCACATTGTGGCCTCAGACTTGTGATCCTCCTGGCTCTGCCTTCTTGAGTCCTTGGGATTATAGGCATGTGCCACTATACCTGGCCAGTAGTTGTCAAATTTTGTTATATATACAGTTTGTGAAAACAGATTCTGTAGTTCCACCTCAGAGGTTCTGATTCATTTGGTTGGTGTGAGGCCTGAGAATTTTCATTTCTAGCAAGGTTTCAGATGATGTTTTTGCTGTTGGTCCATGTATTACATTCTTAGTAGCACTAAGCTATTGGCCAGTTTGGTTGGTTCTTCGTTATTGGTATAGTTGAGATATTCTAGGTGAGAATTAATAGGAAGAAATGAAAGTCAGGTGAAACTTAAATTTTACCATGAACTTCCTAGATAAACTTTTTAACATCTTTCCTGAAAAGTGGTCTGTATAAATACTTTTTGAAAAAATGATTTTATATCTTGGGGTCATGTATTGATTTCCCAAATATAACTTTTCTTATGTGTGAAAATTTTGCCTACACACCTTTCTTGTCTCAAAAGTATTGCTGCATTTATACCATACAGTTCATCTGTTTAAAGTGTTTAACTCCCCCATGTACTTTCTACTGATGTGAAGTACCAAAATGTTTCATTAACAAAATAACTGGCAATTTGCTTTAGCGCTCTCAAGAAGAGTTGCCCTGACCAGTGTGTGTCCAGGACTTCTTAGGAGATATATGCCCATAAAATGCCCCTTTGCTGATTCCAAGCTTTCCTCTGATTATAATTTGGCTTTTTAAAGTCTTTAAACAGATCTCCCTCCAAAAAGCAAATAAAAATGCACTGGCCAAGGGGTTGGGGTTGTGGTTCAGTGGTAGAGTGCTCGCCTAGCACACGTGAGACACTGGGCTCAAACCTCAGTACCACATAAAAATGAAATAAATATATTGTGTCCACCTACAACTGAAAAATACATATTTTTTTTAAAAAAAAATGCACTGGCCAAGCTGAAGCAGCCATTTGATCTCTGTGTTAACATTTTGCCTTTAAAAGATGATAATAGATATCCTGATGTATTTTTGTTTTATGAATTTAAGTATAGTCTATTCCAGAAAAATATTTTTAAATCTAAGAAACATTTAAAAAGAAAACAAAGAAACAGGCCTTGGTCCTTCCACCAAAGAGCATATTGGAGTCTGCGTATATATAGTCAGCTTACTAGAAGATGATTCTGATAATGGAACCAGTTATCACTACCCTGGAATATGATAACACATGTCAGTATGAGGCCATGTGAACTGGAAATGGACTATTGCTGCAATAAAAACCTCGTGTGGCATAAATATAGACATGTTAGAAAGTGGAAAAATATTACAAATAGCAGAAATGAAAAGGAAATAAATCTGGAATTCTTTGAGTCTGCAGTGAATTAATCTTAATCCCACTTACTACTGCTTCTAAACTCAAAACAGTGAGGTAGACTATTGTCTTGAAATGTTTATTCATCTTCTTTTCTAAGAGAATTTGTTTTTCTGGCCCACTGACAGCAGGTTTGGCTATATTGATTTCTCTGGCAAATCATGAGAAGGGGGAAATTATATCTGTCACTTCTGAACCATTATGTGGTTCCTTTATGGTACTTTTCCATTTCTCATGAGACCAAAATTGACAGATAAGGGCAACTTATCAGCCCAGGACTGCAACGAAGAGAATATGGAACAGTCAAATAATAAGCAGCATATAAATGAAAAATAAAACTTTATTATTGTAAACCACTAAGATTTGAGATGATTATAACAAGATATCATAGACAGGTAGGTAGAAATTTGTTCTGGAGGCTGGGGAAGTATAAGATGCCAGTCATTTCTGGGGTGTTTGTGTTTTGTGGTTCTCGGAATTAAACCCTAGAGAGCTCTACCACTTAGCTACACACCCAGCCATTTATATTCTGAGACAAAGTCTCATTAAGCACATTTGAGATCCTCCTCCATGACCTCCTAAATAGCTGGGATTACAGGTGTGCTACCAGGAACAACCCTAAGGCTGTCTTCCTTACTATGTCTTCACAAGGCAGAGAGAGAAACTCTCTCATATTTCTTCCTTATAAAGGCACTAATCCTATTAGGAAGGTCCCACCTTCATGACCTAATTATCTCCCAGTGGCCCACTTTCCAAATATCATCATCACCTTGGGAATTAAAATTTCAACATCAATGTCAGGAAGGCATAAGTATTTATTCATATCAGAAGGTTATTTGTTGCCAAATAGCAAAAGCTAATACAAATACCAAGAGATGGGACTAAAATAGAACTTAAGCTTTAAAGTCCCAGCAATACTTCTTCAATAAATAAGATTCCCCAAAGCCAAAATCGGAGATTGTTATTCCAGAGGCTGTAGAGAAAGCACTATTAAATTGGAAAAACAGTAGGGGCATGAAAGTCATAAAGTAAAGCAGAATTAAAGATTATTTCTAAGAGAGAATTTTGAGGACAAATCAAATACATCAGAAATCTGCTTAGTTTTGAGAAAAATGACAAAGATAACATAAACTTTCTACTGTGCCTGGTTGTAGAGACTTGGACCTGCTATTTAAGTGTTTAGCAAGTCATATAATTTGGTCTTCATTTGCCCTTTTTTTTTTTTTTTTTAATAAAGAATAAGAAAGGTTGTGTTTCAGTAAGATAAAAGTACCTGGCCAATGCCTGACATCTAGTAGAAAAGTCCAATAAATATTTATTTTATTTTCCTTAGTATATACCTACAGACCCTTGTGAAATTTTCTTTCTAATATTTTGTTAACGTGTTAGAAGATAGCATAATTAGTTTTCTTACATCTTATTGTCTAGGTTAATTTATTTTAAGAGAAAATTCTCAGAACAAAGAATATGCTTTGTGTCTTATTCATAATTTTCTGTTTGTAAAAACTTTATGTGTCTATAACAAGGATAACTTGGTAATAAGCTTTACAACCTGGAGATTTTTCTTTTAAAAAAAATCCAGTTTAATGGGTTTTGGGATTAAAGATAAAGAAGAGTATATTTAAAGAAATGAAAGCTTTAGAAGAAATAATACAGATTGGTAAGCACTTTTTTTGTGTGTGTGTGTGGCCCCGAGGAACCCTACCACTGAGATATAACACCAGACCTGAACTTATTATCTAATAAACACTATGAAGAAAATATTGAAGATCATTCTGCATATTTTGGTTCTTTTAGAGATAATGTTTTCAAGTAATTATAGCCCAATCTCTTTAGTATTCTTTGGCACAAGAATGAGTAAACCCAAGATTATATCCTTATTTGGGCTTATGTGCAAATCTTTCAGTAGAAATTTTGGACCAGTTTCAAATATAAATCATTTTTTACAAAGTGGAGTTAGAGTTTTGTTTTGAAACAATCATAGTGAAATTTATTTCTAAACTTAATTGACTGTAAGGAACTTTTTGTAATTTTAAACCTGCAAAAAATGCAATTTTTTTTTCTTTTTTAAAGACTATCACCACAAGTGATGTAGTGTTCGTTTTGATACTGATGCAGTCTAGGCTTAGGAAATTAAAACCTTTGAGAGAGCCAGAAAATAGAAAAGCTTCTGAGGCAAACCAGTTTGTATCTGAAAAGTTACATAAACCACAAAGAAAGCAATTCCTTATTAATATTAGCATCTCTTTGTTGCAAGAGTTTTCTCAACAAAATTATAGTACTTTAACAAAGTAGGAATGGTAATTCTCAGTATTCCTCTATTGTTTTGGAGATCTCTCATGTACTTGGTGGAGAAAAAGTAAAAGTTCATAGAATTGGATGTATATATTAGAAGGAATTCTTCATTCAGTTTGAAGTAGGATTTTTTAAATGTGTTCTAACTAAGAGTATACTAATACTGCTCTTCTGAAATATTTTCACCTTACCAAAACCATCTAAAGGGCTAGAATTTTTGTGTATACTATCTTTCTGTGAATAAATTTTACATTGTTAAATAGTCTTGAAAATTCATATCTGTACTTGTTACTGTAGAAAACTGAAAAAAAAAGAATTCTAAAACTTCTTTGCTAGCTTTCTGTATTTGGTAGATAACTAAAATATTATTTTTCTTTTCTAAGTTCTACTCAGTGAATGTGGATTACAGCAAACTGAAGAAAGAAGGCCCAGACTTCTAAATGAAACATTTCACTGTAAAACTGCTTATGATGAAGGTCTTTGAGAAGCATCCGCACAATTTTCCACTTAACCAGGAAATACTTCTCCTTTAAATGCATGAAATCATGTTGATTTGTTGGAGTTTATTACACTGATTAATAAATCTCTGAAACTTGATATGTGTCACTATTTAATGTAGAAAATAAACTATTAAAATTTAAGAATTTCTTGAGTTTCTATGTACTTACATAATTGAAACTGCTTTGGTAAAGGTTTCATTTTTCATATGCCCATTGGTAACTTCACTAGGATGTATTTAACAACTGAAATTGGAAATTATGCGGGGGGAGAATGGAAAGACTTTTCAAGCCTCTGGCATTGGCAGAATGGAGACCTGGATTTACGTTACTAGTTGATGTAGAAGCATGTATGGTTATAAATCATTTTTGCTGAAGGTTTTCAAGGTGCTGTAGCACTAGGATTAGTTTGATTAGGATTAGTTTGATTCTCTGTCACTGATAACCGTGGTGCTACTGGCCCAAAGGTTTTGAGAGTGTCTGCTGCTGAGTCTTGGTAATTCTACTAAGACCAGGAAGTACACTAGTAGCAATTTTATGGTAGGGCAAATATGGGACAGTTACTTTTAAAATATGCACTGTGGAATTGGAATTAGTTTGGAGAAAAGGTGAGTGTGTATTTTTGTTATGATTGTTACAAGTAATAAATACATTTAACATGCCAGGAACTGAACTAAGCACTTGAACTATGTGCATTATCTCTAATATTTATAATGTATATATGTTTAGCCAGTCAAGGACTAAGGCTTTGATTACTCAAAATTATTATGGTAGATGTCAAACCCATGTAATCTGAATTTAGAGACTATAGAATGCATTTTCACGTACCTGACTTTCTGTACTTTAAGCTTCCATGTCTTTGCATAATTTCAGTCTCTAGAGTAGGGTTTCTTAGCCTTGCCATTATTTACTTTTTCAGCCAATTCCTCATATAGTGGATTGTCCTTGTGCATTAATAGTGACACTGTCCTCTACCACTAAAGACCAGTAGCACTTCTTCCCCTCCCTCCCTCAGGTTATATAAAATAAAAATGATTCTAGACTCTTACCAAATGACCCCTGGTAGGCAAAATTCTCAGTAATCCAGGACACTTTGATATAAATCACTAATATCAAAGCTTAAAATTACATAGAGAAACAGTAACCTGTTATAGGTAGTAAAGTAACTGAAAAACTTTTATTAAACATTTCCCCCCAAAAATGCAATATTAATTAGTTAATAGCATTTTTTATATTGAATAATTTTGTGGATCCTTAAAGATTATTAAAATAGCATTTCTGTATTTGTTGTCTCTTGGATTTTGCTATGTAAGAATAAATGTTAAGATTGACATGAAGTAGTATGTGCCTTCAAGGAGAAACTATTCTGCTACTCCTATTTAAGAAGCTATAGTGATAATAGAAGTGAATGATCACTTAGAAATTCATCAGACCTAAATGCTGCCAAGGAAGATAGTACTTTTACTCTACACCGAAATTCGTTTCGAATCATGCTTTTACTGTATTTTTTTTTTTTATCAGAAAATAAACTGACAGTTCTTTATGTTAGGTATCCAGGTAAAGTCATATTTAAATATAGATGTTTTGGGTTAGCATTTATGTGTGTTTTGAAAGCTGAGGTTTTCAACACTTGTTCCCTTGATCTCTGGAACACCTTATTTTCCTTCTACATCCTTGGATTTTTCTACGCAGTCTCTTGCTGGCCCTCTTCATCTCTTTGACCTCTTAATGGTGGCATGTCCTACCCAAAGGTGAAATTCTTTGGATCTTTTCACTATCTGTATTCTCTTCATCTAGTCTCTTATCTTTAAATACCATGTTTTTAATGGCCAAAATAATTTATCAGGTCTTCTTCCATACAAACACAAGGATAAATCTTCACCTTTTTAATCTACTTCACCTCTAATGCCTCTAATATCTAATGTGTCTTAACTTTAACACTTCCAATTCTGAACTCATGAACATCTCATCTTTATTTCCCCAAGCATGCTTTACTCACAGTCTTCAGTAATAACTTACTGGGAACAACACCATCCTTGCAGGGACTTGGGCTAAAAACCTCAGAATCCTTATTAACTATTGGTTTTAGTATATATCAATCTGATTTTTTTCTGCCATAATAGAATATCAGAGACTGAATAATCTGAACAAAAATTTATTAGTTCATGGTTCTGGAAACCAAGAAGTTCAAGACTGAAGATCTGATGTCTGGCAACAGCATTTTTGCTGTGTCATTTCATGGTGGAAGGACAGAGTAAGAAAAGGCCAAACGAATAAATGAATGAATGAATGAAAAGGACAAATGGGCTTTTATAACAAATCCACTCTAGAGATAATGAACCCACTCCCACAATAATGAATCCATGAGTGCAGAGCCCTGATCACCACTTAAAAGTCCCACCTTTCAACAGTTGCATTGGGATTAAGTTTCACAAACTGGAGGACACATTCAAACTGTTATACTATCCCTTCAAAACACTATGGTTTTGTAAGCCATTTTCTTCTAGCCTGCTTATTAAAATAACCTCTCAGCTCCTTTCCCTGCATACAATATCTTCTCGATATAGCCAGAATGATCTTTAATATATGTTAGAATATAACTTTCTTTTGCTTAATACCCATCAATATTTTCCCACTTTGCTCAATAAAAGTGAAATAATTAAAAAAAAATTCAAGAAGGCTATGGCCTCTCGAAAATCTGCTGCCTCCCCTGCCACTAATTGCCTTCTCTCCCCACTTTCTGCTCCTATTCACTATAGTCTTAGCTCTTCCACACAGAAGCATGTTCCTGCATCAAGGTTTTGCATTTGCCTTTCCCTCTGCTTGGAATTTTCTTTCCTATATAGAGGCACAGTTCACTCTTTTCTAGTCTGTTTCAGTGTCTGTCAGTGAGACTTTTCTTGTCCAAAACTTCATACCTGCCTCACTTATCATTTTCTATCCCCTTTCCCCGCTTTATTTTCACTTCGCTGAAACAAATCATGTAATTAGCTGTTTATTTTAAAGTATTGTTCCACTAAACTATAAGTTCCACAAGGTTAAGTATTTTTGCAAACTGAGGTATCCTGGACAGCTGAGATGGTTTGTAGCATATAGTTGGTGTTCAATAAATATTTGTTGAATAAAGGACCAATTTATCAAGTGTTGAGAAAGGAATACCTAGTCCCAATTTACAAATGATTTTTGAGTAGGGACAGAGAACCTTAATTGGAGATGTTGGACAGTCCTTTATGAAAGGTCTTAGCAGTATTCTTACCACTCCCAGTTGATAGTTTTTAAACGAACATTTTTTATTTTCAAGTAATATATTTGCACTAAGGACATCTATCCAAGATTTTGAAGGCTGATAATTTTTTTTAAATTTCACAGAATTTTGATCAGATATATATGAATTCATTAAAGAAGACAGAGGCAAAAATAAAACCATAAAGGACTTCCATTTACTTAAGGAAAAAAATAAAAACTTTCAGCATCTGCAAAACCATAGTCATCCTTGTCAAAACTATCAATTTTATTTTTTTACCATTTTTTCCTTTTCTTTACATGTGTAAAAGCAGTGCATACTCAAAATAAGATAATTCATATAAAACATTATACAAGTCTGATGGTAGTTTGAAGGCTGTGGTAGAATGCTATTATATGATGTTTTAAAAATGCTCAAATATGGTATTTAGAAACCTTGAGCAAAACAGATTGTATGCTAATTTGAAATTTAGATCAGATCAAATCTATCAAATATATATTATATGTACATATATAAAATGTATTTTATTTAATTTTTAAATTTTTTATTCTAATTAGTTATACATGACAATTGAATGCATTTTGACACATCATACATAATGAGTATAACTCTTCTGGTTGTACATGATGTAGAATCACACCAATCATGTAGTCATATATGTACATAGGGTAATAATCATTTTACCATCCTTCCTATCCCTAAGCCCCCTCCCCTCCCTTCCTCACTCCCCTCTGCCTAATCCTAAGTGCCTCTATTCTTCCCTAACTTCCCCACCCCTTATTTTGTATTAGCCTTCACCTATCAGAGAAAACTTTCAGCCTTTGGTTCTTTGGGACCAGCTTATAAAATGTATTTTAACATATTTTAATATTTTTCATTTTGGCTGTTTGCCCCTTCTTAGAATGATTGGTAGAAAAAATGGATAGAGTTAGAGAAGATAATGCTAAGTGAAGTTAGCCAATCCCCCCCAAAACAAATGCCAAATGTTTTCTTTGATATAAGGAGGCTAATTCATAGTAGGATAGGGAGAGGGAGCATGGGAGGAATAGATGAACTCTAGATAAGGCAGAGGGATTGGAGAGGAAGAGAGGGGGCATGGGGTTATTCATGATGGTGGAATATGATAATTATTATTATCCAAAGTAAAGGTATGAAGACACAAATTGGTGTGAATATACTTTGTATACAATTGGAGATACGAAAAACTGTGCTCTATATGTGTAATAAGAATTGTAATGCATTCCGCTGCCATATATAAATTAAAAAATAACTCAATATTAAAAAAATCAAAAAATCATCTTCAGAGAAAATCTCTACCTAGTTATATAATAGGGGGAAATAGAAATTTATAATTTCTTTAAAAACAATTATAAATATGATTTTTTGAACCAGGCACTTCACTAAGCTCTTAATAGTATTCATTACTACTAATTACAGTGTTTTAAGGCACATATTTTTTACTTCCTTTTTTTAAACACATAAGAAAAACAAAGCATAAAATATCCTCGAAGTCAAATAACTAGGGAATGGTTAAGCCAGGACTTGGATCCAAGAATTTGACTCCAGAGTTCATGCCCTGAAGCCTCTAGAACTATCTCATAAAGTTGTCTTTATAATTAGATAAAATCATATATTTAAGGGACCTTGTTTATTTTCTGGCAGAGTAAGCATTACCTTAACTTTAACTATTATAATTATTAACCCTACATTTCTTCCCTCCCTTCCTTCATGAGTATAATAGAAAGCTTCTAAAAGTTATATAAAATTTTGAGGAAAGAAAAGAACAATTTGGTAAAAGCTTATTCAACTATCAACGATCTAATTAAATGATCTTTTACTGTAAATATCATTGATTTTAACATCTGGACAAGATGACTGCTTTTACATTAGAGCTGTAAGTCTAAGAACCATGTGACTGACATTTATCTCTAGGTTTGCTAAAGTAATCTGCCCACATAGCTTCCCATAATAATGTTCCACCCTCTTTGATTTGCATTATGACTCAGTGAATTGAAATCTTTATGTAGGTCATCTCTCCTAGTTTGAAAGCAATACTAAGTTACACCATGTCTAATATTGAAAGAATTCCTTGATGCAATGTGAAATAAAAAAAAAAAGCTGGAAAAATTGTTCTTACATCTCTTCACTTGTTGGTTTTTGATCTTAAAAGCAGTAGCTTGTATACTGTATAACTCCCCACTCCCCTTTGTCCCTGACCAGAAAAAGAAATGAGTTAATGCTACGCAAGATTTTTACACCCCCATCATAAGGGAAGATACATTGCTAATTTATGTTTTAAACTGGCCAATGAGTCTTTTATCCTTCTATGTTATATACTATGTTAAACTGAAAACTAAAGGAGGCCTTTTCATACAAAGCCACATTGTTTGAAGAATCATGTTGACACTTTTAAAATCTCTTTAATTCTATAATTCTAATAAGGAATTTATGTGATTTTTCTCTCATAATTACTTGTAGGTGGTGGTAGAATCTGATAAAATATTAGGTTATATGGCAAAAGTTTGCAGATAAAATTAATATTGCTAAACATCTGACTTTAAGAAGATTATCCTGGATTATCTAGATGAGCATAATGTATCTGAAGGATCCTTTAAAACAGAAGAGGGAAGTTGCAAGAAGTCAGAGGTGTGACTATGGAAGAATGGTCAAAGAAATTCAATACTGCTGGCTTTGAAGAAGAAAGAAAGAAGAGAAAGATGGTCTTGGACTAAAGAATGTGAGAGGCCTCCAGAAGCTGAAAAAGTTATTGAAATGGATTCCCCTAGAGTTTCCAGAAAGAAATTTAGCCCAGTGCAACTTAAGATACACTTTAATCTATAAAACTGTAAGATAATAAATTTGCATTGTTTTAAACCATTAAATTTGTGATAATTTGTTATGGAAACAGTGGGAAACTAATATATTCAAGGTGTTGGGGTTTATGTTGGGGTTTTTTCTCTCTGGGGTTCGGCTGCTGTTTATACTTTTCCCAACACAAGGGATGACCAATCTCAAGGTACCATCTTAGTTGGGACCACAGAGTAGGAAGAGATGAGAGCTGGTGTGAGCTGAATCCAACACAGCAGTAGGTGGAGTCAAATAAGAGAAGTTCTGTTCCTTTTTACTTTTATTTCATAGTGTATACATCTAGGTTAAAAAAAATGACTATAATTAAACTTTTCTGGAATTCACTTTTTTTTTAACCTAAGGCAGATGGAAGGTAGGAAATGAGCATGTAGAGAGGGAAAAGAAACGGGACAGGGCCATCCTCATCCGATGAACAGCTCTTGAGGAGGTCTTTTCATGCAGACAATGGTTCAAACATCCATGAAATTGAGTAAAATGTATCTCTAACACAATTTTAGATTTTAACACAAATATGAAACCTGCTGCCCTTTACTGAGATTCAAAAACATTCTTTTTGGGGCTGGGGATGTGGCTCAAGCGGTAGCACGCTCGCCAGTCATGCATGTGGCCGGGTTCGATCCTCAGTACCACATACAAACAAAGATGTTGTGTCCTCCGAAAACTAAAAAATAAATATTAAAAAATTCTCTCTCTCTCTCTCTCTCTCTCTCTCTCTCTCTCTCTCTATCTCTCATCTCTCTTTAAAAACAAACAAACATTCTTTTATTTTTTATTAGAAACTAATTTTCTTAATTAAAAAGTAAAAATCAAGAAGGATAAAACATGGTTTGAGTCTAGGTGAAGTTATTAGGTATTTATCTTTGGCAGTATCTTGTCAGATCTCTAGAAAAATAGAGGCTGAGTCAAAGTTTATAGGAAGGTAATTCATTTGAGATCAGGAGGGGGTGACTGTTACTTAATGTTTCAAGACTTCTGATAGGCCTTATACATGTACCACAAAACTCCAATGGAGAATGAAGGGCGTACTTATCCCTTGGCTCCTGCCCCATCATTGTTCAAAGATGGCGTCAGAGGCATTAATTCCTCTAGTGTTCTGAGTTAGGCCTGGGAACCAAGTGCACTTTCTTAGGCCTTTCAAAGGGTTGAAGAAATGAGGGGTGCTTAGCCCCTGTCCAAGGTAAGATGCACAAGATGCTGTCAGGTTGCACAGGTACAAAGCTAATTTTAGCTTGCCTTAGATTGATTGCTGCAGCAGTGACTGAAAAAGACACAAAGCTGAGAGAATTTGAAGGGACCCCCTACAAGTGTCTGAAATAGGTATTTTACTTTTAAAATGCCATTGAACATCTGTACAATTGTACCTATCTCACAGATTTGTAATGGCGATATTAAATGAATTAATATGTACACATTTTGAAAGAGTTGCCTGTATTTTCTTCTCCACTTCCTCACTATACGTTTATTTTTTTAACTCATAAAGCCCTTGTCCCTATCTCCCAATTGAACTCCCAATTGAAATTGCTCTCCTAAGGTTATTATTAATTTCCGTATTGCTTAATCTAATGTTCCTCATTCATTTTGTGGTTATTGTCTGCATATCTCTGCACAGGTGGTACTATAGAACTCTTTTTTTCTTGAGAGTTTCTTTCCCTGGGTTTTAGGGATCCTTAGTCCTTGTTTTCTTCTTGATCTGGGCATATACTCCTTCATAATCTACCTTGCCCCACATGGACAATCAGTGATTGTTTCCTGTTAGAATTTTATCTATTATTATTTTTTTTTCATTGGTTGATCCAGTTGATATTTATTTATTTATTTATCATTCCTGTTAGAATTTTAAAAGCGATCAAAGTGCCTGAAAATGAATAGGCCATCAATGGTAGTGTGCTTCATTTTCTTTTAATTTCATTGCTCTATATTCAGGGGATGGGGCTATGTGTGTTGCCTAAGTAAATATTATGCAGTAAGATTGGCCATGCTTAGCCATATCAGTGATCCACTTTGTCTTGTATTAAATCACTATTTTAGTCAGGGTTCTCTAAAGGAATAGATTTAAAAAGGGATATATATATATATATATATATATATATATATATATATATTCATAAATACATATATTAAATATTTTATATATATATATAAATTTTAAAAGGGGGATTTATTAGATTGTATTATACAATCTGAAGCTCAATAATCCCACAATGGCCATATGTAGGCTGGAGAGCTAGAGGAACAATTAGCTGTTCAGTCTAAGATGCTGAATTCTCAGAACAAGAGGGATCAACAATGCTACCCCAGCCCAGGACTAAAGGCCTCTGAAAACTCCCTGGGGAATCACTTTGGAAGAGTCCACTTTGGAAGAATCAAGGAGCTGGAGTCTGATGTACTCAGGCAATCACAACAGCAATCAAGAACCTATTCAAGAAGTATCAAGCTTATATCTGTTGCTGCTTCCAATTTTTATTCTATCTAAACCTCCAACCTATTGGACAGTCTTGCCTGCAAGACTTACGTCAGTTCACTATCCCACATGCCAATCATTCCTAGACACACCCTCATTGACACACCCAGAAGTCTCCTAATCTTAGGCATCTCTTAATCCAATCAAGTTAACAATTCAGATCAAGCATTACACTTACAAATACTGCATTTTTGTGGGAAAAATCAATTGTTTCCTGTGACTTCAATCTCCAAGAATTTCTACTTTTTATGTTCTATTGCAAATCTGTAGTATTGAAATTTATTTAAACCTTTTTTGAATATATCAATATATATCATTTTGGTACATTTACTGGATATTCAAACTGACCTAAAATTGTCATTAAAAGAGCTTACAGTGCACATGTATTACATGAAAATTTTACATCAGAAAAAATGTGCATCTGAATAAGTATGCTGACATGTTAGGTTTAATTGAACTGAGGTATCTGGTCACTAGGGTTAGAAGCAATTATCTGGCAGAAAGACACATATGTTGGAACATTTATCAAGTGGAAAGAGAGAAATGATAGCCACTTTTGAAAGGAAAGTGAGAAACTGGGAGACAGCAATTGAGAAATGAAAGACAGAGACTAGGCAGAGATAAACACAAGAGTTTATTTGTCAGAGCTGACAAATGAAGGCACATCTCTCCAAAGACGGAGAGGGGCAATACAGGCTTAGATCTCCTCAACTTTTTTAGGGCAAGCTCCACAATCAGAGCTGGGCGGGTCCTAATATGAGTGGTTAAGTGTGGGGTTGGTAGGAGGGAGTGGTGATACGCCCTAGAGTGAGAAAGAATGTGGGCAGTGAAGGGTTGGGTTGGTAGGAGGGAGTGGTGAGCCTTTCTCAGAAACGCCCTTGGGCAGGAAATTTTTCTTAAAATGGCAGCTGTTAAATTTAAGATGGCCATCCAGGTGCTAAGCAAGGACCTTACATCTTTATTTTCTTTTTTAAAAGATTTATTTATTTAGTTACTTTTCTAACTTATTATACATGACAGCAGAATGCATTTTGATTCATAGTACACAAATGCAGCACAAATTTTCATATCTCTGGTGGTACACAAAGTAGAGTCACACCATTAGTGTCTTCATACATTTACCTAGGGTAATGATGTCCATCTTATTCCACTATCTTTTCCACCCCCATGCCCCCTCCCTTCCATTCTCTCCTCTTTGCCCTATCCAGAGTTACTCCAGTCCTTCCATGATCCCACCACCACCTTCATTATGGATCAGCATCCACTTATCAGAAAAAAACATTTGGACTTTGATTTTTGAGGATTGGCCTACTTCACTTAGCATGATATTTGCCAACTCTATTTACCTGCAAATGCTATGACTTTATTCTCTTTTAATGCTGAGTGATATTTCATTTTATATATATATATATATATATATATATATATATATATATATTGTAAGGGTACTGCAAAACGTCGGAGGGAGAGACCACCCAAGAGACTGACTCCATGCAACTGGCAAAAGGGGAATTATTAGGGATCCATTCCAGCGTGCTGGGACTCTGTGCTCACTCAAGAAGGGAGAGCAGCCCAAAGCCCCCAGCAGAGGTTCAAACCGAGCTTAAGTACACTTTTTGGGGAGGGCGGGAAGCTTTGCATACATCAGAACAAATCATCATGAGGCACGGGAAAATTGAACAACAACTCTGAAACGTGATTGGCACAATCATTGGCGGGAACAGGTGGGGCAGGGGTGATTGGTCATTCCTAAGCGGGTTACACATTCAAACTGATTGGTTTGGGCCTTGTGACAAACTGCACAGGGCCTTAGGCTAAATGGCCAGTAGGGCGTTGTTTTAACTATCTCAGGAATCTGGGTGTAACAGAGGAACTTAATAATACCTAATCTTTTACATTCAAGCTTTCCAGCTTAGAAACTTTACCCTTTCAATATATATATATATATATATATATATATATATATATATATATATATATATATATATACACACACACACACACTAGTTTCTTTATCCATTCATCTATTGAAGGGCTTCTATGTTGGTTCCAAAATTTAGCTATTGTGAATTGTACTGCTATAAACATTGATGTGGCTGCATTACTATAGTAGACTGATTTTAAGTCTTTTGGGTATAGACTAAGGAGTGGGATAGCTGAGTCAAATGGTGATTTCATTCCAAGTTTTCTAAGGAATCTCCATACAGTTTTCCATATTGGCTGCACCGATTTGCAGTTCCAACAGCAATGTAATAGTGTGCCTTTTCCCCCACATCCTTGCCAATGAGAAACTGATGTGATTCCATTTTTGAGAAACCAGCTTCTACCTCAAGTCCTGTCCAGAGGGAGGGGGTGTGACCCTTGTCCTTGGAAAAACCCACAGAGCCCTCCTAGGCACGTACCCACCCTGCTGAGTCTGTAAATAACAGGAGAGATCTGCAGTGTCAGGTGTCCCTGACTCAATTAAACTAGGTGAGAACCCACAGCAACCTCCTAGCAAACACCAATCAGCGTGAGACAGGGAAAATACCTGAAATGCCAAGTGATGCTCCTAGTAGTTTCCATGATTGATAACATGTTAGGAAACCTTGTAGTTTATTGAATACACCCCTCCCGGCTTAAACCAATCAGTTCAAATGTATCCACCTCTGAACTCACCAATCACCCTTACCCAACTTGCTCCTGCCAGTGAATGTGTTAATCAATGTTAAAGAGTTGTTTGATTTTCCCGAGGCATGAAATGATTTGCTGTGTGATGTTGTGACGCATAGAGTATCCCCCAAAAAAACCTATAAATCCTCACTAGACAGCTGCGCCTAAACGGTTGTGAGTCCAGGCTACAGCTTGCGACAAAGACTCTTGTGTGATTGCATGGGATTCGGCTCCCAGAGGTCTATTGGGGTCCCACGAATCTGACATTATACCAACACTTATTGTTGCTTGTATTTTTGATAACTGCCATCTGACTGGAGTGAGATGAAATCTTATAGAAGTTTTGATTTGCATTTCTCTAATTAATAGAGTTGTTGAACATTTTTTTCATATATTTGTTGACTGATTGTGTATCTTCATCTGAGGAATGTCTCTTCAGGTCCTTAGCTGATTTATTGATTGGGTTATTTTGGTGTTTAGTTTTTTGAGTTCTATATAATTCCTGGAGATTAGTGCTCTATTTGATGTGAGTGTGGTAAAATTTTTCTCACATTCTTAACCCCACTGATTGTTTCTTTTGCTGAGAAGAAGCTTTTCCGTTTGAACCCATCCCATTTATTGATTCTTGATTTTATATCTTGTGCTTTAGGAGTCTTGTTAACAAAGTAAGGGCCTAATCTGATATGATGGGAGATTTGGGCCAACTTTTTATTTTATTAGGCGCAGGGTCTCTGGTCTAATACTTAGGTCCTTGATCCACTTTGAGTTGAGTTTTGTGCATGGTGAGAGGTAGGGGATTAATTTCATTTTGCTGCATATGAATTTCCAGTTTTCCCAGCACCATTTATTGAAGAGGCTATCTTTTCTCTAATGTATGTTTTTGGCACCTTTGTCTAGTATGAGATAACTATATTTATGTGGGTTTGTCTCTGTGTCCTCTATTCTGTACCATTGGTCTACAAGTCAATTTTGGTGCCAATACCATTGCTCTGTAGTATATAGTTTAAGGTCTGGTGTAGTGATGCCACCTGCTTCACTCTTCATGCTAAGGATTCCTTTGACTATTCTGGGTCTTTTATATTTCCAAATGAATTTTATGACTGCTTTTTCGATTTCTATGAGGAATGTCAATGGTATTTTCATTGAAATTGCATTAATCTGTATAGAGCTTTTGGTAGTATGATCATTTAGACAATATTAATTCTGCCCATCCAAGAATAGGGAAGATTTTTGCATCTTCTAAGGTCTTCTTTAATTTCTTTCTTTAACATTCTGTAGTTTTCATTGTAGAGGTCTTTTACTTCTTTTGTTGATTCCCAAGTATTTTATTTATTTATTTATTTATTTATTTATTTAGGCTATTGTGAATGGGGTAGTTTTCCTAAATTTCTCTTTCAGAGGATTCATCACTGATGTACAGAAATGCTTTTGATTTATGGTTATTGATTTTATATTGTACTACTTTGCTGAATTCATTTATTATTTCTAAAAGTTTTCCGGTAGAATTTTTCAGATCCTCTAAATATAGAATCATGTCATCATCAAATCGTGATAATTGAATCTTCTTTTCCTATTTGTATCCCTTTAATTTCTTCATCTGTCTAATTACTCTGACTAGATTTTCAAGGACCATGTTAAATAGAAGTGGTGAAAGAGAGTATCCCTGTTTTGTTCCAGTTTTTAGAGGGAATACTTTCAATTTTTCTCCATTTAGAATGATGTTGGCCTTGGGCTTAGCATAGATAGCTTTTAAATGTTGAAATACTATTATCCCTAGTTTTTCTAGTGTTTTGAACATGAAGGGGTGTTGTATTTTGCCAAATTCTTTTTCTGTATTTATTGAGATGAGCATATGATTCTTATTTTTAAGTCTATCGATGTGGTGAATTACATTTATTGATTTCCATATGTTAAAACAGCCTTGCACCCCTGGGGTGAACCCCACTTGACCATGGTACACTATCTTTTTAATATGTTTTTGTATTTGATTTCCCAAAATTTTATTGAGAATTTTTGCATCTAAATTCATTACAGATATTGGTCTGAAGTTTTCTTTCTTTGATGTGTCTTTGTCTGGTTTTTGGACTCAAGGAGATATTGGGCTCAAGAATGAGTTTGGAAGTGTTCTCTCTTTTTCTGTTTCATAGAATAATTTCAGAAGTATTGGTATTAGTATAAGTTCTTCTTTGAAGGTCTTGTAGAAATCTGCTGTGAATTTATCTGATCCTAGGCTTTTCTTGGTTGGTAGGCTTTTGATGCATGAAATTAATCTGTTTAACTTGTGTATATCATTCTGATTCAGTTTGGGTAAGTCATATGTCTCTAGAAATTTGTCAATGTCTTCATGATTTTCTATTTTATTGGAGTACAAATTTTCAAAATAGTTTCTAATTATCTTCTGTATATCTGTACTGCCTAATGTGATATTTCCTTTTTCATCATGGATTTTATTAATTTGAGTTTTCTCATTCTCTTGGTTGGTGTGGCTAAAAATTTATCAATTTTATTTATTTTTTCAAAGAACTAACTTTTTTGTCAATTTTTCAATTGTTTGTTTTGTTTTAGTTTCATTGATTTCAGCTCTGATTTTAATTATTTCCTGTCTTTTACTACTTTTGGTGTTGATTTGTTCTTCTTCTTCGAAGGCTTTGAGATGTAATGTTAAGTCATTTATTCATTGACTTTTTCTTCTTTTAAGGAATGAACTCCATGCAATAAACTTTCCTCAGTACTGCCTTTACAGTGTCCCTACAAAGAGACACTATAAAGAGATTTTTATATGTTATATAAGTGTTATCATTTACCTCTAATAGTTTTTTAATCTCCTCTCTGATGTCTTATGCAATCCATTGTTCATTCAATAGCATATTATTTCATTAGAAGTAGCTTCTATTTTGTATTTTACAATGGATTTCTAATTTCATTTCATTATGATCTGATAGAACACAGGGTAGTATCTCTAGTTTTGTGTATTTGCTGAGAGTTGCTTTGTGGCATAATAGATAGTCTATTCTAGAGAAGGATCTATGCTGCTGAGAAGGAAGTGTATTCATTTGTTGATGGATGAAATACTCTGTATATATCTGCTGAGTCTAAATTATTGATTGTATTATTGTATTATTGAGTTGAAATACTCTTTATATATCTGCTGAGGCTAAATTATTGATTGTATTATTGTATTATTGAGTTGAAATACTCTTTATATATCTGCTGAGGCTAAATTATTGATTGTATTATTGTATTATTGAGTTCTATAGTTTCTTGGCTTAGCTTTTGTTTGGAAGATCTATCTAGTGGTAAAAGAGGTATGTTAAAGTCACCCAGAATTATTGTGTTGTGGTCTATTTGACAATTGAACTTGAGAAAAGTTTGTTTGATGAACATAGATGCTCCATTGTTTTGGGCATATATATATTTATAATTATTATGTCTTGTTGATGTATGGTTCCCTTAAGCAGTATAAAATGTTCTTCTTTATGCCTTTTGATTAATTTTGGTTTTAAGTTTTCTTTATTTCATATGAGGATAGAAATCCCTGCTTATTTACACAGTTCATGTGAATGGTATGATTTTTTCCCAAACTTTCGTGATCAGTCTGTGGATGTCTTTTCCTATAAGATGAGTCTCTTTAAAGCAGCATATTGTTGGGTCTTTTTAAAAATCCAGTCTGCCAGTCTATGTCCTTGGATTGATGAGTTTAGGCCATTCACATTCAGGGTTATTATTTAGACATGGTTTGTATTCCTCATTATTTTGTTTATTTTTGGCTTTTAACTTGCCTTGGCTTCTCCTTTGACTTTTTTTTTCCTTTAGTGTAATACCCCCTTTTGCTGATTTTCATTGTTGTTTTTCATTTCATCTTCATAGAATATTTTGAAAAGGATGTTCTATAGTGCAGGCTTTCTAGTTGTAAATTCTTTTAACTTTTGTTTTTCAAGAAAGGTTTTTATTTCATTATCAATCCTAAAGCTTACTTTTGCTGGGTATAAGATTTTTGGTTGGCATCCATTTTCTTTCAGAGCTTGGTATATATTCTTCCATGATTTTCTCACCTTGAGGGTCTGGGTTGAGAAATCTGCAGAGATCCTAATCGATTTTCCCCTATATGTAATCTGATTCCATTTTCTATGGCTTTTAAAATTTCCTCCTTATTCTGTATGCTAGGCATTGTCATTGTAATGTGCCTTGGTATAGATCTGTTGTGATTTTGTACATTTGACATGCTATAATCCTCTTATATTCAATTTTCCAATTCATCAGGTTTGGAAAATTTTCTGATATTATTTCATTGAATATATTGTTCATTCCTTTGGTTTATAACTCTATGCCTTCCTCTATCCCAATAATTTTTAAATTTAGTCTTTTTATGTTATCCCATAATTCCTGGATGTTCTATTTTCCTACCACTTTCATTGTGTGTTCAACTTTATTTTCAAGATTATATATTTATACCTCATTGTCTGAGGTTCTGTCTTCTAATCTGTTGGTGATGCTTTCTATTGAGTTTTTGATTTGGTTTATTATTTCCTTCATTTCAAGGATTTCTGTTTGTTCCCCCCCCACACACACAATCTCTATCTCCTTATTGAAGAGATTTTTGCTTCCTATATTTGCTTCTGTAGCTCTATACTGAAATGATCTTTTGCTGTCTGTGTTTGCTCTCTTATACCATCCTCTAATCCACAGAACATTTTAATTATGTACATCCTGAACTCCTTCTCTGAAATTTCTTCTGCTATGCTGGCCATGGAGTCTAATAATGTAGTATCTTGGTTTGTTTGGGGAACTTCCCCCCCCCCCTTTTTATTTCATGCTTTTCACGTGTCTTCCCTTCTAGAAGTGCAGCTCCCAAGTGTTACAGTTTTTACCCTGTAGACTTATAGTGTCCCTGCAGGGTTCCAATACTTCTCCTTTGAGGGGGAGATCAACATTAACAGATCCCAAATACAAGCAATATACAGTCTTAAACCAAATGGCTTCTATTAAGACATTTACAGTTTTGTTACAATAGATAGAAAGGATGAGTTCAATTATTATTTACAATATAAACAATAGGTTTGCAAAAGGATCTATAGTTTCTAATGGTGGACAAAGGGGGTTGTGTAGGATGAGATGTTGAGGGGCTAGGAGGTGAGGCTCTAGAGTTATTAGATCTTAGGAAGCATGAAAGAGGAATCAAAAGAAGTTGGCTAGCAGCAGGAGAAAAGAGAGAAAGAGATTTTGCAGAGACAGATAAGTGGGAAGACAATAGAGGGAATACAACAAGCAAACAAACATAAAAATTAATGGAAAGAAAAAATGCAAGAATAGAAAAAAATATACAACACAACTCTAATATACTATTCAGGCATCCCAGTGCTCAGTAGCCTAATGCATAAAAAATACTTGTTTTCACAAATGTTGGGGATGTGAGGGTGGGAAAGAGAGAGAGAGAGAGAAAAGAAAAAAAAATCTCGAAGGAAAATTAAAGGATTGTTTCTGTTGGAGTTCAGTATCTTTCCTTTCTTATCCAGTAGGTGGGGTTGTCTATTGTTTGCTGGTATCTCCACCCTCAGGATGGTGAAGGTTTTTAGGGTGGAAGGGTTGGTTCAAAGATATCCTTTGGGGCCCACGTATGTGATGTGGGTGCCTGGTCTTATCTCCTTATATCACCCAAAGACCTCACAATTCCTGGTCTCTAATTTAGCCTCTAAACTGTATCTCACTCACCCCCTCCCTTTTTACTTCCCAATCAGGAACCTCTCCCTGGAGGTCTTGTGGGATGCACTCTGGGGCCTGTGCAGACGCTGAGGCTGGAGATCTGCTCGGGATCAGCTGTCGGGGGTTCTCTAATAACTTGCAGAGAAACAATATTCCCACTGCTTGATTCCCAGGTCATGGAGCGACAAGGAATGTAGTCTCCCTCTAGCCTGCCATTTTGGATCCTAATTTATTTTCAATCCAGAGGTTCTATAAATGCTGAGAAAAGGTAGTGGGGTGAAGAGAGGGAATATATGAACTGAGTAATATGTTTTTTTTTTTTTTTAAATTCAGAGTTAACTTCCAGCAAATCTGGAATTTTATTCCCCCTGTAACCAAAGCATGTGACCATAGGTTTATTATTTATGACTATAAAAACTATGTTCAAATCTTACTTGCCCCTTACATCCATCTTTAGTATTATACTTAGGTTTTCTGTACATCCATAACAACAGAGTCTAGGTCTGTTTTGCTCATTGTTATATCTCCAAGGCTTCTGAGTGTTTAATATGTAATAGCCCTGCAAGTATTCATTGATTGAATGTATTGAACATAATGTGATTGCAGAGGTTTTTGATATATAGACACTTTCTCAGTGATAGTGTAATTTAATTTGTAGATGATAGTTGAATTTTGAATGAGTGTTTAGAAGTGGAGACTCAAGTACTTATAGGTTATTAAAATGAAAATAAAATGTGTAAAATGTTTTTATAAGTACCCAAGGGATCATATATAAAACAGGAATGAGATAGCTGTTGAAGAAATTCTAATTACTGACAGTTGTTTACCATGTAGACACCTTATATGAGGTTTCCAAATGGATGCTATTAATTTGAATTACTTTAGAAAAATAAGTATATAGGCATTTATAGTTTATCATTATAATGTGGTGATATAATCCCTCTTTTTAAAATAGAATCCCACAGTGCCTAACAGTCATGAATAAATTTATAGACTTGTTTTTCATATTGAAGTAAATGACTATGAGTCTGAAATATTCTCTGTTAGTTTTCTTATTATAGGCAAATAAAACAAAAGATCTGATGGATAAGGAGAATAAATTATACCATGGAGATACAAGAAGTTGTTGCCAATTAATAATTTTCATATTCAGAAACAAACAAAAAGATATTATTGGCCAATATAGGTATAAAAATAATTTTAATTTAAGTTTATAACTCAAATTTCAAATAAGCATAATTTTGAATTCAAATAAATGTTTTCAGGAGGAAAAAATTACTACAATATTTGCTGGTATATCAATATGTAGACCTGATTACAGACTGTAAAAAAGTGCAAGATATGCAGGGCAATTTATTTATCAGAATGTGGTGAGAATTTTTTCACTGGTAAGAAAACAGAGGAATATTTAGCTAATTTATACTGTTTCTTAAAAGCACAAACATTATGAAATATCATATGAGGGAAGAAATGCTTAGAAAGCAAAGAACATGTGGAAATATTGAATAATCAGACTGCTAGGGATAAAAAATGAAAGCTTAAGGAATTAGGGGTATTAATTTTGCTCTTGCTTCTGTAATGGATAGGAAAGGGAGAGAAAGGACTTGCATTTAAATGTTCAAGGCTATTATATGAGTTATCTTACTTTTTATTCCCATATTAGTCCTATTGGGCTGCCACTATTTGTCTCCTTTTCATATAGGAAAAATAAGATTTGGGGAAAGGCAGTTTTGTTATCGTACGCCTAAGGTGTATTTTACTAGTAGTAAAAAGGGATATAATGTATATAAAGTATATGGTTTATGGTATGACGTATGTAAGCTTGTAGTAAGAGATAAGACTAAAGGTCTATTTTGGGGACAGTTCAAGAAAGAAAGAAAAAACAAGACTGGATTTTATGTGGTAGTTGAAGAAGAGTATTTATGATGAACATAAATAACTCATTAAAAGTCATTCTATTAGCTTCCAAGAGCAAGTATTTGAATCCAAATTTACACAGTTCCTGAGTCCATTCTGATCTGACTATACTATCCCTCTTCTCTGACAGGATAGGTCCTCTCTACTCATAGCTATGCTTTTGAGGTAGCCCATGAAGTGGTATCAGCTATTTTGAGTCCTAACGTCACTGACAAAATGATCTGGCTTTACTAATTCGCACCTCTGATGTGAATGGCTTACCTTCACCTAAATTTGCTTTTTTCATTACCTTTGCGCCATTTTTATACATATTTAACAGCTAAGAAAACTAGATCATTCAAAGTATGTGAATCACCTTTGGTTGCATAAGATATAAATTTATGATCTGAGATTTGAAAACCAGGCAGGGTAACTCCAGAGTACTCACTTAATCACCATGCTAAAATGCCATCTCAATAGAGGAGGAAATGTAATTTTTCCTCATTAGTAAGGATTCCATTATCTCCTGGTGACTTATGTTGCTTGTAGAAAGAAAGCTAGAGAGAGAGGAGTTTGTGTGATCTGGAAAGGCGTGGGGAGGAAGAAGAACTCAAATTTGATTTTTTAATCATTACTCTGCTGGCTGCTTCATGGCCCCCATATGCTTTTTGTGTATGTTGTGGGAGGCAGCTTTGTTATCCTACACCTAAGGAGTATTTGACTAGTAGTAAAAAGGGATATAAGGTATATAAAGTATAAGGTTTATAGTATAACGTATGTAAGCTTGTAGTAAGAGATAAGACTGAAGACATATTTTGAGGACAGTTCAAGAAAGGAAGAAAAGACAAGATTGGATTTTATGTGGTAGTTGATGAACATAATCAGAGATTCGCTTTTGGGGGATTAATCTGTGGTAATTGTACATGGTGAATTAGAGAGAAGAAATGCTGGAAATAGAAAATCCAATTGGATGGTTATTTGAAAAATAACTTACATAACATGTATTTATTAGGAAATACTAATTGTTAAGAGACAAATCCCTCTCTTAGCTTAGACTGCCATTAAAAATTACCATAGACTAGATGGTTTAAACAACAGAATTTTATTTTCACACGGTTCTCAAGACTGGCAGTGCAAGATCAAGGTACCTGGATGGTACAATTTCTGGTGAGGACTCTCTTCCTGGCTTGTAGATGGCTGCTTTCTCTGCTCTCACATGGCAGAAAGAGATAGAGAGAGAAAGGGAGAGAGAGAGAGAGAGAGAGAGAGAGAGAGAGAGAGAGAGAGAGAGAGAGGAAGTGAGAGAGCATGAGCATATACAAAAGTGCATGTACATGCAAATGAGTGCTCTCTGGTGTTCCTTCTTATAAGGACAGTAATCCCATTAAAGCTCTATCCTCTTGATTTCATTTTTTTCTTTTTAAAGAGAGAGGAGAGAGAGAAAGAGAGAGAGAGAGAGAATTTTTAATATTTATTTTTTAGTTTTTGGCAGACACAACATCTTTGTTTATATGTGGTGCTGAGGATCGAACCCAGGCTGCACGCATGCCAGGCGAGCGCGCTACTGCTTGAGCCACATCCCCAGCCCTTGATTTCATCTTATCCAAATTACTTTTCAAATGTTTCATCTCAAATGCCATCACCCCTTGGGGTTAGAGTTTCAACATATAACTTTTGGAGAAACATAGACATTGAATCCATAGTAATCTCACATCTCCATAGTTTAACCTAAGAAAATGTATTGAAGTTCAAAAGAGGAGTTCCTTAATTGGTAAGAACTTTTGGTTTTATTGTTCTACCTTTAGTAGAGCCTTAGAGTTCTCTGTGTTCACTCGGTAACTGGGTAAAAAGAAAGGACGATCATGCATGGAAAGTTCTACAGGCCATGCCTGAAAGTGATTCATTCACATTACTTCTGTTACACTCCTTAGATAATAATTCCCTCACACATCCAAAACTAATTTCAAGGGAGACTGGAATATTTATTTTGACGGTTTTAGTCAAGATAAGCTAAGTTATGCTATGATAAAAGCAATACCCAAAAGTTCATTGGCTTCACTAACTGAAGTTTATTCTCACCTACAGAACATTTCCAAACAGGCCATCAAAGAAGCTCTATTTATCACATAGTCACTCTGCTCCACAATCTAATGGATATCTTATTTCCTAAACCACTATGTAGGTTGGCTCATTAGCCTCTCAAGAAAAGTGATCACCTTCTAATTTGTGTCTAGATATGGAATTAACTTCAAAGTTGAGTTCGTTCCTGGGTAATGCATAATGATTTCTATGACTATAGAGAGTGATGTGTTATAATTTCTAAATTAGGGAGCTGGGAATGTAGCTTAGTAGTAGAGCACTTACCTTGCAAGGTAGAGGTCCTAGGTTTGATCCCCAGTCCCATAAAGGAAAGAAAAAAAAACCTAAATTAGGTCAGAGTTCAGCATCTCTTAATCCAAAGACATAAAATCTGGGCTGGGGTTGTGGCTCCATGGTAGAGTGCTTGCCTCGCATGTGTGAGGCACTGGGTTCAATTCTCAGCACCACATATAAATAAATGATAAAATAAAGGTCCATCAACAACCAAAAAAATATTTTAAAAAAGACTTAAAAACTACAGGACAAGCTATTTACATACCACATACTCAATATATATAATGGTAGAACTGGGCACAAGATAACCTGAATAAATGCTACCATTGAGAAAGAGGAAGAAAGGAAACACATAGTCATTTCTGGATCATAAAATTTTTCTATGTTATAAAATGTTCCTTCCTTAGGGATAGAGAACACTCTGTGATTAGGCAATTCTGGGGAAATTCAGATGATTAATCACTATTATGCAGACACTGTAGCAGTGAGAAGGAATTTTGATTTCTGAGGCATCTACCCAATAATGACATCTGCCATTCCCCATTTCTAGCCAATGCAAGTCAAATGGTTGTACCTAAAAATCAAAATAAGAAGAGAAGAGTAATGAACCATATGTTTGTAAGACAACAAGTCAGAGATATTTAGTGAATACTACAAATGATAACTATTGCTAACACACAAGCCATGTGTCCAGGAAGGAGAAAAAAATGGTTTGATAAACCATGCATCAGACTACAGTATTTATAAAAGAAACTGTAGTGGCTTAAGATATTAAAACATACTAAAAAATGAACAAATAAAATTCAGTATTAAAATGATGAAAGTAGATGGTTAGAAGGAGATCCAGAAAATAAATCAGATTCAAAGGAAAACAGAATCTACTTTTAAACCATCAGCTTAGCAATGAATGCCTTCTTGGTTCTAGTCAGTGTAGATACATGGGTGTGTGGTGGTAGAGATACATAAGAACAGTTACTTTCTGAGAGTGAGATTCTGAATAACATAAAGGTGATGAATGCAAATTAGCTACCTGTAGAAATTACTTTCTCTGAACTCAGTGAATTTGAGAATGAACTTTAAGAATTTTTAAGATATTAGTTACCAGGATTTGATTTCCAAATAGCATTAATTCATTGATTCACTGATCCATTGATTCACTGGTACAGTCATTGTTAATTGTGCTATTGCTGCTGCAAAGTTCAATAAGAAAAAAAAATCACAAAATAGCTACTGAATCTTGCAACACACAAACCACGGCAATAGCAATTTCTGTGGAGTGGGCTGCGGAATGAGTGGAAAACAAGAAAGTGAAGACAGTAAGCATAGATAGGGGTCTCCAGGCATAAATTAATCATATTAAAAAGTAAACAGTTGTAACATAATTAAACTTCACCTTAATATATCAGAGTAAATGGAAAATTTACCAGTTTATAATAACATTACTTATCTCTAGATGAAAATTAATTAACAGAAGGTGATAGCATAGAACCTAGAAAAGGGAGGCCAAAGTCCAGGGATCTAGTGCAGTTAGTCATTAGGCTCAAAGGGAGAGCGACAGTGAATCTGGAGGGAAAGGCTCTTTCCATCACTAAGAGCTGACAGGTGAAGAGTAAGGAGAATACTTCAGATTTCACTATTGTCTGTACAAAAATTTCCTCAAGACTATCCATCTCTCATCACTTTGATTTTTTGCCTACTAAACAAACTTCTTACTAACAATTCAGTGTCCTGAAGTGACTTGATATCAGAGAGAAAGAAAGGAAAAAGGGGGAGAGGAGGAAGAAACAGAAAAGATTTTTGATGGAAAGAGATAGTAGGAAGGCTAAAGATTTTGGAGATAGAAAAGGTTTTTGTATTTTATTTTGTTCCCCCCACCCCAAGAGGCAAGTGAAGAAGATAGTATATAACCAGTCACAGCAAAATTTGTAGTAAGTGACAGTAAGATACACTAGGAGGTCCAGGAACTAGTGTGTTGCCCTAAGGTGAAAAAGAGCATAATTGGGGCTGGGGTTATGTCTCAGTGGGAGAGAGCTTGCCTCAGACATGCAAGGCCTTGGGTTCAATCCTCAGCACCACATATAACTAAATAAAGTTATAAATTTTTTTTTTTTAAAAGAGCATAATTTCTGGGAGTTCTGTTTTGTAAAGAGTCAGTAAAATCAGAAGGAGGATAATAATTTCAAAAAAGTGGAAGTAGTTGTAATAAGGAATAAACACAAATTCATTAATTCAGAAAAAAAATTTCTTTTCTTTGTTTATAATGTAAAAAATTACAAGGCCATATGTATTTAATCAGTGGATCATCTAGCTCTAGTTTCTTTGGATACTAGCACAAAGATATATTTTTATAGGCCAACATAATTTTCTTAAAGCAAGAATTAAAGTAAAATTTGCTAATTTATCTTAACAATCTATTACAGATCAGCTGGGTGTAGTGAGGAACATCTATAAATCCCAGCAATTTGGGAGGCTGAGGCAGGAGGATCACAAGTTCAAACTCAGTCTTAGCAATTTAGTGAGACCCTGTCTCAAAATAAAAACAGAAAGGACTGAGATGTAGCTCAGTGGTAAAGTGTACATGGGTTTAATCCCCAGTACAAAACAAAACAAACAAACAAAAAAGATCTATTATAGACGAGTCATCTGTGCATTCATGTCAATTTTCTTAAACATAATATGGTCCTTGTTTTAGTAATAGTCACTATAGTTTTTACACAGCTTTACTGAGATTTGATTCCCCTGTCATGCAATTCACCTACTTGGAATAGGATTCAATAGTGTTTTGTATATTCTTAGGGCTAAAGAAAAAAAATTCAACTTTAGAACATTTTTATCACCTCAAAAAGAAAATCTGCACAGGGAAAATCTGTATCTATCACAATCACCCCACACTCTTAACTCTTTAGCCCTAAGAAACCACTAATTTACTTTCTTTTTTTTTATTTTTTAAAATTTTTTTATTTTTTTTATTGATTGTTCCAAACATTACAGAGCTCTTGATAAATCATCTTTCATACATTTGACTCTATTGGGTTTTGAACTCCCATTTCTACCCCAAATACAGATAGCAGAATCACATCTGTTACATACTCGCATTTTTACATAATGGCATATTAGTGACTGTCTTAATCTGCTACCTTTCCTAACCCCTACTATCCCCCCTCCCCTCCCCTCCCACCTTCCCTCTCTGCCTCCTCAGCTGTTGTTCAATTCTCTCCCTTTTTTCCCCCCCTCCCACTTGCCCATCATAACCTCTTATACTTTTGTGTATCATTGAAGGTCTCCTACCATTTGCAAATCCTTTCCCTTCTCTTTCCCTTTCTCTCCCCCCATTCGTCTTTGTTTACAGTTAGTCTTTTCCTCATGCTCTTCCTTCCTGTTTTGTTCTTAGTTGCTCACTTTATATCAAATGAGATGACTAAATATGTGACACTTAACACTAGGTGGTAAAATAAAATAGAAATATTAATCTTATTTACAGACCTAAAGGAGATCACAGCATACCATGCAGGGCATGTAGAGGCAGCACTTAGGAATAGAAAGAATAAGCAGAGGTATGGAAGCCAGGCTTTGTAATGACAAGAGAATGAAGGGATTCCTGGTCCCCACAAGTATGATTGGCTTGGTTGAATTTCACAGGCTGGCAGGAAGGAAAAATCCATTAGGTTGAGGACTGAGAGGGGTGAAGTTGGCCCAGCTGAAAGAAGAAATAGCCAGGTGGGGAGCATTTCCTGCTTTGTAAGAGAACATGTCTTACTAAAGCAAGGGATTTCATGGTTAGGTGTTTGGGGCTTTAGGTTTAAAATTGTCAGGGCAGCACATAAAATATTAGACTTTATAATACCTAGGATCCAACTTCATTCTTTTGCCTGTGGTCATCTTGTTGTCCCATGATCATTTATTGAGAAGTCTGTTCTCTTCCCACTGTGTGGTCTTGGCAGTCTTGTTGCAAAGCAGTCATCCCAATGATTTTGAGTTTATTTCTACACTCAATTTTATTCCGCTGATCTATGTCTATCTTTGTTGCAGTACTACATGTCTTGATTTATATGTCATTGCTTTGTAATAATTTGGAGATGTGTGAGTCCTCCTACTTTGTTCTTAATTTCTTGGAATTGTTTTGATTAAGTAGCCAATACTCTCCTGAGATCACATTGGAATCTTATACATATAGTTATGTTTATGTAGAAGCTATTGCAGACTAAGGAAGGATTTGATCCTATCTTATAAATGTTTATAAGAGAAAATGTCAGCTTTAAAAAGGAGATATGTTGAATGACAGTGAAGAATCCTGTAAAACAGAGTGAGCTGTGGGTGATGAGTTGGTAATGAAGTGGGAGATATCCAAACAATGTATCCCTTACATCCCTGTACATTAAACTCTTTTGAGAGAGTGGTAAGTTCTATTCCCTTAATATTTCTAGACACAGGTAGGAGTGTACTGTTCTGTACTTTGAGGTGGCTTGCGTCAGATAATGAATGATATCTGATGTGAACATGGGAAAATGCAAGTGGGCTTTCCTTATCTAAGGTTTTTGAGTGAGGACAATATGGACAGAGGCCATTCCCTATCCTCTATACAAGTTTACTCACAGTGGATCTGTAGCATGACTGAGAAATAGATCACTGTTGCTTTAAGACACTGCATATTTGTTACCAAAGCATAATTGAGTATTTCCTATAAAAATTGTTACTAAAGTAGGACTGTCATAATATAGAAATCTAAACTATGTGGTATTGATGTAGAAACTGGAAGATAGCCTGGAAAAATGCTTATTGGAGATTGGAATATAACAATCTATATATTGTTGTAATATAACTTTGGGGGAATCTTGCAAGCAATAATTTAGAAGAAAATCATGAACCAAATAAATTTGTAACTCTTAGAGAAGAGGTTTTAAGCAAAGTATTAGACATGTAAGATAGCTCCTATTGATTGCATTTGACAAGGATTACATGATAGAGACACGCTCAGAAAAGAATTGGTCTACTTAGAAAAAGGGATTAAAAGGAATAGAGTAGGTCCAGAAATACAGAAACCTGTAGGATTGGACAAGATGACTGATTCACAATCACAGCCAGTAGATACAAAATGACAAGCCCATTAAAATCCAACCATAAGATAAGTATCAAATTAAGTATTTGCTCATTATAGTCATTGCTAAAACTTGTGAATTCCTTAAGGGAGGATTCAGTAAATCCTTTAAATTGAACAATGTGGATCAGGAAAAAGAGATTAGAGTGGTTATCTACTTGTATCGATGGGCTCATAAATACATAATTATATTGGAGAAGGGGTAGCATTGTGGCATGAAGGCCAAACAAAGAAAACAAATGACAAAGAATGTCTAGAAATTAACTATGGCTATGACTATTGTCACACAGAAATATCTGCAATCAATGGATTAAATTTTTGCTGTTTGTAATGAAGTGGTACTGACATACCATTAGCCTGGAGTAAAAAGCACTTATAACTAACTGAGGCTTGAAATAATGCCATCTATGGTCAGAAGAAAGGAACTCAGACTTTTCAAGAAGGGTTTGCATCTCTGTGCCAACTTTACTTGTGGCTGAAGAAACTATGGAAGACTACCCTAGACGGGTAGAGCCAGGCACTGTGAAGGAAAATGGGAAGGGTGTTACTTTCAGGAAGTAAAATCAGGGCCTAATTAACAATAACTTTTTAACCTCACGGAAGAGGTAATCTGCCTGGCAGATTTCATTAACTACTAGGTACCAGCGTTTTCTATAGTATATCTTTCATTTTTTGAATGTGAGTATTTATTTGGGTGATCGTGTCCTGCTTCACTTGTGTACCTTGTACCTTGTACAATGCTCCCTCCTTCCTGACTTGGAACATAGAGCTCGGATCCTGTGGGCCATCCCCTGCTGACCTTCCATAAATCACAGTGAGAGTATTGCTCTTATTAGCCTAGCATATCTGATACAATCGTTTTTGGTTTGGTGGATTTTGGAAACTTAAAAAACAAAAGAACAAATCAAAAACAATCTTCATGTATAAATTAAGCTGACCTCATCCTTACTATAAGCTTAACCACTCCTTCAAAAATGTTTACACTCTCACGGTAAACTTAGGCACTGTTGAAATAACATTGCATTGAACCTCTGGGTTGTAACTTCTTTTTTTTTTTATCAATACAGAAAGATTCCATTTATTAATCCAATATCTTCATTTAAATCTCCTGTTGAAAATGTATCAGTTTCTCTGATACGTCCCTAGCCAGGCTCCCAATACATTTTTTATTTTTTTTCTTTCCTCTGGCTTTTCTAACTGGTATTCACTCCAGTCAGGCTTCATTAAATCTATTTTGTGGATTTACACTTGCTAACTGGGACTGCAGGCAATCAGTATAACTAAAAATTTCACTCTCTTTCCGCATTGTAAAATCCATATTAGAAGCACATGCAATTAAAGAAGGTTAAGATACATATGATGTCAACCTACTATGATTCACTGCTACCTAAGAAGTCTAAATTTCAATTTCCTAAGTATTTTCATCTTTCTTTGTCTTTTATTTATTTATTTTTTCTTTTCTTTTTTAAATTATTGGTTGTTCAAAACATTACAAAGCTCTTGACATATCATATTTCATACATTTGATTCAAGTGGGTTATGAACTCCCATTTTTACCCCGTATACAGATTGCAGAATCACATCGGTTACACATCCACATTTTTACATATTGCCATACTATTGACTGTTGTATTCTGTTATCTTTCCTATCCTCTACTAACCCCCTCCCCTCCCTTCCCATCTTCTCTCTCTGGGTTGTAGCTTCTGAAGTACTGACTGACCATCCTTACTTATTTTATAAGCCAATGTAAACTTTCCTGCCTTGGCTGGCTTTGGCATAAGCCAGAAAAATGCCTGAGATTTGAAAACATTTTACCAGCTAACTTTAGAGAGAAGCAAATTAGTCACAACTGGAGCTAGCTTTACAAAACCAGATTCAGTATGAGACTAGGGATAAGTTATCATCATGTTTACTGAACATAAGAAAAGAGCAGCTAACTTAACGATTACTTTGTTTTTGTTATTTTATTATTTAATGAAATTTAAATGCAAATGTATACAGATCATAAAAAGTAATGCCCATTGTTAAATTCTTTAGCATTTATTCAACTAATATTTATACTTGATACTTTATATAGAATAAAAATTCTACTATCCTTACTATGTAAATTAGTCCAAAGCAATTTGGTTGTTACCCTCAGCTATAAACTGAGATGACAAATTCAAGCTGATTTAGGAAATTATTTATTTAATCAGTGAGAGACAAAATGTGTGCAAACAAAAATGAAATGTCATATTGTACAAATCAATTTCAGACTGAAATAACATAATTTCTATACACAATTTGAGCTTCATATAAACATTAACAACTCAAAGTCAAAGGTGCCTCTTTATATTTATATCAAGCTATGATTTCATTTTTCAATGTTATATTAATATAAGTTACAGAAAATGAGCTTTCACATGTAAAATTGTACCAAAATGAAACTTAGAAGAAAAATCCACAAGTTTATATATTTTCTTCCATTTAAATGTATTGTATATTTATATTTTATAATGGGTTTTACATTTAAATTACATATACAAAAAAATTAAGGCTAACATACATTTATCACCATGTACTACTGGTCCTGTATAAAGTGTTTTGTTATTTTTAATCTTTACATTTAGCTTATAAGGAAAGGACTGTCATTATTATTGCAGTTGTAGAATAAGAAAACAAAGACTTAGAAAGGTTAAATAATGTGTCCAAGATTATTATGCTAATAATTGATGAAGTTGGAATGAATCTTTATACTTCTAACTGTAAGACTTAAATTCTTATGCTGAATTTTCCTTTGCCTCCCATAATATTCTTACATTCATTTAACAACATTATAGAGGTTGTATGAGTAATAAGAAAATATAAAATGTAAGAATTCATATTAATTCTACTGTTTCATATGGAAATTTTCTATACTTTTCCCCCAGTGTACATTTAAAAACATCAATAGATGGTTCAATAAAACATGTTGTCTTAAATTTGCTCTATGAATGTTGAAAATTTTAATGACTTTGGTAGAAGAGGTAAAAAAATTGTTCATTCAAACCCAGAAGTTTATTTATTTATTTATTTATTTATTTTTTATGGTTTAGATATGAGATGGCCCCCAGAAGCTCGTGTGTGAGACAATGCAAGAAGATTTGGAGGAGAAATGATTGAGTTATAGCCTTAATCTAATCAGAAAATTAATCCCTAATGGTAACTAAAGGCAGGTGGGGTGTGGCTGGAAGAAGTGGTTCATTGGGAGCATGGCTATTGGGTATATATACTTTGTATCTGGAGAGTGGAGTCTCTGTCTCTGTCTCTCTGTCTCTGTCTCTCTCTCTCTCTCTCCTTTCTGGTCACCTTGTGAGCTGGTTCTTTCTGCCACATTCTTCTGCCATGATGTTCTGCCTCACCTCAAGTCCCAAGGAATGGAGTCTTCTATGTACTAAGACTTCTGAAACTGTGAGCCCTCTAAAAAACTTTTCCTCCTCTAAAATTGTTCTAATCGGATCTTTCAGTCACAGCAGCAAAAAAGCTGACTAAAACATGAGTTCATTATCAGATATCCAGATGTCTTCTTCCATTGTGGGAGTTGTTGTTTCACTTTTTTGGTGATTTCCTTTGAGGCACAAGAGATTATAATTTTGATGAAATCCAATTATCTTTCTTTTGGTTTTCCTGACTTTGGTGTCATATTTAGGATATTCTTTGCCAAATCTAGGATATTCTTTGCCATATTCTTTGCCAAATCGAAGTTACTCTGTTTGTTTCCTTTGCAATTAAACATTATCTTATGGGGAGGTATTTTGAGAGTATGTAACTATCCTATGCCATATCAGCTCTCATCTTCTAATTGTAACATTTGTGGATGATGTGATTGATTATTACTATGATGGTCCATTCCATTTATCAACCATCATTCTACTATAGAGAAAAATATCTTCATTTATTATTTTAAAATTTGTATCAGGATGAATTTATGGGCTTTATTTTATTTACTGGGTTAATATTTTTAGTATTGTTAAATTTGAATTTCATATCTCCTTGAATTTGCCAGTGGGTGCCATTTTAAACTGATAAGTGTGTCATTTTGAACTCTTCCTTTTTTTTTTTTCTGGCACACATATCAGGCTGGTAATATTTCTGTCATACTCCTGGGATCAGCCATTTCTCAAGGATCTCTGGATCCCTTACGTAAAAAATGATATTTGATACTTGGAAACCAAGTTCTGAATGCTAGGTATGCTTGCTATTAATGGGGTATTTCTGCTTCCATATCTTCTTGGTGGACAAAGCTAGGGTAATGTGTACAAATGCACACATATTTAAATGCATAATCAATTTTGTAACTATGTATACTGAAAGCATGAGTTAAGTGCTGTCGCATCCAATTCCAATCCAGCACCACCACAGGGGTCATTCTAGTTTTCTCTTCCCACATTTGTAACTCTCCTTTCCTACAGTGAGAAATTTGGCTGCCATTACCCTTAACATATTTACATATTAGATGAATCCTCTCTGAGTGGAATCAGTGTTCTGTTTCTGCTGCCAACCCCTTTCGTCCTTAGGGCTGAGCTCTTCTCTTTCTGCCTGCTTTATCCTAGTTAGGCTCCAACATCCTGTTTCAAGTTTCCTTTGCCAGTGCTCCCTGTGTCGTTGGCCTCCTCACTTCATAGACTCTGACACAATGCACTCCCATCCCCACTTTGCAAGGATGACTAACTTGCTGGGCTTTTGGGACTTAATTATTTAGGAAGGCAGGGAAAATATGGATTTGCAAGCTTAAATGGAAGAGTAGGGTAACATATAAAATATAATATTTTATAACATATAAAATGTAATATTTTGCAAATATTATATTTGAGATTATAGATCTGAGGGAGAAAATGGGTCATGTGGGTATTTGGGGAAGAATATACGAGGTATAGGGAACAACATGTGCAAGGGCTCTGAAGAATAAAGGTACCCCATATGTTAAAAGTAGGGAGGGCACCATCACTGAAGTGCCATGAGCATGGGAGAGAGGAGTAGATGAGGTCAGGCAGGTGCTAGGGGATGAAACTCTGTAGAACTTTGTAAAATATTGTATCTTGGCTTTTATTTTAAGTGAGCTGGAATACCACAGGAGGATCTTGAGTAGTTTAGTGACATGATGTGACATGTGGTTTTAAAGAATTACACTGGCTTCTGTCTTGCGAATACACCATGTATGTGTGTGGTAGCCGGGAGTGGGGGACAGGGAAGTTGAAACAAATATAGCCAAGATACTATTAATCAGAAAGAAAATTAGACAAAGTATGGTAGCTGTAGAGGTGGTAAGAACTGGTTAGATTTTGGGCATATTTTGAAGCTATAGCTGATGGGATTTGTGACCATTGGATATAGAATATAAAAACCAAAAAGCCAATAGTAATTCCACAGTTCACTGACTGGTAGGATGGTTGCCATTTATTGATATGGAACAGTCTGTGGGAAAAGCATGTTTGGGTAAGGATATTAAGATTCTTATCTTGTAAGATAAGAACTGAGATATAGCAATGTGGAGGTCATGGCTGAAGAGAGCTGGCTCAGTGGAGTGGTGGGAACATAAACTTGACTGGAATGGGGTGCCAAAGAGAACGGGAAGAATAGAACTGCAAACGGCAAGGTCCTGGCCATGTTTCAGAAGACTTCTGATATAGATAGCAGTGAGGGGTGGCATAGAAAGTAGGGATAAGAGAGTTTATTTTGCAAAGTTGGGAAATATTAAAGTATGTTTTGGTGCAGATGGAAAAGATCCAGTAGAGAGGAGAACATAAACAGGAGCCTTTCATAGGTGACAGTGAATAGAGTCTGGTAGACACCTGGAGAGGATTAACCTTTTTAAGAACATGGAAAATGCATCTGTAGTAGTATAGGAGAAGGCAGAGTATGTGAATACAGAAGGAGGCAGGTGGTTACACTTGGTGGTGACAGTTTGTGGACATTCTTTTCTGATTTGCTTCCTCCTCTTGCCACCAGGAAAAAGGAAGCACTGTCATTATCTGAGATTTCCTAAAATCAAAACATTTCTGAAAAGAAAACCAAAGGATCACAATTGTGTTTAGTCACTGCTCACTCCCGGGCAGCAGCACGTGCCCTGGCTGTAGGCATTTGGTCCTTGCTGAGAGTAGCAAATTTCTTGACATAGTGTATTATATGTGAAAGAAATTTGTTACTCACAATGAGGAAAAAACAAACATTTGAGAAGGATTTACTTACAACAATAATATAAGAACAATTATTCTAATTGCCCACCCCGCCTCATTTTGGCAGCACTGGGGATTAAACCCAGTGTTGCTCTGCCAATGAATCACACCCCCAGACCTTTTATTTTTTATTTTGAGACAAGGTTTGGCTAAGTAGCCAAAGCTGAACTTATGATCCTGCTGCTTCAGACTTGAGACTGGCTGGGATTTCAGGCATGTGCCACTGTGCCTGGCTACACTCTTTCTTTTTATTGAAAGAAAGAAAGTCATAGATATTTAGTAAGTATGCTAGAAAATGTACACAGCCTGAAGCCTGTCTTATGCAACTCACACTGCTTAGTAACAACTGGTACAAACTTTCTAGAAGGAAATTGACTATAAATAGGAAACCTTAAGCATATTTATGATGAGTGATAACATAATTTCCCCTCTATGATAATGTCAAGTGTTGTTTGTATAAATAGATTGACCAATCTTACCAGCTTGGTTATACAAAAGGTCATATTTAGTGTAAAAAGTTCATATAACTCATGTAAATCACTCAAGATTCTACATGCTCAAAGCATTAGAACATTTTGTAACTCACGTTAGGAGCTAACTATATAGAAATCATTTGCCAGAAAAGATGGTCTTCCAAACTCTGGGTAACAGGAGAGAGTGGCTACATCTCTAGGTTGTCTTGCCATTGTAACATTTCTTCCTCTCACACTATTATGACCTGGGTCTTGGGCTGTGAAGATGCCATGGTCACTGTGATGAACTGCATGGACCACAACAGCTCTTTTCAGAGATCTAACTATCCCAGTTCCATAGTCAGGCATGAGTGATCCACAGTTCAGAACCCACAAAATCAGATTTTATACTGTGGACTGTAACTTGTGCTTATAGATAACATAAATATTAGCCATCATTAACATTTCAGACTACCCCCTTTCCTTCTTTCTCTATTACTGATATCTTACAATCATTCTTTAAAAAAAATCTTTCCCTTGAAATTGGGCGTGTCCAATGTAGCTCAGTGGTAGAGCGCTTGCCTAGCCCATGTGAGGCACTGGGTTTGATCCTTAGCACCACATAAAAATAAAGGCATTATGTCCATATACAACTTAAAAAAAAATTTAAAACAACAACAACAACAACAACAATAAAACCCCCCCCATGTTCAGCTGTTGTACTGAATATTGCATTTTAATTTCCTTCTAGTTTTGAAAACTTCAGAAAACATTTTTTAATAGTCACAAAATATGCCATTGAAGGGCATACCAAAATTTATGTTAGTAACTCCTGATTGTTGAACATTTAGACTGTTTTTATCACTTATTCTTTTTGAAATGTTCATATGTAAGGGTTTTAATTGTGAAGGTGGGAGGCTGAAAGAATTGATTCTGACAGGTATCACTGATGGTCATCAGAGTTGGGCAAATAAATTTATGTATAAACTTGCCTATTGCTTATGTAGGCATTATTATTATCCTTGTGACAATTCTAACTTTAAAGATGGATTCTGATTCAAACATAGGGACAGGGCAATCATAGAACAGTGGCACTGATTATATGTCACTGATTATATGTTTTTTTGGTGGCTGGGGTGGGAATGTTAGGTGCATAATGCTAAAACAATCTGTTTACTTAATTCAGTGAAAATATGACTTTGTTTCAGTCCTGCTATGCTACTAATGGCTGCTAGAGGGCAGCAGAAGCCAGGAACAGGCAGGGAAAGCATTAACTTGAATAGACTGAAGACATTGCTCAGGTCTGGAAACCATCTGTTCCTGGCAGAGATAGAAATTTGGGTTCAAGAAGTCTTCAATAAAGGTTCTATTCAGTAACTTGAGAAGCCAATGGATAAACAAATACCAAGAGTGCCATAAAGATTGAATGGCATAACGTGTACTTCCCTTGGACCTTTCAGAGGATTGAAACAAACCTTTGAAGACTAGGAAGAATTACCAAGTGTAAACCAAAAGCCGTGGGCTACGAGGTATCCACTGAAGGAAAGGGTAGAGTTAAAGTTGTGGTCAAGTTTGACGTGCCATATTCAGGAAGCTAGATATGTGTGAAGAACTGTGGATGTGGGAAGGGTGTGACAACTTGACTCCGACATCATCTGACATCATCTGAGCAGACCGTCCATTAAAAGAGGCCACACAGAAGAGTAACAAGGGAACAACAAATGGGAAGGGCACAAGAAAGTGGGTGGTCCCAAACCTGTAGGAGGGGTCACATTTCAGTATGACAGTTTCTAGTAGAACACTGGTCAGGAGTCCTGAGAGTGGATTCTAAGTCTCTGCAAACTAGCATATGACTGTGAGCAAGTTGTGTCCCTTTCTTGGGCCTCTGGTTTACCTGGACAAATTAGAGGGTTGGGGATGGGGTGAATTTTAAGATATGTAAGATATCGAAAATTCTAGGACCAGGTTGCTTTGTAATTAGTTTAATCAAAACCATAAACCAGTAACACTGTGTAGACTGAGTGGGATAACAGTCCTGCATCGTTCCTTGCTTAGTCTCTGTAACTGCCCTAATGTGGCTGCCTGGGAGTGTTTCAAACCCACCATGTCTTTGTACATATATGAAGAACGGAAGGCAGAATACTTGACCTTTCAGAACAAGGTTTCTAGGATTCTTTGATCCTTTTTAAAATAGACTAAGGCGTGTTTTTGTAAAATCTTTAAAGATTTTGTGGAAGAATTTTAAAAAATCATTATTGTAGCTTAAAATCTTTAGTTGTTGACCCTTTGGGTCATGAATGTAGGAAAACTTTTTAAAGTATCTTAGGGGTATTTCAGATTTCTATAAACAGAATTTGTAGTTTTGAATTCTGAAGTACTAGATTATGATAAACAAATTATCAAAATGTTTATTCTTTGGCTGGGGCTGGGGCTCAGTGGTAGAGTGCTCGCTTAGCATGCGTGAGGCACTGGGTTTGTTCCTTAGTACCACAAAAATGTAAAATAAAGATATTGTGTCTACCTAAAACTAAAAAATAAATATTTTTTAAAAAAAGTTCATTCTTTTTCTTCAACAATCACTGTGTGATTAAAAATTATTTTGATTTATTTTAAAATCTCTTTTAAATGTATCTAACTTAATTTGAATGGGAGTTATTACTATTTAAACTTTATTTTAGGATAATATTAGTGGATAAATTTGAGGATGCTGTTTATTGTTGTTATATTATAAATATTTTTTTTGACAATTTACTTTCTTATGAGTACAAAGGAAGAAATGTAAAATGTAGACATTTAAAAATATAAAATGACTATAAGCTGTTTGGAAACAAAATTGAATCTGCATTTTCATCTAATCTAATACAAAAAATTTCAAAACATGATTAGAATTAATGCATAGTCAAATTGATTTTTAAAGCTGGAAAATATAGCTATTTTTTGGTATGAGTGGTCCTTGACCTTTTCATTGCCAAGGGTTCTTTTAATTATTGTTTTTCTCTCTAGTGATTCAACATTATAAAAATTTTGTCTACTGTTCACCACCAAAATCATTCTTTCACTGATAATTAGGTTTTTCATCTTAAATTAATTAGAAACACATGCAACTGCTGAACTTGGGTTCAGCAATAACACTACCCTGAGATGATGAATTTCAACCAAATAAAAAATTCTAGTAGTTAATGTAGATTCACTGTAAACAAAAATATTAATTATATTATGATTTTGAAAAATTAAAAATAGCTCCAGGTCTCCTAGAGACCCTGAGGACCTACAGATAGCTTCTGACTTCTACAGATTTGAACTATACCCCCAACCTTTTTTATTTTTTATTTTGAGACAGGATCTCACTAAGTTGCCCAGGCTGTCCTTGAACATGTGATCCTCCTTCCTCAGCTTCCCGTTTCTGGGAGTTTCTGGGATTATAGGAATGTGCACACTCGTGCCCAGCAATTAATTTTGTTCTTGAAAATTGCTTAGAGAATAGATTTTTAAGTGTTCTCACCCTCCAAAAAAGTATATGAGTTAGTGCATATGTTAAATAACTTGATTTAGCAATTCTACAATGCATGCATATTTTGAAACATGTTGTACGTGATAAATATGCATCATATTTTGTCAATTAAAATAGAGGGATCTAGATCAATAAAGACTATCCAACAGGATTGTGTGAGTGAAAAAGGAAGTAGCATCTGCATTCAGGACTTGGCCTGGCTGTATCAGCTAGACCTTGGTGTTGCTGGAAGCTGGCTTGACATTGGTGACTGGGTTGTGATATTTGCTTGCTGAACATAAATAAGGTCATAGAGCATTTGTGTTAGAGAAGGTCAGTCTGCAATTGCAATGAATCAAAACAACTTGACCACCCATTCTAAAATTGTATCTGAACACAGAAAAAAATGAGAAAATTGCTCAAACCACAAAAATGACCAAGTATTCTCCTCTCCTGATTGAAATGAATGACTGTAACTTCTTTACCAATTACAAATCTAGTCTTAACTCTGGTTGCCTTCTAGATAAAAATTATTAGAAAACCAGTTATAGAATTACCCTAATTATGGGTATTTCAAATCTAGAGCAATGTTCCACTTCCATGAACTCTCCCTAATCATTGAAACAAATGTCCAAATCCTAATCCTTTCTAACACCCACTCACTGAGATGCCATGTGGCTCTCAATGGTGTATGGTCTTTCTTTTACAAGTCAGTAAACCCAATCTTGTTTGACTATGAGTGTGTTCCTGGTGCTCCTTGGTTAGGATCAAGGGCATGAGGAATGAATGAGTTAATCCCTGAAAAGTATTGAGCTTAGTGCCAGTTCCTTGTTATTATTGTCCAATGAATATTATTTATATAGAATTTTATAATTTTGTAGATGGGTACATAGAAACTCAGAGACGGTCAACATCTGGGTACTGGTAATTCTGAAGTTCCCGTTCAGGTCTGCTGTTTCACCACACCACACAGCCATTCTTGGATTCATCTCTGTTGCTCTCTTATCCCTCTTGTTAAGAGGTATCTTCGTTGGCCCCTGGGATTCTGATTCTGTCTTGATCTGTGTTTAAATAAAAACTCTTTTCCTCTAAATGGCATTAAAAAATCAAACCTTAATCCTTTTCACTTACGTAGAAACTTGTTAGGTGAAAGACCTTCACATTTTCTTTCTTTTACTACAACTTAGTCTTTTGATCATGGCAAAATTCTCTTTAATCCTTTGAAGTCTCATTGACTGGAAACACTATGATAAAGAATATTAACTTAGATCTTGTACAAGAAAAGGTGGCTGGAAGACAAGGCTCAAGCTACATTCCCAAGTTAGCTCCAGGATAGAGAAGTCTGAAAATGGGAGCTCAGGTTTTGGTGTCATGTAAATCTGTCCAGCTGCTAACGTGATAAGTGAAATCAGGGGACCTCAAGGAAAGGCAACAGAGACATGCGAAGCATTCCCAATTTCCAGAGCTAAAGGTAAGAGAGACTGGTAGTAAATAAATTAGGCCCTCATAAAAGTACCTTTTGCATCCACTCATTTTCTAGTTTACCAGTCATAGGAATGTGTGTGTGCTGGGGTGGGTGGAGCAAGGTCCTTCTACATGTATATGTTAGGTAAAAAGTTCTAATTGAGTTCTTCCAAAGCTGTGTTGTAGGGAGTAAAAGAAATCTAGGGGATAGTAATGTGTTCTATGAAAGACATTTTAGGTCAAGTATTGGAACTATTCCATCTGTGACTGCTTTTTATCGATTCACAAAATCATATTAACTTCATATTAAAAACTCTGAAAAATGCAGTAAAATGTCTGTTTAAGCTTGTAAGTATGGTATTTCTTCAGCTCATTTGAGTCAAAGACTTTTTTCTTAGAAAACTTTATTATTATTATTATTATTATTATTATTGTCAACAGTTATGGAGTGCTTTGTACTCTTCTAAATACTTTCTGTATATTCACTCATTGTCTTAACAATTTTATTATTGCTAAGGAGATAAGTGACATAAAGTAGTTAGTTGACCTATTCATGGTGACACAGCTAATAAATAAAAACAGAATATTCTTTTAACCTCTAATGTCTGGGGAAACAAAGTGGGATATACTCTTTTGACTTAGGGAAAAGAATTAGATTTATTCTAATTGTTCACCAGCATTTATTGAGAAGCTGGTATGAACCTAAAACGACTTTTTGTTTTTGTGGTTCCTGGTTATTGAATCCAAGACCTTGCACATGCTAGACAAGTACTCTACCATGGAGCTACGCATCAATCCCTAAAATGATATTTGAATGCTGTTCACAGTACTGGAGATGAAGCATTGAGTAAGACAGGAAAGAGTGCAACTGTTATGGAGCTTAGGTAACAGTGGGGATAGACAATAACAAATAAATTTAAAAAACTGGTATGATAAATACTACGAAAACAAAACAGAGTGGTATGATAGGGTATAGATTAAGATAGCTTAGTTATTCACAAAATTAATTGAAATATCTTATCAAATAACTAAATATGTCCAATGAGATCAGACCAATTGATTTAGCCATAGTCTTAATATTTATCTTACTGATTCATTGAAAAGGGAATTTTTTCCCTCTTTGGAAAGGTCATCAATTTGCTTTCTATATTCTTATAGCAAAGAATATTATATTCCCCCAAAGGGAATCAATGAAGTACTAGTTACGAGGAATTTTAATAGTTGTATGTGTGAAAATGATTTTCTGGTCAAATTTAATTGAATTTCTTTATTGTCAATTACCCAGAGCCTTCAATATATACCAATGTTTTTAGTCCTTTCTTTTCTTTTTCTTTCTCTTGCTTTCCTTTTCCTCTTCCTCCTCCTCCTCCTTCCCCTCCCCCCTCTTCCTCTCTCCCTCTCCCCCCTCCCCCCTCCTCCTTCTCTCCTCCTCCTCCTCCTCTTTTTTGAAACAAAGTATAAGGTATCCTTAACTTACTTAACCTTGGAACATTTTTATGTGATGGCTTTCAATAGGAGTGGTGTTCTTTGGAAGCATTGCTGTAGACCTTTCTCTCTTTATTGTATGAAACATTCATTGTGCTATGGCATTATGAAAAGTCAGTTAAAAAAAAGGTTTAGTTTTTGGCATTGATTTGGGTTGATTTGCATGATAATTCCTTATTAAAATTTCCTTTGTTGTTAGAATTGTGAAAAGCCAGGTTTTAGATCTAAGATAAATAATCTTTCACAGGAAAGTACTATTCTTTAATATTCTGAAGTCTTGTTAATTCTCTTTGCTAACATTTGGGTTAGTGGATGGAAGATTGGACTGTAAATCACGTAATCTAATTTTCTTCTGTTGGTTCCTTGTTTTATTATTGCAAGTCAGTCTTTTTTGATAAACCTGTGCAACTCTTGAGATCTAGTGAGCACCATGTGTTATGCATTCTTTCTATTTCAGTAAGTAAAAGGAACTGTATGCCCTTCTGTCTCTGTCATCTCATGTGAGCAGACTAAAAAGAAAAATTTTCTTATTAAGATGGTTTGCCTGGATATACAGTGAAAAAATAAATCTCATGTCCACTTACACTTTTCTGTTCCCAAAGGTAAAACTTGTTGTTAGTTCCTGTATTCCTGTTGCAGTATTTTAATATAATAAAATAATGTAATAAAATATAATATAATTAATGACATACTAGTTTCAAGGAATTTTAATAGTTGGATGTGTGAAAATGATTTTCTGGTCAAAGTTAGTCTAATTTCTTTATTGCATTAATTACCCAGAGCCTTCAATATATACCAATGTTTTTAGCCCTTTCTTTTTCTTTTTTTAATATAATAAAATAATGACACATATATGTGATGTATGCACAGAATATATGTCACATATATGTGAGATTATAATCATAAACACAAATGTAGTATGCCCACTGTTCTACCCTTCACTTTGTTTACAGTTCATTTGGGGAAACTTTAAATATCAGTACACAGAGATTTGCATTACTAACAAAAGGAAAAAAGGAACAAAAACTGCAGCCAAGTAGTCTCTTAAAGTTTGTTAAATTTATTTATCTGTACTACTCTGTGTGAATTGCTGTAATTTATTTACTCTTGAATTCATTGACGTGGGTGATTTAAAATTATTATCTAAATCAAATTGCCCCTTGAATATTACTATTGTAACGGGGGTAAAAATTTGTCTTGATGTTATTATTTTTATAACTTTATGGTTTTTAAATTGACTTTTTACAATTTCAAAAGGTTTTTTATATGCTATTTGGTTTGGTATATATTTTTTTTCAAGTTTTCAGGACACTAAAAATTTTAAACTTGTTCCAAAAGTAATAGGCTTACAGAAATTTTATGTATTAAAATGCTCTCTAATTTTTACCCTTGCAGATAGATAGTTTAAGTTTTCCTATTCATGACATTTTAATATTAAACTCATCTTCCAAGCCTAAGATTATATTTTAAAAGCTTTTAAGTTCTTCACTTTTGAGTTTTAGACCAGAGACCCTTGTGTGTGGATTATTTTTCTGAGGTACAATATTACTGTGAATTTAGTTGACTTCTTTCTATACAAACAAGTCACGAATAATATAAATGAGCTCAGATTAGATCAGATACACTGAGGTTTGAAGAGTGATGGTTGATGCAAACAAGAGGGGTGATTAGTATTGTTCTTGCAGTATGATGAATTACACTTTATCATGCATTGAAACAATGGATTGTCCTTCAGGGTATCACAGAGTTTTAGAAAATAACATGATGAAAAATATATAATCCTTTATCATTTAGCAAAACACAAGGTTTACAATAACAGTGCTGAGAATTCTTCTCAAGTCCCAAAGAATATCCTGGTGCCAGCACTGATGAGAATGCACACACCGTGTCCTTGGGAGCCAGTGCAGTGTACTTTATTGTTCTTTTACTCTTTGGTACTGTTCTGTGATGACGCTTAAGCTGTTTTGATCTCCAAGTACTTAGCTTAAAGTGAACCAGAAACTCTTCTATCCTTGAGGGTATTGGTAGGATTCTAATGATTCCGTTTGATCTACCATATTAAACACAAATGAAATAAATCAAGAGAAATACACATAGTGAGTATATCAAAGAGTTATGTCTACTTCTGGGCATAAAGCAGTTGCTAAGCAACCTGTGTCAGACTTCATGGTCATCTGCTAGGAAAGACACAAAGTCAATGCTTACTCAAGACACATAAGATTGTAAATTAAAACAAAAAACCAAAAAAATATTTTTTGGATTCCAGAAAAAGTATTTGGATGAACATATAATGAGTGGGGAAGGATATGGGGCATCCATTTTAGTTCTTTTCATCGAGCAGTTAAATTGAAGGAAAAAAATAAAGAAAGAAATCTGCATCAACCCAAGCAGGCTGGAAGGACAGAGAAAACAAATAAAATTTTGTGTGATTTTTTTCCACCTCCCAGGATCTATCACTGTGATTTCTTGTGGAATGTAGTAGCATGAATAGGCTGTGCTGTGAACTTGGAGCTTTAGCATTTCCAATGCATCTTTGGAATTTGAAGTTTCAAGTAATAATAATAAGACCATTTATATATACGTGTTTTATATCTTTATTCAACATCACATTTTAAGATTTGAAATCTGTAGCTTAGGATAAATTTTTTAAAGAAGAAAGAGGAATGGGATAGTTTTTACAGTTTAAGAAATCTACTCAAGACACAATGTGTAAAGGAAATTACCATTTTGCTCTGAAGAGCCTATATCTTTAGTATCTAAAAATGACTGATGTTTTTTCTTTTTTATTTTTTTTTCTGGATAATTTTCTTCTGATATTAGAATATCACTTGGTTATTCCAAACATGTCACTGTGTGAGTAATATTTTATTGAAAGATTTTTTTTCAGTTGTATTTACTAGTCACTTGATCTTAGACAAAGGTTTTTTAAAATTTTTTTATCTATTTCCTATCTAATATATATATATATATATATATATATATATATATATATATATAATTGGTTCTGATTCTCTATTGTTTACTTTTATAAGGCTCAGATGGTAATGGAGGCCAAGCAAGAAGTGTTGGAATCTGCACTCTGAGAATTAGCAAAAGCTGGAGGTGTAATTTAATCTCATCTGAAGCCTGAGAACGGAGTCAGGGTAGACACGGGTGTAAGTCCTGGTAGGAGTCCAAAGAGAACAGAAGTGCCAATCTCTGAGGGCAGAAGTTGGATGTTTAGGTCAAACAGGCAGCAAATTTGTCTTTCCTTCATGTTTTTATTTTATTCAGGCCCTCAAGAGATGATGTCCATCTGCACTGATGGGGGAAGTCTTCTTACTCCATCTACCAATTCAGGCTAATCTCTTCCAGAAATACCCTCACAGATTCAACCAGAAATAAAATTGCTTTATCAGCTACCTGGGAATCCTTTAGTCCAATTGCAATGACATTAAATTAATCATCACATGAACTTTTTGTTTCTACAATAAGTATACAGTGCCTAAACTTTGTCAGTAAATGTACATTTCTTTTTATAATTATAATTTCTTTCACCAAAAAAATGATACAAAAATCCCACTACCTATAGGCCTGTTCTCTCTCACAGATACAGGTTTCTTTTGGAAACAGAGCCCACCCATTTCTTTTTGGAAAGACTATCTGTGCTTAATCTTGGAAATCTGTTAAAAAATATGTCAACATTTTTCACAATGTTGAATTTAGTAGTTCTATGCAGTCAATTGGCAGGTGTGTTGTTTTGATGAGGTGAAAGCTCCAGAATCCATCCTTAATTGTATATGGGGTAAAAGGGAGAGTTCATAATCCACGTGAATCAAACTGTGTAATATGATGTATTATGAACTATGTAATGTTATGAACGACCAATAAAAAAAAAAAAAAAAAAATGGAAAAAAAAAAAAAAAAAAAAAAAAAAAAAAAAAAAAAAAAGAAGTTAGACCTCATCTTTTTGGGACTGGTTGTGTCTAGGTATTTTCTCTGTGAATTTTTTTCCAGAAAAAATGCCTACTATGTGCTAGGCACTATGTTATGTGCCAGGGATGCTATAGTGAACAAATAGAACTGAATTCTGCCTTCCTGGAGCAGTGGGGGAAATGCATCAAAATAATATGTGCCTTGAAGGAAATGAACAGAGTGTAGGGTTAGGTGAATTGAGAATACTTAGGAATGGTGGACAGGAAAGATGTCTGAGCAGACGTCAGTTAGACTGAAACTATTGAGAGCAAAGTGAATGCCCTGGACTTCAGCTTTCAGTGTGGGAAGTGCCCACAGCTGATGTAGCTGTAAATGACTCTTTTTTTTTTTTTTTTTTTTGTATAAACAAAGTCATCTTCCATTCCCTTTTCCTTTATGGAGGTATTTGGTTTTTATCTTTGTTTTCTAAGACAGCTGCTTCATTTTACTGATAGATGTTATGTCCTTCTATAGCAAGCCAGCGCTTCTTTCATTTTATGAGGATTGTTTTCTTCTACACATTTTCATTTCAACCTGTGTCTTTTTATATAAATGATGAGCTCTTTAAAAATAAACTGAAGTTATCTGTTGGTACAGATCAGGGAGGAGCTGCAGTGCACAAATCAGAGTGGGGTTGTTCCATTTTGTAGGTTTTGGTCTATCCTGATTGCCATTTTCTCATAAACAATTGAGCATCGCCCAAACAGGGATTTAGAAGGTCATTTATGTGGTGCTAATTACGCCATTTTCATTGAATTTTAACTGTTTCAAATTATTATGTTATATGTATTCAGAAACAAGACTCTGCCTTGACAGCAATAATAAAAATATACTTGCATTGGTGAGAATGGAGTTTTCAATTTGATTACCTTTGAAAACACTCCTGAGTTGTAACAGTAGGAGTGTATTAATCTACACAACTTAAACACTAATAGACTAGCAATTACGTTATATATTTATATGATTAAAGCCTAAAGTGCATGATTTCTATTTTAATATAAATCAGTGTCTACATGTCTATTTGGATGCTTGGGAATTTTCAGAATTTATTATTAGCACCTAACAACTGCTAGAAAGAAATTATGAGAAAAGAAGGCAAATGATAAGAAACATTAAAACAGAATGCCATATTACAATAACATCTGTAGTCCCTGTTTTACCAGCATTGTGTTACATGCATTATAGGTGAGCTGCTTTTAAAACTCACCTAGGAGGAGGGATACAAACGTGGATCAGTTGTTTACGTTAAAGAAGTGATCAGAATTAAGTTTTCTTAAAGATTTTTCATTATTCACTTTTAATTAAAAGAATGGGAGACTAAGCTGTTTAATAAACATTTTTCTGAAGATTAGAAATAAGTATAAAACATCAAGTAAGGTATTCGATTACACTGAAGATCAATAAAATAATTTTTTGGATTTATTTGTACAATTATAAAAATAATTTTCAGATTGTATATATTTTCCAAAGCATACATATATGTTATCTCCATAAATACCTATAAATCCTTTTCCACATATACCCATAAATACATGACACAAAGACATTTGGGAACAAACTTGAAAAAAAATTTATTTAACTTATAGAATGATTTTTGAAGTATTTTTAAAAACACTTAAGGGATTTTTTTTTTTTTTTTGTGGTCCAGCTGACATTTTGGCTATGGTTATTAAGACTTGGAATTACAGCAGTAATTTAATTACATTTGATTGAAGGGCTGTGCTTATCTTTGACTGACTAAAATACTGATGGGTTCAACTTGACCTTCTTAGTGATCCAAATCAATTACTCCGTCTATAATTCCTTGTAGTCATTTCATTAATGGCTTTGAGGAGATACCCCCATTTTCTGAGGATAGACCTAGCTTTTACCCAAATGACTATGTCTCTGCTTAGTGAATTCATTTAGAAAAATCCCACTCTCCTTTGTAAAATGTTTAGGCAAAGAAAGAAGCTGTTCCCATTGTATCTCAGCCCCCTTCTTTTGTAAGGGCACACCAGTTCTGTTTAAATGTGGTGCATTGAGTGAGTGAATTGGAGAGGACCTGGCCTGGATAATTCCTCTGAGTGTGAACTTTGGAGCACTAGTCTAAAAATCAATATTTAAGTCTTATGCGGAGGAAACATAAATAATTCTGTATTTTCCACCCAATCCTTTTCCCTAGTTTCAAACTAATTAAAAATACCATAATATTGTGTTTATGCTACTCTTTTCCTTGAAGTCAAATGGGGAATTAAAAGGTTATAATTAGTTAATGATTTCATTTAAGTATTTGTTTCTCTGTGTGCATTTCTATGTCTCATCTCTCATTTCAAAGAGGAAGTGTGCTATTTGTGTGTGTGTGTGTGTGTGTATACTTTGCTTGTACATAATTTTCTATCCTTATTTTAATATGCATCCTTCCACTTCAGGACAGTTGTCAGTGGTTATAGTCCAGGCACCTTGAGTTGAATAGCTCTCTTTATTTTTATTTTTTTATTAGTGAATTATGGTTAAACATAATTGTGAGGTTCATTCTCACATATTCACAAATGTGTATAGTGTAATTTGCTCCATTTCAATCACCAGTACTATCCCTACCTTCCCCTCATCCCTCCCCTTATCCCCTTTCTCTATTCTGTTGATCTTCCTTTATTAATTTATTTTTTAAATTGATGGATTATAGTTGTACATAAAAGTAGAATACATTATAATATGTTTATACATGCACATAGCATCGTTTGATCAATTGCATTCCATGGTTCCTCCCCTTTCCTAACCCTCTTCCCTCCTTTTTGATTTCCTTTAACTCCATGGTTCTATCTTCTGTTTTCACAAAAGCCCCTTTTTGAAAATTCCTTATTACTCTCTAGCTTCTGCATGTGAGAGAAAGCATTTGACCTTTGAATTTCTGAGTCTGGCTTATTTCACTTTGCAGGATGTTCTTAAGTTCCAACTATTTAGCAGCAAATGACATAAATTCATTGTTCTTTATAGCTGAGTAAAACTCCCTTGTGTATATATGCCACATTTTCTTTATCCATTTCTCTGAGGGATACTTAGGCTGGTCCCATAACTTGGTTATTGTGGATTGTGCTGCTATAAACATTGGTATGCACATGTCACTATAATGTGATGATTTTAGTTGTTTTGGATAAATACCAAGGAGTGGGATAGCTGTGTCATATGGTGGGTACATTCGTAGTCTTTTGATGAATTCCATACTTCTTTCCAAAGTGGTTGTAGTAATTTGCAGTCCCACCAACGGGGTTTTTGGATAATGAGGACTTGATTACTTTTACACCTTTCTTTTACTATCAGAGAACCAATAGGCTATGGGAGTGGGGGAGATTTTGCTTTACTGCAGTTGCTACTTATATTCACAGAAATTTGAGAAAACAAAAGACCTAAATTTTGAAAATTATTGAAAAAAATTGCCTTGGCTGCATTATATACATATATTTAAAAAGCCTATAGAGAAAGACTAGGGAGTGCTAATGGAACTATATATGATTAAAATAAATCCAAATCAACATGTTACCAACATAGTCAATTTGTATTCTTCTAGAGATTTTTTTTATATAAATATATAAGCAAACATGTGTTTTTATTTTCCTCCTTCAAAAAGCATAATATCATAATGCCATTCTGTGTATTATGTGTTTTAAAAAACAGTATATATATATTTGCATTTCACATAAATTTTTGATTCCTAACAAAAGAATTACATATGTTTAAAATGAAAAAAAGACCTAATTTTTTTTTCATGTATAAATATGTAATTTTTAAAGGATTAATGATTTTGTTGTCATATTAGCAGCTATATTATTTCATTTTTCCCTTCAATAAGCATATAACCAATTTCTGAAAATGAGATGTATATGCTTTAAAAAACTAGCACTTGTGGAAATACCTATTATTTTTAAATGTATGTAGAAGATATTATTGTTGTGGAGCTCATTATATGACATCATATCTTTTTTTAAATAGAAAAGTGCTCTATTATTTTTGTAATAAAGAATTTAAGTATTCAAGAAAATGGCAAAAAAGAAAGTAACAAAATTGATTTCCAATCTTAATACAATCAAGCAACCATTATATCAGGTAAACGTTATCCCATTATCTTTCTCTGTATGTGTGTAAATTGAGGCTAGAAAGAGTTTTGAAGTATGTTTTCATGAAATAGAATCATATGGTATGTGATATTTTAAAAACAAAATAAACAATTTGATCTGAATTTATCAGTAACAAGTAAAAATGAGGAGAAATGGAGGGGAATTACTGAAACTCAAAATGTTTTTTATCAAAAGTTTTGTTTCCTAAAAAATCCTTTTAAGATTACAGAATTGTGCAAAGTATGAAGAGTTTGGAACTTTTTTGAAGCTACATCTTTAATTGACTATGGTGTTCTGCTTTGAGAGATGGGACATTAGTAATCTCACATTTCCATTTACTTTTCTTCCATAATCTCTTGGTTTTTTGTCAATAATATATGTTATTATTGTTAAAGTTTATAGCATTTTGATTCTTTTGCTATACATTCTTAGCACTCTACTTCAATGTATACAGGACTCATCACTGTCATTTATACACTGTTTCATCAGTCCTGAGGTCTTTATTTTCATTCATCCTGTACGAATAGTTTTAAATTGTGATTTGTCTCTAAATTGTAGGCTTTGAAGAAAGGCTTCTGGGTTGTGTCCCATAGTACTCTCATAGTTTAGAATAACTGCCTGCTATCTTTATACTTGACTGATGGCATGGCTGCTTCTTTGGTCACTACTTTTCCTTTAGAGTTCTGTAGACACTGCTCCTATGCCTGTGGCATTAAGTGTTATGTGTAGAAATTTGGAGCAAGTTAAATTAAAAAATATATTTATAGTTGGGTGCAGGCAGTGGTCCACACCTGTAATTCCTCCAGTGGCACAAGAGGCTGATGCAGGAGGATTACAAGTTCAAAGCAGGCTTAACAACTTAGTGAGGCCCTGAGCAATTTAGTGAGACCCTTTCTCAAAATAAAAAATAAAAAGGGCTGGGAATGAGACTCAGTAGTTAAGTGCCCCTGAGTTCTGGTACCTCCCCTCAAAATATATAATATGTTTATAGTTGATTTTTTTTTTGTGGCCTAGAAAACTGCCTGAACTTTTTCTTTACTTAATTTTTGAATTCCAGTAATTTAATTAGGATCTCTCTTAATATTTAGCATTCTGTATCAAGTTGTTTTCCTCTGAATTCGGATGTGCTTTTTTTGACCTGAAGATTAATTTCCTTTTTCCATGGAAGTTTATTTTTCTCAGTTTTCTACTTCAAAGATATCAATTAGCCTTATTTTGGGTCTTCCTTCTCTGTCCATCATTTATTTTACTTTTATTGTTTGAATATGTTTGGATTTTAAAATATGCTTTCACTATGGTTTTATCAAGCCTTCTCTCTGCTAATAATTTCATTATTAGCTATGTCTATTCTATTTCTTAAATTTCTGGTTTAAATCTTTATTATATTGCTTTCATCCTCCATTTATTTCCTTTAACATGCAATCTTTCTCTTTCTCTGAAGGCTAATTTTATGTATGCATTTGGCTAGGTTATGGTAGCCCACTGTTTGACCAAGCACAAATCAAAATGCTGTTGTAAAGGTATTTTTGCATGAAATTAACATTTAAATCAGAAGACTTTGAGTAAAACTGATCACCCTCATATAGATTAATCTGGGTGGATCTCATCAAATTATTTGAAGGCCTTATGAGAAAAAAAAATGAGGTCTTCAGAAGGGAAAGGAGTCTGCCTCACAGATCACTTTTCTTATTTAAGACCACAATATCTATATTTCAGTTCTTACCTGAATTTCCAGCCTCCACAAACTTCCTATTTTCCAATCCCCACATTAGTGTGAACCAGTTTCTTAGAGTATTACCTATGTCCCTGCTCTATAAATGCATAACTAATATACATAGCTAATACACATAATATACATAGCCAAATATATATATAGTTTCTGTAAAATTTCTAATACAGTCTTTGACTTCATTCTGTTCTTTAATCACCCAATCTTTTTACCTTTTGTCTTCTTGAACCAGTGGTTGATTTAGAGCTTATTGGGAATTTTCTTCTGTTGGTTATGCATTCTCACTAGGCTGTGTTCTTTGGCAATATTGCATGCAGTTTTCCCTTCCTTTCTTTCCTTTTTCCTTTTGCCATTCCCTCCTCCATCCCTTTTTCCTTCCTCATGTAGTATATATGTGCACATGCATGCATATATGTGCCTGTGCATGCATCTATGCAGCTTTGCCAAAACCTGTGTTTGTGCAGTGACTCCCTCTAGATTTTGTCAGATAATTTTTTTTTCAACAAATTACAATGATGGCTTTTTATTTCTTGCATCTTCCACAGTGGAGGAATGTGGGAGGAGATTTGGGCAGATAGCTGTACTCAATTTTGTGCAGGGTTAGAATATCGAGGAGCTGTTCCCACGTCTGAGGTTCTATTAAATGTCCCACACTAGGATTTCCTGAAGCTAATTGGAATATGTGTCCTGTTCTTATGGAGGAAACAGAGAAATGGATCTGCCCTATTCCTCACTATTTGTGTAGCCCTGGGACCTTTTCTTCCATTACAGGGACTTAGCTTCTCAGCAGCACTGTTCATTTCTCAAACTTTACCTGTTTCTTTTCTATAACTCTCTCCATCAAAACATCAATCAGTTCATTTTCTCCCCAGATATGGGGGTTTTAGAAGAGGACTCAAGATCGTGTGACTTACTGCTTGGCTTCTGAAGGATAGAGATAGGGGAGGGGTTAGGGGCCTCCCAATAAAATATTTCTTACTTTACTACTTTACTCCAGGACCTAATATTTTTCTATCTATTGGCTGCCACTTTTTGAACTTCATGGCATCAGATTACTTAGTTACTGCTGCTGAATTTTTCCTGGGTTCCTTTTTTTTTTTTCACTGAATTGTACGTTGGGAGAGGAAATTCTATACAGCAGTTTTATTCTCCCAAATCTTAGCTCAGAAGTCCCCAAAGATTTTTGTTAGCCAGGAAATATTTCCACTCATTGTACAGGAATGAAAATTTGCAAATGAGAGATTAGGTAGGGCACATTGTCATGTGAACAAGTACTTAATTACATTAGAGATGCAAATGTTTTTTGAGATTATACTTTTGTAAACAAGATGATCTTGTTATAATGGAGGATTTGCAATAACTGCAATATAAAGGAGTCTCAGAGGAAAAATTAAGAAAATTGAGTATTCAAACTATTTATTGCCTGAGTTAGTAGTGTGCACGAAAATGCAATGAATACCAAAGACTGTGTGCAAAAATCACAACACAGTGCATCCTGTAACAGTCTCATTCTCCTCTTTAACTATCTAGACTACTTTCCATTTCTTGTAACTGAACTGAGGAAATGTTGTCTCAGACTGACACTCTTCTGAATGTTTTAAATCTCCAACAATCAAAAACACACTTGGTAGAGAACTAATTTCACACCTCAGGCATTAAAACCCAGAGTCTGTATTCATTGTTTACTTTACATAATGTAAAACAGCATGAAGCATGATATATTATACAATGGATGAATGGGAATTTTAGAAAATAGGGAATCATTTTACATTTACACCTGGTAGATGACATTTCGTGTATTGGAAGTTGTCCCTATATATCAAACATGATGATTTTTTCAATCAACTGAATTTTTGTCACTAGCACACATTAAAGAATAGAAGACCTACATTGTTCGATTATATTTTTCTATAATATCACAGTAATTTTGTGAGTTATTGTGATATCAATATCAGTGCCTAATAAGCCAGGCTTTGTTTTAAATATGAAACATACAATAGTTGAAGATCAGCATAAAATCTAGATTAATGAGATTATAGCATGTTTACAGATAAATACCTGGGCCAATTAAAAATAAGCCTTTAGCAATGTAACCTGTGTTAGTTAGCTTTTTGTTGCTGTGACCCAAATACCTGACATACACAAAGGAGGAAAAGTTTATTTTGGCTCATGGTTTCAGAAGTTTCAGTCCATGGGAGGCTGGATCCACTGCTCTGGCCCTGAATTAGGACAGAACATTATGGTGAAAGTGCTTGGGAGAAGAAAACTGTCTGCTACTGGCAGCCAGGAAGCAGAGAGAGAGAGAGAGAGAGAGAGAGTGTGTGTGTGAGAGTGTGTGTGTGTGTGTGTGTGTGTGTGTGTATGTAAGGCCAGAAAGAAAATAAACCCTTCCAAGAAACACCCCAGTCACCCACTTCCTCCAATCAAGCCCCACCCTCCTTTCAGTCATTCAGTGGATTATCACTGATGAAGTCAGTGCCCTCATTTTCCAATTACTTCCCAAAAGACCTACCTCAAAACACATGAGATGTTGGGGGACATGCCAGATCCAAACCCTGACATAAATATTCATTTCTTACTATAAAAGTCTTCAATCATGAATGGAAAGAACCTGTGGACACAGAAGGCCGGATGAGAGGAGGAGCCTCTGCTTCTGGTGGCATTTCCAGGAGCAGAAGGCAGCTCTACGGTCCCAGCAGCAGTAGAGGTGTCTCCTGTGGTTTCAATGGTATGTGCAGTGAGTCTAGGAGTGCCAACTGTGCCCAGTGGATCTGGGTGTTTTAGCCATGGGTGACAGCAGTCTCTGGTAGTGTCACAAGTCCATGTGCTCTTATGTCCTATTTCTGCCCATGGTCTGGTAGCAGCTTCTGAAGTTCTTATTTTCTGCTTTACCCCACCTTACCTAAATATTTTTGATCCTCCAGCCTTTTGTTTACTTTTACGAAGTTTTCTTTTTAAATGCTCTGTGCTTGAATTATTTAGCATGATTTCTGTTTGCATGATGAGCCCTTACTGATTCTGTACTGTCAGTATCTTTTTGGCATTAGCCCCAAACTATTCCACAGCGGGCCTTCTTTAGCCTACTATGGACACTCTCTTTCCATCCCTGTGGCTGTTGATCTGTTTTGGACTCCCATGACAAGCATCTGAGGGGCTCTGTGGTTTTTTTCATGAGTACAATGTGATAGTGAATATGCATGTTTTTATGCAACTCATGATTAAAGGGAAAACACACAATGCCTATGAGACATTCTGCATGGAATGACTTTTTCACTGCTTACCATAGTGACTGTGGATTATTCCAATCACAGTGCTGGACACACTGGATTAGAATTGGCTTCATTCTTTCAGGCAACTTTTCAGTCCACAGTAATCTATCTTGTTTACTCCCGAGGCACTAGTCCCTAGACAGTACTGAGGACGTAGTGACTTCAGGTTAGATATTTCAGTAGGTGAGTGAATGTATGCTCTGTGCATGTTTGTTTGGGAAGCAAGGAGATATACTACAGAATTTGTAGCTTTTATACATTTCCCCCTCTCACAGTTGACCTCTCCATGCCTCTTCTCATCCCGCCAGTTAGTGTTTTATACTGAATATTCAAACTAGTTTCTATCACCTTCGTTTGTTTTCTGTTTACTTCTCTCCTCTCCCTTTTTTCCCCCTCATTTCCTAGTTTTATTAGAATGATCAAGTTTCATTAATTCCTTTCTCTCTAATTTAAGCCCCTGAGCTGTTTTTAAAATATAAATTATATTTCCATTCTTCTTGTATTGATTACTTCAACTCCCCAAAATTCTACCATTTTTGGCACACAAATTAAATAATTATATTCAATTTGCTAATAGTTTGATGAGGAACTCTCTAGATTTTAAATGTCTGGAGGTATTTATATCACACTTAAAAAAGCTTTTCATTATGAGAAATTAGAAAAAGTTTTTTTTTTTTTGAAACCAGAATCGTAAACCCTTTTGTGCTTGTTTCTAGCTTTAATGATTACCATTATAAGAAATGATCAATGTTTTATTGGTCAATACTTTCCATTTTATATAATTTCATTTGTAGCTATTTTAGTCTTTGGTAATAAATGGTAAATACTTAAAATATAATCATTATACTTTTATTACACTTAAACATTCACTTAATTTCATCAAATATTCAGTGTTTAAATATCCTTAATGATGTTTCTTTTCTTTCTTTCTTTCTTTTCTTTCTTTTTTTTTTTTGCAGTTTCTTTGGTCAAATCAGTATCCAAATTATGTCTACAGATGGCAATCAATTAAAAAGTCTCTCAAATGGAATCCATTTTAATTTGTTTTCCTCTGCTTTCTCTCTTTTATTTTATTTTTCTATTTCAGTTTACTCTGAAAACTTTCCTACAATATGGCTTTTGCTGACTGCATTTCTATGGTTTTCTTTAACTCATTTCTTTCTTTTTTAAAAATATAACTTAGTAGTTAGAGACTTGATATGATTTAGTTTGATTGTCCTTTTCTTGCAAGAACATTTTATTAGAATACTTCATAAGGGGCACATGATACCTAGTTATCTTTCTTCTATTGATATTAGTAGCCTGGATGTGTTACCTTATTAAGAGTTGCACAAGGATGTTTTAAAATTATGTTTTAAATTTATCACCTGGAATAGCTCTAAAAAGAAACTTCCCCTAAAGAATTATTTAATAATCTCCAAATCTCCCACTTTCTTACAAAGGAGTCAGGATTTATTCATTTTCAAAATAATGAATTGGTGCTCTAACATTTTTCCAAAGTAAGAAATGATTTTTTAAAGTGTCATTACATACTCATGAAATTTGGCATGTTTGGTTTTTCAATCAATCGCAGTTATTATTCTCGTTGATACTCATATAGGCCCACCTTTGGCAAGAGAGAACTTCTAGTTGGCTCCTCAGTAGTCAGATAAATTTTTTGGTTTCTGGTTTGACAAAATGTTCTAGGATCATCTTGTACAATTTCTGCTGCATTGCTACTTCACAAGACTTATTGAAACTGGTTCTTTTCTGGGAAAATGCAATTTAGAAAGCACTAGCTATCTATTAGTCCTGTTATTCTATTTTCAGTGAATAGAGTTGAGCTCTGTGTTAAAAATAAAAATTCATAATTCACATTGATGATTTTAATTCAAATTCAAGAACATAGAGATTTTACTTAACTTTTCAGTTTTCTGTTTGTTTCTCTTTACATTTCTTGGCAAAGTTTCTGGTTCTCACAGAAAAGCAACATGATTACTCATTTGCTTTGTTTCACAATACACTCAGAATAACAATGCCAACAATACTTCTAATGACATTATTACTGAGAAAAAAATTAAGACTTTTTTGTTTTGTATTTCAGCTATTCTTTTTTTATATATATTTGCAGCTTTTTGTGTATATTCTGCTAGATACATAGGACTAAATTATTGCATTTTAAAATCACTTGACATAATGCCACTATCTGTTTATGTTGTTAACTTGTGTCATCATTTAATTTATTAGTTTATTTTTGCTTTTACTTTCTTAGTAATTGCTTTTAAAAAAAATTATTATTATTATTTTTTTAGGTGTAGATGGACACAACACAATGCCTTTATTTTTATGTGGTGCTGAGGATCGAAGCCAGGTCCCGCCTGTGCTAGGTGAGTGCTCTACCGCTAAGCCACAATCCCAGCCCTTTAGTAATTGCTTTTTAACATTTTTATTTTATGGTTATGTAAAATATTTCTATTACCTCTATGTCAAATACACAATGCTAGATGTATTCTGAAAAGTCTTGCTTCCCCTCTTTCTTGTTTTCTCCCTTCCCCTATAGGTATACTTTTTCTGTTTTCTTTTAAAAAACTTTTTGTTTTATTTTTCCATTTGAAAGAAAGTATGTGCAAATTTATATTTCCCTTCTTCTTAGTTACTCTACAAATGGTAGCACATTATACATATTTGGAGATCATTACATACTAGTATATAGAGCTGTTTTTCATTCCTTTCTATATTTGTATTATTCTTCCTCAAGCAAGTATACCACAGTTTTTTTCTCTTTCCATGTTTTTTATTGGTGTGTCATAGTGTACCTAATGATAGGATTTTTGTTACATATTCATACATGCACACACAAGTGTATCTTAGTTTATTTAACTGGTTCTACATTAATGAAGACTTAGTTGTTTTCAGTCTGTAGATATCACAGGCAATTCTGCAACAAAGAATTTATTCCTACTTTCTCTTTGAATTTCCACTAGTTTTTATATCTGGAATAGATCCTTTAGAGTGAAAAGGTTGAATGTACTTTTGCTAAGTATTGCAAAAATAAAGATTGTACTGTTTTGCATTCCCACCAGCAAGATGTGTGTGTGTGTGTGTGTGTGTGTGTGTGTGTGTATTTTCCCTAATGTCCCCATCAACAGTATAAGTTCCCAAATTTTTTGATTTTTTCACCACCTGAAATGTTGCAATTTTAATTTGCTTTTTTTCTGTATCAAGTTTATTAGTTATAATTTATACATACTAAAGTGTGGAAAGATTAGGTGTACAGTTAAATGAGTTTAGGCAAATGTGTATTCTATGTAACCACCATCCTACTGAAGATGTGGTAATTTCTATCACCTTCTTCATGTTGGCTTCTGACTCTCAATAAACGTCCAACTTTTTTTTTTTTTTTTTGAGAATGTCCTCACCTTTTTTGGAGGGTGGGTGGGTATGTATTGGGGATTAAACTCAGGGACACTCAACAACTGAGTCACATCCCCAGCTCTATTTTGTATTTTATTTAGAGACAGGGTCTCACTGAATTGTTTAGCGCCTTGCTAAATTGCTGAGGCTGGCTTTGAACTCACAATCTTCCTGTCTCAGCCTCCTTAGTTGCTGAGATTACAGGTGTGTGCCACTGCGCCTGTCCTGTCCTTACCTTTTGTCATCACAAAATATTCCTAGATATTCTAGTATTTTTCTGTCCTTGCTATGAAATCAAACACTTTTTCAAATTTCCCTTTTTATTCGAGAGTGGTGTTTAGAAATCAAAATCTGGATGCCACTTGTGGTTATAGTTACTAAGTAGTTATGAGTATGGTTTCCAGATAAAATATTGGAATCCAAGTTAAATTTAAGTCTTAACTCACCAATGGATTTTTTTTTTTTTAGTACAAGTAGTACATGAAACATACTTTTACTGAAAAATTATTTGTATTTATTCTGAAGTTTTGTTTTAACTGTGTGTATTATATTTTTATTTGATGAACTTAGAAATTCTACTTCTAGGCTTTCTCAGCAGAAAGAATTATAAAATATGTAAGTATATTAATGCATATCTATTTATCTATCAACCATCTATTTATCTAAAATATCATGAGTTTATACTGATATGTTTGAATCCAATCAAAAACCATAAAGTTGGGCTGGGGTTGTGACTCAGTGATAGAGTGTTCACCTACCACATGCAGGGCACTGGGTTCGATCCTCAGCACCACATAAAAATAAAATAAAGGCATAAAAATAAAAAAAAAAACCCATAAGTTTATTTTGGCTTTCTCCCTTTATGTATTATTTATAGCCTTTCCCCCCCCCAACAGTGAGAAATTTGACTCTCCCTATCTATAAAATATTTAAATATTTTTTCAATTCCAGGATATACAGAATGACTGACTAAATCATATCCTTGTGAAAAACATCTTTTAAAACTAGATTCAAGTACCCAGTTCACGTACATTTTTTTTGTCATTAGCTATATTGTATCCTGTAAAAATGCTATTTTCCACAGTTATTTAAGTGAATTGTTTTCTTCCTTATCCCTTTCTGTGTAGTTATGCTGGCCATTTCTAATAGGGTGAGGATCATTTGTTAGCATTGTATTCCTTTTGGGGTTCTTGTCACCCACCACCATATCTGATTGGTTTTGCTTGTTTATTTTCTGAAGTCTGTAAAGCATTGCAATGTTTTAAGAGTCTGAGCCACACAAAAAGATATACGAGGCATATGTCACATAGTCATCATCCCTGCTGCTCTGATTCCATTCTTTCCTTTTCTCTACCCTTTTCCCACCAAATCCCATGGGTAACCAGGCCTTTCAGTTTCAGATTTATCCTTTCTGTATTTATTTTACACAGATGAATAGATACATATGCATTTTCTTATATTTCCCCCATTTTACATAAAATATGTTAAGACTATGGATTTCCAGATTTTATCTTATACTTTGTTATTTTTTTATCTTGGGTAACATTCCATAGAGATCTTCCTCATTCTTTTTCTAAACTTGCATAGTTCTCCTACGTGCCTAGGCTGCCCTGGAACTTGTGATCCTCCTGCCTCAGTGTCCATCAGTAGCTGATATTATGGACGTGTGCCTCTGTGTCCAGCAATCTCTTTTTATGCTGCTTTCATTATTGTATCTATTCTTTTCTTCTAGGTATGTCTTAGGCAAATAACGGTAACTTTTTCTGTCTGTCTCTCATGGCTCAAGGATTCTTTTTCATATCTTTCACTGTGTACTTTCTGGATGAATAAATTCCTTGAAACTACCTTCTAATTAATTTTTCTCTTTTATTGTGTTACATCTAGATTTATATTGACAATTGTTATATTTTATTTTGCAAGTCCTAAAATAGCCTACTCATCTTTTCTGTTTCTCCATGGTGTTCTATTATTACTTTATTGTTTCATTTATTATTTTATGTTGAAAACATTAATGTACTTAAGTATTCATAATTTTTTCTTGTCATTTCAATCTTTTTTTTCTAGAAGATCATATTATTTTGATGAATAGTGTTTCTTTATCCCTTCTTAAATATAATTACATTACAATAATTTAACAGAGGTCGAGAGTAAATTTATCTCCCAATTTTTGAATTTATTAGTTGACTTCCTTTTAGTTTTTCTTCCTGTGCTTTGGAATTTTAGTTTGCAGGTTTATTTTGAAAGGTAATTTTAAACTTTTGTCTCTCTGTATCTACCTCATTTTTTTTTCTAGCTCTTTTGTAGAGAAAGCTTAAGTGGAAAAAGATTTTATTTTGTCAGTTTTGAGAGACTGTCCTTTGCTGATAGTGCTGTCATAGCTCCAGTCACTGAGTTAGTAGTGATGTTTATGACACTGTTTTTCCCCCTTATTTTAATTTCCTGTGTACTAATTTAGTATTATGTACTGAGAGACTGGCATTTCTTATTAGAGAATACCGTTATTTCATGTGTTAATTAGTAACTTCATTCATACTACTTGATATTTCTCAAATCTATTCACCCTCCTTTCTTGCTTTATCCTATCCCTTTTACAGCTCCTCTTTACAGTTTAGCTCTGTCCTTTGTCATCAGTGAAGCAACAAGACAAAACAAACATTGAATATTGGTTTGGTAGGAGGAGATTATTTAAATTATAGACAACCTGGAGATAAATCAGAATTGCTGCAAAACTTGAGCATAGAAGCTGTCCAAAGGTGGGTCACAAAATATTTCTGAGGACATTTATACCTAGGAGGAATGTATTGAAGTTCTGATGCTACCTACAATAACAGTGATGGCAGTTCTGGGCATAGGTTGTAATGGAGGGAACTGAATCAAAAAGGCCATACAAAAAGGCTGCCAGAGGGTGAAGAGTTTAGTTAGGCTATGTAAGGCTGACTCACATTTTGATATCATCATCAATGACATAGATACCCAATATATAATAGAGAAGAAAAACTTGCTGAACAACTCCTTTTTTTTTTTTAACTGAAAGCAGTAGTAGTAAAAATATAAATTGAGCAAAAGTACATTTTTTAAATGAGTTCTTTTAAACTTTCACAGTCTTCAAGAGGAAGATACAAATGATAGTCTAACAAAGCAATGCTTTCTTTGCAAGACTAATTCTTATTCTAGTTTAAAGACTTTTCCAACAACTAGGGTATGGACATGAGAGCACTGACATTTACATCAATGCTTCAGTCCTGGAATCTTGATCTATCCATTTTGAAATTAGAGATGATGACATGGAATATGACTTGCTTTCCTTGAATCACTATCAAATGAGGAAGTGCAATCCACACAAAAAAGCCATAAACTTTTAAACAGAACTCTACAAAGTTATCAATATTTTTTATCATGTAAAAAAGATAAAATTCTTTGAAGATAAAAGAATCAGAGAGAAGTATTCAGAAGTAGCTTATAATTATCTCTTTACCATTTTTTTTTCTGGTTATGTTTGAGTCTTAAAGAGCTTTTACAGTAGCTGGAAGAATTTCTCCAGAGACATATCTATGATTAATGATGCCACTGGTGACATACTATGTTTTTTAAACTAAAAAAAGGCATTTTAAAATCAATTTTATATAATTTAATTTATTCATTTTAATGAAGCATTTTGTTAGTTTGAAAAATGTTTTATTTAATTATCTTATGTGTCAATGATTTTTATTAGAATGAGAAAATAAGGAGTTTATGCTTAACAAACTTACATTTTAATTGACATTTTATAAAGTATACATGTATATGTAGTTATACATATTATTTTTATATTAAATACATATAAATATAAATATGTCTGTATAAATACAGATATAAAAATATACAAATGTTTGTGTATATATATATTATACTTTTTTAATTGTGGCATTAGGTATTAAGCACAGGGGTGTTCTACTACTGAGTTATGTCCCACACTTTTTTATTTTTATTTTGAGAAACAGTCTCTCTAAGTTGCCCAAGCTATCCTTAAACTTGTGATCTCAAATTACTGGGATTAGAAGTGTTCACTCCCATGCCTCGCTAAAAAATTATATTTTAAATATTTAAAATGAGTTAAAATTTTTGCAGTCACTTAAAAATTTTAATAAATTGTGAACAAAAAGGCCCAGTATTGATGCTAGTATTTCAATGTTATATGAAAAAATGATATTGTGTCACTCCAACCCGGAGAGTTGTCTCTTCTTTATTCTGTGCAAGCACACAGAGACTTCATTCAGGTGGTGCCCCTGATTTTCTGGATCCATCTTTCATTGTCTGGCAAGAGTCAACTGCTGAAGTGTAAAGAGATTATTGTAAGTTAGTCATTAAACACAGAAATATTGAAAATTGTTCTATGAACTTATAAATATATTAAAAACTAAGATAATAAATCTTCAAGATACCACTTCCTACTCACTTCAGTTTATTTACTATTATCTATGCTCTCAGGTTGCTAATGTCTAGTATTTCTTTGATAGGGTGGAAATACCATACAATGACATGATACTGTGCACCTTCCCCAACATTTTGTTCATGTGATTTTGCTGATAGTTTGCAATTGGCCTTGGTGGAAGTATTTTCTCACAGAAATTAATAAACTCTATAAATTAGGATTTCTTTTATTGTTTGTTGATTATCCAGACTTAAATAGTGATGAAGAAAATATCAGTATGGCAGATTAATTTAGAAGTGTGTTCTGTTTATGGTCATTGAACACTGAATAGCACAAAAAATTAGGAAATATTCTTCCAGTATTCTAAACTATTTTCAAAGAAGTCCTTAATTTCAATAATGAATAAATAAACTTCTTTAATATATCTTCATCATTTTATCCTACTTATGTTAACGGAAATGCCAACCAGAATCAATATTGTTGTTATACTAGTTTGTCAGTTTTAACTATAGGTTATCTAGGGATAGAAGAGTTCAACAAAAAATCAATGAAAGCGTTCTGTGAGAATCAATTGGCTATATGGAATTTACAATAAAGAGTATTGTATGTTTTACTTATAAATTTCTGTACATTCTTTATGTGAATAAAGTTATAATGAACTTATGAGTGTGTATATTCTTGCTTTCATTGCCCTTCAGGTAAGATGGCTTTTAAACATTCGTCAGCACATACTACTGGCAGTAGGTCTGGGAAATTCCAGGATTCTGTGGCAGTGAGGAGTCCTCCTTCAATGTCTGTTTCTACAGAGTGAGCCTTGGATATTCCTGGGAACCTTTAGTCTCTGCTAACCAGGGGTGTCTGCCTTTTGGGGGACTGTGATGCAATTGAGCTCTAGTTGCTACCTAGTTACTACTCTGTTTTTCTGTTCCATTTCTGGATCATAATGATGCTTATTTTGATTTTGTGTGTGGCTATGTCTTTAGAAATTTTAAAAGAATATAATTATTTTATCATTGTAAAGGATTTAAAGAAAACTATGGAATTCCAACATGAATTCATTGTGCATTTTGCCCTTGAATACCTCTATGAATATGGGGGTGAACAGCATCAAGGTTTTGAGTGCATGATGACACAGTGATTTTCTGCCTGTGAGATTCTCAGTTACTCCTTAACATCAGAATCACAGTTTCTGCAAATCCTTACTCTCATTTGTCTCCCTGTCTACTAGAATGAATTGATCTGTTTCTTGCTTTTACATAATTCATTCTTCCATTCATCAAATAGAGTTTTTAGTATGTTTTCATTATGCTAGGCACTGGTCGCACAAAGGTGAATACAACCATTCTTGGCCCTTGTGGAACTTAGGCTCTAGTGGACAGCCAAATAGTAAGTAACCACATAAATAAATTGCAAACTGTGCTAAGAGTTATGAATAAAAGTGTTGAGAGCCACAGCCAAAGGGGCCCCAGCAAACTTCCAGCTGCCAGCAAACTTTCAGACTGCCAGCTGATGATTGGCTCACAGCGCCCCAGCAACATCTAGCTGATTGGCTCCTGTGCGGTGATTGTTCATTGGGCTGTTTCCCCGCCCTTCAGACTGCCAGCTGATGATTGGCTCACAGCGGCCCCAGCAACATCTAGCTGATTGGCTCCTCTGCGGTGATGCTCATTGGGATGTTTCCCTGCCCTTTCAGACCATGGAGCTGCTCATTGGGGGACTTCTTTGGCTCTGCCCACGCGACCCAGCCAATCGGCCTCAAGAGCAGGAGGATTGTGGGAGGTGGAGAGGCTGGTGTTCGGGTGCGAGGCTTGTGGGAAGCCAGTGGTGGCAGTTGGGCTCTAAGGGTTTTTTCCTGAGGAGCTGTTTTGTTTGGCGTGTGTGGTTCTAAAAATAAAGTTAGTTTCTTTTGACAAGTGGCTCCTGAATTGTGCCCAGCCAGACTTCGGCATAAAAGTACAGGGAATCAGAAGGTTGAGGCAGGAGGATAATGAGTTCAAAGCCAGCTTCAGCAATGGTGAGACACTAATCAACTCAGTAAGACCCTGTTTCTAAATAAAATTAAAAAATGGGGCTGGGGATATGGCTCATTGGTTGAGTGCCCCTGGGTTCAATTCCTGGTACACCCCTGCCCCCCCACACAAAGATTGTTTATAAGAAGAAGACAGGATACAGTCTAACATTCCAGCAGACTTCATTGAGGCTCTGATAGTTGAACAAAAAATTGAAAGCTGAGTAGAAATTAATGATATCTCCTTCCAGGGAAAACAATGGGTAATAAGGACAGGAAAGAAAGCTAGTATATTTGGGATGCAAGTACTAGGGCACGAGATGGCCAGAAATCAGAGTGGAAAGACATGCAGGGGTCAGAGTATACAAACTTGAAGTATTGAGAAGTTTGAACAGTTGAGTGATACGATTTGATATGATTTTTAAAACCCATTTTGTTCTGTCATCCCAGATGTGTAACACTAATATAAACTGAAATTGAGTAATAAATATACCATTTATGGTAACTTGGAAATAACTATTATGTTTAATTAATTTTTTTTAAAAGAGAGAGTGAGAGAGGGAGAGAGAGAATTTTAATATTTAATTTTTAGTTATTGGCGGACACAACATCTTTGTTTGTATGTGGTGCTGAGGATCGAACCCGGGCCGCACGCATGCCAGGCGAGTGCGCTACCGCTTGAGCCACATCCCCAGCCCTATTATGTTTAATTAAAAACTTGGGACTTAATGGTTTGCTTTGTCAACAGTGGTTTGGAAGGAAGCCAGAATGTAGGTCATTTATTAGGAGGCTATTAATTTTGCAGTCCAGTGAGAGAGAGAGATCATGGAAGCTTGGACTTGGGAGGTGCTGATCAAGCTGGAGAGAAGTGCATAATCACAGAGATATGAAGGAGGCAAGATTGACAGGACTTGGTGATGTGTTGGATATTGAGAGTAAGGAAGAAGGCAATTTCAAATTTACTGATTTATTTCCTAAACAACTGGTAGAGGGTGCCAGTCACAGAATAAATTGGCACAGGACCCAGTGTGAGGTTTAGTTTTGGACCTGCTAAGTTTAAAGTAACTTTGAGATCACATAGCAGAGATATTGACTGGAAATTATATGCATATCAATGTTTATATCTTTATGTGTTTAATCTATCTATCTATCTATCTATCTATCTATCTATCTATTTATTTTCACACTGGGGATATAATCAAGGAGCATTTAACCACTGAGCACATCCACAGCCTTTTTAATTTAATTTTATTTTGAGACAGGGTCTCCCTAAGTTTCTGAGGCTGGCTTTGAACTTATGATCCTCCTGCCTCAGCCTCCTGAGCTGCAGGGATTACAGGCATATGCCACTACACCCAGCTGTTGGTATTTTTTTTTTTTTTTTTTTTTTTTGAGACTGTGAACTCTTTGAGGCTGGGAAGCATTATATCACTCAACATTCTTAGTTTCAGGCAGCAGATGCTGACTGCAATTAAGCTAAAAGGAGTTTACTGAAAAGATTTTGGGTATCTCCCAGGTTTAAGGGAAAGCTGGTGCACTAGGCATGAGGAACTATTTCGAGGAACAAAGCCCCAAATTATGCCTCAGAACTGCAGCGGTGGCAGAACACCAGGTGTCACATGTGGTGCTACCTCTCCAGTGCCAAATGCTCGGCTTTACTACAACTGCAATCCCATGTCATTTGTGTGTCCACTGAGGCCTTGCAGTTTCCCTCATGAAGTCAGCAGATAGTGTGAATGAGAGTTGCCATTGGTGTATTGATTGCCAGAGCCTGAGCTTTTCTCTAGCTGCCAGAATGACTGTGTGTCTGAGGGCTAATATTTTCAGCTTCTCTGAGGGAAGAAGCTTTTGCCCTTTCGCCAAGATAATAAAGGGAAGACTCCCTGCTCCAACAAAAAAGGAAATGAACTCAGACACCAGAGTTCTAACACAAGTGGCAGATTTCCACTTACAAAGCTCTTATTCATTTTTGTACATTTAACACCTCATGTAGTGGGAGCATATAAGAAATAACAAATAACTGATTTTGAATTGAATTTTAAAATTGTTTTAATAATGAATGAGAGTAATTCAGATTCAAAAATCCCCTTCCTTTTGGTCCATGTAGACCATCTATTACTAGATTATTATGAATCACTTAAATTTAATTTTGTAAACTAACTTCACTGTGAAATTCTATAATTACCATTATCATTTGTTCTTTAGAGAACAATGCATTTTTTTTCAAAGCAACAAAGGCCTTGTATTTATTATTTGGGGGATGTAGGGTACATTTCAGTGCCCAGAATATTTTAGATACTTCATTTAACGGAAACATTTTTTTCCATTTCTCCTTTTCTACCTGTGCCTTTTAATGCTAAACAGATAAATAACATTTGACATTTCCTATTGTTCCATGACACATTTTTGTCCTAGAACTTATTTCACATTCCATCAGTCTCATTCAGATTGATGGAGTGCAATCATTTAGTATTTCTTTTGCCTTCTTCCTTTTTAATATTTTGGACCTTTTAAATTTTATTTTTCCTTCACGAATTTGAACAAAAAAAAATTGAAAAGTCCTGAATTACTTTTGGAAACTATAAAGAAAAAATAACAAAGATTCCAAGTGAATCTTATTTAATGATGGTGATAATTAATGAGGAAACAATTTCTTATTAAAATGAGATGAGTAATCTTAGTAGATCGTTTCTCCTTCAAACATGCAAATGTAGACAATTTTATTTGTTTGTTTCCTTTTAAGTATGGTATGAAAAGAAAGCTTTTCACTTTTTTTCTCTACTAATTTTTCAATATTCCCTTATAGAAGTATCTTAACATTTTTTCTTTCTTTTTTTTTCCCCATAGGGACAGGTGCTGGGGACTGGACTCAGGGCCTCACAAATACTAAGCATACATTCTACCACTGAGCTATAGCCCCCCACCACATATTTTTTCTATGATTACAAGAACTGTTAGAAAAGGAATGCTGTGTTGAAATGCTTGCTGCCTGTCCATTTAATCCATACTACTGTGGTGGCTTGTACTGTGTTAGTCATTTGGGGAGCCATATGTATTAGAATATTCCTCCCTGTGTAGTTTTAGGAGACCATTGACTCAAAAGGGCCTTGAGTAAGATTTGGAAGGCAGAAGTGAAGCAGTAACCATCTCTCTAGAGGGCTGGCATGATTAGATGTGCCAAGAGACAGATGCAGAGATGCCAGCAGCCAGCTGGTCCTTGTTGTGTATGCAGCCTTTCTTCTTGACTGACAACCCAGATGAGTCACAGTAGCTTCAAGCTCAGCCCCAGACTCTACATGAACTTACTGAAATGGTAGTTGCATTTCTACTGACCTCTCATGAGCCCATTTCAGTGGCTGGATGTTCTTGGCTTCTTAGACTGGTTGGCTGGTTATTCTCACTAATCATCCAGCTTCCCCTTCTGGACCTCCATCTGCCCAGCCCTTTCCCTAAGTCCTGACTCCTGTAATAAGTCCCTAGTCCATAACTCATGGTGGATAAGTTTCCTGGTTGAACCCTGATTCCATTTTTCTTGTTGAAACTTATTTTGATACACTTTTTTTTTTGTCATGAATTACTATTTATTTTCAAATTTAAGACTTTTCTCTTGACATACATATAATTGATTTCCATTATTAGCAAGGAGTTCTAAATTAATTTTTTAAAGTTATTCAATGCTCTCATTTTAGTGCATTCTGAGCATAACCCAAATCATAATCATACCTTAACCACTATTTTTAGAGCTGAGTATGTGATAGAACTTGTGCAAAGTCATGTGGGGATGTGGTATGTGGGCATGTAGATTGTAATTAGACAATCTCTTTCAAACTGTATAAAACATTTTTGTACTGCATTTTTCTTATTGGAGTTGTAATTAAATCAGTTCATTTGAGTCCTTAACAAATGTGTGTGAATATGGGTAAGTAATCTGTTTAATACTTTTTTAGATTGCAAAAAAAAAAGAATCAACTTCAGACATGAATCATGTACTTAATAAACTGAATTTTAAGATTTAATTTTATTGCTCAGAACAATTAGAGTCCACCCCCACTCTCCCAATCTTCCTGAGCAGGGAGATGTGATGAAAGGAGAGGGAGGGGTCTGTGGAGTTAAAAAAAAGTAAAGAAAAGAAAAAAAATGGAGGTAAAATACCAGCCCTATGGCTTACTAACTGCCTCTACTTGAGTAGGGCACTTAAACTCATTTACCCATAATTTATTAACTTGAAAAGTGAGATAACAATTATAATAATCCTAGGGCAATCATGACAATGTTGGTAATCTGCAGAGCATGTTATAATTGGTAGTCATTAATTTAGTCTCTCTATACATGTGAATTTTCTACATATTGTCCTTAAGGTAATAGAAAAGGTGCTTAAAAAAAACAAGCAAAAAACCCCCAGTTGTGTGCATCCTCCACCATTTATGGTTGGAAGAGATATTGATTAATTTAAAAATAAAAAAGTTCAAGTAATCAAAGACAAGATAAGCATGTAAAAATAATAATGCTAAATAATATTTATAAGAGTAAAAACCCTTCTAAATATCTGGTAATGATCAAGTATTGTGTCAGTTTTGTTAAATATTATTATTATTATTTTTGTTAAATATTATTCATGGATAGTTATGAAGCCATTAAAATGTTTATGAAGATCTTATAATATTAGAAATGTTTATATATTGAAGGAAAACTAAGATAGAACACTGCATATAAGAATACATTAAAAGCTGGTGTGAAGTACTTGAAAATATCAATAGTGGACCAACAACTGAATTTTTCTTTGTTCTTTTTTTTCTTTCAGCGTGTGCTTTCTGAATTTTGTTACCTTAAAAAAAACCCCTGTAAGTTTTGTTTGAGAAGTTGTGAACTGCTATTGAGTATGATGCTATGCTGTTTATTCGTAAGTGTGAATTCCACAGTAAAATGATAAAGAAGCTAATTAATTGCATTTTATTTCATTGGTAAAACTAAAAAGGTATATGAGTAAACTATTATTAAGTGGTTAGCATAGATTTTTATCTCTCCCCCCACACTTTTTTCCACAATTATTGCTAGGTGTAAAAGTTCTGGCACTAATACAGCATTTCATTTTCTGCAGAAGAGTACATGCAATATTTATATATTATATATCATTACTTTGAAATCAGCATATGATAAAGAGAGCCAGAACTATTTTACACTGCTGCTTCTTTCTGTTTAAAGAGGCAGTCTTTCATTGGAGTATAGTAATGGCTGTAGTACTTTAGCAAATAGCTATAAAACATGGAAACGTCCTCCTTTTTTGTATTAATCCATCAGGAAGCTTTCAGGGATTCTTCTTGTCTAAAATATTCATAGGCAGCAAAATGTCCTGAATGCCCTACAGAATTTGTGCAGAGCCAGGCAGATGATTGATAGTGAAGTTCTGTTCTGAGTCACTCACAGTATGTAATTCTATTTGTCTTGCCAAATACGGGAGAGCTGGCAACTCATAAAAGGTAAAGGTAACAGACACCATATTTTCTTAAATTTAAAAAAGAACTTTGTGTCTCCAGTTCACTGTAGTCCACTGACTATTACAATTTTTTTATTAAACAAAATTAGAAGGCAGTTGAGCTATTCCTTGTAGAGTGGTATAAAATTTTATTAAGTCATTTATTATATTGCAGACTTCTCTTTGGCATATATTTGTCTGTGTGGACATAACTTAAGTAAATGGTGTACAAATGTTATCTAATTAAAAAAAAGCATCAGGTGCCTAGCACAAGAAAGATATACAATAGACACTCAATATTTATCCTTTAATGAATAAGAGTCAGTTTCCAACTTCCAGTATTTTTGACATTAGTGCTTTTAAGATATCATTCAGTTTTCCATTAAATTGATGTTAAAACGGAAATTCTGTTCAGGTTTATCTCATAAAGTCAGGTAATGTGATAGATGGGCAGTAGATGATATTGCAACTGCTAGCTGGATTTAGCACTTTGAGGCACTCTGACTTCCTGAGGGCATGATTCTGTCATCTGCACTTGTGCACAAGTCCCTGAGTTTTGGCTGAGTCAGGACCTTCGAATCAAGTCAGAAGTACTTGCTTGTGGTTCACATACTTCAGTGTATAAATTCTCATTGTTCATCACAGATATCATGCTGCTATATATCTGAAATGAATTGCAGTGTGCAGGTGAGATAGAATAAATTAATAAAGTAGTTATATTTTATCATTCCATAGTGAAAGTATCCTAGAAATACAGAAATGCAGCATCACTCTGAAAAAACTGATGTTTGAATCTGTTGAAGCAGTTAGAACCTGTTACCTATGAGGAGGAGATAGTGAATCATTAGTTGATTGTGTGTGCTTAATTTGGTAGACTATAATCAGTTAAAGAGTAGGAATCATATTTCAACATTATTCAACTTCACAAATTTTGCTTTGCACATAGCAGGAAATCAATGAATGTTGTATTAAGGAAAAATCCAGAGCAATCTTAGGCTATAAGCTGTAATCATTGAGGCAGGAAATATCAACTGATGATTCTCATGGAAGATATGCTAGTCCTTGAAATCTGAGTATTACTTTGACCACTTTGCTTTTTATTTTTCGTTGAGCTCTCTTCTTACAATATGTTCATGCTTTAACATATTCCTTAAGGTCTTTATTCCTTAAAAATATGGTTTTCTTCCAATCTTTTTGAGATAGACAATACTTTTGCCTACAGGCAAAGGAAAACATTTGCTGACACAGGTAACCAAAAAATGTACACACTTGTCTGACATATACTGAAATCATCTAGTTGGTTGTGATTTGTTGAGAATGTTTATACCTTTCCTAAGGAGGTAGAAAAAAAGTTGCTTTAAAAATGATATGAAAACAAAGTAGAATTTGTAATTATCTTAGTCTATTAGTTTAGTTTTTTTAAAAAAGAAATGTAGATATGCAAGAAGAGGTTGATCTTTTAAAAATTTCCCACCTTTCTTCCCAACTTTAAACTGTTTAGAATTTGTGATGTTAAATTAAATTTATGACTTTTAAAAAGAATTATGCCATTTTTTTGCTGTTCTTTTGATTAGATTTATGATTACAATTGGTGGCATATATATTATGGCAACATTTTCAGCTGTTTTTGATGTATATGTTTATGTGCGGACTTTCTTTAAGTCTGACCTGATATTCTTTAGTCCCTTGATTTTCTGAATATTGAAGAGGAATTTCCACAGTTATATTTAAAAGGCAGCAGATTCAAAATATAATGATATCATGCAATATTTATCCTTCTGTGTCTGGCTTATTTCATTTATCTTTATGTCCTCCAATTTCACCTGCACAATTGTAAACGACAGGATTTCCTCTCCTTTTAAGGCTGAGTAATATGCTCTTATATATTTAAATACTATAGTCATTTTATCTATTGATAGGTCCGTGAATAATTATGTTGTTTCCACATTTTGGATATTATGAACAATGTCACAGTGGGAGACTGAGAGGAGAACAGTAGTTGCCAAGGGATAAATGGTGGAAGAAATGGGGAGATGTTGATCAAAGTCTATAAACCTTCAGTTATATAGTGCATAAGTTCTGAGGACCTAATAATGTATAGCATGGTGTCTATAGTTAGTAATAATATATTGTATATTTAAAATTTGCTAATATTTGATTTTAAATTTTAAATTTGATTTTAAATTTTACATACACACACACGAAATTTGTGAGGATAGATATACTGTCTAGCCTGATTATGGAAATCATTACACAAGGTATACTTATATCAAAACACCACATTGTACACCTAAGCATATACAGTTTTTAAATTTGTAAATCATACCTCAGTAAAACTGGAAAAGTAAAAAGCATAAGAACAAGAAGTTTGAGAGTTCATTAATTTATTAAAAAGTGTTTATTGAGCTTCTACTATGTGTCAAATGTTCTTTTGGGCCTGGGACACATCAACAGATAAGAAAGTGGTAGTCTCTCCTCTTGGACTTACATGTTAATGAAGAAAGCCGATAATGGCTGCTCATACTGGTAAATGCTTTAATGGAAATAGAGTGGGCTCTGATTGATGGTAAAGGGCAAGGCAAGAGGACATTGTGCATGTGTGAAATACTTTAGATAAGAAGTCGAGGAAAGTGTTTTTTGGGTAGTGACATTCAGCTGAGCCTTAATGATGAGATGGAGGCATGATGAGATGCATGAAGGTGTCCAGAGGAAGACTGTTCTCAGGACAAGTAAGCACAAAGGCTTGAGGCTTACAGAGCTTGCTATAAAAGAACAGAAAGAAAAAGAGTGGCTAAAGCCCAATGGGGAGAGTTGTGTGAGATGAGGTTGAATAAGAAGGTAGCAACCAGATGGAGAAGGGCTTTGTGAAAAAGTTTAAATTTTATTCTAAGAGCAGTGTAAAGTCACTGAAGGGCTTTAAGCATGGGAGGAATGTGATCTGATTTAAATTTTGTGAAAATCATCCTGTAGTGTAGAGACTACATATTTAAGGAGTTTTAGGGAAACACAAATGGCAAGATAGGTGGCATATTGGGAGGCTATTGCCATAAGCCAGGAAGAGGGTAACATTCGCTGAGAATGAAGCGTCAGCCGTAGGGAATAGATTCATGATATTTGGGAGGTAGAAATGATAGGTCTTAATGGTGGATTTGGAGTGATGGGAACAGTGATATAAAAATGCTGTAAAATTGTGCAGTATTGAAATATGTGCTGATTTGTGTAGATTTAATTTGACAATGTGGAAGAAAATTGTCTCTAAATGTTTGACCTCTACTCCTAAGTAGACATGAACTTATTTGCTGAGTTCTATTTGATGAGAAAAATTAAAGGAAGGCAAGTAAATTTAGAGGTTTAGGAACCAGACCATACAAGTTGAATCCCAGTTTCATCTAGTGTTAGCTATGTGACCTTGGGAAATACTTCAATTTCCTCACTTGGAAAATTCTGATAATTGCAACTACTCATAATGTTGTGACAAAAATGAAGCCATTCACCTGAAGTGTTTGGTACACCATGGCACAGGGTAAATTCAATTTCAACTATTAAATTTTAATAAGGCGAAGATTTCAAATGACCAACCTAGATATTAGAGAAACAAAAAAAATTTCATTTCGCATCTGGATATTCAATATTTACTCTGGATGAATTTCTTCTTTTTTCTACTCAAGTTCAAAACTTTTAAGTCTCTTACCTCTTTTACAGAAGCGAGTGTCTATATGTTCTACATATCTTGCTCACAGATAAAATTTAAACTATGTAGAAATGTTATTTGCTTAAAACTGTTAAATTTGCCATTGAAAATCTTATTTTTCTTGAGACTTGAATAACATGTTTTATGTATCACTAGTTTTTCCTAATAGTATGCTGTTCATCTATCACAAGAACCACCGTAGGATACCTTTTACTTCCTCTCTATTTATTTCATTAACTGTTATTTCCCTGGAGAGTCTGATTCCCTAAGCATGGTGTGAGCTGACAACGTGGACTTGAAGACAGGAGGTTCAGTGCAGCACTGTTTATTGATGCTTCCACATGGAGGTTCTGGCAACAGAGTGGGTCATTTCTGTCTGCCTCTATGGCTGTCCCTCTGAGGGGTACTTTGGAGCAGGAGCCATATCGATGGGAGGCAGCCTCATTAGTGCTGCAGCCATCATCAATTAAAACTTGTCCTTGGCAAGGATAGTCCCTCTCCCTCCTGTTTGTTTGTAGAGCAAGTCTGTAATTTTAAAGACTAACTTGATTTGGCTTCCTTTTCTCTTACTTGACAGAGGAACAAATAGATATAATATTTACAACAACAAACACAAAAAATAGCAGTTAACACTTATTGAGGACTTTCCTGTTTCTTATGAACATTATATATACAACTTTATGACTTGAAAAAGTGAGGCAAACGGCTTATGTGTATGTAGCATGTTCCTACTTTATTTCACTTAATTGTTCCACTTTTATTTCTCTTTAAATTGTACCTAAGAGCTCAGAAAATGTTTTGAATATGCATTTGGGGAATTATATTTAGGTTTGGGGTTGAGAAAGGGAGTGGTTATAGGAAGAATGGGTATATTTAGGCAAGAATAGTTATGTAGACAGAAGGCTGTATAGCATTTACGTAATGGAAAAAAATTTGATTTCAATGTCCAACTTGGACTTCTGTTTTGAAGCAAGTTTAGGCTGAGCAACAAAGCAGAACCAGGACTGTTTATAGCTTGGATATACACTATGTATCATGAATTCTGTTGTGACTTTTTTTTTTTCTAGATTGGGAATTTATGACCATAGGTGCGTGAACTCAGGTAAATGGTATGGTAAACAAAGACTGTATGAGCCATTAGTTTAGTGGCCAGGATTCAAATGAAAAGAATGTGATGTAGATATAGGAGATAGGCACATATCTATCTTTATTTATATCACATTTCTATAACATATAATTAGATTTATAACAAATGTAAATAAATCAAGATACACATAAATATGAATTGAAGGCTTTTAGGGACATGGAAACACCCCTTGTTTATGGTTTGGCAAAAGATTGGGGCTTCATTAATCATTGTTGTTTGGAATGTGATGGGGCATTTGTTTTAATCAGTAGAGTATTCCTTTTAGCTGGAGAATTTGGGGCATCTAGTTGGGAAGTGGACATAGAAGTAGCAGGGCTTGATGCAGTGGTGGGAGAATTTTTTTTTTTAATTTTCTGTGATGTAATATAATTTCTTTACTATCTTCAGATAAAAATCCAATTACAATCTCAACTTGTGGGTTGAATTCGTGCTTAATTTGGGGGCATAGTTCACATAAAGGCCCAAGAAGGGCAGAGTGGAAGCTGAGATTCTTCACATGCACAGTAAAGGCAATGAAGGAAAAGGGAGATTGCCAAGTGCCCACACTTCTACAGAATACCATCAATAGACCCTACTCCTTTTCCAGTGTCTGACATATGATAGACACTCTGGGAACATTTGTTGAACAAACTTTTATATTATAGAATGAATAAAAAGTGGATGAAGAGTGGACAGTATTCCTCAGAATCTGGGAATAGAAATATGTCCACGTTCATTCTCTGAGCAAGTAGAATACTTTAAAGGTGTGTGTGTGTGTGTGTGTGTGTGTGTGTGTGTGTGTGTGTGAATGTCTTGAGAATTAATATGCAGAAACTGTGCAAGAAATGCTAATTTTCTTGTTGTTTAAGAATAAAATAATCAAGCCAATATGTTGGTTTCACTGTGGCCTCTACAATGAACCACTTCTATTCTCTTTACATTGAAGGGACTTGTTTTACTGTGCTTGCCATAGTGGATTGGAGGAGGGTTCTTTGGTTAATAAGGGGAGGATAATGATCCACATAAACAGTATCTCAATTGCTAGTAGATTCCTTTATGTCATGGACCATGGGGTGAGTGGCAGCTCACAACTGTTTCCTTTCTTTATAAAAGAAGTTCATTTTTTTAGTTGTTAATATTAAATTTATTTTTCAAAATAGCACCTAAATATAGTTGGCAATTTCTTTTTTTAATTTTTTAATTAGTTGCTCAAAACATTACAATGATCTTGACATATAATATATCATACATTTGATTCAAATGGGGTATGAATTCTTATTTTTCCCACGTGTACAAATTGCAGGATCATATTGATTATACAGCCACATTTATACATACTGCCATACTAGTGTCAGTCTTCATCACAAGTGAAAACAAAGGAATGAAACAGAAGCTACGTTTTATTTTTCTTTTCTTTTACTCTCCTTTTGGCTATATTGATGAAATAAATAGATTGGAACCTAGTTGATTTATTAATTTAACCCTGATCAATGTGGATTGCTGCAGGACTTGTTAAGTTGATGAGGAAAGTGACCAAATGAATGGATTTTTAGTATCTAAATCTACATCATTTCCCTTAACACAAATTTTTCTTTGTTTTGAACTGCCAATTTTGAAATGATGCAGATAATCTTAAAGGGCAAAATCTTTTTTCTTAGTCTCAAAGACATTGCCATTTTAATTCTAAATGTCTGTGTATGTCTCCAAACAGGATAGATTGTTCTTTGAAACTTTATTTCCTGCAATGAAACTAGAAATATTGGGGCTGATATTAAGTAAAATCCTACAGAGTTTTAGCGAACAACAGATCTTGAAATTTTTGTTTTCATAAGAAAAATTATGGTGGAGAACAAAGTAAGGATAATTGTACATATATCCTGATCACCAATGTTATGCTTTTAAAAGAGAAGTATGCACATGTGCGCGTGCTCACACACACACACACACACACACACACACACACACACTGATTTGAAACTAGTAATGCAACAAAGAAAAATTTCTCATTTGATGGCTTTAATACAGTAAAATCCACTTTTTTGAAATTGTAGCAAACAAGTAAAACTTTATCTATTCATCTTCTATGAATGTGTTCTGGTCTGAGGATAGCAGCTGACAGCATTCTATTCTGATAACTTTCCTTTGATGTTTTTGTTCTTCTATAGTTTGTTACAATTTGGTTTGATCCATAATAAGAATTTGGAGATATATTTTCACCTTCTTCCCAGGGAGGACAGTTATCTTTTAGCAACTCTTTTGTTAGGCACTGCAGAAGGAGGCTTGCCACATTTATCTTTTGAGGTGATTCTTCTACAAAGCAGTCTACTAGCATTTTGTAGCTGCAAATAATCAAACAGAAGGAACACATTTATAGAAAAAATTTCCAAATTTCCAAGAAAAGGAATTCCATTCTGATAGTATGTAACTCCCTGTGGAATTGCGATCTAATATCATTTGTATGGACATATGAAGACATTCTGTTTCTCTTCTTAATTGGGTGCAGTATAGACATGTATTTTATCTTCTGTGATAGTAGGGAAGAACTGATACAGAAAGGAAAATTCAGATACTTGTAGAATATAAGGAGCAGTACAAAGAAATTGAGAAACTACTTTCATTAGTTTTTCCACAAAATAATCAGGTATAAAACAGGTCTGGCAATGTGTTGCGAATGATGGATTAACAAGAGTTTCTTCAAGGAGAACTGATGGCAAGGACTTGATCACCAATCTGCTGGAAGATATAGTGCTAATTAAAATAAAATACAATGAATAATAAGTCCCGAAGAGGTAGATGGTATTTGAGTGGGGCTTAATGGACGGGTACATAAGAGGAAAGGAGAATTGAAGATGATGTAACTCTGTAGTCCTGTGAACAGAGCTACTTTCAGTTTCATTGAGCCTTGGCCCGACAATAGTGAGTTATGGGATTTCTTGAGAGGCATGGGCCTTAAGTGGGAAATTAACTGATGAAATCACCCATTTACCATTATGAATTGTCTGTCTTTATCTCTAGTAATACTCTTAAAGTCTGTTTTATCTGATAATACTATAGGAACTCCAATCTCCTAATGCTTGCAATTTGCATGGTATATCTTTTCCTACCTGTTTACTTTCAATCTAGTGTCTTTATATAAAGATACAGCTATTGCCCCTGTATGGCTTGACAATCTCTGCCTTTTAACAAGAGTGTTTAGTCCCCTAACTACTAATATTTTATATTTGATTGAATGTAAGCCTAGCTTTTATTATTTATTTATTTTTGCCATAAATCCTTGTACTTCTCTCTCTCTCTGTCTCTCTGTCTCTGTCTCTGTCTCTCTCTCTCTCTCTCTCTCTGTGTTTGCTCTAAACATTCTTAACTCTTTATAGTCTATATAAAAGCTTTACACGTTTTTTAAAAAATGAAATACAGAATCTAAAAAAGTTGATTTTATTAGGTTTAAAGAATGTAAACTGTGGTCACCTAATCTCACCTAAGAACAGAATCAGACTATTTAGAAAAGGTCTTCACTACCAAAATCTGCCAAACAAATATCACCAGCATCAAGGCCTGGATCCTCATTTACATCAGTCACCACATGAAACCCAGAGCTCCCCTGGGACTATTACGTGAATTCTTATCCCTGTATGGCTCTGTGTAGCTCTTCAACTTAGTTTCATCTCTCCAATTTATTCACGTTTGAAAATCCATCTATCTGCCCCACATAATAAGTTTGCCAAAAGCAAAAATACCAAAGTTTTAAACTTAATATATTATCTACCTCTTTCACTTTTATTATTATTATCATTTGCTAATGGTTAAAATCAGATATCGAGAATTTTAATTTTTCAGGGCTTGCCTTGCATGTGTGAGGCACTGGGATCAATTCTCAGCACTGCATATAAATAAACTAATAAAATAAAGGTCTATCAACAACTAAAGAAATTTAAAAAACAACAATATTTAGCTTTCATCCATCTAGATGGGTGAGTGTTTTCTTTCATATTCTCTTTGAATACCTGGACTGGAAAGTGTTTAGATATACTACTTACTTTTCATAGTTGTTATCAAGATTTTCTACCTTCTCTAAGGAACCATAGCTTTAAAACTTACACCATCAGATTACAATTCTCACTTGTTCCCCTTACATACTATTATGGAGATTCCAAGTTGCTTCCCTTAATTCTTTGAAGATTTCAATTTATGTGTTTGTGGTTGTTCTCTCCATGTTATGCCATCCATAATTTTTGGTGGGTTCAATATTCTAAGCAGAAGATCTCTTTAATGTCCTTGTCTTCTTGATTTTTCCTTCTTCAGTGATCCTGTCTCTTCCCTCAGCTACTCATTTCTGTGATCTAGTTCCAAAAATTTTGTTCATGTACTGAGACCCATAGTTGCTGTTTAACTGTCTCTTTCTGTTGGTATGAGACTGAACATTGTAGACCTCCTCCTACACCTCCTAGTCCACTCCTTCTACAAGGAGCAAACTGACTTAGAACCTTGGTGGCTGCATTTGTGCTGAGGCCAATGACTTAGTAGTGGACATTGTAGGGCAGATCCATTCCTGGGACACACAGAACTCCTTTGTCTGCCAGTTTTGGCTCAGGGGCTCTCAGGTGGTTTGGTGCATCTTCCCTACACATGAAACAGTCCAGATAGAGATGGAAGGTTGTGATTGTCTAGGATGATTACATCCAACTTTCTGTTGCTTTAATTTTATTTTCATAGTCAGATGTTCTCCTGGTTCTCTCCTCGTCCTATTCCTTTCACAAAGACATTTCCCCAATAAAATTTTTTCACTTTTAATCCATTTTCATCTGGTTTTGAGTGAAGTAAACAATCACCCTGCTCGAAGCTCTGCATCCGTTCTCACCCATTTTGGACCTTCTGGTTCCCACTTTTGTACCCCTTCATTTCTCCTACTCCTTTTTCATTTTGTCATATTTGCCTGTAAAATCCAAAGTTCTACTTCTATCCTTTGATTTGCTGATTTGCTACTTATTTTGATTTGCTACTTATTTTCATCCCTAGGGACGAGCTTAGTTATATTATGACATATAGTTACAAAGAAGGATGGAAAATGTGATTTCCATCTGGGTGGCAAAATAACCAGTGAAATATTATGGGAAGATAATAATAGAGATGAAAATTAGTGGTAAGTACGATGTTTAGCAATTACCTTTAAAAAGAAAGGGACATTTCTTCTCCAACCTTCTTGTCTATGTGCTGAATCAAACCTGTATCTTATGGCTGAAGCTTGAGTGACCCTCTCAGACTCTGAAGGGAACACTCTTTATGGTGAAGCATGAGGCAGAAGGAACTTGGGTCCCTGGTATGAGAACACTATACTAAATAAATTGAATGGGTTATTATTATTATTTCTTTACAAAATCTGGATATTAATCCTCTGTCAGAAGAGTAGCTGGCAAAGGTTTTCTTCCATTCTTTAGGCTGTCTCTTCATGCTATTAATGGTTTGCTTTGCTGTGTAGAAGCTTTTTAACTTTATTCTATACCATTTATTAATTCTTGGTATTATTTCCCAAGTTATAGGAGTCTTATCAGAAAATCATTGAATGTGCCTATGTGTTGAAGTGTTTCTCCTGTTTTCTTACAGGAGTTGTGGCATTTCTGACTTAATTCCTAGGACTTTGGTCCATTTTGAGTTGACCTTTATGCAGGGTGACAGATAGGGATCTAGTTTCATTTTTCTACATATAGATATCCAGTTTCCTCCAGTGCCTATTTTTGGCACCTTTGTGTCTGACATCATCTTTTGCCACTCTCCACTTTATTTATTTTGTCCCAGTTACACCATCCCCTTTGCCATTCCTTAGATAGTCCAAGTACATTGCTACCTCATAATCATTGCACTGTTTTCTGGCCTGAAACACTCTTTCCCCAGATTCCCATATATGCCTGTTGTTGGTTTAATAGTGTTTGACCAAAATTCAGCTTAATCCAGAACCTGAAAGTGTAACCTTATTTAGAAGTAGAGTCTTTATAGATGTAATTAGGTAAAGATCTCAAAATACTAAATTTAGAATAACTAGTTTTCTTCTAAGAAGAGAGGACCCAGAGAGACATAGAAAGGAGTCCACATATAGATGAAGGGAGAGATTGCCACAAGCTTAGGAACACCAGGAACCACCTGAAACTGGATGAGGCAAGGAGGGGTTGGACCTAGAGCCTCGGGAGGCAGTATGGCCCATCAATTTCAGACTTCTGGTCTCCAGAATCGTGAGAAAAGAAATGTATATGATTTGGAGTCACCCAGTTTGTAGCAATTTGCTACAGCATTTCCAGGAAATAGATATGATGCAGGATTTATTCTTTACTCCCATCAAATTGCTGCTGAAGTAAGCCCAACCCATCCAGTAAAACAGCCACTCTTGGGCTGGGGATGTGGCTCAAGCGGTAGTGCGCTTGCCGGGCATGCGTGGGGCGCTGGGTTCAATCCTCAGTACCACATAAAAATAAAATAAATAAATATGTTGTGTCCACCGAAAACTAAAAAAAAAAAAATATCAAAAAATTCTCAAAAAAAAATCACTCTTTTTTTTCTTGGCACCTAAAATTTCCTTGTCCTATTTCCTCCACTGTACTTATCATAGCCTTATGTATTATACAATCAGTTTATTTATTTTTTCCTTCCTACTAACCTGTGAGACACTGGTAGGACATTGTGTATCTTGTTTTCTGATGCATTGCTGGTGTCTAGAAGAGTGTGGGCACATAAGAGACACTCAGAAAATACAATAAGTGAATTAAATGCATGGATGGTTTGCGAGCAGGTGAAGTTGGGAGTTTCCTCAATAAGCAGTTTTGAATTTGGTCTAGCATTTGGATTTTCCATCTGAAAAATCAAGAGTCTCTTGAGAGAGTAAAGTACAGTGAACATGGTGTGTTCCTGCAAAGTTTTTTGTAGCAATATCTAGAAGTTGTTTGCTTTAACTGTAAAAACCTCAGTAATATGGTGACATGTGTAATTCTGAGAAGGGTGGCCTCCTGATGTGCCACAAGAGATTGCTGCCAAGTATCTCCCCAAGTTACTGAATGATCTGACCTACTTTACAACGTTATTTAATATGAAGCAATTGAAATTTTGGAAACTTGAATGCTAAACTTCATCATTTCAGTTTTTCCTGTAGTTAGCTGTTATAATACTTCAATGTTTGCAGTAATTAGAAATCAGGATCAATTGTTTTGTTTTCTTGTCAGTATTTGAAAGGTTTTGAAGGGAATGACAATAATTTGTAAAATGGATATTAGTGGATTGAGAGAAGATTAGAAAAAGAATCAAGAGGTAACTTCAGGGGCTGGGGTTGTAGCTCAGTGGTAGAGAGCGCTTGTCTTGCACATGGGAGGCCCTGGGTTCTATCCTCAGCACCATGTAAAAATAAATAAATAAAATAAAGATATTGTGTCCATCTACAACTAAAAAAAACTTATTAAAAAAAGAGGTGACTTCAAATTTAGATGAGAGTTAGTAAGAACCTGAAATACACGTATGGCAGTGGGAAGGATAGATAGAGGGAACAGAGGGCATGGAGACAGACTCAAGAGTATTTCATGAATAGAGTGTTTGCTTGTGACAAGTAAAGGACAAAAAAATAAGTCCAAGTAATCCAAAGGTGGCATCTTGCGTAACTGATGGTGCAGAAAGCAAAAAAGGGAGCACAGAGGAATATAGGTTTGGAAAGCAAAACAATGAACTCACTTTAGTACTCTCATTACCTGTTTGAAATTCTGCTGGGATAGTGTGGAGCTGCTCAAGATTTCTGAGATGTTCAGTTGTTAGTCTGTGGAATATTCCTATGGAGCTGACAGGTTATGTTATTGGGACTAAAAATCTGCTCTTTAATGACAATGGGAACAAAAATACACAGAGTAAGGCAAAGGAAAGGAGGGGAGCCCAAGACACAATTCTATGGACTAATTCTATAATAATGGTATCTGTAGCTAGAAAGTTTTACATCGTATTGAAGTACACTTGGAAAAGGTACACCAGCATCACTATCTTTTATGATGTAAAATAAATGCTGCCTGTGGTTTAGCCATTGTTTCCCTACTTTAAAATGACCAGGTTCTTTTTTTTTTTTCTTAGATCTTCTTTATTTATGAAGGGACCAAATCCAAATTCTGTTGAATCAAATTATTTCGGTAACTTTGGCTGAGTTCTGTATGGCCTAAAGGTTATATCACAACACCGCCACACACTTGGCACAACTGTTCAGCAAAGCTTTTTATACAAAAGGCTAAAATTAGCATAGGAACCAGTGAAGAATGTAGGTTATCCTCTTTTTGTGATCTTTCTGTGTAGACATGTTGGCAAAATGGTACTTACATCTGGACCTACTTTAGAAGTTAAAGCAAAAGGCTTTCCTTTTGGGAATAAAAATGCAGCTTAAAGTGATTTTTTCTTTTCAAAAAATTTTCTTCTCCATGTAAATGAGTAATTTATACTTCATATTGTTTTGTGAACAGTATGGTTCAGCATCCAATATATTGAAATATAAAGGCTGGTAGACACCAGAGTTCTTTACTGATGTTTTATTATCGAATCCCTAAATTTTAAAAAACAAACTTACAAAGAAGAGATGGTGAGTACTTTTTAAGCACTTCAGATTTTCTCTGACTCTGCTTAGTAGAGGCAGCATGTGGAGGTGGAGCAAGCATGTGGCTCTGAATAATGAAAATGGCTTTTTCATTTTCTGAGAGTGACTATTTTGGTTTACTTATCTGTGAAATAAAGATAAGCACTCCTTCAGTGTAAGGCTGAGAGGATTAAATGAGGTAATGGATATGAAATGTGGATATTGTGATCATAGCATAAAGATATTTTGATAGAACACGGAGTAATAACTTATGGGTTATTTTCCTTTCATGTAAGCATTTATAGAAAACTTTGACTAACACAAGGCAAGTTAATTTGCAACAAAGGACACCCAGCTTAAGAGTCTAAATATACTCTTTTAAGCTCTTAAGATTCACCTTTCTATTATTCTGAAAGATGTCACTTACAAGACAAACTTCTGAGTCCTTGGAGCCCCTTTGTTGTTTAATTTGGCTCTGTTATGAAACAGCTTTGATTGCATGCACAAAAGGTAAGAACCAGGTGGTTGCACAGATATTTTCAACGCACCATAAGGGATGGGAAAATACCACAAATTGCCACCATCCTAGTTGCCTTAGGATTTTGGAGACATCTGTTGGTTATGTTATTGGGACTGAAAATCTGCTCTTTTATGACAATGGGAACATTTCTTTTCAAGGAGCCACTGGAGCATTAAGGAAGGCAATGTCCCTGAGAGACTGGTAATAGGTCATTTAATCAACTCACTTGGGAGTTGCCTTCTTGCAAAATGTTTCTGTGTTCTGGGGTGGGTGCAGGGCATGAATTGGCAGGGTTCCTTCAGTAAGCACTATTTTCCTGATTTTACAGGTGGTTATAATTAGAGCAAAGTATGTTTAATTTGTTTACATCTAAATTATGTACAATTATAACAAGAAATTTCCCTAAGTAGCAAATTTATAAAATAAACAAATTTTTTTTTCAGGTTCTGAGATTTTTCTGCTCAGTGTACCTTTACAATAAATGGATTCCGTCTGTCTCTACCATTCCCAGATAACTGGTTGACACCTCATTTCTCCTTTGATTGAAGATGGTCTATTGAACTTGCTTTGCTACCTGTGTCTAAACTCTGAGGACTTAGAGGAAAGGTGATTCAAGATGCATGAGGGAAAGAAGGGTCTAAAAAGCAATATTCCAACAGCACAATCACACTTATCCCAGTCAGATGGCAACAAGGGAAACATTTCAACATCCCACTGTGGCTACAAAATCTAAATTTTAAAAGGGTGTATACTAAAGATGAGAAGAAGAAACTATGGGAGAATATGAAATTTGCAGATTCTGTAGGACATGTTAAGAAAAATAAACTTGGCATAAAAAAATGATGGGACAATTTTAAAAAGCAACTTTTAAGCTATTACTGGAAAGGAAAGACTACCATGAAAGGGAGAGGCTCAATATTAGCAGAAAAGAGGGTGACAGGGTGTCATGGTTTGGATATGAGATGTTCTCAAAAACTCATGTAAGATCATGTAAGAATTTTCAGAGGTGAAATGATAAGATTATGAGAATTATAACTTAATTGGTGGGTTAATTCACTGTTATAGATTAGCTGGGTGATGACAGCGAGGGTATGACTAGAGCAAGCACTATGTGCTTTGGGGGTTGATATTTTGTACCTAGGGAGTGGAGTTCTCTCTCTGCTCCCTGGGAGTTATGTCCTGAGCTGCTTTCTTCTACCATGCCCCTCTGCCATGATGTTCTGTCTCACTTCTGCCCAAAGCTACAGAGTTGGACACTATGGACTGAGATCTCTGAAACCATGAGCCAACATAAACTTTCCCTCTTCCACCGCTGTCAGGTCTTTTGGTCACAATGATAAAAAAGTTGCCTAATAATTCAGAGGGAAACTGGTGCTGTGCCACTCTGCAGTGGTTGCTTCTCTTCCCAGGAAAGCTGTGTGGCTGTTCCCTGGAGAGCACCCACCACCAACCCTGAATAGCAGCTTCTTGGCTTGTGGTTTCTAGATTCCGTGGGGGAACAGAAAGCAGCCAGAAAGGTGTAGCCCTTGCTGAACAATTGGTTGCTGACTTAAGCTGGTTAAAATTGCTTTAAACTAATCTTCTGCTTCCCCCCCCCTCACTAATAGCATTTATTTATTTATTTACTTACTTTTAAAATATTTATTTATTTATTTTTGCATTACAATTCTTAATACACCAATATATCATAATTTATCATATCTCTGATTATATATAAGGTATGTTGATGTTACCTATTCACCTCACTGATCATGTGTTGTGTGTAAATTTGCTACTTTGTTTAACTCTCAGGTTTTGTTTTTCTAAAGTAGAGACATACAATATACTTAAAAACCACCATATGGATCTCATACTGAATACCTTTTAAACATTCGAATGAAACATAGTGAAGGAATAAAATCATACTTAAATTACTGGAAAGTTTATGCTTTCTAAAATAAAAACGCAGAGTAGCATTGTTACTTAGGATTTTCAAGAAGAACTGCTTTCCTTCTTGAGTACTAGTGAATTTCTGCGTTTGAAGTAGCTGTGTTCCACCTACATTCCTTTCAATGATAATACATTCAGTACACTTAATGGTTTCAGAAAACCTGTTTTTCTGTTCAATTTGTTTCTTTTATTTTTCAATCTTAGCTGAAGAAACATGAGCATTAGAATCAGACATGCTTTTAAATTCCAGCCCTACTAGTTTTTGTATGTGTATCTTTGGGCAAGTTACTTACATTTTCCACGTGTTATTTTTTTCATATTTATATAGCTATAATACAATGAAAAGGAACAGACTGCTGATACATGCATTGCTTTCAAAATAGTACATCCATTGATGGTGCTCAAAACATGTAGTTGTCTGCTTACTTTTGCTTTCCTTAATAAAGAAAAAAAGAACCTATAATTCAGCATACAGTAGATAAATTTTTATGAGTGAAAGTTGGGAAGAAAGCATTGTTTTAGATTTTTTTAGATAGGCTTGATATATAGCAGGGGTTGGTCTGCCCCAATGGAATATCACCTGCTATAAAATCTCATGCTTGGGGTCAGGCCCAGCAACCAGCCAAGGGACTGCAGCTACACGCGCCGGCGGGGAACGAGACCGGACCCACTAGGACAGGTCCGGCGGCGGACAGCTGAGGGCTAGGCCCGTCCCCTCCCCCAGTGTCTGCAGGTAGGAGGGACTGAGAACAGCAGCAGAGCCAGCCCAAAGCCTGCTGAGGGGCGGAACCGGCCCCTCCCCCAGTGCCTGCAAGCGAGGCGCACCTGCAAGCCACGGGTGGGCGGGTCAGGCCCAGCAACCAGCCAAGGGACTGCAGCTACACGCGCCAGCGGGGAACGCGGACCGGACCCACTAGGACAGGTCCGGCGGCGGACAGCTGAGGGCTAGGCCCGTCCCCTCCCCCAGTGTCTGCAGGTAGGAGGGACTGAGAACAGCAGCAGAGCCAGCCCAAAGCCTGCTGAGGGGCGGAACCGGCCCCTCCCCCAGTGCCTGCAAGCGAGGCGCACCTGCAAGCCACGGGCGGGCGGGTCAGGCCCAGCAACCAGCCAAGGGACTGCAGCTACACGTGCCGGCGGGGAACGCGGACCGGACCCACTAGGACAGGTCCGGCGGCGGACGGCTGAGGGCTAGGCCCGTCCCCTCCCCCAGTGTCTGCAGGTAGGAGGGACTGAGAACAGCAGCAGAGCCAGCCCAAAGCCTGCTGAGGGGCGGAACCGGCCCCTCCCCCAGTGCCTGCAAGCGAGGCGCACCTGCAAGCCACGGGCTGGCGGGTCAGGCCCAGCAACCAGCCAAGGGACTGCAGCTACACGCGCCGGCGGGGAACGCGGACCGGACCCACTAGGACAGGTCCGGCGGCGGACGGCTGAGGGCTAGGCCCGTCCCCTCCCCCAGTGTCTGCAGGTAGGAGGGACTGAGAACAGCAGCAGAGCCGGCCCAAAGCCTGCTGAGGGGCGGAACCGGCCCCTCCCCCAGTGCCTGCAAGCGAGGCGCACCTGCAAGCCACGGGCGGGCGGGTCAGGCCCAGCAACCAGCCAAGGGACTGCAGCTTCACGCGCCGGCGGGGAACGCGGACCGGACCCACTAGGACAGGTCCGGCGGCGGACGGCTGAGGGCTAGGCCCGTCCCCTCCCCCAGTGTCTGCAGGTAGGAGGGACTGAGAACAGCAGCAGAGCCGGCCCAAAGCCTGCTGAGGGGCGGAACCGGCCCCTCCCCCAGTGCCTGCAAGCGAGGCGCACCTGCAAGCCACGGGCGGGCGGGTCAGGCCCAGCAACCAGCCAAGGGACTGCAGCTACACGTGCCGGCGGGGAACGCGGACCGGACCCACTAGGACAGGTCCGGCGGCGGACGGCTGAGGGCTAGGCCCGTCCCCTCCCCCAGTGTCTGCAGGTAGGCGGGACTGTGAACAGGAGCAGAGCGGGCCCAAAGCCTGCTGAGGGGCGGAACCGGCCTCTCCCCCAGTGCCTGCAAGCGAGGCGAACCTGCAACCCATCGGGAGGTTAGGCCCAGCAACCTATGGAGTGACACAGGTGCCCCTGGCGCCTGCTGGGTAGGTAGACCTTTGACCGACCAGCAAAGCAGACCTAGGGCCTGCCAGCATGGTAGACGGATCACACTAATTGGAGGAGGATCACAGCCACTACCTGCCCTGCAAGGGTGATTTTTCAACTATACAAGAGCAATATAAATAAATAGAGGGGGAAAATATCAAAGACACAACAATTTCACCAAGCAGGAAGAAACGCCAGCAGTATGAAACGACAAGGAAAGAAAGGACCACAGGCAATGCAGGTCAACTCAACTTTAGAAGAGGTAATAGCTGCAACAGATGGAATGGCAGATAGAGAGCTCAGGACATACATGCTTCAGGTGATCTGGAGTCTCAAGGAAGACATGAGACAGCAAAATCAGACAATGAAAGATCACATTGACAAACAAATCCAGGAAGTTAAAGATCAATTTCACAGGGAGATAGAGGTAATAAAAAACAAACAAATAGAAATACTAGGAATGCAGGAAACAATAAACCAACTTAAAAACTCAATTGAGAATACTACCAGCAGAGTGGATCACTTAGAAGATAGAACATCAGATAATGAAGACAGAGTATTTCAACTTGAAAAGAACATAGATAGCTCAGCAAGTCTACTAAGAAACCATGAGCAGAACATTCAAGAGCTATGGGATAATATCAAAAGACCTAACTTAAGAGTCATTGGGATACAGGAAGGCACAGAGCTCCAAACCAAAGGATTAAGCAATCTATTCAGTGAAATAATACAAGAAAACTTCCCAGACTTGAAGAATGAGACAGAATCCCAAATCCTAGAAGCCTACAGGACGCCGAATGTGCAAAATCATAAGAGATCCACACCAAGACACATTATAATGAAGATGTCCAACATACAGAACAAGGAGAGAATTTTAAAAGCTACAAGGGAAAGGAAGCAGATTACATTTAGGGGTAAACCAATCAGAATAACAGCTGATCTCTCAACACAGACTCTAAAAGCTAGAAGATCCTGGAATAACATATTTCAAACGCTTAAAGAAAATGGATTCCAACCAAGAATCTTGTATCCGGCGAAATTAAGCTTCAGGTTAGAAGATGAAATTAAAACCTTCCACGATAAACAAAAGTTAAAAGAATTCGCAGCTAGAAAACCATCTCTTCAAAAAATCCTTGGCAAAACATTACAGGAAGAGGAAATGGAAAATAACATTGATAACCAACAATGGGAGGTAGGACAGTAAAGGGGGGAAAGTAGTCAAAGAGGATAACAAATCAGGTTTAGTAACATCAATAAACAAATATGGATAGAAGAACAAACCATATCTCAATAATAACCCTAAATGTTAATGGCTTAAACTCACCAATTAAGAGACACAGGCTAGTAGAATGGATCACAAAACAAGACCCAACAATATGCTGTCTACAGGAGACGCATTTGATAGGAAAAGATGTACATAGACTGAAGGTGAAAGGTTGGGAAAAATCATATCACTCATATGGACCACGGAAACAAGCAGGAGTGTCCATACTCATATCTAATAAAATAGATTTCAAGCCAAAGCTAATCAAAAGGGATAAAGAAGGACACTTCATACTGCTCAAGGGAGCCATACACCAACAAGACATAACAATCATAAATATATATGCCCCAAATAATGGTGCAGCCGTGTTCATCAAGCAAACTCTTCTCAAGTTCAAGAGTCTAATAGACCACCATACAGTAATCATGGGAGACTTCAACACACCTCTCTCACCACTGGACAGATCTTCCAAACAAAAGTTAAATAAGGAAACTATAGAACTCAATAACACAATTAACAACCTAGACTTAATTGACATATATAGACTATACCACCCAACGTCAAGTAGCTACACTTTTTTCTCAGCAGCACATGGAACCTTCTCAAAAATAGACCATATACTATGTCACAGGGCAACTCTTAGACAATACAAAGAGGTAGAGATAATACCATGCATCTTGTCTGATCATAAGGGAATGAAACTGAAAATCAATGATAAAAGAAGAAAGGAAAAATCAAACATCACCTGGAGAATGAACAATAGGTTGCTGAGTGATCAATGGGTTTTAGAAGACATCAAGGAGGAAATTAAAAAATTCCTAGAGTTAAATGAAAACACAGACACAACATATCGGAATCTATGGGACACATTGAAAGCAGTTCTAAGAGGAAAATTCATTGCTTGGAGTTCATTCCTCAAAAAAAGAAAAAACCAACAAATAAATGATCTCATACTTCATCTCAAAATCCTAGAAAAAGAAGAGCAAAACAACAGCAAAAGAAGTAGAAGGCAAGAAATAATTAAAATCAGAGCTGAAATTAATGAAATTGAAACAAAAGAAACAATTGAAAAAATTGACAAAACTAAAAGCTGGTTCTTTGAAAAAATAAATAAAATTGACAGACCCTTAGCCATGCTAACGAAGAGAAGAAGAGAGAGAACCCAAATTACTAGCATACGGGATGAAAAAGGCAATATCACAACAGACACTTCAGAAATACAGAAGATAATCAGAAACTACTTTGAATCCTTATACTCCAATAAAATAGAAGATAGTGAAGGCATAGATAAATTCCTTGAGTCTTATGATCTGCCTAGATTGAGCCAGGAGGATATAGACAACCTAAACAGACCAATAACAATAGAGGAAATAGAAGAAACCATCAAAAGACTACCAACTAAGAAAAGCCCAGGACCGGATGGATATACAGCAGAGTTTTACAAAACCTTTAAAGAGGAACTAACACCAATACTTTTCAAGCTATTTCAGGAAATAGAAAAGGAGGGAGAACTTCCAAATTCGTTCTACGAGGCCAACATCACCCTGATTCCGAAACCAGACAAAGACACTTCAAAGAAAGAAAACTACAGACCAATATCTCTAATGAACCTTGATGCAAAAATCCTCAATAAAATTCTGGCGAATCGGATTCAAATACATATCAAAAAAATTATACACCATGATCAAGTAGGATTCATCCCTGGTATGCAAGGTTGGTTCAATATACGGAAAACAATAAATGTTATCCACCACATCAATAGACTTAAAAATAAGAACCATATGATCATATCGATAGATGCAGAAAAAGCTTTCGACAAAGTACAGCATCCCTTTATGTTCAAAACTCTAGAAAAATTAGGGATAACTGGATCATACCTCAACATTGTAAAAGCAATCTATGATAAGCCACAGGCCAGCATCATTCTGAATGGAGAAAAATTGAAGGCATTCCCTCTAAGATCTGGTACAAGACAGGGATGCCCTCTCTCACCACTTCTGTTCAACATAGTCCTCGAAATACTGGCCAGAGCAATTAGGCAGACGAAAGAAATTAAAGGCATAAAAATAGGAAAAGAAGAACTTAAATTATCACTATTTGCAGATGATATGATTCTATACCTAGCAGACCCAAAAGGGTCTACAAAGAAGCTATTAGAGCTAATAAATGAATTCAGCAAAGTGGCAGGATATAAGATCAACACGCATAAATCAAAGGCATTCCTGTATATCAGCGACAGAGCCTCTGAAACGGAAATGAGGACAACTACTCCATTCACAATATCCCCCCAAAAAATAAAATACTTGGGAATCAACCTAACAAAAGAGGTGAAAGATTTATACAATGAAAATTACAGAACCCTAAAGAAAGACATAGAAGAAGACCTTAGAAGATGGAAAAATATACCCTGCTCATGGATAGGCAGAACTAACATCATCAAAATGGCGATATTACCAAAAGTCCTATATAAGTTCAATGCAATGCCAATCAAAATCCCAACAGCATATCTTGTAGAAATCGATAAAAGAATCATGAAATTCATATGGAACAATAAGAGACCCAGAATAGCAAAAACAATACTAAGCAGGAAGTGTGAATCAGGCGGTATAGCGATACCAGACTTCAAACTATACTACAGAGCAATAGTAACAAAAACAGCATGGTACTGGTACCAAAACAGGCGGGTGGACCAATGGTACAGAATAGAGGACACAGTAACCAATCCACAAAACTACAACTATCTTATTTTTGATAAAGGGGCTAAAAGCATGCAATGGAGGAAGGATAGCATCTTCAACAAATGGTGCTGGGAAAACTGGAAATCCATTTGTACCAAAATGAATCTGAATCCCTATCTCTCGCCGTGCACAAAAGTTAACTCAAAATGGATCAAGGAGCTTGATATTAAATCAGAGACATGGCATCTGATAGAAGAAAAAGTTGGTTATGATCTACACGCGGTGGGATCGGGCTCCAAATTCCTCAATAGGACACCCATAGCGCTAGAGTTAACAAATAGAATCAACAAATGGGACTTACTGAAACTAAAAAGTTTTTTCTCAGCAAAAGAAACAATAAGAGAGATAAACAGGGAGCCTACATCCTGGGAACAAATCTTTACTCCACACACTTCAGATAGAGCCCTAATAACCAGAATATACAAAGAACTCAAAAAATTAGACAATAAGATAACAAATAACCCAATCAATAAATGGGCCAAGGACCTGAACAGACACTTCTCAGAGGAGGACATACAATCAATCAACAAGTACATGAAAAAATGCTCACCATCGCTAGTAGTCAGAGAAATGCAAATCAAAACTACCCTAAGATACCATCTCACTCCAGTAAGACTGGCAGCCATTAGGAAGTCAAACAACAATAAGTGCTGGAGAGGATGCGGGGAAAAGGGCACTCTTGTTCATTGCTGGTGGGACTGCAAATTGGTGCAGCCAATTTGGAAAGCAGTATGGAGATTTCTTGGAAAGCTGGGAATGGAACCACCATTTGACCCAGCTATTCCCCTTCTCGGTCTATTCCCTAAAGCCCTAACAAGAGCATGCTACAGGGACACTGCTACATCGATGTTCATAGCAGCTCAATTCACGATAGCAAGACTGTGGAACCAGCCTAGATGCCCTTCAATAGATGAATGGATAAAAAAAATGTGGCATTTATATACTATGGAGTATTACTCTGCATTAAAAAATGACAAAATCATAGAATTTGGAGGGAAATGGATGGCATTAGAGCAGATTATGCTAAGTGAAGCTAGTCAATCTTTAAAAAACAAATTCCAAATGACTCCTTTGATATAAGGAGAGTGAACAAGGACAGGGTAGGGACGAAGAGCTTGAGAAGAAGATTTACATTAAACAGGGATGAGAGGTGGGAGGGAAAGGGAGTGAGAAGGGAAAGTGCATGGAAATGGAAGGCGATCCTCAGGGTTATAAAAAATGTCATATAAGAGGAAAGGAGGGGTAAGACAAGATAATACAAATGGAAGAAATGATTTACAGTAGAAGGGGTAGAGAGAGAAAAGGGGAGGGGAGGGGAGGCGAGGGGAGGGGAGGGGGGTTAGTAGAGAATAGGACAGACAGCAGAATACATCAGACACTAGAAAGGCAATATGTCAATCAATGGAAGGGAAACTGATGTGATACAGCAATTTGTATACGGGGTAAAAGCGGGAGTTCATAATCCATGTGAATCAACCATGTAATATGATGTATTAAGAACTATGTAATGTTATGAACGACCAATAAAAAAAAAAAAAAAAAATAAAATAAAATCTCATGCTTGTTATGTGAATTAAATGAGGTAATGTATCTGAAGCATAGATTATTCAGCAAACATTCAATAAATGACAGCCAATTGGCATTGGAAGTTAGTTCTAGTACTAGTCATAATCACTTCACAGCATTTTGGAAAATGTGAACTGCAAAGCATTATCTAAATATAATCTTATCTTTGTAGTTCATTTTCCTTTAAATTATACAATATGTACATTAAGTGAATATATTTATTGCATCATGTATTTAGATTCCTAAAGTGGTCTTTAAAATAATTATTTCCTTAATGTCACCAACTTTTTTGAAACAAAGATTCTGATAATATATCAGGTTAAAATGCCTTTGAAACAACCAAGCATGTGATGCTAAAACAATGTAAATATTAAATAGTTGCTCTAAGAGAAGGAAGTAAATTTTTTAAGGCAGAGGGCATTTGCCATTTTTAGTGATAGCCATTTCATTTAAAAAGCATTGGAAAACTTTTTTTTTTGTGAATTTCAGCTGGTGGGATTGTGATGTATTTCTCTCTTGGCCCTTGCTTGCTTTCTTTATTACTCTTCTATGAAATAAACTGTCCTAACCCCAAGGATGGGTAATCCATCCTCTTCTTGAAACTATAGCAATGTCTATTTCAAAGTCAAGATTTAAAAATGTTCCCTTAGACTACCATGCTTATTTAAAAAATGTAAACAAAAGCAAGGATCTTGAAAAAAAAAGTAGTCTGTATGTCTTCACTACAATAGAAAAAAAAATAAAGCTATATTTTCAGAAGAACACCAGAGAGCTTTCTGTGAGAGTTGGCAAATGCATCAAGGCATTGTTTGTAGATATAATTTTTGATAGGTTTGATATACAGCATAGTTTTCCGAGCCAATGGAATATTGTCTTCTTACAAATCTCATCAGGCCAGCAGTGCTGCTGCTGTGGGATGGCTTATCAGCTCCAGCCAGAGTGTGCTGCACTTGCACGCACCGTTGTAGCCTGAGAGGAAAATAAATTGTACCCAAGCAGTTAATAAGAAAGAATTACTGTGAGTGAGATGCATGGCATTATGAGAGGGTGTCATGTTTTATAGACTCAATGTTGATTTGCCAAAGGTAAAGACACCCTTTTCTAAACATGAAATGAAAATTTTATTTCAAAAAATTATAATTTCAAATGTATTTGTTGGTTTCCTAATTTAAGAAGTGAACATTATCTATTTTCAATGTATTTTGGGGATAGTACTGAAGAAATAATTCCCATTTTCTGTGATTTCCTAATGAATATTTTCCCTATTGCTGCTATGTAATGAAACATGTATTTGTTTTTTGAAGAAAGTATATAGTACCTATAGGTACTAGAATGTAGACTTTAAAGCACCAAACATGCATGTAATCTGCAGAAGAATGACTGAATTGCTTGTGGGGAGTCTAAGTCCTTATTAAAATTTGCAATTCTTTGGGTTGGCAGTTCCAGTAACAAAGGATTTGTGCTTTAATAAGAAAATAATCATTTGCATTTAATAGGTATTAACAGATTACCTAATGTTCTCTCTTTGCTAAAAAGGAAGATGTATATTCTAATTAATCAGGCCTCAGAAAATTTTTAGCACTCCATCAGAAAGAAGTGAAATGATTTCTGTAAAACTACAGAACTATTATTTAAAGGAATTGGACTTCAGACTGAGAAACTAAGTCTAAAATATAAGGAAATGCTTATTTTGAATTAACTTTATTTACATTTAAAAGCAGAATAAACCAGATATCTGGCAAGATAGTATTATTTGCTATAGATAATCAATCCCAAACTTTTAGTAGATTAGCTCCGTAAAAATACATTCTTTTGCTTATTAACAATCTGATGTAGATCTTCCTTGTCCATAATCAGCCGCCTTCTACCTGATGATTTTGAGAACCTGAGTGTTTTTACTTGTGGCTCTGGAAGATGGTGAGAGGGGTACTGGCAAGGAATGCCTGGCTTTTCAAGTCCCTGACCTGGAAGAGACACTTGCCACTTCTGTTAATATTCTAGAGGTAAGAACTAATCAATACACAGAATATAAGTGGGGCAGGTGGGGGCTGCTGTGTGGTAGCTAGTACTTGAGGAGGCCTTACAACCCCAAGATCCAGCTCACTGAGAGTCACCTATTAAGTCCTACTTCCTCATGAATGAAGAAAGGATTGGTAAAGAACAATGAACAGAAGTCAGCTTCCCAGTGCAGGACTTCCTCAGGTTTCTGGACACATCTAGCAAAATCTCAAGTTGGGTGGGGATATGTTGAAGAGATTTCTTTCTTTTGTTATTAATTGAACAGTTAAAATATAAAAAGGGGATACTTTCTGTTAAGAAAGAAATTAACAATGGGGTAGAGAAGAAAAATAGATACTATTCTATTTCTAGCTGAAAGCCTCTGGGGCAGAGATTCTTAAACTTCAATAGGAAGAGACTTAACAGGAGTGCTCCTTAAGAGGCAAGGATCCTTTATCTCACCTCCCAGAGAGTCTGACCCAGTTGATCTCAAAATCTGCACTTTTTACCAACATGCCACGTGGTTCTGCTTCAGAGCTGCAAATTGAGCATTCCTAATTTGAAAATCCAAAATCAAAAACACTTCTCATTTCAGGTATTTTGGATTAGGGATACTCAAGCTGTAGTACAGGGCTCATACTTTGAGGGGGAAAAAAAGCTGCTTCAAGGCAATGATTTTTTCTAAAATATAGTGTGTATTTGTGTGTGTGTGTGTGTGTGTGTGTGTGTGTGTATTCATATGTATGTAGTGGCTGACTAGTACCTATAAGCTGCAAATGATTTCAAGGAAAGTACTTTTCAAGGTAAAATTTTCAGGGGCTGCCTTCAAAAGTGTCTGGATTGAGGCCTGGGTAATCTTTGCTTTAAAAAGTCTCCCCGGATGGTTCTGAAGCACCTTGTACATAGGCACCACTGCTTCAAGGCCTGTGATGTCTTTTACTCTGAGATCAGCCTTGGCACTCCCGAATTCCAAAATGTAAGAGGCCTGGCTGCTAAAAATTAACCTGAAAAGATGCCACATGAACACTTTCCCCCTCTTTTCTGTCCAATCCTACAGCAGCATGGCTTTTCTTAATTTGTGTAGATAATAAGGAATATGGTTTTGTTTTTGTGGAAAGCTGATTTCCCGCCCTCCCCTGAACCTTCTTAAAAGCATTAACGCTCACCATGTAATGAAATATGCTTTTATTTGAAGACAGAAAATGTAGGAAAGAAACAAACAATAATTAAATCCTCTAAATAATGTGAGCTTTGTGGTTAAATCTCCATGCAACTCCTTGAAAATTTAATAAGGGAATAAAGGCTGTTTTCCATTTGTGTAATACAGTGCCACATTTCTCTTCTCTATGAAATTGTCTCTGGCTAAAGTGTGCCTCACAATTTAAGTTGCTGAGTATCTAGCTTGAGAGAATTTTATGCGTCTATTTTTTAACTCAAGTCACTCATGTACAACCATATTATCTCACATCAAAGTAGGATATAAAACCAGGAGACTAGGTGAGGGGAAAAGAGTCAGGGATGAATGTCATATTATACGATCCAATTACACACCGTCCCTGACTTACATACGCCTGACTTATGAATGTCCTTGCATTTACAAATGGGTTCTCCAGAGAGGGTCAGTGGAGTTCTCCCTTCAGCTTGCCCCTCTCCCTTTGTGACTCATTCACAGATGGAGCACCTTCCAGGCTGTGGCAGTCTGTACCTGTCAAGCTCTCGCAGCTGCCCAATCTTCACACTCAACAATTTCTTAAGACATTAGAAATAGTGAGAAGTAAGATAAAAATACAGAAGCTTTAGGGGAAAAAAAAAACAGTACAAACTTTATTTCTTATTGCCCTGTCCTCTTCCTGAGCCCTCATAAATGCTTTTTTATTTAAAAAAATGGAAATAACTGTTCACTTTTGCCAACTGCCTGCTTCTCAGGTCTGTGCTTTACTCCAGATCTGTTCTCACAGGCCATGGGTCTCCCATCGCTTATGGCCTCGAGTGAGACCTGCCCTATTTCCAGACAAAAGATACCAGAAGAGGTAGGAGATGTAGTTATCACTCCTGCTGGGGAGGCGGGGGAGAATGTGCTATTAACAGACCCTACTGGAACATCATCCATCCTATTTTAGATGTTGTGAATATATATTTCAATTTTAATGAGATATTGATAGCTATGTTTGGAGACTAACTATAATGCCTAGACCACTGTAGAGATAGTAATTTGCTTAGAGGATTAGTGAATGAATGAAACAAAATTAGAAAATGAATTTAAAGTCCTATCACTCTGCTTAGCAAAATAAACAATTGATGATTATTCCTCTCCCTTATGAGACTTTTGCCTGAGGCAAAAAAGTTCTAAGTTCCAAATGACTTGCAAATTGTTATAGTTTGGTTCTGAGGTGTCCACCGAAAGCTCATATGTGAGACAGTGCAAGAAGGTTTAGGGGAGAAATGATTGGGTTATGAGAGCCTTAACCAAGTCAATGAATTAATCCTCTGATGGGATTAACTATAGGCAGGGGTTACTATAGGCAGGTAAGGTGTGGCTGGAAGAGGTGGGTTATGGCTTTGGAGTATATATTTTGTATTGAGTGGAGTCTCTCTCTGCTCTCTGATCATTATGTGAATCACTTCCCTCACCCACAGACTTCCACCATGATATTCTGCCTCACTTGAGCCCCGAGGAATGGAGCTGGGGTCTTCTATGGACTTTGAAATTGTGAGCCCCCAAATAAACTTTTTTTCTCTACAATTCAAATAAACCTTTGATATGTGGCTGTTAAGCATATTGTCCTATTATTAGGCCAGACAGGTCTATCTATTAGATGTTTTTGTATCCCGAGTGTCCACTTACGTTTGTGGTCCACATGGAACTGGGTCAGAGCAATCAGTTTTTGGACAACAATTTCACATGCTGACCAGGGGCTATGACATGCTGTTAAGTGCAAATGTTTTTTTTTTTTTTTTAAGTGCTTTTACTAAACCAGCTGTGATAAGCCAATCAGATTGTTTATCCATGAAAATTTGAATTAACAAAGGAGGTTGCTGGAGCTGGAGGCCACGATAAATGATGGCGCTCTGAAGCTTTCTTGAGAACTGCACAAAGTGAGCTGGCTAAGAGGCTTGCTGAGAGAGCCAAGAACAGTGTGCACAAAATTCTAGGGCGAAGACAGCTAGGAAGACAGGGGATGAGGGGATGGGACAGGCTTGGTCCAAAGACTTTCCAATTCCTAGTTTTTGTGCTCCTGAGACCTGATGATGCTTTGCTTGTAGTTTTGGATCAGGGCTCATGATCTCTTCTTATTCTGGGTTCCCTTCTCCCTCAGCCCTGTTCTTTGGCTCAAGCAGCAGTTGCTCTGTGTTCTGTTCAGTTCCTGGTCTATCACTTCTCCTGGAGTCTCCTGATAGAATAACTATTGTTTATTGCTCTGTAATAATTGTATAGAATAGTGGGTTTCATTGTGGCATATTCCTCCAAGCACATAGCATACTTTGATCAGTTTTGTCCCCTAGTACCTAGCCTTACCCTTCCCTGCTCCCTCCCTCTCATCCTCTTTCTCGGTCTCCCTTCTATTTAATGAAACCCTTTATTTTTCATTTTTCTCTCTAGTTTTCACATATGTGAAACCTACAAACCCTTGTCTTTCCCTTAATAAGCTTACTGTGATGCTATCCAGTTCCATCCTTTCTCCTGGAAACAATATAATTTGGCTCTTTATTGCTGAACAAAGCTCCACCATGTACATAGACCTCATTTTCTTTATCTATTCATCTGTTGACAAACTCCTACTCTGGTTTTATAACTTTTATACCTGTGAGAAGAGTATGGTTTGTGACTCCACTGATAATTGTGGGATTGATACAATGTCCACTGTTAATGTTAGACTTCAATAGAGGGGGGGAGTGAGTGTGAGTGTGTGTGTGTATGTCCAGAGATGACCTTGGTTACAACCCTAGGGAAACCTTGTTTATTTGCCCTGTGCACAGCTTTTGAGTTGTTAGATTCTGTGGAAGAATACCTTTCAGAAAGCTTATAAGATTAGGAAAATCAGGACCACAGTTGGCAAAATGATGAAAGAATCTCAAATGAGCCTGAGTGAACAAGAACATCTAAGAGCCTATGGCATTGGATGTTAGCTTTGCATTGTTATTCTTGAAGTGGAAAAGGCTAACTTACTTCATATGTCTTTCCTTTTCCTTCTAAGTTTGTTTCATCCTGAATGAACTCCTGGATTGCTGAACAGTAAATTGTTCTAAAGGCAATAGTTTCTCCTGGAGACTTGTTGCCATGGTGCTTTGGAGTTGGGCTTGAATCTGAGCTCAAACTGACCACATCCTAGTGTCAGGAGGTTCATTCATTTAGTTACTTAAGAATAATGAGTTTTTGTTTCTGCATGTGTAAAATGCACAGTTCCTTTCTTAATTGGATATGTGAAAGTCACAAAAGTAGCACATACCTTTTATAACCTGTCAAAAAAGTTTGAAGGTGCACAGAGAACTGTTATCTTTACCCTTCCCTGGTCAGTACCATCATCCTGATTTAATTCAGATGCTCCTTCAAGTACACATCAATATAATCATAGAGCAGATTGAATGAATAAAGTAAATCATCTATACATTACACATAGGGGTATTCCTCTTTTCAAAATAATAAGATCAGGTTATATTTATTATTCTGCTGTCTTTTCTATTTGTTCTTTTTAGTTATATATTACAGTAGAATGTATTTTGACATACCATGCATACATGGAGTATAACTTATTCTAATTAGAATACCATTCTTGTGGTTGGACAAGATGTGGACTTACACTAGTTGTGTATTTATGTATGAACATCGGAAAGTTTTGTCTGATTCAGTCTACTGTCTTTCCTATTCCCATCCCCCCATCACTTCCCTTCATTTTCCTTTGTCCAATACAATGAACTTCTATTTTTCTATCACCCCTATCCCCTTATTGTGTGTTAGCATCCACATATCAGAGAGAACATTTGGCCCTTTGTTTTTTGGGGTTGTCTTATCTCACTTAGTAGGATACTCTCCATTTCCATCCATTTACTGGCAAATGCCATAATTCTATTCTTCTATGTGGCTGTGAAATATTCCATTGTGTATATATACCACATTTTCTTTATCCATTCATCTGTTGAAGGACACTTAGATTGGTTCTATAGTTTAGCTATTGTGAATTGAGCTACTATAAACATTGATGTGGCCATGTTACTATAGTATGCTGATTTTAAGTCCTTTATATATATGCTGAGGAGTAAGATAGCTGGGTCAAATGGTGGCTTCATTTCTAGTTTTTTTTGAGGAATCTCCATACTGCTTTCCAGAGTGGTTGCATCAATTTTCAGTCCCATCAGCAATGTATGAGTGTACCTTTTCCCCTAAATCCTTGCTAACATTTATTGTTACTTGCATTCTTTTTTTAAAATATTTTTAGTTGTAGATGGACACAATACCTTTATTTTGTTTTTGTTTTTTATTCATGTAGTGCTGGTGATGGAACCCAGTGCCTCATGTGTGCTAGGCAAGCACTCTACCACTGAACCACACAACCCCAGCCCATTATTTATATTCTTGATAATTGTTCATTGATGTGATTTCTGATTACTTCTTTTTGCCTTTAAAAACAATGTTGCGACAACGTCCTCATACATACGCCATTATGTACTGGTGGTTTAAGTTTTTGAAGATGTTATTTAAAGTAGGCTTCCTGGATAGGTGTTTTAAATTTTTGAATAGATATTGTAGGTTACTTTTCAAAAATAGTTGAAGTAATTCACACATTCATCATTGATGTGTGGATCCCTGATTTATTAAAAATGGGAATATTAATACCTATGAATTGATGCGATTAATCACTTGCTTTCACTCTTTTTCCATTCTTAGGGTACCTGCACATAATTATACCTAAAAGACTTTTTCCCCTTTCCTTCTCTATGCTTTCTTGTTACTGGATGAAGCTCCTGAAAACTGATATTTTTCTGCCTTTGTCAGTTGCCTTTCATGTGGAATATGAAATTTGTTGCAGTAGGATCAGCAGTTAAAATGGTTTTCGGCTTATGTAACCTTGGACTTTGGACCAACCTTAAAAGTAAGTAAAAAAGATTTTTGTTAGTCAAAAAGCAAAGCCTTAGAAAAGATGACTGTGACTACATCTCTCAGTCTGCCCAGAAGAGTCTCTATTTTCATTTGTTGTTGTACTGTCTTTTCTGTTTAGTGCCTCTTTCCATTTTCAAAAGTGCTCTAGTTTATATCGTGTTTTAGTTAGCTTTTTTGCTGCTGTGACTAAAGGATCTGAGCAGAACAACTATAGAGAGGAAAAGTTTATTTGAGGGTTCATGGTTTCAGAGGTTTTAGTCCATAGATGGCTGGCTCCATATCCCAGGGCTTGAGGCAAGGCTGAATATCATGGTGGGAGAAAGTGGTGGAGGGAAGCAGCTCACATGGTGATCAGAAAGCAGAGAGAGTCTCCACTTGTCAGATATAAATATATACCTCAAAGCCATGCCATGATTCCCACCTCCTCCAGCCATAACCTACCACTTCAATTACCATACCACTCAGTTAATTCCTATCAAGAGATTAATTCACTGATTGGGTTAAGACTTTTATAACCCAATCATTTCTCCTCTGAACCTTCTTGCATTGTCTCATAGGTGAACTTTTGGGGGATACTTCACATGCAAACCATAACATATGGTTACCCATCCTAAAGCTAAGAAAAATCTATTTAAGCTAAGACGAAAAGGGACAGACTAAAAGTTAAGAGATGAAATTTTTGGGGAAAAAATACTTTACAACTTTACTAAGTGACCAAGTCAGCGAGACTTGAAAAGCCTGAAACATTAAAGAACAAGAAGATGGAAATAATCAATTAAACTTTTCTCCTTTGGCCTGGATGAATGGAGATGAAAACTTCCAGTTGAGTATGTCGGAGAGATTATCCTCGCTAATGTTAGGATGAAGATTTATATAGTGTGCACATTATTGCTTTGCCTTGGGAACCAGAAATGTGGAGTGTTTATTAAGTAGGTTTCTGTTTTTGTTGAACAGGTATTTTTCTCTTATGACTTGGTTCCACTGTATGATCACATTTCTTTGCATAATTTGTGTTTGATATATGTGTGAGTCCTCGTTTTGAACAGACCATATGGGACGCTCCACGAGTGCCCTGGGAACCGAGGTATGCGGTGATTAACCACGGGTTCTGCTATTTGTGCAGCAGATGAGCAGAGCTGTGAAATAAAAGTCATTGCACAATTGTTTCATTGCCCTTATTTTGTCCTTTGTTTGGTGATGCTTTGCTAAGGATAAGAGAGTAAAACAAAATAAGAAGAAGTCCTGGACAAGCAAAGAAGAGAAATGGCCAAGAGTGTTCCAGAATAAAATTGAAGAAGGAAGGCTATTCGTTTTATGAACTTGACAGCCCAAAGAGTAAATTGTTTTGTGAAAATGAAGCTAAAAGTAAGGTTGCCCATTTCTTAGGAACCCCAAAGAACTTTTAACTTGTGTGAGGAGGCAATGTAACTGTAACTGTCAGTAATTGGCTTTGTATTTAAATCTGGTTTAAATATTTGTTTAACAAGTATTTTACTTATACAAGTTATTGAAGAAAATATTGAGGGACATCCAAAAAAAAAAAACCACCAGAAAACAACAACAACAACAAAAAAAAAAACAAAACAAAATAAACAAAAAACTCAAACCAAATCAACTGTTTAGTTTTATAGACCTTACACTCCTGTTGTCTTGTGTTTCTGGAAATCATCTGACAAAAGAAGAAAATATCAAGGTGAAATAAAAAGTCAGAATTAAATCCCTACAAACCTTTTACCAATTTATCAGTTTCAAAATGCAATATTTGAAGTTCAAATTTTCTTATCAATTTGTAACCAAAGATAAAATAAATTTCACAGGTCATGTAAGATTCTTCACCTGGTTAGTCCAGGGGTAAAATTTGCATAGCTTTCTCTATAACAGGGTTTTTTTTAAATGTGGCTAAAAAAATCCAAATTACTTGGAAATCTTGTCAGCACCGTACCTTCCAAGTCCTTTACTCATGAATCCCCATTAGTCCCCTGAGATTTCAGGACAATAAGAGATGACCAACAGAGCCTGAGAAAACTTGGAAACTCATGGTGTACATTACACCACTGGCCTCTCTAATATGAGCAATGATTTTCTATAGCACACGAACTAGGATTCCCCACTTTGTAACTTTTCCAATGTTCCTCAATTTATCTCACATCTTCTAATAACCTGAGAACTCATTCACTGAGATTCTTATCCTTTCCTTGTGAGCAGTGGACAAACATGTCAGTGGCACTTCAGTTTAGTACTGTGAAAGTTCTGGGGAGATTCTGGGTTTTCTAATTTTGGAACTGTTTTTTAGAGAAAGCGCTGCCTCATAGGTGATGCAAAAGCAGTGTGGTATTTTTGTGGACTGGTGTCCTCCAAGCTGCAGTGAAGGGAGGTTATTTCAAACACCTGTGTAGCTGCCAGTGTGTGGTGATGTCACTCCATTTCCAGACACACACCATATCTGGTTAACACCATGACATGTCCTCGGTCCTTCTCCTGCCATAACAGCTCCCCACTTTTCTACAGGTTTCCCCCATGGAAGATAGTCACTTGAGGCATGTTGATCCAATAATTGGGAGGTGAACTTTGCACCTATTATCTCATTTGATTTTCACAAGTCCTACTCACTAATGACTTTCCAGACACCCCAATCTAAACCAAGACCCTTAGTCTTACTCTCTCAAATCTTCTTATGCTTTCACTCTTTAGAGTTTATAAGAGTATAAGACATGAACAGAAACAACTCTGACTTTTCACCAAAGTATTACTCAAATCTTTAGTGTCCAGAACACAGTATGTGCCCAATAAATACATGTGGAGTAAAAAAGTAGAATTAAATCCAGCTAAGTGAAATGACAGCAAACTGCTGTGTTTATATCCTTAGAGAACTAAGACTGAGCAGCAAGACTTTTCACCTAAGTGTATTTATCTAGTCATTTTTGGAGTAATAGGTTTCTAAAAATAATTATATAACTATAAAAGAGTGCAACACAAAGTCATCTTAGTTTTATTAAAAATCAAAGACTTTCATTTTTATTTTCTGGACTAGATAGAATGATGGAAAGTCTGTCATTTTATTTTCATTGAAATGTTAAATATTTTAGTTTATGAATAAGTGAATCATTGAATGTTGTTATAGAATTTTGAGTGGTTTAATGCCTTTCTTTGGAGCATCTGGCTAGGGTGTCTATAAACTATGGCATATTGCCATGATAATCCCAGTTTAGTAAAAATTATTCCTGTGTTTTCTCTTTAGGAAAACAAGTAATTAAGAAATGAACGTAAAGGAGAGAGCCAGAGAAAAATCATCCTAGAATAAGCTTAATGATATAGTGAATGAAATTTATAGATAAAGGGTATAGTTAGTAATAGAGAATAGATGGAAAAATGAAAGCAACAAAGGCAAAGGGAAGGGAGGCAAGCAAATCCAGGAAAAAACCAATTCAGAAGATCTCATTGGACAAAACAGAGCTACTTTTATCTAAAAGTGGAATTAAATATTATGTTGTGGGAATAGGCAGTGACTCCCCCACTCTTTGCTGGTGAGTGAGCATATGTTTGACTGGGTTATATAGAAAACTCTTAAGCATGATGATCATCCAAAATAAAACAACAGTTGTTAACTTTCTGTGGGGAAATAAGTTACTACATAAGTTGAACAAGTACCCATTTAGCCAATATTAAAAGACCTGATTTAAAATAATTGCCCTTATCTCAGGTTGAAATTTAATTTGGTTACATCACAGAATTACCTCAACAACCTCTGAATAAAGGTCACTAATGACATTGAGAAAGAATAAATTGCTAATTAATACTTTATGCTGAAATTGAGTTACTTAAGATTTTGAAGAAATAAATGTTCAATGAAATAGTTATGGGTACTAAGATTTCAAATTACCTTGTTTTCAAAAGGTAATAAAACCCAAGGAGGAAATTTAAGCCACTAACTTTAAAAGTCTGTTTTAGAGAAAATAGTGTTAATTAGATAAAATTTCCTATTACCCTTATAATGCATTCTTTGATTAAATACAAAGAACTTAAGACCTGGTGCTCCTATGCTTGGTTTTTCCTTCAGAAGTTTTGAGGAAATGAAAGAAGTAGTGAGAATAAAATTTCCTGGTTCCTATGTTCTAAATTCCTCTGCTAGCAGAGTGAATGAGATCACCGTTGGTCAGGGAGGTGGTAAGGGCACTGTGTTGAACGTTGGTTGGGGTGGAGGAACTGGATTCCAGAGGCAAAGCTCTTTTGGCTGGAATTCAATTTTTTTGCAGGTATCAGATCCAGGTGAAGCAGAAACAAATAGGTGTGCTGCAGAGAGAACCAAGTACAACACTTACTGATGTACAACATTGTATGAACAGTGCTATGATGTGAATTTTCATATGTATTATAAATTTAATATGCACAATAATCCTCAAAGGCAAGTAAGGAGACTACGTCTACAAATCATAGACATTTGATTAATAATTTCTTAAGTTCATGTGTTAGAGTGTAGATGTGTGTTCAGCACTACATGAAGTTCATGCTTATTATTATCAGTGTCTTACTCTGCCTTCCTTGGAGAAGTAAGAGTGTCTGAAATATGGTAGAAAAAATTACAAGATGGATCTTAAATAGAGGCAGTTTGAACATGACTAGTCTGTAGTTGGAAGCTACTAACATTAATAAAGGTTATTTTCAGACTTTAATTCATTAAATTTCTCATCCATTCAACAGATCTGTATTTACTGAATGTTTCCTACGTATTAGACACTATGCTAAGCTCTGTGGTGAACAGAGCTATGTCCCCTATTTTGGCTAGTAGTATCATCTAGAGTGAGAAGCTAACTGGTAGAAGAAATTCATGTATCAAGAAAAGGCATAACAAAGTACATACAAACTGTTGGAACCGAAAGCAATAGTAATTTTAGATAATTACAATCATTGGCTAAGAACTTAAGAATTCCACAGATTGTAATCTATGATTTGTTTGTTTTAATTTAAACAGGCTGAGATTTAATTACTACATGATATTAAAGCCAGATTTTAATTTCCTTCATTAAGCAAATCTACGAATTTCATTAAAAAAAAATCTCTGATGCATTCATAACGGAAAGGTAATCAGGGACTCTTAGATGGGAGAAAAGGAAAGTATATCATTAGTCAATAGGTATTCATGGATGTTCTGCTTTAGTGAAATCTTCAAATTTAAAGGCAATTAAAGATGATTTTAAGTCTCCTCAAGTTTTCACATGCAAAATTACACAGGTTTTGCTAATTCATTTAGCTCACCTATATTATCTTATATTTTTACCCCTATTTCCCTACTGGAAGTGAGGAGTTCCTAGAAGCTGGCATCTCTGTCCTGTGATTTAGTCACCTTATAAATTGGTTATCAATGTTAGTGATCCATAATTTTTGTTACTTGTTTTGTTTTGACACAGATGAGGACAACAGCCTAAATCCCGTGGCTCTCTTTTTTTTTCCTTTAATTTCTGAAGGTTTTTTAAAATTTTTTTTAATTGTAAATGGACACAATATTTTTATGTTGTGCCAAGGATCAAACCCAGTGCCTCACACACTTGAGGTAAGTGCTCTACTATTGAGCTACAGCCCCAGCCTTCTGAGGGGTTCTTTGAAGCACAATTTGGAAACTATCAATCTAGCTAAATGGCCAAACTTACCAGAGTTACACCAGGGTTGACAAGGAAGAAAATAATCACAGAGGTAAAAAAAACAAACTAATATAGTTTTCAAGTAATTACACTTCCTTGGCATTGTGCTAGTTAAAGATGCTTATAACCTACTTAAGGAAACAAGTCATATACACAACTAAAGCTAGGGAGAGTGAGATTATTTCAAAAGATGACTTTCAAAATAGTTAACATAGACAAGTTCAGAAGAGACTGAGAACTCATGAAAAGTCTCACTGAGTGAAAAGGGGCGTGGCCTACTATCTAACACCTAATACAGTTTTTTTTTTTTTTTAATAGTCTTGGAATGTTTAGAAAGAAAAGAAGGACTGGGAGGTTGTGACAATTATGGTTGCTTTGGGAGTGTATCAGGAAGACAGTCACAGTAAGTGACTTAGAGACCACATTTTCAGGAAAGAAAAAACTGGGTTGTCTTCAGGCAAGACAGTGTAGCAGGGAGGGGGGAGGGGGTGAAGGAGGGAGAGAGGAAGCTTGAACTCAGAATGAAGAGTGAGTAAACACAGGAGAGTTAGGTACAGGAGAGGTGATGGGATTAAAAGGTAAAAGAAAAATCCAAAGCAGATCAGTTTCTGATTTATGATTGTTAAACACCTATGTTTAGTTTATTGATGAAAATCCTTTGAGAAATAAACCAGATAGGTTTGGGAATGAGTTCTTTCTTTGTTGTGTTTTTAGATAGAATTTATAGTATGATCTTAATTGTTCTAACTCTGTGCTGATAGAAACACATTATTTTTGATTGTTAGGGTAACAGTGCTCAATCTGGGCCACAAGCCTTTGATGTCCAATACATATGATTCCTGTCTAATGTATTTGGACATATCCAGTTGGGAGCCTTTTTTCCTTGCTTTGCCAATAAGATTCACCCTTCTCTGAGAGAGAAGTAAATACTTTGTCATGGTACGTCAATAATCAGTGTTATATAAGGTTATTTATACCATTCTCAATGTTATTTACAAACTTGGTTTTCTAAAATTTAAGAGCTACCGAAGAGTTTTTAAGAAATAACTATTAACTCCTCTAAATCTTTGTTTGGGCAGGATTTAGTTCTACTGACTTGTGTAAATACTGCAATAATCCTTTTGCCCCTGAGACACTCAGGCCTGGAAAGTGAAGAAAACATCGAACCCATGATTTTCTTTTTCTTTTCCAAATATGAAATAAAAAAGCTAATTTCAATTCTTTATTACAGGAACCTACCAACAAGAGATCCCCTGTCTTTTGGTCAGTTATGCTAACTTCAAAGAGCATCTCTCTTCTGTAGTTTTCCATGTGAAATGGAAAAGGTGATAAGTAACTGGGTTCTAGAATTATATTTTTTCCTCCTCTTTTGAGAATCTCTCTCTGCATATAAAATCTCCCCAATAATAGTTTCAGATTAGTATATTTTCTTGTTAGAAATGTTATTTAAAAGATGAAACTAAAATATCACTAAGACAGTTGTTAAAAAATAATCTGTATTTATTGACTTTTCCTTCTTTTCTCACAATTTGGAAATCCCCAGATAAAGCAGAAAGTTTGAAGCAGAGGAAAGAGAGAACTGAAGTTAAATAATAATAAAAGGTAAGTAAGTCTCTCTTCCTTTGGATACTTCTTTTGTATTTACTTTCTTAGATTTAAATAATGTTAGACACACATAGATAAATGGATTCCATTTGTAAAACATTCTGAGATGATATGAAATGGCAAAACTGAAATAATTTTTTTTGAAAATCTCTGCTGTGTAGCAGCAAAATTGTCAAGAATATTTTTAACCTATGAATTTAAAAATGTAAATTGGTCTATATTTTGCTAACTTTTTGAGTTATGAAACATAGAAGAGCTTTATTTATTAAAAATTTTGTTTGTTTATTTTAGAATTTATATTGGGGTGATAGAGCAATAAGTTAGGAGATTCAGCATCTGCAAGTAACTCTCCCTGGGAAATCTGCATGTCTCATAGTTCCTGTTGACTAGGATAATGGCTCTCTGTGTTTTCCCAGACAAGAAAGGAATATCGCCACATCAATAATGCCCCGTGTTTGTGTAGCTTCAAAGTGAGAAAGAAAGGTTGAAAGTAAACAATGACTATGAAATCCTTCATCTTCCAGGAGACTTCCTGCTCTTCTGTCTGGTCCCTAACCCCCTAGGAAGTAATATCCCCACCAAATGTGCTGTTCTCATCACTTCTGTGGCATCTGTTTTCTGTCTTGTCTTATAAAGTAGTTACTTTTGACTTTGTCTTTTGCTTTCTGTGTAAACTTCACATAGTATGCCATAGGAGCATTGTGTTTTGGCCTTAACACTGTCATTTGACACACTTTAACTATATAAAAGCCTCCGGTAGAATAAATATTACTCAAATTTGGGACAATTTTGGGGGTGGTGGTGGTGAATAATAGGCTCTTAAACTAGTGTTTACATTTTAATATATAAAAATATTTTCATAAAATTGCTTCTATGAAAGATTTAGTAGTTTTGTACTGTTCATGCTCAAATATTCTTTCGTTATTTATATAGCAAAGCATGTGATTAAAAATTACATTCTGGTGTTTCCTTGTACTGTAAGGTGGTGATAGTTAACAATAACACACTGTACATTTCAAAATAACTATGAGAGGATTTTGAAAGGTCTCACCACAAAGAACTGCTAAATGTTTAAGTTGATGGCTATGCTAATTATCCTGATTTATTATTACACAATATGCACATGAATCAAACCATCACTATACTCCACAATTATGCACCAATATTATGTGCCTGTCAAAATTAAAATTAAAATACTATCACCAACCTGTGTCCCTGTGGCTTGAGAAGCTGAGGCAGGAGGATTGCAAGTTCAAAGGCAGCCTCAGCAGTTTAGTGAGGTCCTAAGCAATTTAGCAAGACCTGTCTCTAAATAAAATCCCCTGGGGATATTGGAGGGGTTAAGTTTAAAAAAAAAAATAGACACAAGATGGCAGAGTGGAGAACGGAAGCACAGCCCAGCAGTTCCTCAGCTCACTAACAAAGTTGGAAGAATATTCCTCATTGAGGTGAATAAAAAAGGAACCTCACTGAAATATAATACCAAATTAAAAAAAAAAAAAGAAAAGAAAAAAGTTCAGAGAGCTAGAGCAAGTCGGTAACTCGAGCATAATAATACCTCAGAGAAGTGCCAGCTCCAGCCTCTAGCAGCCAGAGCAGGGAGCACAGACTAGAGATGCATGACCAGAGGGTAAAGAAATTTTATTTTAAAATTTATTTTAAAAATAAAGAAACATCTGTGGTTTCCAGTGAATGCTGATTATTCTGGACACAGAGTTGGGAGGCTAAGCCCTTTCAGTGAAAACCAATCTGCAGCGCTCTGCTGGGGTGGAGGTATTCTGTGGGGGCTGAAGCCCTCTGCGAGCAGGCCAGGTGCAGAAAGCTGTCCCCTGGAGCCTGCACAGATGTGAACAGGGAGGAGGGGGAGATGGGGACTCAAAAGGAAGTCAATGGCAGCCTCCAAAAACGTTCTTAGATGGTGACTGAACCAGAGAGACTGAAACAGGCACACAGGGCCGGTTAGCCTCTGGATCCCAAGGGAGAAAAATCCCATAATGGCTGGCACCTTAGAAGAGCTATTAGGAGGACACTCACTTCTGCCACACAATGACAACTTCATTTCAGGGCGAGTACCCAGTAAAACCCATCATATCCGTGAAGGTTAAACCTGTGCAGGCTTGGTCCTTATGCCCCGAAAGTGGACTTTTCCAGAAGCCCAGCAGAGAGAGGGAGCTCCATACCTATAGGGGCTGTCAACCCCATCTCCAGTACTCACCTGCAGGGTTCCAAAAGTCACCAAAGGCCAAACCCCTACAACTGGAAACTTGAATCTAAAATTCCACTTCACCCCTGCCTCAGGATCACACAATTCGTCAGTACTCTGCAGGCTATCCCAACCAACACTGGGAGATTGGAAGCTGAGAGCTGCACCCTGCTGGCAGCTAGGTGAGGAACACAAGGAAAGTGGCCAAAAATACAGAGCCAAAAATAAATATAAAAACTGAAAATCCATCTCTGCCAACAGATTTGACCACCACATCAGAAACAACCCTCTGGCTCTCATAAAGATTTTTTTCCTTTTTTCTCCTTGTTTCTTTTTTCCCCTCCGTATTCTCATTTTTTTACTCCTATTAAATTTTATTTTTTTTTCAAACATTTTATTATACTATTCTTCACTTTTTTATTATGTGTGCTTTTGTGTGTGTGTGTTTGTGGTTGTGTATTCTCTCACTGTGTGGATAATTTGAATATATATGTCTATTCTATTCATATAACTTATGCATTAATAGGAGAGACCTATTTATGTGTTCATTATTTAGTTTAGATTAGACTTGGTGAGGTACAATTATATGAGGGTTGGAGTTGTTTCAACCTTATATTTGCTGGATTGTTCATACCTGGGTTCTAGGATCCCTTTTCTCTCCTTTTTCACACCCCCACCTCCAGCATTCAAAATTTCCTGTTCGCCCCTTCTCTCATTCTTTCTTTTTTCATTGCTGTCAGTTAATTTATTTTTTCTTCTTCTTTACAATTGACATCTGCTCCCTATCTCCTGCCTTTCTTCTGATCACTTTTTCAAACACATTAAATGTTTCTCTTGGCGACCTACCCTATTTTCTTTTACTTAAGAAATTGTAATCCGGGCTGGGGATGTGGCTCAAGGGGTAGCGCGCTCGCCTGGCATGCATGCAGCCCGGGTTCGATTCTCAGCACCACATACCAACAAAGATGTTGTATAACCCCCCAAAAAAACTAAAAAAAAAATATTGAAATTCATTCTCTCTCTCTCTCTCTCTCTCTCTCTCTCTCTCTCTCTCTCTCCTCTCTCACTCTTTTTTTTAAAAAAGAAATTGTAATCCCATGAAGTGATAGAAATTATGTAGTTTATGTAGTTTATGTAATTCATAACCCATTCAAGTTGTGATTATTATTACGTGGTCAACATAGGCAACACCTGCTGTTGAATATCTGATCTAGTTTATGGTTTTTTGTTGGTACTGTTATTAAATGCTAACCCCACAATTTCTATAGAAGTGGCAATTAGTATTATAGATGTCAAAATAGACACTGAACATTTATTTTAATGCTGTACATCCGTTGATGACACTAGGGGCAAAACTGGCTTCCCCTCCCTCTAAGAGGGGCTGGAAAGAGAATGGGACACTTTAAGATACAGAGTGCAGATCCAGCTGCTAAGATGAACTTACATCTTAACTGGACAACAGTGAATCTCACCCCAAACATGATATAGCCCCACCTGACTCCTTAATACTACTCCAACTCAAAAACTGAGGAGACCAAAAAACCCCACCAAACTAACAACCAGGATACAAAGAGGAATAATCAGAAAAGAACTTCAGGTCCTTGACATCTTATATACCAAAAACAGAAATTCTAGAACAAATAAAATAATTACACACAAAAAAGGTCATGTTAAAAATAGGAATGGGAACCCATCTCAATCCATGAGCAAATCTAAGACTCTGAAAACATGAGGACACAGACAAAAAGAATCCCCTCAAATTGAGAATCCCCAGTATAGGATCCCACTCATATCAAAGAGGACAAAATCCAGAGAAAAATTGTAAGAAACTGATTATTAAAATGTTAAATGAACTAAGAAGATCTAAGCTATGAATTAAGCAAGAAAATACAAGAGATGAAGATTATTTCAATAAGAAATTAGAAACATCAAAAGGAAATTAATCAGAACTTTTAGAAATAAAAGTCAAATCAAATTAAAAATTCCCTTGAAAGTATCCCTAACATATGAGATTGTGTAGAAAATGGAACTTCAGCCCATGAAGGCAGAACTTTAGGTCTTGAAGATAGGGAAATGAACTTGAGTACCTAGATAACAATAAAAATAAAAAGTTATAGAACATGATCGAAATATATAAAAACTCTGGGACTACATCAAGGGACCAAATCTTAGAATCACTGGGATAGAAGAGAACATGAAGATATAAGCTAAAGACATTAAGAATATTTTAAATGGGATAGTTACAGAAAACTTTTCCCATATCAGAAATGAGATGGATAGCCATATACAGGAGTCATACAGGACCCCCAAATAGACCCAATCAAACAAGAAGTTCTCCAAGACACATCATAATAAAAATACCCAAGAGAACATAGGAGATAATATTAAAAACTGCAACATAAAAACATCAAGACACATTTAGAGGTAAACCAACTAGGCTTACTCAGACTTCTCTACTCATTCCCTAAAATCAAGGAGGAACTGGAATGAGATTTTCCAAGTTATAAAGTAAACAACTGCCAGCCAAGGATACTGTACCCATCAAAGCTCAGTTTCAAATTTGAGGAGGATACAAAAAACTATCTATGACAAGAATAAACTAAAAGTATTCATGACCACTAAGCCAGCACTATGAAGAATAATCAAAGATAAATGGCACACAGAAGAACTGAAAAACAAACTCCAAATTCCCAAATAGAGGAAGATCAATGGAAGAATAATATACTAAATGAGAATCAAAACAGTATTAAATATAGCAAAAAACAAAAAAGGCAGGAAACCACAAACATGCTAACACTGAATGTAAAGCATATCAACTCCCCAAGTAAAAGAAATAGATTAGGAGAAAGGATCAAAAATAAGATCTCACTATATGCTGCTTACAGAGACTCAACTTATACATGAAGATACCCACAGGATGAAGATAAAAGAATGGAAAAAAAATATTCATGTCAACAGACTCTGCAAACAAGCTGGAGTATCTATCTTCTGACAAAGTAGATTTCAAGCATATATTAATCAGAAGAGACAAAGAAGGCCGCTACATCCTGGTAAAGGAACAATCCAACAAGAAGATATAATGATAGTAAATATTTATGCTCCAAATATCAGTGTACCCAGTTATATAAAAGACACTTCATGATATCAAAGGTAGACCCCAAAACAATAATACTGGATAATTTCAACACACCCTTATTGCTAATAGGTCATCAAAGCATAAAGCCAATAAAAATATTTTCTAAATAAAACTATAAATCAAATGGACCTAACAGATATTTATAGATTATTTCACACCAAAGCAGCTGAATTTGCCTTCTTCCCAGCAGCTCATGGAAGTTTTTGCAAAATAGTCCATATTCTAGTAAATCTTAGCAGGTACAAAGTAATCTATATAATCCCATGTATCCTATCCGATCATAATGAGATGAAAGTAGAATTCAACAGCAAGAAAAATAATAGAAACTGCATAAATACATGGAGATTGAACAAATAATCTCCTAAATGAAGAATGGATCAAAGAAGAAATGAGAGTAGAAATCAAGAAATTCTTAGAAACCAATGAGCACTAAAATACAATATATCAGAATCTCTGGGACATTATGCAGGCAGTCCTAAGAGGAAAATTTATAGCACTAAGTGCCTACAAAAAAATATAGATCCCAAATAAATAAACTTATGTTCCACCTTAAGGCCTTAGAAAAAGAATAAAAAACTAATTCCAAAATCAGTAGAAGATAGAAAATAATTAAGATCAGAGCCCAAATTAATGAAATTGGGAATTAAAAAAAAATACACAAGATCAATGCAAAGAAGACTTGGTTCTTTGAAAGATAATATTGATAAAACCTTAACCAAACTAACCAAAAGAAAGAGAAGACACAAACCAACAAAATTAGTGACTGAAAGAGACATCACCACAGACACTTTTGAAATCCAGAGGACAATCAGAAAGTGTTTTGAAAATTTATACTCCAATCCACTGGAATATCTAGAAGACATTGATAAATTTCTGGACACATATGACTTGCCCATATTGAATCAGGAAGATACAGAAAATCCAAACAGACCAAAACCAAGTAATAAAATTGAAAAAGCAATTAAAAACCTCTCCAAAAGGAAAAGACTAGAACCAGATGGATTCTCAGCTGATTTCTACCGGAACTTTGAAGAGGAACTAACACCAGTTTTCCCAAATTATTCCATGAAATTGAAAGGGAGGAACACATTCTATGAAGCCAGTATAATCCTAATACCAAAACCAGACAAAGGTAAATCAAGGAAAGAGAACTACAGAACAATAACCTAGATGAACATAATGCAAAAATCCATAATAAAATATTTTCAAACTGCATTAAAAAGTACATCAAGATCCAGGCATGGTGGCACATGCCTGTAATCCCAGTGGTTTAGGAGGCTGAATTAGGAGGATCATGAATTCAAAGCCAGCCTCAGCAACAGTGAGGCACTAAGCAACTCAGTGAGACCCTGTCTCTAAATAAAGTCCAAAATGGGGCTGGAGATGTGGCTCAGTGGTCTAAGTTCATATGTTCAATCTTCTGTAATTCCTCCCCGCCCCCCGCCCCAAATACATCAGGAAGATAATACATCATGACCAAGTGGGTTTCATTCAGGAATGCAAGATTGGTTCAACACACACAAATCAATAAATGTAATTCACCACTTTAACAGAATTAAGGACAAGAATCACATAATCATCTCAATAGATGTGGAAAAGGCCTTTGATAAAATCTATCCCCCCTTCATGTTAAACATTCTGGAGAAGCTAGGGATGAAAGGAACTTACATTAACATCATAAAGGCTGTTTACCACAAACACAAAAGTTAATAATCATACCGAAAGAAGTAAAAGTAAAAACATTTCCTCTAAAATCAGAAATAAGACAAGGCTGTCCACTTTTATTGTTCTGTTCAATGTAGTCCTCAAAACATTAGCCAGGTTGATAAGGAAAATCAAAGGGATACAAATAGGAAAAGAAAAAGTCACACAATCTCTGTTTGCTGATGACATGATCTTGAACTTGGAAGACCCCCAAAATTCCACCAGAAGACTTCTAGAGTTTATAAATGAGTTTAGCAAAGTAGCAGGATACAAGATCAACACCCATAAATCAATAGAGTTCCTATATTCCTACAGTGAATCAGTCAATGAAGAAATCAGAAAAACCATTCCATTCACAAAACCTCAAAACAAATCAAATAACATGGAAATTAATCTAACCAAAGGGGCAAAAGAGCCCTTCAATTAAAATTATAGAACATTGAATAAAGAAATTGAAGAAGATCCTAGAACATGGAAAGATCTCCCATGTTCTTGGATGGGCAGAATTAATATTGCCAAAAAGGATATACTACAAAAAGCAATATATAGATTTATTGCAGTCCTCATCAAAACACCAATGACATTCTTCATAAATTCAGAAAAAACAATTCTCAAATTCATTTGGAAGAATAAGAGACTCAGAATAGCCAAAGCAAAGCTCAGCCAGAAAAGAGATGCAGGAGGCATCACAATACCTGATCTGAAATTATTCCATAGAGCTATCGTAACAAATACAGCATGGTAGCGGCATCAGAATAGAGATGAGGACCAATGAAACAGAAGTCACAGAGAAAGCCTCATGTACTTACAGCCATCTGATATTTGACAATGGTGTCAAAAATTTATTTTGGAGAAAATATAATCTTTTGAGCAAATGGTACTGAGAGAACTACATGTAAAAAATGAAACTAGATTTCTTTCTTTCTCTCACCCACATAGAGTCAAATTGATTCAGGTCAAAGGCTTAAAAATTAGACCAGAAATCTTGAAACTGCTAGAAGAAAACATAAGGTCAACACTCCAATATATTGGTGCTGTCAGTGACTTCCTTAACAAGACCACCCAAAGCACAAGAGATAAGATGAAGAATCAATAAATGGGATGCCATCAAATTAAAAAACTTCTGGACAGCAAAGGAAATGGATTAAGAGCGTAAAGAGGGAACTTACAGAACAAGATAAAATCTTGCCAGCTACTCCCCTAATAAAGGATCAGTATCAAGAATATATAAAGAACTCAAAAAAGGCAACACCAACAAAGCAAAACAAAGAAATAAATCCCCCAAACACCCAATTAATGAATGGGCAAAAAATCTAAACAAAACTTCTCAAAAGAAGAAACACAGATGGCCAATAAATATATGAAAAAATATTCAATATCTTTCACATTGAGGGGGGAAAATCAAAACAACACTAAGATTTTATGTCACTGCAGTCAGAATGGCAATGATCAAGAATATAAACAATAAATTCTGGCAAGAGTGTGGGAGAAAATGTATAATTGTACATGGTTGGTGGGACTAGAGACTAGTACAATCACTCTGGAAAGCAGTATGGAGATTCCTCAAAAAACTACAAATGGAATCACCCACCATATGATCCAGCTATTCCACTCTGGTATTTCCCCCAAAGCACTAAAATTAGTATAATATAGTGATATAGCCATATCAATGTTTATACCAGCACAATTCACAATAGGTAAATTATGGTTTCAACCAAGCTGCCTCTCTGATAAATGGATTAAGAAATTGTGGTATATACATACACAATGGAGTTCTCCTCAACTGTTAAGAAAAATGAAATTTTGGCATTTGCTGGTAAATGAATGGAAATGGAGAAAATCATGCTAAGTGAAACAACTCAGATTCAGCAACTCGAAGGTCATATGGTTTCTCTCATATACAGAAGCTAAATAAAAATAAAGGAAAGGGGGAGAGAAGGCTAGGATGACTCAAAAATATAGGAAATATCAGTAGTATAGAAGGAGATGGAGAGTCATCGTGGAGGGAGGGGAGGGGGAGCAATGTGGAATGAATTTTTGAAAAATTATGTTATGTGCATATAAAAATATACAGAATGAATTTCACCTTTATGTATAAGTAAAAATATTATGAATAAATAAATGTGTGAATGGAAGTCTAACAGGGTAGAGGGAGGAGAATGCTAGAGGACAGGGAGAATAGGAGTGAAAGGGGGAGGAAAGGGGGGATTGTGAACTGAAATCGAATTCCATGCATGATTTTGTTGGGATGACCCCTCCACTATGTGTAAGTATAAAGCTCTATTTAAAAAATAAAAGGATAAAAGTAGAAGTAAAATTGAAAATGTTTTTTATAGTTGTGAGTGTGGTGCAGGCCTGTAATCTCAGCAGCTGGGAAAACTGAGATAGGAGGATCATGAGTTCAAAGCCAGCCTCAGCAATGGCGAGGCACTAAGTAACTCAGTGAGACCCTGTCTCTAAATAAAATACAAAATAGGGATGAGTATGTGGCTCAGTGGTTGAGTGCCCCTTAGTTCAATCCCTGGTACCCTCCTCATCCTTCCCCCTCCAAAAAGAAAATGTTTTTTTTATGACTTTCTATTTATTCCTAATTGGGTAGTTTAGTTTTCTTCTTTTTTGTTTTGTTTTATTTTAATTTTGTTCATTTAACATTTTTATGGATTGGCATAGGATAATATTTTTAAAAAAATATTAAAAATTTCCCTCATTTGTTATTAGACTTTCTATTTTTCATCCTATAGAAAGGTTGAATGAATTCAAATATATTAATTCATTTCTTCCTGACCTCTGAATTTTGTTTTGTTTATTACTGCCTATAAAAAATTATAAAAATATTTTCCATTTAATCTTTTTACTTTTGATGATATTTTTGCTCTTTAATGCATTTATTCATTATTTGGGTGAATGCAATAAAAAAGAGATCTAAATTTATTTATTTATTTTTCAAATAACAAACCAATTGCCTTAATATAATTTACTAAATAATTTCCTTCCTCTTACTTGAAAACCATTTTAGTTACAACAATATTTTCATATTATTTAGATATACATTCTTTGTAATTTGTCAAATATTTCCCTATTATATAAATAAAATTATTATAAGTTCAAAATATATTTTAATATCTGGTAGGACTAGCATTCCTCATTAATTTTAGATCTTTTGTAGATTCTCGTATTGTATTTCTTAAATAAAATTTAGTACTATTATTTAAAGATTAAAAAATAATCCTGAATCTGCCTCACTGACTTGCATGGGAGCTAGGGCCCAGGGTAGGCCCAAGTCCATCCCGCCACCAATCAAAAGACATAGACTGGCAAATTAGATTAAAAAAAAAAAAAGACCCAATAATATGCTCCCTTCAAGAGACTTATCTCATAGGAAAAGATATCCATAGGCTGAAGGTGAAAGTTTGGAAAAATCATACCACTCACATGGACTGCGGAAGCAAGCATGGCTTTCCATACTCATATCAAATAAAGTAGGCTTCAAGCCAAAGTTAATCAAAAGGGATAAAAAAGGACATTTCATACTGCTTAAGAGAAACATGTATCAACAAGATATAACAGTTATAGATATATATGCCCCAAATGATGGAGCATCTACATTCATCAAACAAACTCTTCTCAAGTTCAAGAGTCAAATAGACCACAACACAATAATTCTGGTGACTGTAACACACCTCTTTTCACCACTGGATAGTTTGATGTTCCAAACAAACACTGAACAAGGAAACTATAGAACTCAATAATACAATCAGTAATGTATACTTAACTGACATATATAGAACATTCATCCTTCAACAATTGAATACAGTACATGGATCCTTCTCTAAAATAGACCATATATTATGCCACAGAGCAACTCTTAACAAATATAAAAAAGTAGAGATACTACCCTGCATTCTATCAGATCATAATGGAATGAAATTAGAAATCAGAGCTGAAATCAATGAAATTGAAATAAAAGAAACAATTGAAATATTGACAGAACAAAAAGTTGGTTCTTTGAAAAAATAAGTAAAACTGACAGACCCTTAGCCATGCTAATGAAGAGGAGAAGAAGAGAGAAAAAATACTAACATACGTGATGAAAAAGGAAATATCACAACAGACACTACAGAAATACAGAAGATAATTAGAAATTATTTTGAAAACTTGTAATCCAATAAAATAGAAAATATTGAAGTCATCAATTAATTTCTAGAGTCCTATGATTTTCCCAAATTGAATCAGGATGATACACACAATTTAAATAGATCAATTTCAAGTGATGAAATAGAAGATGCCATCAGAAGCCTACCAATCAAGAAAAGCCCAGGACTGGATGGATACACAGCAGAGTTCTACAAGACCTTTAAAGAAGAACTAATACCAATACTCCTCAAATTATTCTATGAAGTAGAAAAAGAGGCAGCACATCCATACTCATTCTATGTGGCCAGTATCATCCTGATTCCTAAACCAGGCAAAGACACATGAAAGAAAGAAAACTTCAGATCAATATCTCTAATAAACATAGATGTAAAATTCTCAATAAAATTCTGGCAAATATAATACAAGAACATATCAAAAAGATAGTGCACCACGGTCAAGTGGGGTTTATGCCAGGGATGCAATGTTGGTTTCAACATATAAAAATCAATAAATCACATCAATAGACTTAAAGATAAGAACCATATGATAAACTCAATAGATGCAGAGAAAGCATTTGACAAAATAAAGCACCCTTCCTGTTCAAAATACTAGAAAAACTAGGGATAACAGGAACATCTCCCAACATCATAAAAGCTATCTATGCTAAGCCCCAGGCCAACATCATTCTAAATGGAGAAAAATTGAAAGAATTCCCTCTAAGAACTGGAATAAGACACGGATGCCCTCTTTCACCACTTCTATTTAACATAGTTCTTGAAACACTGGCCAGAGCAAATAGACAGATGAAAGAAATTAAAGGAATACACATAGGAAAAAAATAATTCAAATTGACAGTATTTGGAATGACATGATTCTGTACCTAGAAGACCCAAAAAATTCCATCAGAAAACTTCTAGTACTAGTAAATGAACTTAGCAAAGTAACAGGATATAAAATTAATACCCATAAATCAAAGGCATTTATGTATATCAGTGGCAAATCCCCTGAAAGGGAAAGGAGGAAAACTAACCCATTTACAATAGTCTCAAAAAAAAAAAATACTTGGGAATCAATGAAAAAGGTGAAAGCCCTCTACAATGAAAATTACAGAATGCTAAAGAAAGAAATTAAAGAAAACCTTAGAAGATGGAAAGGTCTACTTTGTTTTTGGGTAAGCAGAATTAGTATTGTCAAAATGACCATATTACAAAAAGCACTATACAGATTTAATGCAATTCCAAACAAAATTCCAATGACATTCCTCATAGAAATAGAAAAAGCAGTCATGAAATTCATCTGGAAAAATAAGACACCCAGAATAGCTAAAGCAATCCTTAGCAAGAAGAGTGAAGCAGATGGCGTCACTACACCAGACCTTAAACTATACTACAGAGCAAAAGTAACAAAAATGACATGGATTGGCACCAAAATAGACTTATAGACTAATGGTACAGAACAGAGGACACAGAGACTAACCCATATAATTACAGTTTCTTATATTAGACAAAGATTCCAAAAATGTACATTGGAGAAAAGATAGCCTCTTCAATAAATGGTGCTGGGAAAACTGGAAATCTGTATGCAATAAAATGAAATTAAACCCCTACCTCTCACCATGCACATAACTCGCCTCAAAGTGGATTAAGGACATAGGAATTAAACCAGAGACACTGTGTCTATTAGAAGAAAAAGTAGTCCCAAATCTCCATCATTTGGGATTAGGCCCCAACTTCCTTAATAAGACTCCTATAGTGCAAGAATTAATATCAAGAATCAATAAATGAGATGAATTCAAACTATAGAGCTTCTTCTCAGAAAAAGAGAACAATCAGTGAGGCGAATAGAGAGGCTACAATTTGAAAACAAATTTTAACCACGTGCACATCAGATAGAGCACTAATCTCTAGGATATATAAAGAACTCAATCTTAACACCAAAGAAATAAATAACCCAATCAATAAATGGGCCAAAGTACTGAACAGACACTTCTCAGAAGAAGATATACAAGCAATCAACAAATACATGAAAAGATGTTCATCATCTCTATCAATTAGAGAAATGAAAAGCAAAACTACTCTAATATTTCATCTCATTCTAGTCAGAATGGCAGCTATTACGAATACAACAAAAATAAGTGTCGGCAAGGATGTGGGGGAAAGGGCACACTCTTACATTGCTGGTGGGACTGCAAATTGGTGCAACCATTATGGAAATCGATATGGAAATTCCTTAAAAAACTTAGAATGGAACCACAACTTGACCCAGCAATCCCACTCCTCTGTCTATGCCCAAAGGACTTAAAAACAGCATATGACAGGGACACGACCACATCAATGTTTATAGCAGCACAATTCACTGTAGCTAAACTATGGAACCAACCTAAATGAAGGAATAAAGACAATGTGGTATATATACACAATGGAATATTATTCAGCATTAAAAGAGAAGAAAATTATGATATTTGCAGGTAAATGGATATAGTCCGAGAATATAATGCTAAGTGAAGTTAGCCAATTCCAAAAAACCAAATGCTGAATGTTTTCTCAGATTTAAGGATGCTGATTCATAATGTGGTTGGGAGGGCATGGGAAGTTAGATGAACACTAGATAGGGCAAAGGGCAGGAAGGGGAAGGGAGGGGGCATGAGGATAGGAAAGTCAGTGGAATGAGATGGACATCATTACCCTAAGTACATGTATGAAGACACAAATGGTGTGAATCTACTTTGTATACAACCAGAGATATGAAAAATTTTGCTCTATATGTATAATATTAATAGTGATGCATTCTGCTGTCATATATAACAAATTAAAAAGTAGTCCTGTTAGTATATATTAAACTTTAAAAAGTTTGAATATAACTACATGAATAAAATTCTATTATATTTCAATAAAGTTTATATATTTTCTTTACATAATTTCTTTATATTTAAAAAGTTAATTTATATTTATTTTAGATATATTGTTTTGTTATTAAGAGATATTTTCTTTCATATTTTCTAGCTGTTCGTTGATTATACTTAGAAAAGTGATAATTTCAGTTTTAATTTTATAAACTATATTGATTTCATATGATTTCCTTAGTTATTATAGTTTTGTGTTGATTTCTGAGACTTGCTGGGCATATAAATGTTCATCGGCAAGTCATATCATTTTATCTTTTCTATTTCAATATGTTTATTTCTCTTAGTTCTTTTCTTTCTTTGATCAGTATTTTCAGAAAAAAAATTTAATAATAGTGGTAACAGTGGGCATTGTTCTCTTGTGACTGTTAAAATTCTACAAGAGCTTTTATTTTGATAGACATTTTAGCCTGTCCTATGTATAGTATATGAATAGGTTTTCTGATACTGAATCACCTTTAAGGCAAATGGATTTTAATGAAGCAAATTTAAAGGGCACAGAAACAGTAACTTTTCTTAGCAAATTAGAAGGAAATGTTGTATTTTAAAACACTATCCAATGTGAAGCAGAAATGTTATTCCCAACAGTTTAAAATTTAAGCACCCTAGAGCTCTCTGTGAGAATAATTATCTCTTCTTTGTTGTCTTAAGAGGTATTATTACCAAATCCTGGCCAATTAAGTATTTTTCTTTTCTTTCTTTCTTCAAAGTATTTTATACTAATTTAAGGAATAATACTGTATATTTTCTTATTTAGTCAGTTTGCAAACTGAATAATTATTTTTAATATCTGTCATGGCTTTGGAGTTCTGTACTTTAAAATAAAACCTGAATAATCAAGATTTGCACATCATAAAGCAGAATCAAAAGATGCCAGTCTCTAGCTTGTTTATTGTGGAAAGGATTCTACTTTCCTCTGTCATTATCTTCTTTCTTTCAAGTGAAATATCAAAAGAATTTTATACAAATAGGAAAGCAAATTTGGGTCAAATTTCACATAAAGAGAATGAATATAATGCCAAATAATATGTTATTAAGGGGAAAAAACCCTTTCAAATGTCTGAATATCATATCAGACTAACCTATTTTCCAAAATAGGCTCTCAGAGCTGTAAGCTCTGATGTATGTTCATTTGAAGCAGAGATTTATTAGAATAACAAATCTCAGGGCTTTTGAATTGAATAGAAATATCTTTATTTTTTATCAATTATTAGTTTCACTCTCCTTTTGGTAAACAACAAAAAAATGTTAAGTAAAATAACATGTTATTTTGAGGCATTTCACAAATAACATCAAAGTGATATCTATTTTTTTAAAAAAGGAAAAAATAAGTCTTTCATCTTGTTTTGATAGTCATTCTTTTTTCAGTTTTTCTAATTTACTAGTCAAAAGATGTCAGCATTACAAGAAAAAAGTATTTGAATATATAAATGATCCAAGTTATAGGTCCTAAAAAAGTTGAGTTCACCAATATGAGTTTCATTCTTTGTTGAAACTCCTGTGGCAAATTATCGAAGTATTTCTATGATGTTCTCTTGTGTGGTCTAAATTCAATTTCAGAAATTTGTCTCATATCTTCCTTTATATGTTAAGTTTTGGGAGAGCTGTATTTTGTAGATGTTTGGATTTCCTATAATGCTTGGTTCTGAACATAGTTTATTTTCTTAAAGGAATGAAAAGTTCGATGTCAGTGCCAGATCAACAGCAACTTATATCAGTCACAATGAATCCTGCAGTCTATAATTATAACACATGAATTTAAATAATGGTAACAATAATAAAAGGGAAATCAGTATAGTAGAGCAAATGAATTGGGGGGTGGAAAGTGAAGGAACTGGGGAATGAGATTAATCAAATTAAGTTATGTGTATGTATGAATATGGTATAATGAATCCTACTATTATGTATACTTTTAATGCACCAATAAAAATACTCAAAGACTTATTACAAAAGCAACTTTTGAGATAAAGTACTTGTATAAATAATTTGTATAATTAATAACCAGATTATTGACTTCTCTCCCCTTCTGAGTAGATATTTAGCTTGATCTACTCTGACATCTGCTTTTTGCTGCAATTGGTCTTCAGGGTCTGATTGGACTGTGGTATTTAAGTAATTAATGGGGACCTTCCTGGTTTATGGTTACATTGGATCCTCACTGTCCCAATGGATGGCCAAAGTTTGATGAATCACGCATATGTGGGGAAAAGTATGTAGAGCTTAAAGATTTGGCATCAGTAATTTTGTAAGTAAAAGTAAGCTACATGTTTTATAAAAGATCATCAGAATAGAGAGGAAAAGAAAATTTGCTGATATCCATCAGCCATGAGAAAGTTTTTTTTTCATTTCCTAATTCTCCTTTTTCAATACATCCAATGCCTATAGAAGTTCCTGTCATGTGCCCTCTCAAATCTGCTGTCTTTGTAAGACTGAATTAATATTTATGTCACATTCACATATTTGTTTTTATGAAGCTTAGCTTTGTTGCTAATGCCTATTTAACTTTGCATGTGGTTTGGATTGTGTGTGTCATTTAAGGATAACTTGAAGTTGGGTTAATATTTTAAATGGCAACAATGGCAATCCACCAACACTGGCTACAATTTAGTAAGTGGGATAGGAAGAATATTTCACTTGTGATGCTTATTAATTCAAAGTAATAGAATTGTGGCTATGTAAGTTGTTTTTATCCATTTGGGATATTTAGTAGAATTGTTACTAACTTTGCATTTGACCAGTAAAGCTACTTATTTAGTAAAATAAAGTAGAATGCAATAGTCCCAATGATTTTTAGCTCATATCATATCATATATTATATCATACCCTAGAGTTATCCAAATCAAAATGGAAGAAGAGAAAGCTTATTTATTTAAGGAAATTGTGTGCATTTACTATAGTCTGAACACTGTATGAGAAAGTTCAAAACAAATGTAACACATTATCTTCATATAAGAAATCAAAATCAATTTGAGGAGTTAATACACAAAAGGGCTTTAGTAGCTATCAGTTTTTGGGCTTCAATAATTGAATGAGTGATCAAATGAAAACAAAAGATAAACAAAACAATATAGAAGAAATATTGACTGTAAGACAATTAAATCAATTGTAGCCAGAATGTGAATTAATATTTCAAATCCGATTTAGCTGCAGCTCTCAAAAATCTTGAATACTCACACACTATGCTGAAGATCTGGGAAACTGGGCATAAGAATAAATATATAAAGAGATTCTAAAGTAATAGAAAATAAAAGTTTTCAGATTCGTTTTTAGTAAATATGACACCAAGTGTTAAAACCTCAAATTTTCAATGTTAGTATTGTAACACTTGCTTCCAGTTATGAAATATTAAAAGGGAAATATTACAATGATCATAAATCAGTTCAAAAATATTATGCTAAGACTAGGTATAATGTTAAGAGTATAAAATCAAAATTTTGTTTTGTTTCACTCTGAAGAGCACAGAATCAAAGATTGCCACCTGCTAAATAAAGCATCTATTTTTAGTTAAGTAGGACTAATGGAGGGGCAGAAATCTCCCCTTCCTTGGTCAAGAGTCTTGGGTTTGAGTTGATGGGGACTACCGTGAGCCTAACTTGATTGCTTTTAAAAGCATTTTTATTTTTATAAGTGACATGTAAAATAGTTTTGATTCAAATTAAACCTGTTAGGCAGTCCCTGCCAGTACTGATACCTCCTTCTCTTATTTCTTGCTCTTCGTGATGCTATTAGTTTTTACTTTTAAAATATTTTTTGTTTCCTGCTCTATGGACAAATAATGGAGTGTTTTGGAAAATGAAGCTTCATTTTTCTCTCACAGCAACAGCACTGACCAAAGCACACACACATGAGTGCACAGAAAAGTGTTAAACCCCCAAATTTTCAATGTTAGTATTGTAACACTTGCTTAGTTATCTGCTGTAATTATATGTTGGTTTGGTTCAGATCAATTTTCTGGATTTACATTAAATGATCAAGTCATTTGTATTTGTATCTGACCCACGTAGTATATGTTTCCTCTTCTCTCTGACACAATTTCCCATTTAACTGGAGTTAATAATTATTATCTTTTGTGTACTTATCTTTGTATTTATCATTGATTAAACTCTTTCTTCTCTAGGTGCATAAATATTCTCTCAGTATGTTGAAAATCATGAGAGATTATAACACTTTTATCTTATTAGCGATTTCTCACTTGGAATCTTTTGTCTCATGTAAATCTGGGTTCATCTTTGGATCTCTGTTAGGAACTTTTGCCTCTGTTGGGTTAGAAGTCTTGCTTCCTGGACAGATTTTATCTTTTTTGTTCTACCGGTATCTTGCTTATATTCTACCATATATATGTAGAATATTTTTTAACATAGCAGAAAATGTCTTTATTCTACTCTAACACTTGACTGATATTTTGATAGGGTATCACATTCTGGCTGGAAATATTTCTGTTGGAATTTTAAAACTATTTCTCCTTTTGTCTTTTAGCTTTCAGTCTTGCTATTAAGACATTTTCTCAAGGGATTCTGTGTTTTTAGTGTTGTAAAATGTCAAAAGGCTGTATCTTTGACAGTGTCCTTTATATCCATTATTCTAGGTGCTTAGTGACCCTTTTTAATTTGGAAATTCATGTGTATTAGTACTGGAAATTTTCTTTAATTATTCTGTTCATGAATTTACTCGATTCTGATGATATATGTAAAATTCCTCATTTCTTAAAGTAATATAGTTTGTTCCTTTAATATTCACTTTCTGTAATATTTTCCATTTCTGTCTTTACATCCTTCTTTCTTAGACATTCCTTCTATAGAGTTTTGGATTACTGCTATTATGGCTTTAATCTCCACTTTTTGTTCTCCAAATGTTCTTTTCTTAAATATGCTTTATATTATAGATTCTTATGCTTTGGGGATATAGACTATATTCAATATTATTGATAACAATATGGCCAAAGAAGTTGCCTAATCTTTGTCCTGAAATATTTGTAATAGGTGGTACTTGAATTGTGTAACATTCCTCTAAGAGTTTAGGAGTAGATATGAATGTACAGGGCACTGCACATCACCACAAAATGAGATTAGTACAGGTGAACACAACTGAATGTCTGATATCACACTTATTTCTTGTAAGTATGAGGTATTACATACAGATGGCATATAGATAGTTAACCCACAGGACCCATTCACCATACCCAGTGAGAACCTGAAGTCATCTTACCTCTCTATGATCTAGTTGTTGATACTTTTCTGGGACCACTGACTTTGGTCCACTTTGCATTCACTTTGGTCTCCTTCAGGAGGTGACTGTTTCTTTGCTGGTACCAGTGATTTTCTTAAATAATTACATATCTTAGTTTTTAATATTCTTGGTTACATTTCAAAAAATCTTTCTTGAGGGATAGAAAATTTTCATTCTGAAAGGTGCAGCCACATTATTTTTCTATTGAGAGAAAACCATTGAACTCAAGGAACTTTATGAGTCTTAGCCTTCAACGACTGACCCCCTCCTCACTTCGGTGTACATTTTTCACTTTGGATATTTAAGGAGGTATCAGGTATGTTTATGCTATAACATTAACACTAATTTTGGACAAGTTATGTGAATATTACAACTGGTTACCCAAGTAGACTAGGCTATGGAGACATACTAAAATTGTCTTACTGCTTTGCCATGCATCCAAATATTCATAGCTCATATTTTCCAAACTTTTGCTTAATAATTGGGAAAATATTAATACTTGGGAACAATTTTCCTGTTAACTTGCCATCATTTATATCCAAAATGAAAAAGCTGGACATTTGTTAGAAATCCACAAGTTTAGCCAATATGAATTTTGGTAATTTTGTGGGTTTGGGATGATATCAATATAAAATATAGAGGCTGATTTAATTCTGTTTGTTGTTCACATTCTACTTCTCTATGCAAATAAAAATTTTTATCCCTATAGTCATATATGTTAGTAAGATGTTCAAATATCTCAGGAAGTACTGGTAGAAATAGATTTGGACCATGGTCTAGCTGGAGTGTCTTATTTGGACAAAAGTTACTCCAGTTAATGGATTGGACCTATTTTGTGGAGCCTTAGGGAATTTACATGATTCTGAGAGCTTTGTGTCTGCATGACAGAAGAGCAGTCTAGAAATTTTGGCAAGACTTGTCCTGCCAAAAATTTGAGTTCTCAGCAAGGCAGCTTGTACTCCCAGAATCAGGTCAATCCCATCTCCTGAGTATCCAATCTATGCTATCAGCTTGAAAGAGCAGATAGCTTTCTCTTTCTGTCTACTACCCTCAATAAGAATCCATACAATGTGGCCTTCTATAGCTAGAATTCATTTAGGGTGCCTAGAATTCTAATGTCTACTGGAGAGCTGAAGACACTAATCTACCTGAGTTCCTGGGGAGGTTTATTCAACTGCTTTAATAAGTAATTCTGTTTTTGGGCTCTGCCAAAATGTCTGGTCAGGATCACTGTTACAAATATTAAGATCTTTCAGGAATGAAAAATCTTCTGGTCTAAGGGGTCCAAATGAGTTTGATTGGAAGAGTCCCCACTGCCACAACCCAGTATGGAACCCAGTTCCACATTTAGTTCTTCTTCTCTTTTACTCATTATTGCTCTTTTTCTTTGTTTCCTTGTTTCTTTGAACAGGATCCAAGTCTATTCTTTGTTTTTCTCTTTGTTTACTCTGATTTCCACATTATATTACAAGCCCAAGACCTTCACTTTATATTTGTCCTTACCTTCAAAACCGATAATACTACAATCTATTGTTTACGTAATGCTGAATGAAGTTTTTTTCAATGTGTTGTCTAATTTAATACTCATAACAACCTCACAAAATAATTTTCTTTTTTTAACCATGATCAGTGTGTGTTTGAGTGAATGTTTTGTGTATATGTGTGTGTGTATGAAAGAGTGATTTTTCAGAGACCATTTTTATTTGAAATACCACCTTTTAATTATGAAAAACCATAGCATCTATTAGAAAATCTTAGCCAGTAATCACTTAAGCTTTATTTTATTTTGTGTTTCTCAAAATAATGGGAGTCTCATGTTTATGCAAACAATTTGAAAAAGTTTATATTAAATTAGATTTCCATAATAAAGGAAAATCACAAGGAAACAGAGTACAGAGACTTATTTAGACTGAGCATTTTTGTGATTTCTATCTCCGTCTTTGTGGATGCTTTTATTAAATAATAAGGTATTGCATCTGCTGTTTTTAGGTAGTGCTGCTTGTATTGTTTTAGGAAAGAATTATCACTAGAAAACCAAAAGCAGACACATCATTTTAAATCTCGAAATTAGGTATATTCTTGTCAGCAGCATGGTCGTGGCCTCTTTGATAGTGTGGGTAATGTATGTTTTCTTCTCAGCTTACTGAGGCTGTGGTAATGGAAGCTAAGCTCAAACATCAAAGAAAAGAGGTTTTCCTTTGTAGGAAAACATCATTACATTTTCACACCATTAGGGTGATAGAAGCATAGATAGCATCTCCTCTGCATGAAGTAGATGTTTTTGATTATATTTTTTTAACTAAACATAGAGTAAGAGACATATAATGTTGATCATTAGTTGTATATGTATCAATACCACAATGCCTCAAATAATGCCTATTGATTCACTCATTAACATTTTTAGGCAGGGATGGGATGTTAAAGACCTCACTAACTGAAACTCATTTTAATTAATTATTAGCAGTTACTTAGGCATAGCATCTAATTTTCTGTCTTTTAAATGACACTCCCTTGAAAGCATGAAGCATACTTCATGATAGCCTCATAAAAGTCAGCCTCAGCAATTATTAAAGTGAGGACATCAGGCAATTTAATCTCCAACTGAAATCATGATGAGATGCAGAGGAATGACAGGAATGCCTATTATTCCACTTTTTTTTCTGTATTGTTAATGAAACATTTTGCTAAGTAAAGGGTACATTTCTGTAGACCCTGAGTTTACTGAAGGAAAGCTTTACTTGCATAAGACTGACATTGCCAAAGTACTATAGGTTGAGTGCAGGTGAACCAAATGTACTTGAACTGTATAGGTATTGTTTTTATGCTTGTTCACACAACTTCACTTTAAACAATGTGCTGTACCCAAGATAACACTCTAAAATGCTGATGACAATGACACACTATCCCAAATCCACAGGAGGAAAAATAAAATTTCATCTACCACAGTATTTCACACGTTTAGAAAGATGGCAGAGTATAGAACCTAAGCCATTCCACAGGAAACAAAAACAGCAAGAGGAGAAGCACGTTTTAGTGGTTAAGCCATTTTCTGATTGTTGAAACTCATCCATCTCTTTCTTACAGCTGCTGAGAAGGCAGCAGGGCTACAATGGTAGCCTGAGCAGCTGTCATTTATTTGACTTCACCTACAGTATCCCCCAGCTTAAAGAATGACATCACAAAAATCTTAGCAGTTGTCACTTAGTTGACAGCTGCCTATTAACATACTTGAGATAACACAGTGTTAACTTCAGTAACTTCAGAGTATATTATAAAAATGACATTGTTCTAATATCTCCAGTTTAAACAAGAAGATTTAGCTTTACTGTGATGTTGATTTTTTTTTTCAGAATTACATAAAGTTAGCCTTAATATTTATATAAGTCAGGAAACCATGTTGTTTTGAAAATATTCTCTTCTATTGACAGTATAGAACGATTCATTACTTCAGTGTTGTTCTCCCAGTGATTTGATAATTTGTTGCTAGCTATGCTGGTGACAATAGTGGCAAAGTTTGAAATAAAATATTCATATTTAGTTCAACAACAGGTGTACTTCTGATTTTCAGGTATATTTCTACCTGATTTTGTTTATGTATTTATTTTTTTGTACTACTGATTTTGCTTTATCTTTCTTTGTACTACTTTGCACAAATTGCTGCTTATTTCCTTTTCCTACTGATGTAGTCTTCAGATAATTGGTAATCCCAGTGTTATTTGGCACAGAAAGATAAATATAGATCAATGAAGCAGAATATGATCCAGAAATATCCTACAAAATAACAAGAATTTAGTATATGACAGATTCAGTTCAATTGGAAAACAGTTTACTTAACAAAGGATTCTGGAACAATTGGCTATCCATTTTGGAGAGAATAAGATTAGAAGTGTACCTCCCATTTATACAAAGACTTCAACTGATTAAAAAGTAAAAAATAAACATTAAAAATCTTAGAATAGGCTAGAGGTAAAGCCCAGCACCAGAGCACTTGCCTGGAATGTGTGAGGTCCTAGATTCAATTTCAGCACTGCCTCCTCCCCCCAAAAGATGAAATTCAAATGAGAGGAAAAAAAAGATTAATATCTGTCATGAATGGATTTTTTTTAAGAGAGAGTGAGAGAGGGAGAGAGAGAGAGAGAGAGAGAGAGAGAGAGAGAGAGAGAGAGAGAGAGAGAGAGAGAGAGAGAGAGAAGAATTTTTAATATTTATTTTTTAGTTCTCGGCGGACACAACATCTTTGTATGTGGTGCTGAGGATCGAACCCGGGCCGCACGCATGCCAGGCGAGCGCGCTACCGCTTGAGCCACATCCCCAGCCCTCATGAATGGAATTTTGAAGTAATAAACAGAACCCTGAATAATAAAAATATACTTTATTTTAGTTAACTTTCTCAGATCTGAGACCAAAAAACATCCTACAAGAACCACTTAGAGGAGGAAAAGTTTACTTAGGGCTCATTGTTTCAGAGGTCTTAGTCCATAGATGGCTGACTCCATTGCTCTAGGCCCTAGGCAAGGCAGAACAACATGGGGAAAGGGCACCCAGAAGGGAAGCTGTGAGAGAGGGTAAAAACGGGATGGCAGGAAGAACTGCCCTTCCAGGACACATCCCCAGAGACCCACTTCCTCCAGCCATGCCCCACCTGACTGTAGTTACCACTCAGTCTATTCAAACTAGGATGGACTGTTTAGATTACAGTTCTCACACTCTAATAATTTCACCTCTAATTTTTTTTTGCATTAACAGGAGCTTTTGGGAGACACCTCATATCCAAACCATAACATCTCTATTAAAAATGTACACAAAGATTTAACTCTGTTAATTGACAGAAGAACAAATCTAAATGACTAATCACATTTGTCAAGGATCTAAAGTTCACTACTTAGAAAATGCAACTTAAAGTAACAGTGAAATATCACTTATACCAATTAGATTGGTGCCATTTAAAAAGAACAATTCCATCTACTCTGATGAGGAGATGGAGAAAAGGTGCTCTTGCATACTGCTGGTGAAATGTGACTCAGACCACAGTCTGGAACTGGACTGCTGGTGAAATGTGACTCAGACCACAGTCTGGAACTGTCTCCTAAATATAGAGATGCACATACCCTTAATCAGCAGACCTGATCCTGGGAATTGAGCCCACAGAAATAAAAGCATGGATGCATAGGATTTATGAACAAGAGATTTATTGCAGGAATATTTGTAGTGGGAACAAACTGGAAACAAAGTGAGTGCCTGTGAATAGAGAAATGGCCAAATAGGTCATAGTACATCCTTTCAATAGAATATTGTGTTTCATTAAGAAGTATGGATTGGACCATTGAGTTAACTTGAAAAACTTTCAAGTAAGAAGAACAAGAAGACATAAAGAAGCAGCTATGACAGTCTCAATTTTAAGAAACAAACACTGACCTAAAAATTTCTAAATCCCTATGTGGGTGGCTATGATTTCTCTCCTATTTCTTTTGGTATGGAGAGGGGTATGGATATCACATGACAAGTTGCTAACCTTAAGGTGAAAAGTGTAATGATGAGAAAGATGAACTTTGTGGGTAAGCTTTCTACATTCAAGTGAAGTTTACTGACTATGGGACTTTGGAGAAGATATGTCCATTTTATGTGCTGTTTTCTCTTTTTTAGAATGGGGATAATGCTACAGTTACTTCTTTGAGTTATTGTAATAAAAATGAGTTACTTATATATAAGTCACTTTAAACCATGCGGATTGTATGTTGCTATCAGCTTATGGGTTACATAAACTTGGGTAGGGTGTGTGTGGCAGGGGAAATGGAGATAGAAGAATAAGCAAGCAAATAAAAGATTCACCAAAGAAAGGAAAGAAAGCATCAAGAGTCCTCTTCTGAAATGAATTGTTCTTCTGAAATGTTTTTCTTTTCTTCTGGGTGCACAACTTTGTTATCTAACTATGTTTTTCACCAGCCTGTTCTTCATTTCCAGCACTACTTCTAAATCCCTGTCCTCTGGTTCACCCAGATTGATGAACCAGGGAAGGAGTACCTGCATAATAAACTAGAGTTGACCTCTCAGAGCATGGACTAATTGAAACTTTAATCTAAACTCACTGGATAATTACTCCATATTCCTGTCCACTTTGGCTGCACAAACAGCTTGTTTTTTTCTTTAAACATCATTAGTGCCACCCTTGATCTTTTGTTTGGTCATTGGCAGGGGATTAGTGGGGAAGGGCAAAGGAAGAGAGGTTATCCCTTAAGGTAGACTTAATTTTTAATAAGTAAAACGTTACTGTTACTCAAACTCCAATGGTCAGAAGATGTGGCGATGTGATTTTTGTTTGGGGGAGGGGTACCTACATAAACATTTCTTATTTTTTAAGTATAAGAGAATGGATGTTGGGGTACAACTTACAATCAAGCTGGTTACTTATGCTGTAAAGGAACCTCTGGTTTAGTTTCATTAGGGAAACTTTCTCAAGTTAAGTGTTCCCAGAAGTAAAGCAGTTATTCATAGTGGAAAGTCACTTGATCTGAGGATCACAATTAGAGAGAAAATGAATGTATATTCAGGATATAATATGGCTAACCAACAAGGATGGGTGATATGCCTATATTTTGGCTAGAGGTAATGTTGGGTGGGCAGAAAAGAGAAAATTTGTGAATGACTTGAAGGTTATAGTGTGTTTCTTATTGAATGATGAAAACAATGTGGACCTACTAAGTGATTGAACAGTGACTAAGTAAGTACTTCCCAATATTTTTTCAAGTGATAGAAAAATAATAACATAGTGTACTAGGATGCATGAAAGAGGCAGCACATGGCTAGTAGTAACTGGCCAGGGCATTGTAGCCCATCTTCACAGCTGTCCTCCCTAAAAGCATTGATACATGTAACCTATGAGCATAACTCTGTGCAAGATCACACTGCTCGGAAACTTTGCACTCAAAAGTAGGCACAGAGATATATGCTTAGTCAAAGCCATAGAGATGAAAGAGAGGAAAAAAAAATAACAGATTGGACATAAAATGACCAGGCCATTAATTTCTTGATTGGAAAAGCACACACTTAGTTCAGGTTACCATAGAGAATTCAACCACTCCTGAGTCTGGCCCTGGCATGACAGGCTTAGAAGTATTGTTTGTCAACTGACCAAGAACAAATCTGTGCCAGGAGGCAGACTTGCACAGAATAAAATAATAGAGATGGATAAATCAAAACCAAAATAAAAACTAATTTATTAATTTATATTGAGAACTGAATGTATCAAGAGAATCCAGAAATCATGTTTGTTGATCAATACATTTTCTCTCTGTGGCAAATTTTCTCAGTCCAATTACGCAGTCCAATTATGACTAGAAGTTTGTTCAGTGAACCTGGGATAGGATCAGGAGAAGGGTTGTGTGATATTCAGTCCCAAGTAAATGGGTCAAGATAATCTGTGCTTTGGGGCCACTAGACCCCAAAATATTACACATATACTTCAATGGAAGATGTGGAAACATCTTTCAGAAAGGCTATCTTGAGAATTCTTTTTTTTTTTGTTTTAGAGATTAAAATGCAACTGTACTTGTATATACATATTCTAGATATTCTTAGTTGCAACTTCAGTTCATTTCTGCTTACCTAAGGGCACCCAGGTCTCTTTGATCATCATTACTATAAATGGCTGATTTCATCTCTTTTATTTTAAAGCTTCTATGATTTGATTATTAGCAGCAGAAATTATACTTGAGACTTAAAAAAAATTGTTAATATATTTCCTGAGCCTAAGAAAATCTATTTTCTATTTATGAAGGCAAGACTTACAATTAAATTTAGTACGGAAAAATTTCTAGGAAACATATAAATTTAATAATACCCACTGAAAAATCCATGGTATTTATTTAGCAGAGGGAAAAATGTGAGCTTTGCATTTTCATCCAAAGTTCCTAATAAAGGTGAATTTGGGAAGGAAAGACCTTAAGTTAAAAAAATAATATAATAGAAGAAAATGTACTAGAGATTTTTTGTTTTGCAGAGAGATGTAGCGTCTTGCTATTCACTAGCAGTATTCTTAAGACAGTAAGAAATTTAAGCTTAAAGAGGCAAAAAAATCTGAGGTAGAGAGACTAGGAGAGATCTATGAATATCTGGGATACACTGTAACTTTCTTAAAATGATAATAAGGAATTAATTTAAGAAGGAGGATACACACTTTATGAGATCTTACTATTATGGAGGGTAGGGGGAGAGGGAGGGAGAGAGGAAATGTGTTTAAATGCATATCTAAGAAAAGCCTTGTTTTTTGTTATATGATAGCACTATGGAGTAGTTACATTGGTCAGATACTTTGTCATACTTACATTCCTTCTTTGAAGTTGGTTTGTTTTATACATGAATAAACTTATGCTTAGAGATGTTAAATTATCCCAGTATTTAGTCATTACTATCTGGGACAGTTGATTCTGGGTGCTAGGTTTATCTTAATGACTAAGACAGACAAAGTTCTGATCTTCTGGAGATTGGATTCTAGTAGACTCTAAGGATACAGTAGTGTCCTTAAATTCAGTAGTGTCCAAAACAATCACCTTTGAGCAAGCAATAAACTGCTTTGACTCCACAGACTCATAGCTTCTTTTTAAAGACAAAGTTGAATATTTTAATTACAAGCATTGTTTGTTCCACTGGAATGAAAGAACCTACATTTTTTTTTCTAAGAGTCAATCAAAATGAACTCATATGAATGAAATCTGATACAGCTCAAGGCTCTAAAGATTTGGGGAAATGGATTCTACAAGTAGCAAATCTGTATATGGTGAGATTTCTTTCCAAGTGACCCATTGCTCTGTCTTACCTTTTGGTGGCCTTTCTGTCACGTATAATTCATATTGTGTATATTCCTACCTATAACTATTTCTTTATTTCTAGTGACTCTTTTTAAAGAAGGGTACACTGCAAAAAAAAAAAAGCATTTAGAAACCCTTCTAGATATGGATCTGCAGACACAATCATGTAGCTTAAATCCCCCAATGCATCTCTCAAGAATTTTAGTTCTCTTGTACTATTCTCAAGAAATATGCCACCTTAACAGAAAAATTTACTTTGAAAAGAGAAGTGTCTGTTCATCTAAGAGTAAATGATCTTGAACTAAACTTTATATCGAAATGTAGGTATAGAAGTTTATTTTTGCCAAGAATTATATTTTTATGTCCTTGGTGTTATTGTAGGTACTGTTATGATTTTTTGAGTATTTTTTATAATTTTTACAAAATGGAAGTCAATATTTTCCTGATTTTTATTATTGGTGAATGTTTCTATGCTTTTAAAACTTAAGGTGTAATGGTATTTTAAGGAATATTAAACTTTAGAATGAACTTTGTGCTGTTTAATATATTTAAAAGTTTATATTTACCTACAGACTAACAACTTAGATGTTCTAAACTATACAATGTAAACCAGTTGAATAGTGGAAATTTCAGCTGAAACAGTATTTCATCATTACTTTTCACATGGATATTGGATACTGAGATATAAGGTGAACTGTATGTATTCATCTTTTTATTGTGAAAGAACTTGACTTCAGAATTTCCTAATGACCTATTAAGAGAAAAACTCTTTATGAGGTAAATTTATTTATTTAGCTCTAAAGCCCTTAATTGTCTGGACTATTCTACCAACAAGCACATGTGTACTGTCCCTCCAGATTGAACCACTTTATTTCTTGACGTCCAAGATTCGTAATGATTCTAAGAAGCATTTAAACATGACCCATATAAAGTTACTCTGAGGCCAAAAGGGATTGTTCTGGCCTTCTCACTGAATTTATTTAAAGTTTCCAGTATACTTGTGAATATGCATTTTTTGAGTGGGAAGAGAATGAATAGCACCCCATGTTTTTGCAAGGATATGACCCCCAAATGTCAGACAAAAGATCCAGGAAATTCAAGTTCTAAGGGCTTTTTCTTATACTTGCCTCAACAATAGATAGTGTAAAATCCAGGTAAAGTAAACATGGGGTGCAACCTGTAGTGGCAAAGAAAGAGAGAAGAAGACAATGTGAGAGGGATGATGTTGCTAAATAGTCCCAGTCTTGGTGGGTGTTGGAGCAGATGGAGGTGTTGAGCATATCTTTGGGTTTTTGAGCTCTTTTAGGATTAATTCTGATGGTTTTGCCTGGGTCTTAGAGAGCTCAGCTCATTTTAGTGGAGAAAACTCCCCACAGTAAGAACCTCCTTATTTTCATAGTGTAGGACAGCTGGAGAATTTGTGATACTGCTAGTGAGTGCTCATGCAGTTCACATGTTGCCCACAACAGTGGATCCAGCCGTGATTTTGAGAGACCATGGGCTTTTTAGAGAAACAGCCATGATTCGAATAACATGGCATGTAGGCTTAATGTTGTTTAGCTTTAATACCTTTCTATGAAAGAAATAAACAAAATTACATACACCTTGAAGATTATAGTGAGATTCAATAACGAGTTGTTTGGAAATAAATCAGTACATTTTCAAGCACCTAAAATTGTGATTTTATGTTAAATTTTTAATATTTCAAGTATAAGGTTGTTTTCAAAAACAAGAAATAGAAGATTGCTGTTTATCTCTTAAAACTGAATTAATGTGGATAATTGAGAAATTCGGAAAAGGGCTATGTTCGTGGGAAGTCTGCAATGACCACACTGCCCTGCCGTGGTATAGTATTAAAATTAATCAATTTCCATCTGTCTTACATAAACCACATATTATCTCCAAAGAGTGTCTCCTGCTGCTGTTCCACTGTCTGCTGGTTTTATTGCTTGTCCAAGAGAGATAATACTTCCTTTGTAAATGTGAGTGAACTGGTTGGAAAAATGAACGGCTTGTAGCTGATTCTGTAGGACAAGTTTAACCGATAATAAAATGTTTTTGAATAGCTGGAGTCAAGTAAGAGAAAAACATCTAAATATACCTTCTTCTATAGGGAAGTATTTGTCTTATTAAATAACTTGCCTAATTAGTATCAACTTCAAAAAGATGCACCGTGGTTAATACTTCTTTCATCATTTAAAGAATCTACTGACTTATATGAGATTTCATTCACTTACTCATTTAACAACATTTGTTGAGAGTCTATGGGGTATAAGTCATTACTCTTAGTTTTTGAGGCAACATTTGGAAGAATCTAAATTCAAATATTGATAACTGAAGTGATAAAAAAATATACGAATGTGTGTACACACACACACACACATATATATATATGGATAAAGGGATATATATATATATATATATATGTATATCCATAGTTTCTATGTTCTTAGATTCAGCCAGCCATGGGTTGAAAATATTTGAAAAATGTTGCATCTGTATTGAACATGTCCAGACATTTTTCTTGTCATTATTGACTAAACAATACAGTATTGTAACTATTTACATGGAGTTCACATTGTATTACTTATGATACAGATTCTAAAGATGACTTATCCACATTTATCACATGTGAGAGGATGTACATAGATCATTTGCAAATATTATGCCATTTCATATGAGAGACTTAAGCATTCACAGCTTTTGGTATACATAGGAGGTTCTGGAATATCCCTTGTGGGTACCAAGGGAAACTGTGTGTGTGTATATAACCCAACTGATTTTCATTCAATCAATTCAATTGGATTCATGAAATTGAACAGGTAAATTGCTAGACCTTGCAGATGCAGCTGGAAAATGAGAAAGTAACGTACTTTTCTCATGGATTATTTATTAAAAAATATAACACTATGTAAGAATTATGAAATATGTATGAAGACTATAAAAAGTTGAAAAATGAAATTATTAAGCAAACATGGTGGAAATTGAACAAGTTATTTTAATTCTGAAATTTGGCAATGATCTTGTTGTGGGCTAAGTTTTGTCCCCCCACATTCATTTGTTGTTCTAACCCCTTAAACCTCAGAATGTGATTGCATTTAGAGATGGAGTTTTTAAAGAATAATTAGATTAATTATTATGAATGATAATTCGGGTGATCCCTAAATCCATATGACTAGTATTCTTAAGAGAAGAGGAAACACAGTACAAATACACAGAGGGAAGACCATATGAGGTCAAAGGGCTATCTACAAGCCAATGAAAAAGGTCTCAGAATAAAACAAGTCCTCCAAAACCCAGATCCTGGACTTCTAGCTTCTAGAACTGTGAGAAAATAAATTTCTCTTGTTTAAGCCGTCCAGTTTTGTGGTACTTTTTTATGAAACAAAACAAAACAGATGACATAACAAATAATATGAAAAGACTGTGGGAAAAAATCTTCACATTGTTTACCAGTTGTTAGCAGCCCTAAGTTTCAGCACTAATTCTTGTACTTACTCTGTGACCTGTAAGGCTTCTAGCTTTGAGTAAAATCAATTAACTCATAAATTATTAAGAGTATCCTTTCCACTTATGTCATCTGATGGTTCTAAGGATGGGTTATAATTTGAAAACTTGTTGTAGTCAATTAAGAACTCTACAAAGATGAGACATGTTGACTTGGTAAAAGAATACTTTCAAATTTCACATAAATGTGCATACTATATGTCTAAGTCAGCAATTTAATGAATAACTTGTTTTTTTGAAAAGTCTTTAGGTAGCTATTAAACTTTAATTTTTCATCCTTGATTGATATAAAAATGTTACTTCTATTAATGATTCATTTAATCTTCCTGTTGATAGATGGTTTAATATCTGGTCAGCTTCAGAAATGACACCATATTACTCAAGAGGAGTTTTTGACTTCATTTCAACCATCCCTATCTTCTAGCAAGATGGAATCTAAAAACTCCAGTCAGAATGGATCTTACTTTTATTTAAAAGAAAGAAAGAAAACTGTTAAAGGAACATTATTACAGAGTAAAAGCAACTTTAATTGGGACTGGATTTCCTTTACAAATATGAAATACAAAGGACATGTACAGGAAGTTTTACAAAGAGCAAGGAGGGGAGAGAACTGAAGAATTTGCTGGAAGTGTTCAGCCTTTGAAGTGATAAAGGAAGAGGCAGCACAGGGCAATCTGAAATGATGCCTCAGTTGTAGATAAGGGAAAAATGACCTAGGGCAAAATGGACATGATTTGAATGCTGACCCCAAATCACAGTGAGTAACTGAAATGCTTTTTTTGTATACATTTTTTTTCTCTTAATCTTATATTTTCTCTTTCATACCATCTCTGGTTCCTCTGCACTTTTATTTGAGAACTCGGCAGTTGACCTTCATGACTTCATTTTCCAATTCACATGCAACTATTACAAATTGAAAGACTAGTATCTGAACTCTAGCTCACAGAGAATTTTTTTTTTTACTTTAGTAATTCAAATAGAATCTGCTTTTACTAGTGAAATATACCACTGAAAGAGAAGTTTTCATCTCTAGAAACAAGTCAGGTGAACCCACAAAGTGACTTTTAGAAAAACAGGGTAAGCAAAAATATCTTGTTGCTTTTAAATAGTGCACTTTCACAAACTAAATACTACTGTCCCCAGAGATTAAGTGGCTCATTAGTGATTTGCAATTCACTTAATAAAATCTGTGCAGTCGATAAAAGTCAGAAAATCAAGAAATCATTGAAGGCATGAAAATGGAAGTGCAATGCATGATATTATCTTAGGTATCAAGATGGATAAATATTTTTTATTGGTATATTATGATTATATATAATAGTGGGATTCTTTGTGATATATTTGTACATGCAAATAATGTAAATTGATAAATTTCATTCTGTAGTACTTCCATTTTCTTCTCCCCCGCTCATCCCCATTCTCTGCTCTAGTGGTCTCCCTTCTATTTTCATAAATCCCACCCCCTGTTTTAACATCTTTTTTCTCTCTAGCTTCCACATTTGAGAGAGAACACATAAGCCATGACTTTCTGAGTCTGGCTTATTTCGCTCAACATGCTGATCTCTAGTTCCATTCATTTTCGTGCTAATGACATAATTTCATTCTTTTTTATGGCTGAATAAAACTCCTTTGTGTATTTGTACCACATTTTCTTCATCCATTCATCTCCTGATATATGCTTAGGCTAGTTCCATTACTTATGTATCATGAATTAGTCTGTGATAAAGATGGTTTTGCATGTATTTCTATAGTGTGCTCACTTTAATTCTTCTGGGAAAATTCTAAGGAATGATGTAGCCCGGTTATATGGTGGTCCCAATCTCATTCTTTTGAGGAACCTCCAAGCTGGTTTCCATAGTAGTTGTACTAATTTTCAAGAATAAATCTTAAAAGGATAAAGCTGACTGGGAACAGTAAATTGTAAAATGATACATATGATAAAATATGTTTTTGAAACTATTTAAAATAAATATTTAAAATATCTTACATACATTTGTGGTAAAAGTGTAGTATGCATGAAAAAAATAATACAATGTTAAGTTAGGGATTACTTCAAGGAAGAAAGGATTGAAGGTAAGAATGACTTTAATTTTTTTTTTCAGGAATATGAACATTTTATTGAGAATAAAAAATATTCCATAATTGTTAAGCTCAGAGATAGTGATTACCTCTACCAATAAACTTTATAGTCTTAGATAATTTGTGAATTTTAATAAGTAATTCATTATAGTACTAAAAATTACCAACAAAACTTGTAAAATCAAGCCTAAAACATCTATAAAAGGCCAAAGTATGATAGAATGTTTTGTGAACAATACATTATAATAATATCTGCTTATTCATAATTTAATGAAACTGAATTCTTCTCCACAGCCTTATTTTATATTGTAAACTCTTGGCACTATTTACCAATGTGGCTGTCATCATTATCACCCTTGTCCCCATTCTAAAGTCCTGAGGAAGCTACGAGGATCTGTCACACAAATTGCACTTACCACCAAATAGAATGAGAATTTAACCTCTGAATAAATAACTTACCCCATTGCAATAAAACAATATGCTATGCTCATTATCCTGAATGTCTTGGGAAAAGTTATTTTCAGTCAAGCACTAGAAACTTTCACTTTCTAAGGTAGAACTCTCTTCTGACTCTACTTTTAGAAATAAATTGGATTCAAATGCAGATACTCTTTTGGAAAAAAAATAAACACAACATTTTAAAAACCAGCTTGGGAAAATAAACATTAGAAAAGACACTGTTTTAACATTTTGCATACATTCTGAATATAATTTAAGTTTCTAAATACTGAGAATTATTTGCTGTCACTTAAGCTTTGTGTAAAATATGTCCCCACCAAAGAAGATTCATCCTTCTTTCTTAAAAGAGAGAAGCAAATATGGTAACATATTGTCAAAAACTAATTCCAGGTGGTAAGTTCATGAGTGTCTTTTTCATTATTTCTGAATGTTCAAAATATTTAAAAATTAGAACTAGGATTTTTCTGTAATATGTGATTTTTATGGTACAGTTTTCAATATATATCCATTAATATGCTTGTCTCTTTCTAAAAATTAAAATGCAATTCAATGAGTATGGGTAGGAACCTAAAAACAATTAAGTAGTGATATTATAGAACAAATTTTCTATGTGGGTTCATTTTAGTTCTCAGTCATAGCTCCTTATAAATACTTTTCTCAAAAACTTAATGTACTCCAGGAAACCATTTCATATGTTTATAACATAATTTCTTTATCACATAAATCTTATTTGAAAATATATAATATAGTATTGCAGTAAAATATTTATAATTATATATACATAAATATATTTAACATTTTAAATGAATTTAATGTTACATTTGCTCACTTATACTTTATGGACAGAGGAGATTGACACAATAGATGAGTTGGTAAGAAATAATAAGCAAAATATATTACTTATTTGGATGAATCAAATGACTTGTTCTCTAAAATTAAAACTGACCTTACATAAAACTCAGTAATTAAAATATAGTGCTCATCCATATTTTATTAAATACTCTTTATGCTTAGAATGATATCTTTATTCATGACTATGTATGAATCCATAATATGCCAGTTTCTGATTGGATAAAAGATATAATACAGAATTCAATTAAACAGGGATAACAATGTAATTATAAAAATGAACTTCAGGGAATATCTTTACTGTAAGCAAAATGTAGAAGAGAAGAAAAGTTGCTCTTGATACTGAGGTTTATGGAGTGTATCCTGATAATGTTTAGAGGGTCAAATGGCTGATTTAGTTAGATTATATAGAGCCTCATTAAAATGGCCAAAACCTGAATTCGGTTTTGCAGTTTCTTGTTTTAGAAGTGATATACATCTAGCCAATATTGAAGAATTAATCACAAAAGAAAAGTTCAGAGGTCTTCATGGGACTGTTTGCCCAACACCTCGGCCTTCCTTACTCTTGGCGACACCTTCATCCAAGTTGTGCTCTTCAATTCTGACTTGTTCCCTGACCACAGGTGTTTGGTCCAGGAATAGGTACCTGAGATACGATGGCTTCCTGCAGAAGATAGATGTGTATTTGTCCAGAGACAGAGTTGTAATTTGTATTTCATCAAATGTACAATGCCATTGTTTGTAATCTGCACCACTATTTTATTTACCACCAAGAAATAAATGCTGCTAATGAAACATGCATTTAGTCTTATTTTACAAAGGTTTAAAAAATCATTTATTACTCTTCTGCATATACAAAGAAGAATATGTAAGTGAAAAAAATTGGTTAAAGTATTCCTAATAATTGTTTGCACTCTGGAATTAAACTGTTTTGAATTGCTCTTTGATGGAGTTGTTGATATCTGCTTTGCTTTCCATATATCATTATTCTACATCATTATAAGCAATGGAAATATAACACTTTTTGAGAGTTTTCTGTGAGTATCTTAAGCATCTGCTTTTAGTCTGCTGTGGACTCTTGGTCCTTATGCTTTAGAACATAGGAACTGTCAACAATAACTATATTACAAGTACTGTCTGACCATCATATACATGAATAAGCCAGTTACTACACAATGACTGTCCATAATTATAAAGAACATGCTGTTTTGGGAAATGTTAAAAAGTCAAAATATTTTATATGCAAGTCAAGAGCTGTTGGTAGCCATTTTCCCACTCTATAAATAAAGCAGGTCTACTGTAGTAAAGAAGAATGAAGCTATGGTAGAAACAGAGCTGATAGAAACAGAGGAGTCCTCATGATATGTAAGCCCCTGGTTCCAAGAGTTCCTGGGGTCCAACTTCACCTCTGGTATTTTCTTGACTTGGTTGTTCTGTAAAATGCCCTAGGAACCCTGTAATAAAGTCCCTTCATGACTTTGGATTATTTGCAGTGGGCACTAGTAACTCCTTCTCAAAAGAATTTTCATGAATACACCTTTTATTGTGTTGTTGCATTTGTAACAAAACATCTAGTCTTTTTAATCTACTTATCTGTTGCAGATGGAAGAGAGAAGTGAATTCACTTAAAGGCTAATCCTAGGCAAATAAAGCTGTAGGCAATAGGAAAGATTTCCTTGTTAGGAAAGGTACCTGTTGGTGCTATGACAGTAAGACTACTGATTAGGTTTTCTGGGCCCAGGGTTACCAAACTTTTCAAACTTACTTGCTGGGCTATACTAATTTTTGTATTAGAATAAGCAAAAGATTTGGAATTCTACCTTTGCTACTCTGTTGACCTGGAAATAAGGTGACAAATTTAGTATAAACTCTTTCCCACAGGATTGACTCATAGGAGCAGATGGCTTTGAGAAAGAATTGTTTGTCATCCAACCAGTAGATTCACCATTTGCCTAAATCGGTAAAGGACTGTTGAACAAAGAGATATATTCTGTTAACAAAGCATTTCTTGTGGCCTCTTTCTGTCTTACATATATTCTAAGTTGATGAACAGATGTCTGATCTTTCTTGTAACTTTATGGTCTTTGTTAGAAATATAACTACACATTTCTTCATGGAAAAATTCACTGAATTTGTTTCATTGGGAATAAGAGAGGTCTTTGCATTTCACTTTAAGAAGTTGAGGGAAGCAATATAAGTGTGGCTCTCCAGGACAGTGACTTGATTTGGAATCTCAGGTTTTTGTTTGTGCATTACTAACAGTGTTACGGTGTTGATCTTGTTTCCAAATGGACTATACAGGTCACAAGATACATAGTGATATACCAAAGTGAAATGTGTTTAATCTATGAAAAATTTTCTTTTTGAGCCTTTGTCTCAAAATTTCATCCTCTTTAGACTTTAAATGAGGAACAAAGTCATAATACCTTAATGGGCTACTTCCTGGATTAACAAACTTGTTGCTAAACTATTTTTGCAAACTTGGGCTAAAAATATTTAATAATTAATTATAAGGTGCTATTAGTACTTGGCTTGTGAGTTTATTCACCTACGTATGTATGTACTGATTAGTTCGCAGAAAAATATGTCAATTCATGCTTCTTTTTGTTCAGAAAAGAAGGTTTTCTTATTGCTGATGTAATTAATTTTCAGTAAGGAATACCAACCTAAATTCAGATGAGGTGTCTGGGGAGGAAATGCTTTGTATCTATCTGTAGTACCTAACATATCTGCTAAACATGTGACTATTGCCACTAGGATTTTAGAAATAAAATGCCCAACTGAAAGCAGCAGTAGAGATCAAATATTTATAATTTCTTTCTTTTTTCATCGATTTTCTCCGACTGAAACTTTTGCTTATCACAATCGTCATCAAAAGATACATCAAATTACCTAATATATAATAGATAATAGAGTTCAAAACATATTAATGTATTCTTAGGGGTGTGGAAAGAGTAGAGTAAATAGGAGTAGTTTCTTACTTTTATGTCTCCTTTGAATTTTCTTTCAAATGGCTCTCATCTTGAAATTCCTTTTAATAAGACTCAATATAATGATAGAGATGTAATTAGGCTGTGGGTCAGACAGACTTGGGACAGTTAGGCAAAACACTTTACCTCCTTGCCTGTTTCTTGGTGTGAAATGTGGATGCAAACACATGGCTTGCAGTGGTTTTAAGAAGACAGAATGATTATGTTTTTGAGGCATGTAATGCAGTGATAAGTGCATAGAAAGTGTAAGTAAAAGTAGTCTGATGATTGCAATGGAAATAATGGTCACTGGGTGGATAGAAGAGAGCATTCTTGTTGTTTTCTTGAGAAAATGAAACCAGCTTAATCCTAGAAAAAGAGGAGCAAAACAACAGCAAAAGAAGTAGAAGGCAAGAAATAATCAAAATCAGAGCTGAAATTAATGAAATTGAAACAAAAGAAACAATTGAAAAAATTGACAAAACTAAAAGCTGGTTCTTTGAAAAAATAAATAAAATTGACAGACCCTTAGCCATGCTAACGAAGAGAAGAAGAGAGAGAACCCAGATTACTAGCATACGGGATGAAAAAGGCAATATCACAACAGACACTTCAGAAATACAGAAGATAATCAGAGACTATTTTGAAGCCTTATACTCCAATAAAATAGAAGATAGTGAAGGCATAGATAAATTCCTTAAGTCTTACGATCTGCCCAGATTGAACCAGGAGGATATAGACAACCTAAACAGACCAATAACAATAGAGGAAATAGAAGAAACCATCAAAAGACTACCAACTAAGAAAAGCCCAGGACCGGATGGGTATACAGCAGAGTTTTACAAAACCTTTAAAGAGGAACTAACACCAATACTTTTCAAGCTATTTCAGGAAATAGAAAAAGAGGGAGAACTTCCAAATTCATTCTACGAGGCCAACATCACCCTGATTCCGAAACCAGACAAAGACACTTCAAAGAAAGAAAACTACAGACCAATATCTCTAATGAACCTTGACGCAAAAATTCTCAATAAAATTCTGGCGAACCGGATTCAGATACATATCAAAAAAATTATACACCATGATCAAGTAGGATTCATCCATGGGATGCAAGGCTGGTTCAATATACGGAAATCAATAAATGTTATCCACCACATCAATAGACTAAAAAATAAGAACCATATGATAGTCTCGATAGACGCAGAAAAAGCATTCGACAAAGTACAGCATCCCTTTATGTTCAAAACTCTAGAAAAATTAGGGATAACAGGATCATACCTCAACATTGTAAAAGCAATATATGATAAGCCACAGGCCAGCATCATTCTGAATGGAGAAAAATTGAAGGCATTCCCTCTAAGATCTGGTACAAGACAGGGATGCCCTCTCTCACCACTTCTGTTCAACATAGTCCTCGAAACACTGGCAAGAGCAATTACACATTTCCTTATTTGCAAAAAGAAATCTAACCACTTGGCCTTAAGTTTTCCTCATCAATCTGATGTGGGGTTGTTATTTTATTGTGTCATCAGACCTTCTGTGGGATTCAGTTCACAGATTACTGAAATCCGTGTGTAGAAAAGGACCTTGATCAGATGAATGTGATATGGATTTGTCTGAATTACAGAAAATAGAATTTGAAGGATATGAGAAAGATGACTGAAGGAGAGGGCATACATATAAAAATGTATATATATTTATTTTCCCCTGTCCAGGTCTTGCCTACCTTTCCAGACCCAAGAGAGAAAGAAATCTCCCACTTTGCTGGCTTTCCCTTGCTTAGCTAAATGGATGCTCACATCTCAACCACAATCGGGAGCAAGAGGCATGTGGAGAGAACTCTAGTTTTCAGTTGCATCATCAGGGATTCCAGTGGCACAAATGCCAACAGGAACAGTTTTAGTGATGGCAGGGTCACTGGCAGGGAGCAAGCTGCACAGAGCGGGAGGCAGTGGCTGACTCTGCCATGGCTTTTGTTAGTCATTTGGCTGTATCTGATTCCTGCTCAGTTGTTGGGCTGTTTCTTTAATCTCCTCATTGATTTTGAGAGATTCTTGATTTCCTTCAATAAATCTTTCTTTTTTTTTTTAAGCCAAGTAAGATAGAGTCAAATTCTTTTATTTTCATGTAATATATTTGTAAATAAATTCAGCATAATTCATATATTTAAATAAGTGGCATGCTCACAATAATCTGTCAAGGAAGTATTTCTTTTGGATTATCTTCTTCAGTTTCATAAAGATATATGCTCTATTACTTTGTGATCAGAATTAGCACTGAAATATTTTGGCTTCTTAAAAAAAACTCAATCTAAATTCAGTTTTAAAAAGTTAACTCAGGATGTTGAATAGAAAATGCCACTGGTTCAAAGAGAGACTGCATAGAAGGCATTTTAAAACTGTTTTGGTTCTGGTTATACTGTCAAACTAAGTGTAAAACAGAAGTTCAAGGAACTACTTTTGAAAGTGACATTGGATATCTTAACCTCCCTCTTCCACGTTTCCTGTATCTTGTCATATGGTGCCCTGCACTATCTTGGGGATTTGCCAGCAAGAAAGACATCAACAGATAGAACCCCTCAACTTGGACCAGTATGTAAGAAAAAAAATGAATTTCTTTGTAATGTGTTAGTAGCAAGAAAAAGCATATTAATACCTTGGTCCATATTAAACAGTCAGTGTTATGGTTTTCTTTTCATCACCACCATGTGGTCATGTTGATTTATAACAATAATAAAATCTGTAGCTCTGAGGAGCAAAGAGTTTATTTGGAAAAGTATGAACTGTCATTACACGTGAAAATATATTTCTGATTTTGATAAATTTATAGAGATATATACATTTCTTCTCTTATTCAGCTCTCATCATTGCAAATATTTTTTTAGATTGTTGAGGCTATTGTTATATGGGGATTCTGGAACTTGTACAAATGGAGCCAATGCTTATTTCATCCTATGCATACTATGTTCTAGATTGAATCTTATTAGGCTGAATTGACTCCAGCTCTTTGTCTCTTTCTTTCTTTTTCTTTTTTCTTTTGTACTGGTGATTGAACTCAGGGGCACTCGACCACTGAGTCACATCCCCAGCCCTATTTTGTATTTTATTTAGAGACAGGGTCTCACTGAGTTGCTTAGTGCCTCACCATTGCTGAGGCTGACTTTGAACTCTGGATCCTCCAATCTTAGCCTCCCCAGCCCCTGGCATTACAGGTGTGCGCCACTGCACCTGGCTCTTTACCTCTTTCTGTATCTGTAATCTTTTCCACGGAACTTTACTGTTTTCCTTGATAACCTGGAGGTGGGCAGAGTGCATTTCTTACTCTTTGCTTTGGCCTATGGGATGTTGGCAGATCACAGGCTTCTTGACTTGCCTGAGCTTGTGCTTCCACCAGACCAGGACACACCTTGGTAGCCTGAGAGCACAAGACAGTATGCATTCAAATTTTGAGGTTGTTACAGCATCATGTAGGAATAGTTTATAGTTACCAAAGGGTTTGAGTGCTTTCAGGAAAAGGTTAAATTAAAAAAAAATCAAACTAACAAATATTTAGAAAGTAATCACTAAAGAATCAGTCTTAAAATCTATGAATTGTATGTCTAAGTAAAGTTCATCTTACACATCTGATAAACTAGATGCTTACAATACTGCACATATGGATAGACCATTGATTCCTATTGTTCTGTGTTTTTCAGTGATAAAAGAAACATGTGGAAATAATTAGAATATGGGTGATAGATTTGCATGAGACAGAATAATATAAGAGATTATTTACTTGAGTATTCACACTATTCTAAAATTATACTAAATATCTAAAAGGTACAGAGACAAGTGTATCCCCAAAGTTATTACTGCATAATTACTTATAAAACAAAATGGAGAGTTACCTTTTTTCCTCAATTTATCTTTTAAGATAAAATAAAAATTACAACTTTTGAATTTTATTTATTATTTTATTGCTATTTGAGGCCATCAAATGATAGTCAAGTTATTTTAATCTACCTTAATGTTTTCTAAGACAAAGAGTCTATGAGATTCTTTAAATAAGGAAATAGCTCTTAAATAACTGAGGCATATGAAAAACATTCTGATTTTGTCCATACTTTTCTCTTTTACCATTAGTTAAAAACAGTTTTAAACATATTTGCCAAACTAAATGGAGTTTTAATTCTGTAACTCTATTCTTAATTCTTTTGGTTGCTTTAGTTTGTAAGTAAGTTAGTCATTCTTTGCCAATTATATCTTGATTAAAAAGCAGAATTATGAAAAATGCTAAATTGTAGCTCAGGGAAGGTAGACATTTGGTTTTGTTCACTGTTATGTGGGTTCACATACCTGGAACCCTAATAGGAACTTTATTGGTACTAAAGGGAACATTTGTTGAATAAATAGAATGGGTCATTCTTTTTTTTTAATTTTTTTTGGGTACCGGGGATTGAACTCAGGGGCACTCGACCACTAAGCTACAACTCAGCTCTATTTTGTATTTTATTTAGAGACAGGGTCTCACTGAGTTGCTTAGTGCCTTGCTTTTGCTGAGGCTGGCTTTGAACTTGTGATCCTCCTACCTCAGCCTTTGGAGCGAGTGGGATTACAGGCATGTGCCACCATGCCTGCAGCATGGGTCATTCTTGAATCACCTAGAGACAGTTTCTGAACTCATTCTTTGGAGGTTGCTACTTGGGGATGCTCAGCACTACCCAATGTTTAAAAGAACTAGCACTGTGACTCATAAGACAATGAAAAGTGAGAAAGCCTATTTCTTACCCTGGTTGTTGCACACATGGCAACATACGAGGGGTCACTGTCACAAGTATTTTTCTGTACTTTGAACCTCTAAAACTCAACAGGCAGTTCCCTCTTGGTGAACAGAGATACTATTTTGAATGTTGGAGACCCTCCTTCCATCACAAAAATCTGTTCATTTTCTTTCCTATTGTCATAACCAAAATCAGAGATTATTTGCTATTGGAAGTCTTAACATTTATCCAGTGTCAACCATTTCAGAAGGAAAGTGAGTCCCTCTGTGGGAGGAAAGCAATGGTTATCATCTGCGTACAATGTCCATTTTCTCCTATCTGGTCTGTGTTTTGAGTACTTTCATGTTTTTGCATTTTAAATCTGCCGACCTAAATTTTCCACAGACAACGAAGCCCAGTTTGAATCTTCTTGACACTCTAAAGCACTCCCTGGCTATTTTGACTTTTATTAATAATAATAGCAACAATAATAGAAGTAAAGCTGATTAACTATTGTACACTGGACACAGTTCTAAATATTTTAAATAGATGATATCACATTGTCCTCATAACAAGTCACAGCCTGTGGTCAGGGCAGGGATGGTTGTGCAGAGAATGAAGATATAAATAAACCAGTATCATATGTAATATGTACAATGATGATAATTGTAGAAGAAAATCTGGTTTGTCAAAGAAGGAGTAGTACCACTGGGGCTGGGCATCTGGGCATTTTGACTATATGGGCATATTGACTTACAGACTGTAAGCAAAAAGATGAAGAAAGCGAGGGAGTGCACCAGTCAGATACAGGAGTGCCAAGCAGGAAGGTGCTCTAGGTGAGGAAAGGGCAAAAGCAAATATCTTCGGGTGAGAGTGGGATTGATATGTTGGAGCGACAGAAGTGCCCCACTTTTTGGACAGTGTGAGTGGAATGGATGGGGTGGGTTGTGGTGGGAAGTGGAGGCTAGTGAGAGAAGTCAGAGGTATGAAGGGGCCATATTTATTTTATTGGGTCTTATAAGGACTTTAGCTTTTACCCAGAGTGGATTTGAACTGAGAAGTGACATGTCCTACGTCTAGATTGATCTTCTGTGAGAAACTATGCAAAGAGAACTAACAGAGCCTTCTATATTCTTTTAGGAGCACATCAACTATTTATTTTCCTCGTCAAGATTTTCTGTACATTTGAATCCAAGTTTAATTTTGCTCTTAAAAGAATATAAATAGTGTGCGCAGTGGTTGACACGAGGAGCATTGAAGGGGGGGAAGAAAGCCTGAGCTGCTGATAAGGAAGAGGTGAAAACCAACCTAGAGCCTCAGAAGAAGATGTTATTCTAAGAAGAGCTCTTTAAAGGGTGCTGGACTCCCATGGCTCCACATAGTTTCTATTGAGTAGGTGGCTTTGATTTAGTAAACATCTGTTTGATATTTAATACTTTTCAGCCATTATTCAAAGGGTTCTATAGAAAGTAACTAAGGAGCCTTCTTAATAAACTTTGAAGTGAGTTCTATTCTTCCAGTTTTACAGATAGCAGGCTGGGGCACCATTTTTTGAGGGCTCACCAAGCTATGTAGACAAGCGATCAGAGGTCAGTTCCCTCCTGAGTGGGAGACTGAACCAGGTGGTCTATAAAATTATCTGTTCTATGGTTAGAAATGTGGAAGAATTTTATGGGAGACTTTTTCTGGGATAATTGAAAGCCAAAAGATTGGATAAAACATTGCAGCTGTTTAAAACGTGCCTGAAATTCCGATTGGAAAAATTACTTGGAGCCAGATTGAAGCTCTGGTTCTCCTAAAGACCCGTTGTTATTACTGTTGATGATTAGCTTTTGACCAGTGAATTATGTGAACATTCAACTGTTTTGCCAACTCTCTCATTACTTGGTCCTGCTTGCACACCTGTCATAATCCATGCTCTAAAACACAGTATAATTATAGGATTCAAGTGCTGCTCTCTGTCCAAACTCTTTAAGGTACTAAGCTTAAAGCTTTGAAAATGCCACCACTTTCTTTGAAGCAAAGAAAATGTGTCTTAATTGGGGCCTGACTCTTTTGAACAGAACCATTTGAGAAGGGAGGCTATGCACACAAAATCATAAAGGTCATCACTAAGGGTCATAATAAAAATTTCTTAAGAAAATAAAATACCTGAATGTGTATGGTTCTGATTTTGTTTTTCTCTAAACAAAGACTTTGGTGAATTTGTGCTCTTGGAACATATGGAGAAAAAAAAGGACGGCTCTAAAACAAAGCAGAGAGCTGAAATGCTTTTACTTTATGAAATGTCACCTGAACATGTGTGCGGAAAGCTGTAGGAGATCTCAATGGACCAGAATGGAAGGAAAGGAATTCAATAATTTAGGTCAGCTTTGCTGATGGAATTAAAGTTACGACAAAGTGACCTTTTCCTGTTTCTGGTCCATGGTTGGCTACTTTTGAAATGGCAACACTTAACATCCTCTGATCTGGCTGTACCCCTTTATTTTCTTTTTAGCATTTTCCTCTTCCTTAATTAATGAACATGATTGCTTTGATGCTGAAAAGTGGGTAATGTCTTAAGGGGATTTGGGGAAGAGACTTCTAACTTGTATTATAATATCCCATTCTCCTTTAGCAAATAAATTCCCTGAGAATTGTTTGACCATGTGTTTGCCCTGGTGGTGTGTACCTGCTGGACTTCTTGCAGCTTTGTACTGACTATGCTGCATGCAGTGTTAGGGGAAGTGATGTGTGCTGCTTCCAGATCATGCTCTTGAGAGCAATCGCTTGCTCTCTACTACCTTATTCTTCTTTTTGCATATGGAAAGATAGATATTGGACTGATGAGTGGACTTCAGCTTAGGACATGTGGATGAAGACAATACAGGAGGTATATCCTCTAGATTTAGGCTGGCAGACAGAAATCACACCAAGTAGCCAAAGAAGAAACAAATTTAATAGAGGAAATAAAAAAAAATTATCAGAAGGTCCAGCAGAAAAGAAGCCAGAGATCTGCTACAGGACACCGGTTTTAAGGTCATATCATTATACCTGTGAGGCAGAGAGGTCAGGAGAATGCTGCTGCTCTTGTCCCCTTTGAAATCAGCTTGAATACCTCATACCACTACAGAATAGTGTTTAAAATATTGCTTCTTCAAACACATCTGTTGGAAATTGCTTGCGGGCCACCAGTATCTGCTGTTGTGAGAAGATGACCTCTATCTCTCTTCCACTTTCCAGATTAATTGTGAATGCCCCTTACTGGCCCAATCAATATTATATCTAGAAACCTAGCTGCTACAGAGTCTGGAAAGTATAATAATCTGCTTTCTAATCACTGTGATAAGGAGGTAGAATGTACTTCAGGTGTCAATAAAAGGAATCTAGAACAATGAAAATCAATGACATAGGATTCTGGGTCTTAGACCCTGAAGATTACCTGACCAGTCCTGGACCAGATACCAGCCACACACTAGAGTTTAAATGAGAAAGAAATTAACTGTCACATTGTTTATTATTATTATTATTATTCACTTGTTGTTGAATTTAAGTTTAATTCAATTTTTTTCTTAGAAATGGGATGTTGCAATTAACAGATAGTCTTAGATAAGTCTAAGCAGCCAGGTAATAAATCATCATTGCAAGTTGAAAAGCTGATGTCCCATATTATGTCACTACAAACAGTGGGGAAACCATCCTCAAGGGTCCTGGGAAGGCAGTACTTTTGCCTGCTGATGATCAGCTTTAGGGAGAATGGTAAGAGTAATTCAAAGTGCTGGGCTTTTGTTTCTGTTGCTTTTGATAAGGTTAAAGTATTAAGATATTCACTTAGGGTAAAATTGGCTAGGCCACAAGAAGTGATGAAGAAAATATTGCTAAACTAAGTTCAACCATCTCAGCCTCTAGCTGGAATGCATACTTAAAACATTCCATGGTTAAAATAGTCAGCTGCTCCTATAAGACAAGACAGCAACTTTAACAGGAAAACTATTTCTAAGCTATTAAGAGCAAAGTTGGTGGTGAAGATCAGATAAAGGCCCTGCCTTTTCCTTCATGCTCACTGTAATGGAGTGAATTTCTCCTCCCAAGTCCCCAATTTGGCTATTGAAAACCATCACTCCAGTATAACTGTATTTGACTTTAGGACTTTTCAAAAGGTAGTCAAAGTTAAATAAAGTTAATAGGGTAGGATGCCAATCTGATAGAATAAGTATACTTATAAGAAGCATCAAAGATCCTGGAGCTCTCCTTCCATGTGTGCACAGATATGAGGATGCAGCATAAATAGCCATCTGCAAGCCAAAAAGAGAGGCCCCGCCCAGAGATTAATGCTGATCTTGATCTTGGACTTTCAGCCTCTACACTTTGAGAAAATAAATTTCTGTTATTTGAACCACTAAGTGTATGGTATTTTGTTATAACAGTGCAAGCCAACTAATAACATCTACTTTGCAAATGTATCGAAGACAGTGACTTCATGGTCTGGCAATAAAAGAGAGAGGGAGTGGGAAAAACTAGAGTCTAGTAATTTAAAAACCAAATTCTTTAGGTTTAAAAACTATACCTAGACAATATTTTTAATTTTAATTGTTTGTACTTGTAAATAGATTAGAAAGTGAATACTCTTTGAAGGACTTACAAAAGCTGACCATTGCTCATCTCTAACCCAACCTAGACGACAGGACACAAAAGCATATGATTGTTCAATATCTAATGCAGCCCTTCAGCACACTAAGCTGTATTAGTAGGAAGCAGGCTATGAAATCTATGCATCCACCCCAAAGGGCAAACTTGATTGCCTTCCTTACATGTGAGCATGGGGTGTACTATGGCAAGGATAAATTGAAGGGTGGAATTGAGGGCAACATGATGGGCAAGGAAGTTGCCCCCAGAGAACAAATCCAGGTTTACCAGGATTTACTAGATAGTCTATTCAGAGAAGTTAGTCTGATTCAGAGAAGGGAATCTTCATAATTCTTGGCCAGAGGGCTCAATAATTGTCAAAGACTAGTGATGGCTGTGTACTTAGAATTTTCTTCTTTTTCCAATGAAGAAATCTTATTCCTACTTCACCATTAGATATCATGATGGGGCAAATACTTTGTATTAAATTGTGTAAGATGTCAGACCATGAATTTATCATATCCAGACTTGCTGCATTTTACCACCCAGTTGTACTAGCGTTTGAGTCAGATTCTGAAAATTGGTAGGACTTTGGTACTAGGTCTCCTAGAGCAGGGCAAACTATATTTCATTTATGAGAAGAGACAATTCATAGGTGGCCAAAGGGTCAGTGTACCTCTTGATATCTGCTTCTTCTGTAACAGAGCTCTCAGTTTGGGGCTTAGCATACCCCAATATAGAATGAACTTCCTAGTTTATCTTGCTCTTAGAGGCTTTATAACTCATTTTGGACCAATGGTTTTTAGGCAGAAATATTATGACAAAACTTCCTTAAAGATATGCATATACATGTACACTCTTTGCCTCTTCTCCATCCCTTCACCGATTTTTTCACCAGATATGTCAATAACCACCATTCTTGACTATGAGAGTTCTATGATTGATTATCTTTTTTTCATTGTTTTCTAACTAATTTTAGAGTTGAAAAAAGTAACATATGATCAATCAGCCTGTAGGCAGCATTACACAAGCTAAATTTTATCAAACTTGTAGAAGTAGGAAAAATTGAGGATTTCTCCTGAATCAGAAAAGAAGAATATTTTTTTTCTTATTTTCAATTTTGGTTGATACAGGAATCTTGGTTTTATATATTTTTGGAAATGCTCATATATTTTCACTCATTCACATGACCAATATTTTAAACCCACCTTGGAGTACATAGCTTTTATTTCCTGAGAAGAGAGCAAAATGAATGTAAGGAAGGATTTACTTATTATACAAAATGTCTCATACAATTTTTTCAATTAAGAAAGAAATAATTCAGTGTAACTATCTCAACCCCAGTTTATAGTCTTTGTTTTTCTCTGGTTTCTTTTTTGCTTTAAGCAATGGAAAGGATTAATTCTGTGTAGTAATTTAAATAGAATTACTTGCTAAAAATCCTTTGCCAAGATCAGTGAAAGGGGATTAGTTTTAAGCTGCCCTAATCAGAATATTTTTAAGAGAAAGACTATCAAGGAATAACTATTAGCATTATAGTTACATCTATTTTTTATATCATTTGTAATATATATTTTCTTTTAAAATTACTTATAAATAATTATTTACAGTTCTTGATCATAGGTTTCGAATAGCAAAATATATTACTGAAGCTATTATATTTCTCTTTTCTGTTACTATTCTATATTATTATATGAATATATTCTCTTTGTGTAAAACTAACACAGGCAGAATATTGTTAAGTTCCTTTTGTACTTCTGTAGTTTTTCACTGGGCTTTTGTGGGGAGTTATGAGGTCTCTGTCTAATAGTCATGATTTTCTTCTTTTCATCCTGGTGCTGGAAAAAGTAGTCTCAATGCACTTTCTGATCTTTAAAAGTAATACTCTGGATACATAAACATTATTTTTGAGAATCAAGTATAATCTACCCAAAGAAGAAACCAGAATAGATAAAAAGATTTAGAACAGTAAATCAGCATATATTGTAAGTGTATTTCTGGGATTTTTCAAAAATTTCCAAAAGAAATTCCAAAATAGGATATGTGTAATGAATAAACTACTATTTCTTCACTTATTATTTATGGTTTATATATGGACACATTAGTTTTGATTTAGCATCTCTTATGACAACTGACCTGGGACTGTCAAAAATTTTTATCTTTTACACTAATAGTTCTCATTACTTCATACTTCTCAAGGAAATCAAATTATTAAGGTACAGGGGCAAAAGAGTATTACTGCTCAGAAAAGACCAGGAGAAATATTCAGAAAGGCAAACGCTATCTATTCTTGAGAGTTGATACAAAAGAAGTGAATACAGGATTCAGTGTCTGGGAACTCAGAATAAGTTAAGTTCAACATTGCAAATACAAGGGGAACTCTTATTCTTTGTCACTTATTATTTTTGCTCAATTTTATATTATTTTCTGGATTTGCTTTAAAAGAACTTTAGAAGATGAGGACAAATCTCTAGGGCTGAGAGAAGAGTAGAATATGTATGTAGGCACACAGAGAGTTCTATCGGTAGGTACCTACTATAAACATACATGCTTCTCACTCCCTTTCCCTAAATGGAAGGCGATCCTCAGGGTTATACAAAATGACATATAAGAGGAAAGGAGGGGTAAGACAAGATAATACAAATCGAAGAAATGATTTACAGTAGAAGGGGTAGAGAGAGAAAAGGGGAGGGGAGGGGAGGGGAGGGGGGATAGATAGTAGAGAATAGGACAGACAGCAGAATGCATCAGACACTAGAAAGGCAATTTGTCAATCAATGGAAGGGTAACTGATGTGATACAGCAATCTGTATACGGGGTAAAATTGGGAGTTCATAACCCACTTGAATCAAACTGTGAAATATGATGTATTAAGAACTATGTAATGTTTTGAACGACCAACAATAAAAAAAAAAAAAAAACATACATGCTTTGTGACTGCGGTCAGCAAAAAGGGAGGGGGGAGTATGCTTTGTGAAAACACTCTTCCCTGGGGAAAAGTAAGCTATCATTCATCTAAGATCATTTTATTGGTGATTGAGAAGCCAGTTAAGCTGATTTCAGTCCCTTGTTTTGCATACTGAATAGATCTTGTGACTGTGATTCTGTAATCCTCTCCCATGAGAGCCCTTGGCATCCTGAGTTGGGCCACTTAACTTTTCAAGGCCTTGCAATTCCTTATCTGTATCATAGATACATCAATAATAAAAGTTACAGTTTAGGATAATTGCAAGGATTATGTTAATGTATTTAATAAAAGTGTTATAATTAGTTAGATAATAAGAGTCCAATAAATGTTTCTATTATTCTTTTTTTTTAAGAGAGAGTGAGAGAGGGAGAGAGAGAAAGAGAGAGAGAGAATTTTAATATTTATTTTTTAGTTCTCGGCGGACACAACATCTTTGTTGGTATGTGGTGCTGAGGATCGAACCCGGGCTGCACGCATGCCAGGCGAGCTCGCTACTGCTTGAGCCACATCCCCAGCCCTATTATTCTTAAACTCTTAGAAAGATCCTGTTCATAAATATTATCAGCCTCATATTATGGATGAAAGTACTGAAATACAAAAGATTTAAATGACATTTAAGTATTACTATCATTAAGTGGTGGAACAAAATTTAAAAATCTAAGCCTTTGGTCCAGTTTTTCACATGTTGTTCTGCCTGCCTGTCTCCCTCTCTTTCTCTTTCTCTGTGCTGTGGATTGAACACAGGGCCTCACACATGCTAAACAAGATCTCTACCCTGAGCTATATCAAAAGCACTGTTCAAGTATCTTAATATGCTCATTATTAATTTAAAAAATTGGCTACAATTACTTTGCAAATGTTTATCAATTATTTTGTGTATTTGTGTGTGTGTGTGTGTGTGTATGTGTGTGTGGTACTCTGAGGTGCTTTACCATTGAGTTACATTCGCAGCCCTTTTAATATATATATATATATATATATATAAAATTTTATTTTGAGACAGGGTCTAAGTTACCCAGGCTGGCCTCACACTTTTATTCTCCTGCCTTAAAGGCCTCCTAATTAGCTGGGATTACAGGCATGTGTCACCATGGCCAACTAATAACTTGTTTTTACACTATTTTCTAGTTAATTATAAACTCTTCATCAAATGTCATTTTTTTTTGATAAAATAATTTTCTTTTTCTTACATTGGTAGTAGTTGAAATTCAATAACTTCCTCAGGGGTAATATATTAAAACACTGTGAATGGTCATAATTGTCTTATAAATACCTCAAGGTTAACTAATCATATTTTTAAAATACAATTGAATTTTGGTGAAAATATAAATAAAAATAGCACTATACCTTACTCGAAACCTCTGCTTTTATAGATAAAAAGGAAATTTTGAAGTTAAAAGTGATTTGGTTCTAAATATTATGATTTATTTATATCACTTGAGTAATAACCAAAAATAATCTAGATTATGAGCTTTCCCATTTTTTAAAGGAGTAAATATACCTTCATTTGATAAGCATGAAAATGACCAGAATTCCAGTCAGGTTTCTTTCTCTTAGCCATTCTAATAAAGATGTAGGATTAAAACAGACAAACTTCTTTCTGAATGTTGCCACAGTTGGTAAAACTGGACTATCTAGCAGCACTGAACAGTGGACGTTTACTGAGGTCCCAACTGTGCAAAAAGTTATGAAAAATGTAATATTTTCTTTACATTAACTCAAAGTCAGAATGTAAAGGAAAATCTTAAAATGTTTCTAAAGTAAGAAACAATTTCCATATATTTTGAAAACTGATGTATGGATGTCATATTAAGCGAAACAGCAAGTGGTAAAATTAATCAAGGAAAGTGAGGAAGCTGAGTTTTGTATGAGATTTAGAAAAATCAAAGCATTTATGAACTCTATTTCTGTTAATAGATGGAAGATCTTACTTGAAAGATCTTCAAAAATTGTGATTTGAGAAAGAAACTTCATAGACATTAGCATTTCCACAACTGCTGTAAATTTTATTAAATGTTCAAAGTTGTGCTTAGCCTTCCTCTTCGGAGTGTGAGGTACTCGAAGGCTGGGATCATGCCTTTCACCTTTAATTCTAGCATCCAGCACAGTGCCAAACACAAACTGAAAACTTGACAATACTTTGGAAATAGTTACCGAGTCTCAGTTAACTCTATTGTACCAGATATGGAACAAGATAAGTTATCTCTTTACATGATGTGTGTGTGTTGGGGCAATTTTACAAGTAGAGTATTTCAGGTGGTTGTAGGGGCAGAGAATAAAATCCTAATTATATAAATGACATTTTGGGAACTAAAGGAAACTTTATTCATCCCCAAACGTCTGACATCCTTTACTCATTTCCAAAGTACTTACCCCAATGATACAGAGACAAGCTGAGAAATAACAGTAGCTAAATTACAATGGGGAAAGACTTGACCTGTACCTTAAAAGACATTTGATTGTGGAAGAGTGGCCAGTGCAGACTGTGAGGCACAGGTGTTCCCTGCTCCGCGCTGGCAGTGGCCCGTTTCTGACAGGCTGCCACACTGGGCACAATCTGAGGCTCCCAGGTGGTCTTCAAGGACAGCCTGCACTGTAGCCAACTCATCCAGCTGAGGTCACAGAGAGGGCTTAGGCATCCAACCAGCATCCATGGAAGGTAGAGTGAATTATTAGAGGGCAAGAGTTGACATTTGGGAAAGTAATTCCTGACTAGTGATAAAGAAATGATTAATTTTCTCAGGACAGTTGTGCTGTATTTAATTCTACTTTAAGGTCAGTGCAGACTTTGAATGAATATTAAAGAGAAAAGATTTTATTGTGAACACTTTAACATACTGTTTACCTAAAAATTTAACATACGAATGAATCTCCACACCTAGGGATATTCAATTTCCCTAGCTTCCCACTGTGATATTTTCTTTGAAATCCTCATAAAGACCACAGACAGCTTCCCAAACACAAATTGAGACAGGATGATTTTCTCTTGTATTTTAGCTGATGCTGGGCTCTATAACTTCAGGCTCTTGAAATACTGTGAGGATTCTTAAGCTTAGGCCAGACATTCCAGCCTGGCCTGGTACAGAAAGACCATTAGCCCCAAATCCCAATGAGAGAGATCCTTGAGGTCACATCATCATCCTCTGCCTTCTCCACTTTCTACCCCTGTAATGCTTCCCAATATGCCTAATTATCCAAATCACTCATTTTACCTTTTAACTGTACCTTCAAACTCTCTGGGTATTTTCTTCTATTCTTCATCCCCAAACAGAAATATACATCCTCAGTCCTTGCTGACCCCTTAGGCTTTGTTGTTTTTAATTTCTGCTTTTTGAAATACAAATAGCTTTATGTCTGTAAGATCTTTAAACAACCATCTCTATTTATGAAATAGAAATACATATTACCAAGCTATTTTACAACTCTGATTGGCTACATTTAAAAAATATCCTAAACAGTACATACTATAAGTGCATGTTGTATCCCTGAGAGCATCGCAGATTGGATGACACATGCCGCTCTCCTGAGAATTCTATTATTACCTTTTCTTGGGTGGAGTCCTTTTACTTTTCACATGTCTCTTGGAGTGTCTTGTCCTTTGATGATGAGCTCAATTTTTTTTTTTGTGTGTGTGTGTGGTGGGGGGGAGGTCTACAAAGCCCTTGAGTATGTTCACAGTATTGTGAAGATTTACTTACCTGTTTGCAATACCAGCTTTGCTATTGATTTATATGCATGAGCCATTTCCTATTGGCTGGCTTTTTAAATCATTTAAAAATATGGTTTAGTAAAATTGGGAGAAACAAAAATTATGGAAGTCAATCACTTGAAAAAAATTCAATGGCACTAAGTAAAAAATATTCTTCTTAACTAATGTCACCAGCGATTTTTCTTGTTTCTTTGTTATAGCAGAGTTCAGAGGAGAATTGTATCTGTTTCATTTGTGGTTTTGGATAATAATAAAATTAACCTGTATAGTTATAATGGTATCCTTCATAAACATTATATTTTAATTCCAAAAAAGTTTTATAAGAATTTACTTTACTCATTTATGGTGATGAGCCTGATAAATTTTACCCCCCCCCTTTTAAAATTCTGATAATTCTTATATAGACTTGGGCTTGATAAATTGCTGTTGGTATATGTTAAGCACAAGTTTTAGAAGGCAATGATACAATACTTTCAGAAGACCTATTAAAAATTTTCATGACATCACACCTTTAATTCTCAGACCCACTTTTCATCTTCTTTCATGCCTCACCATTGTGATTGGAAAATGAGCCTCGTGTTATTTTACTTATTTATTTTTTGCAGTGCCAGTGTTGAACCCAGGGTCTCATGAATGCTACATAAGTATTTTAGCACTGAGCTCACTCCTAGCCCAAGAGCCTCATTTTAATGAGGATTTTTGTAAAGATGGTAAAAAGGAAAAATTCAAAGAGATTTTATACAAACCATTGTATTTACCAATAGAAATACTATTATTGAAAAACTCAAACTCATACATAGAAAGAATTAGAAAATATAAATTATTAATAAAAATACTTTCTTCCAAACTAAAAAAATATTATATTTGAATTATAGAGTATTTAGAGTTTTGGCTTTGTTCAATGTGAAATATTTTCTAAAGCAAAGAACACTTCTTGTTTTTCAACTTCTAGTTTAATTCTCAGTGTATAAACACAAGCATACATGCAAATACATGCAAAGTATTGGTTAGTGTGTGTTATATATGTATATACACACTGTAGTGTTTTATATATCTGTATATTATAACACAAAATATTAAAATGTGATTTCAGTTTGGTGTGTGCATATATATATAATGCATATATATATATATATTATGCACATATGTATACATATATATGTATATCTGAAGTTTTTGTATACCAACACTTGGAAGCATAAAATATTTATATGTGAATGGCCAACTTTATATGCATCAATAAAATCGAAAGATTACATTGATTATGTCAATGATTGATATTTATATTTCTAGAACATAACATAAACTTTCATGTGTTTTTTCTTATTCTTTGTTTTTGAGATGGAAGGATGACTGTCCATGCTGAAATATCTGATGTCAGCTGGAGTGTCTTTGAGTCTTTTAGTTTTCCTCCCCTTTAACAGACTTTGTGGGTTCTATCTCTGAGCTCAGTGATCTTGACAGTGAGATCTCTAATGAAGAGGTCACAATTCATTGTCCTTTGGAAGCCAATCTGTCCTGAGCAAATGAAAACTTGGTAAAATCATTATGTGCTAAAACTTTCATAGAAACTGGCAAGTCTTTCTTACTATATCCCAGTTAAAAGTTTGATTGTGTAAGTTAGGAAAAATTTGTTAATACCAGAAAGATGAAAGAGAGTACTACATTAAATTCCTTGGGGCTACTGCCTTTACAATTCAAAATCCTTTAAAAGTGTAAAATCCATAGCCTCACTATCTTCAGGTGCAGAACATTTTTCTGAATTAATATTTTGTTTTCAACATTTTTTAATTTAAAAAGTATCTGAGCATTGCAGTATTTCTTTATTATAATTATGCTTTTAATTTTTAGTAGTTCTTTTTTCCCTGGAAAGTAAATATATTTTTTTTACTTATGATTTTTAAGTGATTCTTTTTTTTTCATTTTAAAGAACTAGACATCAAATTCTTTTTTGCCTGACTCATAGGAATAATAGGATATAGAGAGGTTTATTTGGTAGGTTACACATTTACTTCAGATCTACCCCAGGCCTATAAGGATCAAAAGCTGTTCCTGACTGATGAAAAAGTGATAAAGTCCAACTAACTCTTACTTTAATGGTATATGCAGTGACAAAATATTGAAATATGATTTCAGTTTGGAGTCTTGAAAGAAAAAAAACATTGCAATGAACTTAGACATTTTTATTTACTTCTAATATAGAGACATGATCATCTTGTATCAGGACTTAGGGCTGGTTCACAGGGCTTAGGGCTGGTTCACAAGGATGCCAAGGTTGCCTAATGTATTGGGTCAATGGAAATATGAATTAAATCTGTATTTCAGTCACCAATTTGGAGAAAAGAAAAAAAAGATTTTCCAATAATTAAGAAATTTCTTAGTCCCACAAATATTTATTCTCAAAAGAAATGAGTGGTTCTTGTCTGACCACACCTACTTAGTCACCTCAGAAACTCAAATTTCTATTTTCACTCATTGGATTATATTCTCATGGCTTCCCTCATAAGTAGAGCTTCTAGAGAGCATTTTATTGAATAGACTCATTATCTAAAGATTTTCTTTAACACGTATTTTTTTTTCTGTTTGTTATGGACTGGATGCTTGCTTCCTCCAAATTCATATGTTGATGTCCAAATGTGATGTCCCTTGGAGTGGGCCTTTGAAGGGTGTTTTAGTCAGCTTTTTCAACTCTGTGATCAAAAGACCCGACAAGAACAATTAGAGAAGAAAAAGGTTATTTCTTGGTTTCAGAGGTCTCAGTCCATAGACATCGGATTTCATTCCTTGGGGCCTGAGATGAGGCAGAATGTCATGGCAGAAGAGAGTAGCACAAGCAAGCAACTGGGAACACAGCACTGAAGCAGAGAGAGTGCTCCACCAGCCAGGGACAAAATATAGACCCCAAAGTATGACCCCGATGACTCACCTCCTCCAGCCACACCCTGCCTGCCTACAGTCTGCCACTCAGTTAATGAGGGGATCAATTCACAGTTTAGATTACAGATCCTGTAACCCAGTCATTCACCTTGAAAACTTTTTTTCATTGTCTCACAGATAGCTTTTGGGGGATACCTCATACCTAAACTGCAAGAAGAAGTAACTAGGTTGGACTAGGCCATGGGGATGAGGAGACTCTCCTGATGGTAACAAATATTTTAACTATTAACCAAAAGTAGTTAATGTATTGAGAGGAAGAGAAAGAAAAGAGATATGGAAATGGAAAGGGAAAGAAAGAGAAAGAAAAAGAGATCTTTCTGCAAGCAGAAAAACCCTCACTAGGTACTGAATCTTTCAGCACCCAGATTGTGGGACGTCCCAGTCATCAGAACAGCAAAAAAAAAAAAAAAAAAAATATATATATATATATATATATATATATATATACAAATATATATATCTTTAGATAATGAGTCTATTCAATAAAAGGCTCTCTAGAAGCATATATATATATATATATATATATATATATATATATATATATATTTATTTATTTATTTATATGTTGTTGTTGTTGTTGTTGAAGACACTTTGTGCTATTTGTTTTAGTGGTCCTTGCAGACCAAGACAATGTTGACACTGGTACTCTAGTGAAAAGCGACTTTATCCTGTGGTTTATGCGTTTTCTTCAGTGCTTTCAAATGGCTAAATTACCCAAAGACTACATAACACCTGCTACTGTGTCTTATTCATTTTAAAGCTTATTTTGTGCTTCTAAAGAAGACAGTAGAATGAATTGGACTTAACTTTCCTATGCTTGTATATGAATACACAACCAGTGAAACTCTTCATCATGTACAACCACAAGAATGGGAAGTTATGATCCATGTATATATAATAAGTCAAAATACACTGTACTGTCATGTATACTAAAAAATTAAATAAATAAAAAAGAAGATTTTAAATGTAGAAAACATTCCAAATTTTATATTTTTTAAATTCCCCAGACAGTAAAATTAAAAAATGGTGTGTATTATCTACACCAATTGGTACTTTATAAAAAGAATTTTAATTGTGTGGATGGAATTTTATCAGTTCAAGGATTAAAATCTCAAAGCTATTTCAAATGATGTGAAAATCGTGGTGGATGTGCTTATCTAAAACCTATTTGTTCTTGGTCCTGACTTAATAAAAACCAGGACAAGGTGGTTTAGTTATATTAAGATGTATTTGAAGGAGCTTTACGTCTGTTACATTGACTCTCTACAAAGAAGAAATAGACTCTGGTCTCTTGTCACACCTGTACCCATGTAGGCCTGGAATCTCAAACTAAGGTGATAACAAAATCCCAGCCTTCAGTAATACTTTGATCTTTGCTCTCAGCAGTGCTGAACTTTGCTGTCCCCTTACATGATGAATCAAGGAAAAGAAAAGAAAGGGGGAAAGGTTAATATGAAAACTTCATTTATATTAAATCATTTGCCACTTTGCTGGTCTCTTGCAACCTGAAATTTACATCCTCCATACATGCATTAAAAGGAGAAATAAAACTTGATTTGTGAAGCAAAGAAATAATGACAGCAAACAGGGATTTTTTATTTCTTCTTTGGTGTGAATTGGCATAGGCATTATGATGAAGTTAAAACGCAGAGGTTAATTGAAAAATGAGATAAACAAAGCCCCTTGAAGGTCTCTGAATAATTTTGGCTGGCAGCATTGACAGCCTACAACCATCAGGCACTAAAACCTACTCCGAACTACTGGAGATTTAAAAAAAAAAAAAAAAAAGGTAAAGTTAATTGTCTTTCTGTTCCTTCCACCTCATTTCAGCCCAATTATAACTGGGAAAAGTCATTCTGTCTAATTTGCATTAATGCACCTCTATGGAAAAATAGCTTAGACAGTGAATTTGATTTTTTTGATATTATAGACATATTTAAAATACCTACTGCAATTCCCTAATGTAAAATTACTTGTAAAATTCTTGGATGACAATTCTCAAATTCTCCTAAAATGCCTTTGAATTATAGGTGCTAATAAAAATAGTTAATGTATTGAGAGTATATTAAATGCCCCAGTCTGTGTTAAGGTCTCCATGTGGATTATGTCATTTACTCCATATAACAACTCCATGATGAACACCTTTGTACTATGCCCACTTCACAGCTGAAGAAGCCAAGGTTTAGGGAGGTGGGATCACATGTCAAGGTCATGAAGCCAAGGAGTATTAGAACTGAGATTTAAATCTATGCAATCTGACTCTAAATTCTTTGATAGTATTATAGCTTGATGATACTTTATCATAATTACATATTTGTCTTGATTTTGATTTCATAGATAAGTATCAATTAAACTGCCATTTCTTCAAATCAGTATGAAAAGAGAAACTGCCAGTTCAGTGTGATATCATTAGTTCATTTACTCAGGTTTCTTTTATGACAATTTTACTATGAAGCTCATATTCTGATTTCTATTACTAAATGGAAATGTAGTGTTTAGAGTACTTCTGTTCAATAGTAAAAACAGCTGCAAATCTGAATAACGTCAGCTGTTTTGTTTTTAGTGTAAAACTAAGAAATGTCAGTATTTTTAAGGGGATATGTTTTGTTTTTATATTCATGCAATATGATCACAGTAGAAAATTAGGTGTCTCTGGATATGCTTGATGTCTTGTATTTTTGTTTTTTAATGATATAGAAATATTATTTTATTGCTGTTAATTGACAGTTTGGAGCAGAAGCTGAATCTATTCAGAATCATTTATATTAATAGGTACATTTCTCCATAGAGGCCTTTATTTTCAAAGTACTGGGCTCATAGCCCCTTTTTGTGCCTCTTTCTGGTGCGAAAGTGTTCATAATGAGAGGAGCATCTGGAGGCAAACTATTGTTTCTCATTAAAAGGACATGTCTCTGAAGCTTTTGGGGATTCTTTGTGCTGAACAATGCAGACTCTGAGTATCTTGCCCTTTATATAATCTTCGAATGTGTGTTGTTGCTACTGCTTCTAGCCTAAGGTACATGCTTGCTTATTGCTTGGCTTCTGAGCTTCTAAATATGACATGGGTATGCAATCAGTGACTGCTCATCCTTTTGTTTGGCCGACATTTTGGTTTCTCTGTCTTTTTGATTTTCTGCCACCACTAAATATAGTACAATAATCCAGGTGGTAGTGAACTGATTCAATAATCACTTAGAATGATTTTAAATATTTTGAATGCTTAAATCTTTGTTAGATTTCTTGACTTCTGGCAGGTTAGTCCAAGAGAGGGAAAACTGGGCTGGGAATACAGATTGCCACTTGAGTCATAAACCTTCTTGGGCATTAATTTCCTCATCACTGAAAAAAAAAGGAGAATTATTTCCCTACTGCTTCCATGGGACTCTCATGAGCTTCCATCAGGCACTGGGGAAAATTTGGCTTACTAAATTAGCCTTTCCATTTACAGAAAAATTTCTATTTGGCCTACCCAGTGTGCATTACCTTTGGCCACATGTGACTGTGCCAACTTGTCCTCTTATAATCTTGACCTTCTCCTCCAGCTTCTTAGATTAAAATAAAAACAAAAACAAAAACAAAAACAAAAGCAGCAAAATCTTCCTATATAAAGCATACTGTCTTTCCTTACAAACAAAATCATGTGAAAACAAAACAGAGGGAAGGTTGTTGGGGGGCGGGTGTTGAGAGAGATAGAGGTATAAGGTATCAGGAAGGGAACACTTGTTTCTTATAGGGACATTTGGATTTGTGTCTAGACACTTGTTTTTAATTTTAACTCTAGGTAGAAGGACTGGAGTCAATTTTCATTGCTGTAGCTCCTCTAAAAGGAAAACTTTCAAATCAGGACCGTTAGCATGACTCCTTCATTAAAAAGAGAAAAACAAATTACTTAGAATTAAATATAGTACAATGTTTGCAGTTACAAACAGTGGGAGGGAATGGAAATGTACCTTTATTCATGATAAATGCAAATGAAATCTCAACCTGTGATGGCTGCAGTTGATTTCCAGAGAAAGAAAAACAGTGCTGGATATGAAAGGACAAACAGCAGAAATGGATAAATAGTTTTCTGAATAAAACATGTATGAATTTCTAGAAAAGTTATTAAGGTCTTAGTTTTATTGCTTTTTCTAAGTATATGTTGGCCATCATGTTTTCCATGCACACAATTGTACTCATAATTGTGAGTAATTGTATACATAATTTTATACATAATTGCATATGTAATTGTTTATCCTTCTGACAAAATGTTCATGCAAGAAAGAACTTTAAGGGATTCCTTAGGAGGTGACACAAACTGGAAGGGATGTAGGCATAAGATGCATGAGAAAAGTTAGTGGAGAATCCCTGGAGATTGTCTTGGTGGGAATAGAGCATGTGGGCCAATGAACACAGTGAATGAATTGGCTGAGGATAGGGGTGTTTGAGAAGGGCTAGAAGACAACTCACATTATTTTAGATGCAAAATGTTTGCACGAAGAGCTTGCACCTGCTCTTCTGCTAAAGTTCACTTTATTAACGTTTCTCTTTCTTGTGTTTCTGTTTTTTCTGAAAAAAATGGTAGTGATTTACAAATGTTCATTTTAAACAAATTTATAGTTCAAATACAATGCAGTGTAATTGTGTAATTCAAATGGTAATTATAGGACTTATAAAGATACAAATGTGTTGGTACTCTATACATAGGTCATGCAATTGGGGATTGGGGTTTAAATTTTTATGGGAGTGTCTCTGTTGATTGTCCACATAACCTCATTCAGAGACAGTGCCCAAGTCTAAACTTGGGCCCCTTTGTGTGAGGTCCATGGTCAAGTGGCTCCCCAACCATCCATAAGTTTGGCCTTACCTGGAACAAATCAGAAGGCTTTACCAGTAGTGGAACATAGTTCAAGCAGGATTTTGAAGTTTTGTTGAGTCAATGGAGAGGAGTGGTAAGAGGTCCCAGGTAGTCAGCCATGGTAGCAGAAAGGCTTTCACTGTGGAGAACCTAAGTAGCTGGGTCTCAGAAAAGACATGTAGTCCCTACTGAATACAGATGTGGGTGGCAAAGAGGGAAATGGAAAGTAGCCAAAAGCACATTTATTACAAAGCAGTCTTAGACCAGAGGTCACAATGTCAGAATTCAAATCCATTTGTAGTCTATTTGTCCCAAACTTAATTTCTCTGTTTGTTTATAAGGAATAGTGATTTCTATACTTTCAAACTCTTGAGAGGCTTGATTTGAGTAAAACGCAAAGGAAAAAAAAAAAGCATCCAAAATGCCTTATAAACTTAATGTTATGTACACATACTCAAATGGACAAATAACAGTTCAAAAAATCAAATAAAATGCTTACCATCTTAAGGCAGTATACCCACACTCTGTAATCTTTCAATACGAGGGTTGACAGTAAATAATGGAAGATTAAAAAATGTTAAAACCCAGTCATCTTCTACTTCTTCTTTTCCTGGCTTCAGTCAAAGCTTTGTAGAATATAGCAAGAAGTAGTCTGAAAGAACATGCAAGGACACTTAAAGTTAAATAGGAATATAATGTCTTTAAAAATGAAACATGAAAACTAGCTTTCCTTTGCCAACTAAATTCTGAATTTATTGCCCTGTGCTTCTCCTATTAGCATTGATAATTAAAGCAGTATAAGGAATGTCTTGCATTTGATGTTAATAGTGTCATGCAGGCTGCTGCGGGACCCTGGGCCTGATCTCTATCCCCTCTGCAGGTAAATCTTTGAGTTCACCTTTAAAAAGCACATTAAACATTCTGGAAGAGAATCTTTAAACTTGTGGGTTCTCCAGTGATCTCTTAAGTATCAGAAGCTCAGATTAGAGGGTGACATCTTATAATCTTCTGACTATTGCCGACCTTTGTTAGCAATGGAATCATATAAAAAGCCTTAGGATATGGATATTACATTTCTTATTTTTACATTGGATTGACCTTGTGGACACACTGAGGCCCCGAAGAAAAGAACAGTATGCCAGAGCTGTACTTTTTTTTTTTTTCACGACACACTCATTTTTATTTTTTAAATCCAAAGTACATTCAGTAACATAGTGACGATAAACTTTATATTTGTCTTATTTTATCAAATTGATGTATGACCAAGACAACATCATTTAGGATAAACTAAGTTAAATATATATTTAAGTTTCATTTTATAACTACTAAATTCACTTACATTATATACTTGATAATGTTTTACAGATTCCATTAATTTATTTAGTTATTTATTTTAAAGCTAAACTCTAGACATTATTTAGCCTGTCCACTAATGTTCTTTTTCTGCCCCCAAATCCCATTCAGGATGTGAAATCACATTTAGTCATATGTCTTTTTAGTCTCCCATGGTCTGTGACAGTTCTTCCTTGTTTTTCATGACTTTGGGAGTTTTTAGGAGTACGGTTTAGGTATTTGGTAGTGTACACCTCCATTTGGCTTTGTCTGTTGTTCTCCTATGACTAGACAGAGTCCTGATATCCTTTGACTTTTCTTCTTAGGTTAATTCCACTTTCATCTACTTTTGTCAAATCAATTTTAAGTGATAACCACTGTCCCCTGTGTTAGTTTTCTATGCTGCATCACAATTACCATAATCTCGGAGGCTTAAAATAGCAATGTTGCTGACTGCAGTTCTGTGGGTCAGAAGTCCAGGCTGGGTTAATTGGGTCTTCCTCTGCTCAGGGTCTCACAAGCAAAAAGCACAGTGTTGGCTTGGCTTCCTACTGTGTTTCTGGAGGTTCTGGAGGAAGAATCCACTGCTATTCTTATTCAGATGTTAGTGGAGTTCAGTTCATTGAAATTTTAGTCACCATGTGACCCATCCTTTGTTCAAGGTCAGCATTGGAAAATTTCCCCTGTTGCAATTCTTCCCAGACCTCCATTCCTCTCACACATCTCTTTTATCAGGAAGAACCCAATTTATTATTATTATTAAGGGATAACCTGATTAAGTCAGGTCCCTTTCTTAAAGCCAATTGTGTCCCATGAAATAGACCAATCATGGGAGAAACTCTTATCATTTTTAGAGTCTGGCTCACACTCAAGGAGTGGGGATTATATAGGGAGGCAGAATCTTGGGGCCATCTTTGAATTCTGTCTATACTATCTGCCACACATAATCCTCAGTCCTGGAAAATTGGATTGAGGGTATTTTGTTTATTTAGGTGCTTCAAGTAGCAGGCGATTGGTAAAACTATTCTAAGCCCTTGTGCATTTACCATAAAGATAGCCAGATCCTTGCTTCTGCCCCTATTGAACATAGGTTTGAGAATTGGTACATTTTTTTCTACAAATTGAATTAGAATAAAGTTTTTTCTTTTTCCCTTCTTAGCTATTTCATCTTCATAGGCTGTATTTTAGAAGGACTTTGGGATTATTTTATTGATTTTTCATTTTTATTAAAAAACTCAACAAATCAAATAGAAAAATTTCAACAAGGCTTAGTATTTTAAGTGTTGAACTTCACTTGACAAACTCCCTCTGAAGATCAGCAAATCTTATTTCATGAACCAGTGAAACTATGATTCTGCGTTTATTTGTATTATATAGTGCTTTGAGGTATATATTGGTAGTTTTGAATACATATCAAATAATAAAAATAGCAAGGGGACATGACCATGATTCCTCATTCATTTTACAAGCCAGTCTTTCTCCAGGGGACAAATGCTACCTACTATTGCTACTACTCCTGAAAAAATACAAAATTGAGAGCCGAGATGTACTGAGAGTGTAAATAGGACTGAGTCAAAGGAAGAATTTAAACAAAAAAGATGTAAAGGTTAAAAGGAAGGAGTAATTTTGTGATATGAGCATGGAGACTGTGATACCTCATTGAGGGTCCCTCATTCACCTGTGCCCCCATTCTTTGTTTTAAGGGATCCAGGGAGTGCCAGTGAAGCTGTCAGTAAACTTCTGGCCACTGGACGACTAATTTGTTTTCACCTGTTGCTATGAATCTCAGCCCCAATAGTATAGAGCTGTTTTCTCATTCACCAGTTTAGAAATGTTTTTTCCATGTTCCCTTTCCTGAGCAGCTTCATATTTCAGAGACACTAAATTGTAGGGCAGAATTCAAAATCTAACACTGTTTTGTCTTACCAGGATGCCCTGGGCTTTGGGATCTCCAAATCTCAACAGTAGCCCTGGTGACTGAAATCAGCTTCTATCTCATTTTTACTAGCCTTTCCCTGAGGCCTGGCACTTCTGATTTTTATTGCAGTGTAATTAAATGTATGCCCTTATATACCCATTGCAGTGTAGCTTTAAAATCTACCTCACCAGCCTCCACTTTCAGAGCCGATTTCTTGGTCTTAGCGGGGCTCTTAGACTTTAAACACCCAAATCGACTACTTACTCTTTGCAGCCAGAGTGCCAACTAGAAGAGTCTGATGTGGTGAGGATGCAAACATGGAACATGGTTATTTTTTCTTCAATCACTATTTCAAACATAAACCTGTTTAACCAAATGTCCAATCTATATTTCCTTGTCATCTTTCATGTTATTTTGAATAGGTCCCAGGCTTTCTGTTTTCTTTCAGATATTAGAAAAATTAGCCCATTCTCAACAATTTAGTTTGTATCTTGCATCTAGTTTAGGCCTCATCTTCCCTCCCTCAGCACTTGTGAAGAGCCAGCTTGAGGGGCTTAGAGAAGAAAAGAGTTGTAGACTCTTCTTTTCCTTTGTGCCATCTTCAGAGTCTCTCTGATCAGAGGTCAGAGGTAGAAGAGTTCAACGTCTTTGATTTTACCTGGTTTGGATGTAGTTCTTTCTTGTCTGTTGAAGGCTTCTCTGGCTATCCCTGTTTTCTGTGTAATTGGTGTTTAAATACCATCTCTTAATATGAGATTCACTTGTGAGATCTTGAGAAGGCTCCCTGGAGCCTCATTGCTGTATTGCATATGATGCAAGCAAGTTTCTGGCTTTACCTCTCAGGACCCCTCTAAATCCCCTTCCTGGGCTGCCCTCTACCTTCTGAAGTGCTTCCTCACCCATAGTAAACTCAAACAGCTCCTCCATGACAAAAAGTTTCATAAATCCAGAGGGCATGCCAGCCACCTAAGCACATGACCAACCTCCCACTCCAAGAAAGAGATGTTCCCACAGGGTTTGAGGGTGGGGGTGAAAATCACTCTCTCTAAGAGTTTCCTCAACTCTCTAGGGTGTTAGAATAGCAGAGCCAGATTACTCCTTGTGAATACCAAAATGGGACTTCTGGCCTTTAATTATTTGTAGATGCTTTAAAAAGGCAGGATATGCCTGGCACAGGGGTGCATGCCTATAGTCCCAGTGGCTTGGGAGGCTGAGGCAGGAGGATCACAAGTTCAAAGCCAGCTTCAGCAAAAGTGAGGTGCTAAGCAACTCAGTGAGACCCTGCCTCTAAATAAAATACAAAACAGTGCTGGGGATGTCGTTCAGTGGTTGAGTGCCCCTGGGTTCAATCTTCGGTATCCACTCACGGCGCCCCCCCCCCCCAAAAAAAAAAGGCAGGATATTGTAACCTGTTTAAGTCTTCCTTTAAATGCAACTTGGAGGATTGACAGAAAATAATTGTGGAGCAAACTTGAATTTTGGATAAACAAGCATCAATTTTAAATATAACTATTTCCCAGATATTGTATAAGACATGCTTATACTAAAGAAGGAACTGGCCTTTCTATATTTTTATTCGATGCTGTATTTTTATTTGGTCAGTCTGTCAACCTTAGATGCAAATGGCAATTCCAGAGCAGCAGGGAAACCCCAGTCTGAATCTGATTATACTCCTAGATGCCAAAGACCTATCCCTGGCATTTTACTCAGATTATTATTTTGCCAGATCAATATTGTTACTCCCTTACATAAGGAAAATGATTGACACTCAGATAATGCCAGTGAAATGCCCAAGATCACTCTGACAAATACACAGCTGGCTAGGGTCAGAGGGACAGTTGGGTTTAGGTCAGCTGGCTGATCCTTAATGACACTGTATTACATTTTACACCATCCCTTCCTTCCTGCCCTCAGCCACAGGAGTCCCATGTGCTGTCCCCTGTGTTGGTGTCACAGCTACCTCTCACTCCTACTGACCACTTGCCTCCTCCTGTTTGGTTCCATTTTGCTGCTACTTTTGACTCGGGGCTATGTAGTCCAACTTCCTCCCAGAGTTAAAAACACTGATTAAGTGTAAGTGGATGATACTTATTGTGTCGTAGCTGACATTCTCTTCTAATTTTTTTTTTTTTATCCTGGTGAATCAATTAGACTTGAGGACTTCTCTCTTTGTCCCTGTCACTGTCATGCCTCCTCCTAAGCTTAGAGAGAGAGAGAGGGGTGACTCAGGCACTTTACCTTCATCACTCCACAACTGGTTTATTCATTGGGTTAAATCTCTAAATTCTGGCCTGTTTAGCATTTCTATAATTGTTCCCCTCTCTTGCTTGTGTTCGATGCTCATCTTTGCTATACCAGGGATAGGTCTAAGTATTGAGTGACTGAATGGTACAATATGATTGATGGGGGAAATAAGAAGAGTGTAGTCTAAGATTTTAACAATTATAAACATAAAGAGAGAGAATTAAAATTCTGTCATGAGGAAACATGTAAAATGACTGCAATAAAAAAGAATGAAGAAGAAGAAAGGAGATTCATAGAAAAAAATTAATAAGGTGAGATCTTCTAAAGATTTACACCTACTATGTATTTTAAATCAGTGACTGAACATAATTGAATATGTGCCATGTAGTAATTTATTGGTAGTCTCATCACTTTTTCTTGAGGTGCTGCAGACAGTTTTAGTGGAAAGACTCACTGTCTTCTGGTGAATATGGGATGGGTCACTGCTTCTAGGTCTACTGTAGAGGTTGGTTATTGATTAACACATTATTTATGGGACTCTCTTTCAAGGAGGCATGAAAATATATTACAATGTGGCCTGTAACACATTATAATATGCTGGACATTATGAGAATGGAGCTTAGTTCTAATCTACTATCAGAAAGACCGTGATGTGTCTTGAACCTTTGGCTATCTCTATGAGGCAATTTAAGGTAATGATGAAAAGTCCTCTATTTTTAAATGTTAGACTAAGATATATCAAGGAGTTACTTGCATGTCATATCAGCTCTATGATCTTGAGTGGGTTACTCTTCTAAGACTTGGTTTCCTTATCAGTAAAATGCAGATAATACTAAATTTCTAAGTTGTGAAAATTAAATAAGAGAATGTATATAAAGCATTTTAACACTGGTTTGCACATTGCAATAGCTCAATGGTAAGATACCATTATTATTGTCATTGTGATTGTTTTGACCAAAGGCACATTTGGGTCATAGATAGTTTGGTTATGTCCTTCCTAATAAGGGAACACTAGTAAATATTCATTGTTTACATCACTGTCCAAGAAAACACTAGCATGCTATGAGAACTACCTTAAATTCTGTTTCTAAACTCATATATAATAAAAGTCACAAAATTGTGAGTTTTCAGGCACACAAGGAGAGATTGATCAGGAGTGAGAGTATCTGAGTGTTCACTCTGGCCTTTCTGCCCATTGTTTTATGACTTGGCAAATGTATTTCATCTTCACAAACTCAAAATTTTTATCTATAAAGTGGATCAATTTGAGGGAATAATTGCAGTAGTCTACTCCATCTTAAAATTTTAATTTTATGGTTATCTATTTTCAGGACCAATTGCTAGAGTACAAATCCTTCATGATTAGGAATTGTCAAATGTAGATTAAAAGCCTTCACTCTTTATTTCTTTAGCTGTTACCAGTTCAATAAGTCTAAACTAAGGATTGCTTTATTTTATACTTATAAGAAAAACTATTTTTATGATTATAAAAGTTGTATATACATATTAAATAAAACTCAGAAAACAGAAACCTATTATCAAAAAGTGAAAATCCCATTATCCACTCTCCCTTTTTAAATTCCCTCCCTATTCCAACAGGAAAACTTTTCTTTTTTTTAATATTTATTTTTTAGTTGTAGTTGGATACAATACCTTTATTTTACTTATTTATTTTTATAGGTTGCTAAGGATTGAACCCAGGGCCTTGCACATGCTAGGTGAGTGCTCTATTGCTAAGCCACAACCCCAGCCCAGGATAACCTTTCCTTAAAACTTAAATTGCTGATAATTTTAAAAAATATTTTAAAAACATAGAAAACATGGTTGGGCATGGTGGTGCATGCCTGTAATCTCAGTGGCTCTGGAGGCTGAGGCAGGAGGATCTGGAGTTCAAAGCCAGCCTCAGCAAAAGCCAGGTGCTCAGCAACTCAGTGAGATACTCTCTAAATAAAATGCAAATAGGGCTGGGAATGTGGCTCCATGGTTGAATGCCCCTGAGTTCAAGCCCTGGTACCACCCCCATCCCCCGCTCAAACAAACAAACAAACAAAACCCCATAGAAAATAAGACTGTCGAATTTGCCCTTTGCACTTAATAATTATATGTTATTTTAATGGACTCATACATACAGCATGATCATACTATTATTTTATATAGCTGCATGGTATTCTCTTGTGAAAATGAATCAAAACTTTTTTTTTTTCAAATCTGGAACAGCAAACACTTAACATTACTCACAATATCTTATTATTATAGGCAATTTTTTGGATATTTATTTCTTGATATAAAGATTACATCTCTGGTTAAAACAGTATGCACATTTCAGTTTTTAAAAATTTATTACCACTTCTATAGACTTAGTCTTGGATATCATCATTCTTTAAATCTGATCCCAGATGATCAGTAAATTTAAAAAAAATGGTATCTCATTGGTTTATTTATTCTTTATTACTGATGAAGATGTATCTCACTGTGTTTATTAGCCATAATGGGGATTTTGTCTCTTAAAAAATTTTAAGAGCCCATTCTTTGGTAAGTGTATTAACTATCAGTCTGTTTTACATGTTGCAACTATGTTTTTCTTAGTTTTCTTTTAATGTAGTTTAAGGAATATTGTTAGATGACATTTAGGAATTGTGTCACAAAATCTAGCAGCTTCTTCTTTTATAACTTATGACTTTGATATCCCATTTAGAACGTCCTTCCCAGGTGAAGATCCTAATATCATCCCTCAAAATTTCACTATGTAATTTATTACATTTAAATCTTCAACTTGTTTGGAATTTAGTATAATTTCTATAAAATGCTTGCAGCTATTTTTAATTATTTTTATCTAGATTCATGGAGTTTTATATTTCTAATTATTTTTATCTAGATTCATGGAGTTCTATAATTACTCACATATATCTGAACCAATTACAAACCAATAATAAGATCCATTGAGTAATATTTCAAATGCATACCTGAAAGCCAGCTCAAGTCTCTGCTTCCTCCCGGCTGGCTACTTCATATCACAAGGGGGAGCTTTCGTGCTTTAGTAAATACATCTGATGCTTCCCAGGCCACTCCTTTCATTTGTAGCTTTTTGTCCAACCTTGATTTGTTTCACTCTTGAACATGTAAAAGCAATGTAGTGAGGTGGTGAGGAAAAAGTATCTGAAAAAATTGAGCTGCACAATATTAAAAAATTCTTAATATTATTAAATCTGTATTAAAAATATTTTCCTGTGCATAGGGAGAGGGCTTCATGTTTCTTTCATTAGTCTCTCATTTACTAAACAATTTTGGGAATATACATCCTTAATAATGGAATTTAGATCTATACTTATAGTTAAGGCCTTTAGTGAAAAGTAAAATTAGGTGCCATATACTATGTGAATTTTTTTTTTCCCTGCAGATGTGATGCAAGCTCATGTGTGTCAAAAATAACATAATGTATATTAGCAAGGATTTCTCCTCCTCTCATGTTTATTTTGTTGGTTACATTGTTTAATTAAGTAAATATATTTAAATTCTTCTCTCCACACCTCTTCATACCACTCCATTGCCAGAACTTTTTTATCTACAGATTTTGAGATCTAAGGTAAATAGAGAGGATGATCCTATTATGGTTAGTCATCAGTAAATTGATATTTTTCTAATTTCTTTGCTCAGTACGATCCAGGCCTCCATAAGATTTTATCTTGAGTGAAAGCCACTTGCACTGTGGCTGTCATTTGTATTTAGTCCTCTAGAACATGTCACAAGAAATGAGTGCTGTCAAAGAGTCTCTTTCCCTGGCTGTGAAGCCCTTGCATTTATGAATGTCTGGATGATAGGTATAGTGTAATGTGAAGTCCTCTTCAGAGAGGGAAAAGGCTCCCAACTATTCTTAGAGCACGTATCCAAGGCTAAACATATGGCCTTGTCATCACAATTTCCCAGATCCCCTTTCTTGTGGTTTTGCCCTTCTACTTTATTTATTACCAGAAGGCCTTATCTCTCTAGCCTGCTGCTACAGGCTGCTAGGCCAGGAGGCAGTGAAAGCATAAAGTAATGAAACAGGGATGATCATAAAATAGAAGGAAATGGCCACAGCCTCTGTCTGTTACAGCTGCCCAGGTTCTGTAACCTGAGCCAAACTGTGTTACAGCACAGTGCTGATCAGGATCAGGCTTGCTCTTCTGTTTCATTTGGTATCACCAGAAAACCTTGGACTTTGTGAATGTCAAGCCTTTTCACAAACTTCCAGGAAAGGTGTCAGCCCAAGGAAGAAGGGAAAGAAGACAGCTAGAGGACCTCAAATGCTAAGATGCTATTTAAAGGGCAAACAGCATCTCAAGTGAAGAAATGTCAAGCAAATGAAATATTTGTTGGGCTCAGGGTGGAAGAGAGTAAAAAGGGAAAGCAATGAGCACTGCCTGTCCAAGTGGTCTTTTAGGATGTTTTCTTCCCTGTGTAACTCTCAGCAAAGTTATCAGTCTAGAGCTGCCTGCCTGCCACAGGGGGGTGGGGGGGCGGACTGACAGGTGGTTGACTGCCACAAGTTGGATGATTGTTGTGTTGGTACATTCTAAGAGCCAGTTCAGGTCAGGCCAACCCTGGGGGTTATAACTTAGTGCCAGGTCTTCTCAGGGAGGTTACATTCACTTCTTCCCCTAGACAGAACAAATTCAGCAGAAATGAGAAAGAAGAATTTGACTCAGATGTCTAGCCCAGATATCATATACAACCATCTCTAGAAGAATCACATCTTAATAATGCTGCTTTAAACTCTATAATTTTTAAAGAGATATTTTAAATTCTGAACTGGAAAAATAATATTAAGTAATAATACATGAGGCTCATTAAAGATAAATCACTGTTAACTAATACACATGGGTATCAATTGATGCTATCATTTTAGAGGACTATTTTTCAACATCTATTATAAATTAAATATAATAAATATTTTGATTTGGTATCCAACATCTAGGAATTTATTTTATAGAATACTAACTTAAGTGAATAAAATGATATATAGAAGATGTAATGGATATTTTAAAATATTATTGTTATTATTTTTATTTTTAAAGAGAGAGAAAAAGAGAGAGAGAGAGAGAGAGAGAATTTTAATATTTATTTTTTAGTTTTCGGCAGACACAACATCTTTATTTGTATGTGGTGCTGAGGATCGAACCCAGGCCACATGCATGCCAGGCGAGCGCGCTACGGCTTAAGCCACATCCCCAGCCCTTAAATATTATTTTTAATTGACATAATAAGTATACATATTTATAGAGCACATTATATTTCCATACCTGTTTACAATGTATAATAATAATTAGTTAGCATAACCATCACCTCACATGTTATTTTTTGTGGTGAGCACATTCAGAACGCTCTCTTCCAGCTTTTTTGAAATATATAATAAGGTTTTTTATAAGTGGAGCTACCTGACTATGTTATAAGACACTAGGACATATTCCCCCTATTAATTTTAATTCCGTATCCATTAACAAACCTCTCCCTATCTTTCCTAGTCGCTGATAAACACTATTATACTCTGTACTCTGTGAAGTTAGTTTTTTAGCTTCTACATATAAGGAAGAACATGCAGTATTTGTCTTTCTGGCCTGCCCAGTCTCATCCATGTTACTGTATTACTTTTAATAGTAAAGAAATAACACAGTCCAAGTGTCTATTAAAATGGAAGTTGTTAAATTTAAAAATTTGAACGCTAAGTAGTCATAAAATGAATGAAGTGCAATCAATAATATTTTTCTTTCTGCAATCTGCCACTGAATAGCTGTGTAAACTTAAGCGAACATCATTTGCAGATGATTTATGTGGACATAAGTTTTTTTAAATATATTTTTAAATATTTTGTATCTGTAGATGGACACAATATCTTTATATTTCTGTGTCTCAGTATTTTCATCTGTTTAGTGTGAGCATAATTACAATATCTACTTCACAGGGTTTCTTGGGGAGCAAATAAATAACGTGCTGTAAACTATTTAGAACATTGCCAAATAGTAGACACTCAATAAATATGAACTCATTGAAGTTACCATGTTTCTATAATTGCATGGGAACACATGCAAGATAAATAAAATAGAAAATTTGCAAGTGAGTATACACAATACTATCCCCCAAAGATAAAAACAGCAGAGTAATATTGATTTTTGTTGTCTCTGGAACATGGATTATGATGGTATTTCATATTTTGATTTGTATATTTCTATATATTTGAGTTATTTTACTATTAGTTTTTCAAGAAGCCTCATGGCATGCTGTGAACAATTACCCCATTCCCTCTTGTTTCTTGGATCTTTCAGGGTGTTTTCATGATATTTCAGATGGTCAGAGAGGAGCCGGTGGATTTTGGAATAAAAGAGTAATAAGAGTAGAATGGTGTCTCTCCAACCAACTGTGGTAAAGGACCAGTGTTATAAAATAAACTTTATTTTTTTAGAGTAAGTTTAGGTTCATTAAGTATAAGGTACGTTCATAAGGTACATTTAGGTTCATAGTGAAATTGAGAAGAAGGTATAGAAATTGACCAAATGCCCCCTTTTCTACACATGCACTACTTCCCTGACCATCAGCATCCTGCAATAGATTGGTACCTTTGTTACAATTGATGGGCATTCACTGACACAACATTATCTCAGAAAGCCCACAATTTTCTTTTGGTTTGCATTCTTGGTATTGTATGTTCTACGAATTTTGTCAAATATTTAGTTACATGGATCCACTCTTACATACAGAATAGTTTCTGTGCCCTAAAAATCCTGTGTATACTGTATATTCATCCCTTCCTTCCTGCTAACTGCTGGAAACCACTGATGTTTTTCTCATTATTTTGCCTTTTCTAGAATGTCAAGTACTTGGAATTATGTACAATGTATGAGGCCTTTTTGTATTGATTTCTTGACTTCTTTCACTTAGTAATATACAATTCAATTTTCTCCATATCTTTCTTTTCATGGCCTGTTAGCACATTTCTCCTTAGCACTGAATAACATCTCAGTGTTTGGATGTACCTGTTTATTTCTCCATTTACTTTCTGAAGGACATCTTGGATGCTTTCAAGTTTTAGTAGTCATGAATAAAGCTACTATCAACATCATTTGCAGATATTTATGTGGACATAAGTTTTTTAAAAATATTTTTTTAGCTGTAGATGGACACAATATCTTTTATTTTTATTTATTTATTTTTATATGGTGCTGAGGATCCAACCCAGTGCCTCACGTAGGCGAGGCAAGCCCTCTACCACTGAGCTACATACAACCCCAGCCCATATGTGGACATAAGTTTTAAGCTCAGGGCTTCCCCCCCCCCAGTTTCTTATCATCATCGACCAATACTTTTTAAAAAACAAATTAAAATGAATTACTAACATAATGAAATAGACAAATGAATACCAAATAGAATCCTTAACTTTTTATTACTAGACTCAACAGACTTATAATTACTCTGTCAAATTGTTATAAAAATCTCTAAATGTGTATTGTTAATTTCTGTATTTCATATTTCACCTTGAATCATAAACAGTCATAGCTAGCCCCAGGACACAGACCACACTTTGAGTAGAATATATATAGCAAATTTAGGGTAGCCTGTCCTTTCATCTTGAGAACTTCTTCTCAGCCTTCAAAAAATTAGCTCTATCTCTGGCTCCTCCATTCTGGCTAATCTGCCCCTCCTTTGGATCCAGAGTGACACCTGCAGTGCTGTCTGAGAGTACTGGTTCCTGCTGCCTTTCAGACTGTGGTATACCACGTGGGTACAAGTGCCAGCTCCATAGCCTGACACCTATCTCAAGGCCAGTTACATAGAAGACTTTCAAATTATGTTAGTTAGATAGATAGATAAATAAATAAATAAATAGAAAAACATGTTTAACTTAAAAAAGAAGCAATTATCTTGCTATTGTAGATGGAGGTCAAGTAATCCTTAAGCATGGAGTAAAATTCTGTTGTTCGTTTGTATGCTACAATGTGGATTTAGTTTTCTATTGGGTCAGCTTATGCTCTTAAAATCTAACAACCAAGAAGTTCATTAAACTACTTATGTACATGTATATTAGATTCATACATTATACTTGTACATAGATATGTGCACAATATAAGCAGATTTTTTCCTGCCTTCTTTTTTGATCAGGGTAGTTTTCTCACATCATTTTACATTTAGTTAGAAAGTATCTTTCTGAAATGATGCTAGAGTAAGTTATTACCAACAACAAGGTAAATAAATAGGCACCAATGAAGCAAGACAAGTCTCATCTAATTAAGCACTAAATCTATATTATTTGTGATATAATTTTCTGGTATAAACTGTGTTAACAAGTTAAGTGCCCCAATTTCCTTTGTGGTTGATGCCAAGCTCAATGGATAAAGTAATTCATGTGATGGTTCACATCAATTTTAAAATAGTCTACATGGGCAGATTGGCCATCTGGGGATCTACCATGAAGAAAATGATCACAAATATTCTATTTGACACTTTTCCTGAAAGAGGTGGTCACATATTCCAGAAGGCAGTGCTCCGTAAGGTTAAATTATTTTTTTTCTGTTTCTTATGTTATTTTAGTACTTGTCTTTCTTTGCAATGACTATTCAAACTTTCATCTCTTTCTTCAAATCCCCAGTCATTTCTTCTATCGTGGCAGATGTCCTCAGCACTGATTTTTTGGAAGGGATATCAGGATTGAATTCAGGGGTGCTTAACCATGGAGCCACAGCCATAGCCCTTTATGTTCTCTGTTATTTTTTTATTTAAAATTTTTTTTTAGTTGTAGATGGACAGAATGCCTTTATTTATTTATTTATTTATTTTGAGAGAGAGAGAGGGAGGGAGGAGAGAGAGAATACATCAGACACTAGAAAGGCAATATGTCAATCAATGGAAGGGTAACTGATGTGATACAGCAATTTGTATACGGGGTAAAAGCGGGAGTTCATAATCCACTTGAATCAAACCATGTAATATGATGTATTAAGAACTATGTAATGTTATGAACGACCAATAAAAAAAAAAACCTGATAACTCTAAAATAAAATAAAAAAAAAATAAAAAACTATTTATTAGGGGGGATAGTAGTGGATAGGAAAGGCAGCAGAATACAACAGACACTAGAATGACAATGTGTAAATCAATGGAAGTGTAACTGATGTGATTCTGCAATCTGTATATGGGGTAAAAATGGGAGTTCATAACCCACTTGAATCAAACTGTGAAATATGATATATCAAGAACTATGTAATGTTTTGAACAACCAACAATAAAAATAAATAAATAAATAACTAAAATATATTTATTTTTCAGTTTTTGGTGGACACAACATCTTTATTTTATGTGGTGCTGAGGATCGAACCCAGTACCTCACACAAGCTAGGCAAGTGCTCTACCACTGAGCCACAACCCCAGCCCTTTCTTTTGTTTTTGAGGCAGCATTTTGCTAAGTTTCTTAGGGCCTCACTAAATTGCTGAGGCTGGCATTGAACTTGCAATGCTCCTGTGTCAGCCTCCTTAGTCCCTGGGATTACAGGTAGGTAACACTGCGCCTGGCTTTAGCACTGATTTTTGAACTCAAAGTCAACCCTTGGTTTCTTCTGTTTCTTTCTCTAAATATTTCTCGATATATGCATTCAATTTATATTTTTAAATCCTATCTTTTCCTCTCAGGCATCACCAACTTCTTTTTTGCAGTCTTTTTCTTTCTTGAGTTTTCTGGAGATTTTTATTGATTGTTGCTTTCTACCTCCTATTCTTTGAATTTTGTGATAGTGTGTTTTCCCTGGTTCTTTCCTTAAAATCTCTATTTCCTAGTTTCATTTTCTGACTTTGCTGCTCCTATACCATTGAATAGTGCTTTTAATAAAAGTAATGGTAGTGAAGATGAAGGGATAGAGATAATTAGACCTGAATATGTTTGGGGTGTAAAGTTGATGGAACTTGCTGATGAATTTGTTGAGGGAGAAGAATCACAGATGAATTCTAAGTTTTTAGTTTGAACAACTGAAAAAATTATGGTGTCATTTACTGAGAAATAGTGGAATGACAAGCTTGTGAGGAGTGGATGATCAGGACTTTTATTTAGGCCATATTAAGTTTTAGATACTGGTAGTCATCTCAGTGGGCATATCAGGTTAGCAGTTGGGTATTCCATCTGGAGTCCGGGGGAGGGATCAGAAGAGAGATAGATGTCCAAGGGTTACAACCATACAATGATGCTATTTGTGATTGAGATACTCAGCAGTTGTGGTTCCCATATGTTAGTGTGAGTCAGAATTGTGCAGAGGGCTGATTTGTTGAAACACCAATTTTCAGGTCCTACCTTAGAGTTCCTGATTCAGTAGGGTTAGGATGGGGACAATGATTTTTGTTTTTCATAACTCCAGCTGATGCCATGACTTCTAATTCCAAGGGAAAATTTGGAATCATGAAAAGATGTTGTAATCAAGAAAATAAAGAGGAATAAGAAATGAGATCAGAGCATTCTACCATTTAGAAATTTCACCAAGGAGTTTGGAGAGAAGGACCATTGAAGTAGGAGAAAATCAAGAACATGTAGAGAAAATATTTCAGGAAGGAAGAGGGTTGTTGAAGGAAGAAAGGAAAGTGACTAGCTCAATTAAGGATGGTTCTGCAAAAATCCTTGTCCTGAGAGACTTGGGAGTTGCTTACAAATTCTTCCAAGGACCACAAATAAGTAGCCTTCTTGACTGGTTGAAATGATATTGCATACTAATGTGCCATTCCACCCTGCCACTAAAATGAAAATTATATATGATATTTAAACCCTGGAAATGGTGTCTCCTTCCTCATTTCTATGCTATAAACCAGAATAGTTTGTCTCGGTAGAGGACTCTCAAGGTAGTACAGTTGGCGACATGTAGTTCTTTTCCAAAGGTAGCCCAGTAACCACTGGCTTTAAACCATGTCTGCTTCTGCCCACCCACTGTCAGCAAACACTCTGCCTCATTTCTCAGGGTCTTAGTGCTATTAAGTTATGGCTACTTCAGACTTCCATTATGTATTGAGGGGGTGAAAAAGAGCTAGTCAGTCTCTCCCTCCTTCTTGGTTTGGGTGTTCTCATTCTGCACATGTGTGGCTTTTCAGCACTTCTTACCCTAACCAGTATTTTGAGTTTTATGTGTTCCTAGGGAAATTCTTCAAAATCATTAAGAACATGAATCCACAAAGAGTCCAGTCACTTTGCTAAGACTCACTTTTCTTTTTTGTTTATTTTTTATTGAGTCTTTTTAGTTATATATGACAGTAGAATCCATTTTGATAAAATTATACATGCATATTTGTATTTTATTCTAATTAGGACACCATTCTTGTGGATGTACACAATGGTAGAATTTGCTTAGTTTTTTTTTTCATGTACATACATAGGAAAATTATGTCAGGTTAATTCCACTGTCTTTCCTATGCCTATCCCTCTCCTTTCTCTTCATTCACCTTTGTCTAATCCAATGAATTTCTATTCTTACCCCTCCCCTTATTGTGTTTTAGCTTCTACATTGGGATTGGCTTATTTCACTTATCATGATAGTCTCCAGATCCATCCATTTACTAGTAAATGTAAGACTGACTTTCTGTCCTATGCTATAGCTTACTAGATTTCAATTTTGTATAAATAAAAATATAGTATTATATAAATTCAGTTTTAAAATCTTTGTACCCCCTCCCCCCAGTGCAAATCCCCAGTGGACTGTAAACTCATCAAATTACTAAAAATTTTTCAACCAAAGAGGAAAAAATATTACATTCTTCCATGCACCTCAGTTCACGTCAAAGCCTACTCCCATCCCAGTGACTCTCATTTTCCAGTGTGCCAGGCATTTCCCATCTCATGGACTGACTTCCAGTGTTTCCTCCACCTACAAAGGAAATTTAAACTTTAAAACAAATTACAAGTTCTTTGTGCTTTCTTCAATGCTTCAGTGAGAATTCACTTCTTCTTCATTGGTACTTCCTCCTCATTTTGCCTTAGCACTCATTCAAATCAATATGTGCATACATACTTATACATACACATACACATACATATACATACTGTGTATATGTGTATATATGTATATATATGCATATGTATTTATGTATTTTCCTTTAAGTTATTATTATGTTTTTGTTGGAATAGAATCTTTCAAGTTTATTTCAGATTATATTACTCAAGATCTTTGTCTTAGATAGTATACTAAAATCTCTCTGAGAGAGGGCCGAGGTAATTATCAACCAAGAAATTCTGATATGGCCTGTAAACACTCTTGAGAGCTGGGTCCACAGCATACATTTTAATGAATAGATGACATCAGTGTTGGACCTGTAGCTAGAGCCACCTTGTGAGTAGCTGGAGTATTAAATGATGGCAATGTGTTATGGGCATGATTCCTCAATGTTTTCCACACAATCATAGAGGTGCATTTGAAGTAATCATTATGAAAGTCTTTTCTTTGCATTTAAATCATCAGATATCAGCAAACCTTCATTCAAATGTAAACACACTTTCATTGTTGAAACTCAGTTCAGATCAACCTTAAAGGAGCAGACTCAGACTGATTAAATCTTAAGAGTGCAGTGAGATTACTGGTCTCAAATATTAAAAATGGGCACCTACATGCTCACACACGCTAGTACACACACACATGTACACATGTGTACACACGTACACGTCCATGCACGCATCCATGCACACGTGCTCTTCCATACAGGTTACCAAAATTTGGAAGAGATATAGGGACAAATGCATGACTTAAAGATCTATTAACGAATTTGTAAAGGGTCAGTTCAGGTTATGAACCTTAGTTCTAAATATGATCTTAGCTTTGAATTTCTTTTAATGCATAATCCAATTACTTTGGCAAAAGACTAATTGTGAGTCAAAACTGGTAAAACCAGTAAAATCCAGTAACAGAGAGAGATTCACCAAAGACATTGCACACTGAATTTTTTCCCCCTGATATTCCCCTCTATATTTTCAGGTGTTGTGATGGTATTCTTACTGAATTTTACTTATAAAAAATGGTACTTATGATCAGAGAATTAAGTTTAGCTTGACAACCTACAAATTAGCTGGTGGAGCTAAAGTGTGAATTGTAATTCTGTGACTGAAGACATTTGTGAGTATTCTTTTTCCTTTGGAAAAATTTCTTGCCCCTTGAAGGTTAATGTGGGGTAGTTATAGAAACAAGGATGATATGAGAAAAATTAACAGAAGCTGGACAATGTATTCTGGGATTAAGCAAGATTAAGTAGGATAATATACAAGAACAGCACTTTGTAAACTATAAAGCATCACGTAAATATTTATTGTAAGAACATATAAAAGAGAAATTCATTTTATGTTCATTTATTATTTGCATGACCCTGAGGCAGACAGAAATAATACTCTTCAGCTAGTAAAAGTGATACCTTTTTGAAGTAGAGGCCATACATATACAGTGAATAGAAATGAAAATGATTGTTAGTGATTTTATTGCCATGTAAATACTAACAAAAATGTTTTCCCATACTGCTAAGCCAGCTAGTCCATCAAATGAATTCATAAATTTTATAGAACATTGTGAGGGCTCTGAACCAGGTGCTCCAAAGGAGTTAGTCACAATAGAAACAGACCTTGTATTTCTTTTAATAGTTCACAATTTAAGAAGAGAAAGCTCAAACAAAGTCCCATTAGTGGGTATTAGGAACATATATACCAACAATCATAACCAATTCTAGCTGCTCAAAATGATGCATTTAATTTCATAAAGATAATTGTTCAGTGTCTCCATATTGCTACTGTAGTGACTCCCTCCCCCACATTCCAGGACTATCTGAGGGTTCCTGTGTTCCCAATCCCTTCTTCATGTCAGATTTCTTTATCAACCTCCTTTCTCATCCATGCAGGTTATTATGTCTGCCCAGAGGGTGCTGTCATTCAGTCTTAATATTTTACTCCCAAGTACCTGTAGTTGGATGTTACAGTGATTTCAGAAGGAATGAGCTCATTAGGACTCAGAGGCAATAAAATACCTTGTAAGTTGGTGAAGTAGAGGTTAAATGTGTATTCTGTTTTGTTTTTTACTTGCTGTTATTACTACCTAGCTTCTTTAAAGTTGTAGTTTTAAAAATATAGTAATTTCTTAAATGAAATTATTATCTCCTTTATTACTTGTACATAATCACAGAAAATTAAACAGCAGGTTGTTGAGTTCAGAGATAAATCTTAAATGCTGATATTACCTAATTTTGATCAGTTTGCTTCCCTTGTGTGTGTGTGGTAATTTTTCAATATGCTCATAATTGCAATGATTTGATGAGCTTGCTTCCCCTTTGCTTTTAAAGAGTATGGCAAATGAGGTTTAAATCTTGTTAAAATCACAGAATTTTCTTTCTCTTAAGGCTCCTTACTCTAAAATAATCTGATTTTTTTTTCTTTTTTGATAACTTGTTTGTGGTCTCTAGATAATTATTATACTAAATAAAAGGTAACTCATTTTTTTTCCAAATGAAAGGGGAAATTTCCTCAATAGTGTTGTGGGTGTGAAGAATGGGGGTGTTTTTAACCCTGTTTGAGGAGACTAGACAAGTCTGTGTTCTTCCACACTGAGAGCTGAGGGACTTGCCAATTGAAGTAGGTTTGATTGATCTGCCTAAAACAAAAAACACATTTTCTGACAAAGTGTTAATAAACTCTCTGCAGCAGTTGTAGGCTCCTTTCAAGATCTTACCGTTTGTTTTTGAAGTAATAAAATTTATAGAGAACTATTATAAGGTTCTAATTGAATTTCACAGAAGTAGCCCTCATGTGACCCAGAATGGAGGGGGAAAAATGCCCAGCCCACAAAACCCCACACCATGAAATAACTCTCTGCAGAATCATTGATTAAGGACATGAAGTAGAAAAGAGACCCAACTCTCAAATAATTAGCCTGGTTAATGAAGACTTTCAAGATATGGCAAGTGGATGTTGGTAACTTCTGTGAGACATAGGGAGATGATGAAAAATATTGGCAGCTATAAAAGAGAAGTGTTTATTAAAACACCTTTTAAATAGCTGAGGGACATAATAAAAAGCCATCTTTAAAGGAACTTATTAAAAATAAAACCTAGATGGAATAGATAATTTCACCACCTGCAGCTTTCACAGAACTTCTTGGCCTTTGTGAAAGCTTTTACATACTTCATAGATTTTTTTTTTGTTTGTTTTAGATGGACACAAGACTTTTTATTTTTATGTGGTGCTGAAGATTGAACCCAGTGCCTCACATGTGTGAGGCAAGTGCTCTACCACGGAGCCACAACCCCAGCCCCCTTCATGGATATCTTCACATATGCTATCTAGATTCTGTATTCTCCATTTTGGTGGCTCATATTAAGGGAGGTTGATGGCTTATACTAACAGGAATGCTGTCTCATTTAAGCAAACAATGATGCATTAAAATATTTCTTTCTCAGGATGTCCAAACTATGGCTACATAAATACCTTTTTTTTTTTTTTTGGTACGGGAAATTGAATTCAGGGGCACTCAACCACTGAGCCACATCCCCGGCCCTATTTTGTATTTTATTTAGAGACAGGGTCTCATTGAGTTGGTTAGCACCTCGCTATTGCTGAGGCTGGCTTTGAGCTCTCAATCCCCCTGTCTCAGTCTCCTGAGCCACTGGGATTACAGGCTTGTGACACCGCACCCAGCTAAGTACCTTATTTTGCAGATAAAATCTTACCTGTGCACTTATTAGTTTATATAGAAAGCTTACCTCCATTTTCTTTTGATCTTCATAATAATTTAATGGAGTATGGAAAGCGCTAATGGCATTCAATTTTTATATTGGTAAAGTGAGGCTAAGAGGTGACAGAAGGCCATACAAGATTCTACAGGGTCACTCTATACAGAAGTGGAAAAATGGGGATATTAATTCAATATTTTATTCATAAATCAGTTGTATTTCTGTTATCTTATGCAAATGTCACAAGGGTCAAACAAAAAAAAATGTACACAGCCCTCAGGCTAGTTCCCATCACAAACTAAGCTCTCGGTACATTTTTGTTGTTATCTTTACCATTGTTATTTTGCACTGATGCGTCACATAGGAAAACCTTAGTCAAATATCTTCACATTGAACTGTTAAGTTGCAGCATAAATCATGTTCTCTATAGGTAATATAACTCCTAACAGTGTTTTGGGTTCCTTAGGAGAGAACTTAAGTAATGAACAGCTCTCTTTCCCACTAAGCTTCAGTGTCTCTGTTAGCTCAAAATTGGGGGACACACTTGTACAGAAGATATCCTGTATTTCTGTGTCAGTGCTACCTCAAAGTCTAGAGTATTTGACTCTCTGCAGGATATTCTTACTTGGATCTGTCATCAGTCAAGGGTTAACATGGATTTGAGGACTTTGGGGAGAAATACAACTTGGTCCTCAAAGTATTACTACGAAGCTCTTGGATTGTCATAATCCAGAAACTGTCTGACTGATCATCCTCTCTGTGCCATTTGCTTTACATATAATTGTCCAGAGTTCTGAGTCCTGGGGAAGAAGAACTGACCTTTATTTAGCATTTCTGAACTTGTAGATAGACCCATTCTGCAACAGTAAGGGATATGTATTATAGTGGTAAGCAGATGCTTTCCCTGGAAACTGACCTGTGCTGAGCTGGGCATTTTTCTGTCTAGCCTAGCTTTAGTGCCTGAGGGGTCAAAGGTGCCAAACAGGTGTCCTTTGATACTTAATTAGCAGTTGATTACAATAGATTAAAAAGTCTGATTACTAAAATTCACTTACATATACTTTAGGTCAAGTTGAGATATCATGACAAAAATAATACCTCAATTTCTCATTTTTGTATCATGTTAGAATAATAGGTAATGACATTATTGGGGGCTATGTATATCCCCATAGCCATTCTGGAAATCAGTATGGAGGTCCTTTAAGAAGTTAAAAATAGGACCACTATATGATGCAGCAATCCTTTTTCTGGGTAGATAATGAAACCAATATGTCCAAGAGATGTATGCACTCTCATGTTCATGGCAGCATTATTCACAATAGCTAAGAAATGGAAACAACCTTAGTGTCTTAGTCAACTTTTGTTGCTGTGACCAGAAGACCTGAGAAGGAAAATTTAAGAAAGGAAAAATTTATTTGGTGCCCCTGGTTTCAGAGGTCTCCGGACTTCATTAATCTGGGCCAGAGGTGAGACAGAACATCATGGCAGATAGGTATGAAGAAGGAAAGCAGCTCAGGACATGGCAATTTGGATGCAGAGAGCTCCACTCACCAGGGACACAATTATAACTTAAAGGTACAGCCCCAGTGACCTCCCCAACCACACTCTACCTGTCTACAATTACTGCCCAATGAATTTATATCAGTGGATTAGCTCACTGATTATGTTAAGGCTCTCAAAACTCAATTATTTTGTCACTAAACTTTCTTGTATTATCTTACACATGAGCTTTTGGGGGACATCTCAGGAGGAGCCTTGTGTTAGTCAATTGTGACAAAATGACTTAAGAACATCAACTTAAAGGAGAAAAGATTTATTTTAGCTCACAGTTTTAAAGGTGTTAGTCCATCATCACTTGGCCACATCATTGAGGGCTTGTGGTGAGGGAGAATATCATGGCAAAGAGCATGGGGTGGATGGAGGAACTAAACCGCTCACCTCCTGGTGGTCTTGAAGTAGGAATGGTGGGTGGGGTTTGAGAGACAGAGAAAGAGCATGCCAGAGTATAGACATAAAATACCCCCATCATGGCATACCCTCAGTCACTCAACTCTTCTGACTATACACCACCCCTTGAAGTTTCTATCACCTCCCAACAGTGTCATGGGCTAGGAATCAAACTTTCAACACACAAGCCTTTGGGGACATTACAGATCTATGCTATAAAAAGTCTGTTCAGATTGTGCAAGCAGAACAGCAGATCTTTTTAGAAATGCAGGGGATGGGGAAAAGAAACTCAAAATTCAGGTTTCTCCTTCTTTGATTCTATAAAATCATATTGCCTTCACTATTGGAACTTCAAAATGAAATCCAAGCTATCCTTAAGGGGAAGAAAGAGTTCAGAAAAAGTTATTAAGGAAATATAGGCCTATTCCTCATTCTAGGGTGGAGAAAAGAAACAGTGGGACATTATTATTTTATAAGAATAAGCATTACCTGACTAGCAATGACAATTGTTTACAGTGACTTCATTGTTCCAAGCCTCGACATGTATTCCTTTGTTTTAAAATATTAGAATAGATTTTATTGAAAATAAAAAGTGAATATGCGTAGTCAAAAAAGCAGAATTTAATGTGCAAAGAAGAGCTTGCACTGATGGATAATTTTTGAGCAAAATTAGTATTTCTAATTCCCTGTTAGAGGAGAAATCATTTTTAGTTCCTCTTATACTTTAAACATATTTTCTGACTCTGTGATTGGATTCAGGTTTCAGAGGTATTCTGTAATTCCTGGAGTTGGTATAAATAGAGGGAATTTTCATCTGCAGAATCTGGACGTGGTTCAGTCAGGACTCTGAGCAAATCACCAGCATTTTCATAAAGATTTTATCCCTGTCAAATATCTTTAATGAAAATCTTTCCCAAATCATCTGATATCATCAAGTATTTATTTAGTATCTATTTGCATGAATCTGTGCTGGATAGTTTTCAAATAGGTTGATCAGCTGTGGTCATTACTAACTACTGGAAATTTACAGTAAATAAGAGCCTGGCATAAAAGAAAAACAACTTCCAAATGATTTTTATGCAAGGAAAAATGCTACCCCAATTGGCAGCCTTATGATTGAATCTAATATGTGGCCTTTTAATTTTAAATGGCATATGCAAACTCAGGTGCCACAAATACACTATTACAGAGACAGTCTTGCATCTTTGGATAAATGTGTGGGGGACCTTTGCCTGACCATTATGTTCCCATGCATGGTGAATGGGGTAGAGAAATCAAAGGAAACCAGGAAGGCTTCACATTCCCATGCTTTGCGGTGTGCTGTTTCTCTTAGGTGTGGTGGGTATACTCATGACAAGCATCTCCAAGTGAAGATTTTGATCATAGAGATAATGAATTGATGATGGTAGGCTTTGAATCTTCTGCTTTGTTTCAGAAGGTGTGTGGACCTCTGGTGGGCTAGAGAATCAGTTCCACATTACTTCCCAACTTGGCTACTTGGGTGGAAGAAATGTGATTTTGGTAATGGGTAAGCTTGGCAGATCCAAATCTTAATAGGGCCTAAAATTGATCATTTATTTTTTTTGATGGGGGATTGTCTTAAGAAAAAGAATGTGAAATATATTGCTTTTTCAAAATTATAAAAAAACATATGATCATGAGAAAACATCAAGGGGCCCCTCTCCAGGATTTGGTCTGGAAAAAAGCAAAGGAAGGACACTGAAATTCATGTTTTATGTCTTTATTCTAAAGAACCCTCTGTTTCTGGTGTATTTGAAAAGGGAAGGCATGAAGACAGTTTCTTCACTAGTCAGCAGTTTAGCTCCCCCTCCAATTCAGTGGTTAATTCATTCCCTTACATAGTTCTGCTGTATGATATGCTTGCAATGTTGCCTCAGGCAATGATGTTGTATCAAGAGTGTCTGAAAAAGAGCTGGCCAGTTAGTGTCCTTGCATTCTCTACATATTATGCTGAATAAAATAAAACATTACTTGAAGAGTAACAGCCAAAATGCCCATTTATTTTAGCCCTGAAACGGTCTGGTAAAAGAGTGGGAAAAAATGCTTCTGAGTATTTGTATAAGAGAACATTGGAAACAGATGTTGGGTGTTGGAAAGCTCTCAAAGAAAATCCAGAACTAAAAACACTGTAAGTAACTGGACATTAATGATAAAATTATTTTTCAGTAAAATGCCATCTGAAGTCCTGTAGTTTATATTCAGGATTGCAATTCCAGGCTGGCTCCTGTGAAATAAACAAATTCTACTGAATTCCAACTGGTGAGATAAATCACTGTTTTGTCATCATAGGTTATGAATCTTGAAGGACAAGTTATCTTTTAATTTGTTTTCTGAGGATAACCCTTTGCAATAACAACTGGGGAATGAAAATAAAATGGTGTAGGAAAAAATGAGTGTGGCTGATCTCTTGTTTTATGTTTTCTATAGGTCACAATCCGTTCTCTGTATAGGTACAAATTAACTACATCCTTTTCAAATTCTCAGTTTCTTGCTATTTTTATGAGTTTAGAATAAGTATGACCTAGTTGAGAGCTCAAAGGTAGGTCTTACTTGGATATAGGCTTCCTTACAATGAACAGTGGTCAGGATAACATTGGAATAATTATGATAGCAAGAGTTAAGAGGATAAGTTTAAGTGACTAGTGAACTGTACATGACCTTTGATGCCCTGCTTGAGTTCCCTCTCCTAGGCTGGTGCCTCCATCTCCAGCTTCTGTATCTGCTGGCTGCTGAGCGTTCACAGCTGCACCCCTTTTCTGGGAATTGAGTCTTGATAGAGAGGAGTCAACTAGCCTGGAGGTGCCTGAATGGCTCATAGCCAACGCCTGCCTGCCATGGAGGTGTGACAGCTCAGCCCCTTTCCCTCTGGTTGGCATCACCTGTGAAGTTCAATTCATGTTGCCTTGCTCCCTATGGGACCAATCTGAGATGAGACTTTTGAAACTAAACCATTGTCCAACTTCTTCCCCTCTATTGTCTGCTCTCTTCAGTTATTCAAAAACATTCCCTCAATAGATCACTTGCTCAACAATACACATTTTAAGTTCTTCTAGGTAACTTGATCTAAGATAAGCTCAGCAAAAGCAGACTACATTGAATATTTTGTGTTTTCATTCAATTTTTTTATATGAATGGTAGTAACAAAAGAGAAGAAAAGATAGAAGTAGGGTGAACAATTCTATAATTTCAGTATTTATAATGCCTAATTATAACTAAGTGAACTTTTAAATCAGGTATGGATTAGTTTCAGAATAAGTTGGCACCAAACCAGCACAATGCCCTTCTTCTGAGAAATGAATTTGGCTAGTCATTTTAAAACCAAGCCATGCATTCTGGCATGGTTTGACATTTGCCCCCTGGTCAGGGTCAGGCATTCTGTGATACCAGACAGCCAATTTCAAGCATTGCTGGAGCCACAAAATGAGGCTTTCATATGACAACAGAAGAGGCAGGTGAAGTAGGATGCTTGGGCTTCTTTTGGCAATTCTGCAGCAGGGCCAAAGCCAGATGCCAAGCTGTTCTTCCTCTGCTGTTGACTCCACTCTGAATTAGCTAAACAGGGCTCAACACCTGTTGATTTAGGAACAGTTACAGCTTTGAAATAAGCAAATGATGTTTTATGAAAGCCAGATATAAACTCATAATAACAAGATTACTGATATTACTTTTATATTTCTGGCGCTCAAAGGATCTTTCTAAGTATCTGCAGAACAGCATGAATAGACTTGCCAGTTGTGATGTATATTCTAAAAGGCCATTTTGGAGGTAAGCTTTACCTTCAGGTAGCAAATGTTTTGAAAAGATAGTTAAATTGACCTCTTCCCTTACTTGATATTTGAAAATGAAGGAGCTCAATAATGTCAGCTAGTGTGCACGGAATGTTGAGTGCTAGGAGAGGAACATAGGAGACAAGGTTGGATGGAAATGGTGTCCATAAGTATTTTGGTCTTTATTCCAAAATGAGAGAGGAATCATTCAAACGTTTAAGTAAAGATGCTATGATCATATTTGCATTGTAGTGAGTTAACTTTCTTTTCTTTTCCTTTTTTTTGAGAGAGAGAGAGAGAGAGAGAGAGAGAGAGAGAGAGAGAGAGAGAGAAAATTTTTTAGTATTTATTTTTCAGTTTTCGGTGGACACAACATCTTTATTTTAATGTGGTGCTGAGGATCGAACCCAGCGACTCGAGCATGCCAGGTGAGCGCGTTACCGCTTGAGCCACATCCCCAGCCCTGTAGTGTTAACTTTCTTTCTTTTTTCTTTTCTTTCTTTCTTTTTTAGAATATTTTAATTTTTTTTTTTTTTTAGTTTTTGGTGGACACAACATCTTTATTTTTTTATTTTTATGTGGTGCTAAGGATCGAACCCAGCACCCCGCACATGCCAGGCGAGTGCACTATACCGCCCGTGAGTTAACTTTCTAATAAATATTTTTTCATGAAAATTCAAAGTAACTGAAGCAAGAAGGTTTGACAGCTTTCACTCATTTTCACACAAGGATACTGAGGTTTAGAGATATTCACCTATTTATCTAAATTCATACAACTATTGAATGATAGAATAAAGATTGGCCTTTAGTTCTGATTCCAAATCCTACCATGTTGCTTTCATGAACAGTCACAGTACAAATTTAATAAAGAATTTGCAACCCAAATTCTTGCAACCCAGACTAAGCATATGTGTACAACTGGAATGATGAAAGTATAGAATTACAAAAATAGGTCAAGGGAGAGAGAAAAACTTGTGATACTAATACTTCCAACTGCATTCTATTAAAAATACAAATTGTAGAAACAACATTAAAGGAAATATTCAAAATTATCTCTGAGTAGTAGTTTTATAGGTAGCTTATATTTACTTTTTAATATTTTTCCTGAATATAAGAATAACATATATAATAGGCATATATTATTTTTTATAACCAGAAATGTAGGTAGTTTCAAGAACTACATATTGTTATCAACTTGATCTCTATACCTCTTGGCATCAGGGAGGGTAGTGATTACTTTTCCCATAATATTCTTGGATGACAAACATGGATGGGCTAAATCTGAAAAGTTAAGAGATTTCCTTAGCATTGTATTGAAGTGCATATTCTGATCCATAGCCTAATACACTTCCCTTCCAAATGATGTTCTTGATTTTTTTTTGTCATTCAAAATCAGTATATCCTTATCTGTATCATATCATGAAGTGCTTTTTTGCTTTTTTTCTGGATTTAGAGTTTTTTAAAATGGTATTCAAGTGAAAGATAAGCAGTCACACTGCTATTGCTGTCTTATGGGAGCAAATAACTTATCTTATGTTTGAATAATTAATAAACCATTTTTAGAGCAGTTTTGGGTTCAGTGCAAAATTGAATGGAAAGGACAGAGAATTCCCAATACTTTCTTTCCCCCCCACACACATAGTCTATCAATATCCATTTTGAAGGACATGAAATCTGTGTCTATATATATATATTTTTTTTTTGTGTGTGTGTCCAGTTGTCCCAATACCTTTTGTTGAATGAACTGTCTTCTCCATTGTACTGCCTTTGCTTCTTTTTTGAAGATAGGTTAAATCTCTTTAGGTGGACCTTTTTTTTTTTCTGGATTCTCTGCTCTGTCCCATTCATATATTTGTGTCTTCATGGTTGCTATAGCTTTACAGTAAATCTTGAAGTTGGGTGGCACCAGTCTTTTGACTTTGTTCTTCTCTTTTAATACTGAGCCGAGTGTTCTGGATATTTTGCTTTTCAATATTAACTTTAGAAACAGTATACTTGCATTTACAAAATAACTTGCTGGGATTCTGATTTGGATTGCAATCTATAAATTTAGTTGGAAAGAACTGACATCCTGACAATATTGAATATTCCTGTCTCTATTTGTTTAGTTCTTTGATTTTTTTCATCAGAATTTTATAGTTTTTCATATTCAGATTCTGTACATTTTTAAAAACTATATCTAAGTATTTCATTCTTAATCTTATTTTTAGGACTGGTTGCAAAATTAGTTTCCTCAAATCATTAAAGTAATAAAAAATGTAGAAAATAGCCAAATATTTTAGAGTTACTGTTTCTAACTGAATATTGTGAATTGTATTACATTATGTACATATTCTTGTCATGATTTTATACAGATACTAAGAAGAAGGGATATAAACACTATCTAATAATACGTAGAGATTTTTATAATATACTTAGTGGAAAATAAAAGGAAAATTAAAGATGTTGAATCACTAGTAATTTTTAAATATGATTTTTAAGATTTTAAATGACATTACTCTTACAGTGAAAAAAAAATCTGTCTACAATTCAAAAAAGTTAAATGCATGATCATTGTTCTGAAATACCCTGACTTTGAACCATACTGGCCAAATTCAGAGTACTTTGTGCAAATAAACAAAATGTATCAATGGAAAAAGTGGTGATGGGGGACTCTACCTCACTTGTATACTACCCAGATGGAAGATCTATGCCGAATGTTGGCAAGGATGCAAGGATGATGGCTGTAGCAGATTCCCATGGCACATTAGGGTAGTGTAGCATCTAGGATGTTGGGAAAGCCAACATCTGAACATTTCTCTAAACTATGTGATTCCATCCATGTTATTTAGCAAAATATTTTGCTTTAATATCATGCTACAGCAGTAGTTGATTGCCTACCTAGTACCCATTGTCCCTTTCTCCCTCCTATAACTCTGACTTGATGCAGCTCATTACTCTAAGATCCTGACTCCCTGCCAAGCTATAGAGGTTTAAATGATCAGCTCTTTTTTTTTTATCAATTTTTTGTGTATCAGTGGGCATTTGATACAATTCAGGATAGACAGTTGTGATGAAAGTTTGCTGAAGACTTCTGCAAAGGTTGTTCTTGCTCTTTAGGGAAACCAGGAAATGATTTATCTTCTACATGTCATCCTACACAGATGTGAGGACAAGAATGCTGCAGCCTGAATACGACACTGACCTGTAAAAGATTGTAGAGAAATCTCTTAATTAAGTCAAGCCAGAACCCACTGTTATCCTGGGAAGACAAGTCAACAAATTATTAGGTATCTAAGCCAGTTTAAGTTAAATGTTCTTTATTTGCTGCTGAAACTATCCCAATAGATAGGTATATGATAAAATATTTGGAATTTTTAATTGTTTAAAATGTAGAGACAGACTATAATCCTAAAAGCTGAATCAACATGAAAAATAGTGAACTATTATAGTCTTATAACAAAGATAAAAATATATTTAGTCAAGGAGTTGCATAAAATGGATTTAAACTTCTAAATGAACAGTCCATTAATAATAATTAATTCTATTTAGAAATTATGTTAATTTTCAGTGTTTCCTAATTTATATTTCATTATTTACCAATGATAGTTTGAACAGCTTTTGTTAGACTACATTTAATCTATATAAAACCATTTAGGCAAACTTTTGCAGAAGACAAGCAAATGGCGTGTCTGTATGAATTTCAGAAGATTTTTGGTATGTCAAGTAATTCTCAATGTCCCATAAATATCTTTCTAACTAGAGCAAAAATTAAAAGCACCCTCAGCATTTGGTCTAAAGGATGTTTTATATTTTCCTTAGGATAAAGCTCCCTAAAACTGAAAACAGTAAGAGTGCATAACAATTAAGAACTAAGGCAAATATCTAAACAGGATTTAATATGTTTATTATTTAACAATAATTAGTCAATAGTAGTTAATGTATTGCTATGTTTCTATTTCATGAAGCAGGAGTTGATAACCATTTATAAATATTAAGCCAACATTGTGACTGGGATCATGTTGAAGCTGATGATCTTTCAATGTTTAGGTTGTTGTGATGTACCACCCATCTTAGGAGATGCATGGAGGGTATACTGACTGTAATGACATTGGAAGGGATATTAATATGCTGCTTGATGTCAGAAGAGTGTAGTAGTAGAAGATACCCTAGTGACAAACCAAGCATCCCCAAAACTCACTGAGGATGTGTCTGCTCAGCATCCTTTCTGGTATTAGCTCTCCCATTTCTTTTTGGGAAACCCATTTCATGTAATTTGGTTGGTGCTAACTCTCCCTGCTCCACAGGGGTGGGAAAGTGACCTGGGACAATTAGAATATCCTCTGACTCCAGTCTACCATAGTGAATCATAAAAAAGAAAGCCCTAGCCCCAACCGTGCCAGAGACGTCTCAGGACCATGTCCAGTTGTTGTATGCTGAAGTAGGTTGTCATTGGTTTTATTTATAACCGAAGAAGAGTTTTTGAAGAATTGAAATATTTTTTTTACTTCTATGATTCATAATCCATCCCTCATTTATAATAAAATATAGTGGGTTTCCCACAATTTGAAAAATCAGCAGATTTATTTATGATGTTAGAACATAAGAGAATACTTCCTGTCTCATCCAAGGAATGAAGGAAATAATAGGTTTCTCCTCAAAAGAGCTAAAAATAAAACAGTGTAGGCATTTATCCCTAATGATTATTTTTCTTGATGTGAGAACTGAGCTGAAAGAATTCAGAGGCAGCATGTATTCCTTATGAAACATAATTTTCTCTCATCAGCCATTTTACAGGACTCTGGGTAGGTACTGGAATTGAACTTTCTGTGATTCCAAATGGCCATTTTTTTTTCTCTTAAACAAAGGACCATTGGAATATCAGTGGAATCAAAATTCTAATAGCCAATATACTCTGCAAAGTGAACTCTGTAGGTTTTTTCACTTGTAAGTAGATTTTAAATAGTTAAGACATAGATGTTAATGCCCTGTGCTTCTGTAAACAGGCAATGCTTGCTTGTGTCATTTTGAATATAACAAAGTCCCCTCGATACCCATTTAGAAAGAGAGATTATTTCTGGAAGCATTCAACATAAATAAAAGTGTTTTTCCCCCACAAACACGAAACATAACAAACAATCAAAAAACAGAATGGAAAAATCGAATACACACAAGGATAAATCATTTCTAGTTCAAAATATTGTCCCTTTGGGCAGGGGATTGTTGTGTCTGAGGAACTGACCTTTGCTTCACTTGTTTTTGCAGTAATTGGGAATGTGCTGAAGTTTTAATGCTTATTGAATCTTTCAGTCAAGTAGTCATCATATATCTAGGGTCTTTAGCATAAAAGAGGCAGAGTGGATGATAGTAAGGTATTGAAAATCCTAGAATTTTTACTCCAACCAGGTAATATCATTGTCTACAAGAGCTGGTGTAAATTTTGAGGATTGGGGAAGTTCATATTTCCTACTCTGATTGTTCTAACTTAATGTAAATCATGTAAAGATTTTTGACTGAGACATATATTTAAGTTATTTTCATTAAATAGTTATCTTCAAATAAACAGGAACTAAATTTACTTTGTAATTAAGAATCAAAGGAAATCTTGTAAAGGAATGCAGGGAATATATATATATATATATATATATATATATATATATATTATAGCATATATAAGACTTTGTTATATTCTTTGTGTGTGTGTGTGTTTTGGCAGGGGCTGGGGCGGTTGTACTAGGGATTGAATTCAGGGGCACTCAACATTGAGCCACATACGCAGCCCTATTTTGTATTTTATTTAGAGACAGGGTCTCATGAGTTGCTTAGTGCCTCATTTTTTTTTTTTGAGGCTGGATTTGAACCTGAGATCCTTCTGCTTCAGCCTTCTGAGCCACTGGGATTGCAGTATATTCTTATTTTATAAAAATACCTTTATTTTATTTATTTTTATGTGATGCTGAGGATCCAATCCAGTGTCTCATTTGTGCAAGCAAAGCACTCTACCACTGAACCAAGACCCCAGCCCCAGTGCATCCTTTATTTGTGGTAAAGTTACTTGCTTTCTTGACTTTGTATCAGTCACTCTAACATTTCCTTTTTGACAACAGTCCAGTAGGTGAGCAATATGATAGGCAGACATTTGACAGGAAGCACTTCAGAAAACCACAAATTTCCTCAGTCTCAGGAATTGTATAGATATGTGTTATAGACAAGAGAAACAGTCATGGGAAAAACTCAGAAATATCCTTAAGAATACTTCTTGCAGAGGCTCTGTTGGTTTATCACAGAAAGAGGAGAGTATTCAGCATTTAGTAAAGAAATCTTGCTACAAACCATTCTGACACTTAGTGTAGGAAATGAACAAATCTAGGACACTGTAGAGAGATGACTGATGAGAAGACTAGAATAGGTGGACATTTGAGATTTTCTTTAGATTTCATTGATTCAAAGATGTGCATATTTCATATTCCTGAAAATGGGTGTATATTATAAACAAAGCTGTGCCATCATTAACTGACAGTGCTTTTTCTTTCTTAGTAGAATATTTAAAAATGCTCTTATAGCCTGGGGCACATTAGAAATAGAGTAACTACCTAATGAACCAGGTATGGAGTAAAATTAACTCCATATTAACTTAGGATATAGTGCCGAAATAATGTATTATGTAAAATTTTCATAAATGGCATGTAGCATATTATAGACTAGAAGTTATTTTCAAATAATTACTTCTGTTCTTCTTATAATGCTAAAAATAGAGATTTACTCTTGATATTCCTTTCATCTGGCAGCATTGTTTAAGATACAACAAGCATTTTTGCTTTGTCCACCATAGAACCACCAGCACAGATTCTATGCTACAGCTGCTTTCCTCTAAAGAATATTGTTTTGATCACTTTCCTTAATTATTGTCAATGTAAATCATGTAAAAATTTTTGACTGAGACAGAGATTTAAGTTATTTTCATTAAATAGTTACCTTCAAATAAACAACAGGAACTGAATTTACTTTGTAATTAAGAATCAAAGGAAATCTTGTAAAGGAATGTAGGGAATATATATATTATATCGCATTAAAATATTTTGAAATTTTGAATGAATGGCAGAATCATCCAATGATTGAAGAATGTTTTTTTAATAATGATTTTAACTGTTAAATATATTCTTCTTATATAGACTTAGAAACTATACATATCATCTACATTTAAATACAAAGACTATTTTAGAAATAAACGATTTTATAACAAAACTAATTTCATTTATTCCTGTTTTTAAGTAATTTTGTAAAATTCTTTCAGTTGATAAAACATTAATTAATGTACACATGATATCTATACACATTTCTGCACCAGTATCAGTCATTAAGCTGTTATGGCCACCTAAGAATCTGACATTTACAATTTTTCACTTTTTATCACCTCATCATCAGATCTGATCTCTGTCTCATGTTAGTTTTAATGAAAAAGAAGAGACAATATAATATATTAAAAGATGGGAACTTACTATTTGCCTTAGAAACCATAAATATTAATTTGAGAATATAGTGATTCTCCTCATGAAGGCAGCTCTGATAATGGAAAGGTTGTGGTATCATGAAAGTTATAAGCAGGGTGCTCTTAGAGCCATGGTAATGCACTGGTGGGCATTTGGCATTGTTGGAGGCACTTTTTTCTCTTCACTCTTGAATTCATTTTGTTATCTCATACTTTTTTTCTGACCATCCTTTTGTCCCACTTTACCTGGTATTCTTACGGCTGTCCATCATTCCTTGGTCTCCTGCACAGAATCCAGTTTCTATTAGAAAGAACAGAAATAGAGTCTACAAAACAAGGTCTGAGACCATCTGCTCACAAACTCTGTCTCATCCTGAAGCTTAGTCACATGACAATCACCCAAAATTATTTAGTGCCTGAAAGAATTTTCAATCTGGGCAAGACCTAAAGGCACTGTCTTTATGAATTCTAGGCTAAGTTCAAACAGTATTTATTATATTAAATAATTGGTTGTTGCTTTTGTTATTACCATGGCTATGCAATTCTTTATTAGATATGAATTGGTTTCCTGACACAGAAATTATGTTGTTTTGAGTTTTCTTCTTATTTCTCTACATAAAAGTTTCTCTACGAAGGTGTGTGTGATCACTGGAGATGCATGAATGGTGTCAAAAGTTAAATAGGGCTCCTGGATACTAGTCTAGAATTTTGACAATCATGCAAATTGATTTTATAAATTGTTGCTGAATATGTTATGATCAAGTCAAATTTTAGGCATGGACTAGCGATGATTGTTTTGCCAGGGACAAATAGGATTCATTTTCTTAAATAGAATGTGGTTCCATACAAAACTACTGTTTCACAAGTTCTGAAATAAAAGTGATGATGTTGGTGATGATGGTGATGTCAAGACTTCACGCATGGCAGGCATCTCTACCCTTTCATGGTTTGAGTCTTATAGAAAATGTCATTACCATGTCTCATCTTGGTAAATGGGAACCTGTTATAACATATGTTTTATAATATGCTAACCTTTTTATTCTGCATATAAAAATAAAAGTAGCTGTACTTTTAAAAGTTCTCAACTATACTGGTATTTCATTGACTTTGTCTTTCTTATTAGTAAAAACAAAAACCATGAATATCTTCTGAGGATTTTTTTCTGTTAATAAGTCCTTCCAATAAACTGCTAAGAGGATAGCTAAACTTGCACTAATAAAAGTCAAAAGTCAATTTTAGACAGAACATTCTTCTTCTTCTTTTCTCCCACCTTCTTTTTGGTTCCAACAACTACCTAGGCACATTGAGTGAAAAACGGGTCAGAAGGAATAATTCCTTTGGCTGGTTATTTTTATTTCCAGTTTCTTTAGTTCCCACAGACTGTTTGCAGAAATATTACTGGGTAGTGATTAAACATGAAGAATCCGGAGGTGCTCCATCACTCTTTACCATGCCTTCGGAGGGAACTTTCTGTACTTTACACTTTTCATCTTTGTCGCGACCCCTTGCCCGCAAGGAAGACGCAACTCGGGAATCTTCTCTCAGCAGTTTATTCAGGTCCTTGATACTTTTTCTTCTCCTCCTGGATGCCCCTCCCAGCCTTAATAAAGCACCTCAAGCCCCAATGCGAAGCTGCCACGTGGACTTTTCTCACAGGGTGCCAAGTCACAGCATGCCAACTCATTCTGATAAGGAGTTGTTTGTCACAGACTACAGGGGAAACCAGCGCCATCTTGTAATGGCGGCCACAGTTCACAGAAACGGCTCACCACAATCTTGACTGTGGGAATGATAGTAATCACGATATCTATTTTGTAGGGTTGTCACCATACTCAAAGGAATTAACATTTGTGGAACCTCCCCATCAATGCCTGTAACACATGAAGACCTCAGCTAGTAGTACCTGGAACACAGTGTGAGGAAGCCTTAGCTATTTATCACTATCATCATCACCACTACCACCACCACCACACCATCACCACCATCATTTCCTAAAATATTTTCAACGGGCATTCCTATGATCTTTAGTTGCTTTAAAAAATAAAATTAGTTCCTTAAGATCACCCTCTGATATTTCTTTCATTTAAAAATTTATCATTCTTATGTGATTCATTATATGACTCATTTATTTGTGTTGGGATATCAATGTAGGCTAAATTAGACATATTTGGTTTAATATTCATGAATGAAAGCAATTTAAGTTTGTAACTGCTGATTATAACCAGAAAAAAAAACTCCTGAACAATTGACCTAGTTTCATGTAATTTGCAGGTTTTCGCCTTTTCTAATGTTGGTCCTTTTGCTGAATCCACAAATCTGTCCTTATACTTCCTTATACTTGTCTGTTTTTATTTCATTACATTGTTCTTCTGCTCTCAAATGGATACCAATTCAAAGCCAAGCACTTTATGCTTTGATAATGCCTTTCAGTTGTCAAAAAGAAAGGAAGAAAATTAACATTGACTTCAATTTTACTTATATTCTTATTTAAAAGCCTCTTGAGGCAGATACTATCTTCATTTTATGAGAAAGTGTAGGAGGTGCTAAGGTCACACAAATAATAAATGGTAGAGCTGGGTTGGAATTGAGGTCATCCGACTCCAAGGGAGTGCTCATTTCTCCAAGTCACAGCACATGGCTCCCAGGTATGAAGAAAGATTTATCTAAGGGAACTTCGGAGGACTTTCTTGGGTCAGAAATAAATTGTAAAAGCTTACTTTCTTGTCTATGGTTTGTGGAGAAAAAACCAACCAACCATTATAAGTGAATTTACATCTTGGAAAACAAATGAAAATGTGTATATTTATGTGTGGGGAAGAGAGAAAATCATTGCTACTGACATATTTTGGTGATACTAAACACTTGGATCACACTTCCCATTGTTTCTGCCCTTGGCAAAACTAAATCTGCCATCCTGTGGCCTGAGAATGGCCCTGAAAATGTCACGATCTGGTGTTTTCCCCTCAGGTGGAGGCAGTCTGATCTACTCAGGCAAATGAAGTGGAAGATTAAGTAATTATCTTCAGAATTTGATTAATGTGGAAAATCAACATGAAAAATTTTAGCATCTCAAGCTATTTTTTCCCCTCAATTATGCATGTTTAAACCTTAATTAAGTAAATATTTTCTTAGCTCTCTGTGTGATTTTGACACTAGAATTGAAGAGGACAGTGACAACAAATTCTAAGGCAGGTTTTCAAAGCTCACAAAACAAAAATCTATAGGTGTGGCCCACAAACCACAGAGGTCTTCAACTTCAAACAGCAAAGGACAAGGGGCAATGCCATCCTGTCTTCTGGCTCTTAGCCCCATTCCCTATCGCTGAACCCAAATCTTTCTTTCCTGACAAGGTCCTGAAAGGACACACAAAGTGTTTCATTGCTTCTTTCTATAAAGCTGACTCTTTCATCTTTTAGGCTGAGTGTGTGAAGCTGCTCAGTGTCTGCAGTTACAGCCTTGTCTCTGGGGATTGTTCAACTTCTGAAGTGGTCGGCGGCCATCTTCACTCAAAAAGTCTTTGTGCTTTTAAGCCAGAGGAGCTCCTTCCAGGACCTGGCTGTCACTTTCTTGGTAGTTTCCTTGCTGCATCCTCTAGTTAGAGTATATGGCTCAGTCTAGGGTGGAAGCTAGGTGAAACTCAAAGGTTACTGTCCTGGAGTACTTTATGGTTCCATGATTTGAAGTTCTTACCAGGGAAGAAAAGGCTTGGAGCTAAGTAGGGGGTCAGTGGTGGAGCTGGTGAAGAAAGGCAAAGGGAATAAGGGAAAGACTCTATGTGTGTGTATTCACCAGCAACAGCTGCTTCTTTTCTTCATTTTCTTCTACTTTAGAGGTAGGGGTAGCCAGTACCCTCAAAGGCCTTTTAGTTCTAAGCCTATAGTCTCTTTTGTTGCCCACATATCTCTAAAAATACATTTTTTTTAAATAAAATGATACTGTCTTAGTAAGATTTTCATGACTGTGGCTGAAATATCTGACCAGGAAAACTTAAAGGAGGAAAAGTTTATGTGGCTTACACTTTCAGAGGTCTCAGCGAGATCCATTTCTTTGGGCCAGAAGTGAGTTAGAACATCATGGTGGAAGAGTGTGGTGCATACTGGCTGCTCAGTTCATGGCTGTACAAAATCAGAGTGAGGAAGAGATAGAGAGGAAGAGAGGAAAGGGCTGGAGAGAAGATGAATCCTTCCAAACCCTTCCAGGGCACACTCCCCAGTGACATTCTTCCTCCAACTAAATCTCACCTTCCAGTAGTTCGTACAGTTATTAGTGGATTAATCCAACAAATAGATTAATCCCCAAAGCTCCTCATTTGAGCACATGAGACTTCTTTGAGGGACATTTCATATCCGAACCATAACATGTCCTCTTCATATATTTTAAATAGATATTTATAATTTTTCATAACCAACTGAGATATTTTAAAAATAGCATGTAATTTCTAGTATGTTATACATATTGGCATCAAAAATAAAAATTTCCATCATTTTTAGAAAGTTATTCAAAGCAATACAAAAAAGTCATGAGTAGTCTGATAATCATTCATCAAATTATATATTTACATGAAAGTGTGTGTATGTGTGCATGTAATGCATGTGTGTTTGTGTATGTGTGTATGTATGTATGTATGGTTTGGATATGAGGCGTCCTCTCAAATCTGCTGTGTTAATATAAGAGCATTTAGAAGCAAAGTGATTGTATTATGAGTGCTGAAACCTAATCAGTCCAACCCAGTTCGAATGAACTGGCAGTAACCAGAGGCCAATGGGGTGTGGCTGGAGGAATTGGGTCCCTCGGGGCATGTGCATGAAGGGTGCATCTGCCTTGTGATTCCATCTCTCTGCTTCCTTGGAGTAGCTTCCCTCTACCACATCCTTCCTCTCTGATATGCTGCCTTATTTTGGGACCAGAGCAATGGAGTCAGTCTACCACGGATTGAAGCTCTGACATCATGAGCCAAATAAACTTTCTCTCGTGTAAGTTGTTCTTGTCAGATACTTTGGACACAGTGATGCAAAGCTGACTAGAGGGTGAAAGAGACAGAGACAGAGATATCCAATATAATCAGTTGGAAATTTACATTGTTCTTTCTCCTTGAACTGGTAATTCTGTTCCATTTTCAGCAAAGCATTTTATACAAAAGTATCATGTAATATACTTTTGTGCTTGAAGAACTATTATTGGTCACCCTATCATACTTGTTTATAACAAAAGTCATTTATAAATTGAATTTTTTCATATATCCAAAGGCTTTAAATATTAAGCTTTCCTCCCATGTTTTAGTCTGCTTTTTTTTGCTACTGTGACTAAATACCCAACAAGAACAATTTTAGAGGAGAAAAAGTTTATTGAGGGGCTCACAGTTTCAGAGGTCTCAGCCCATAGACAGCTGACTCCATTCCTTGAGATTCAAGGTGAAGCAGAACATCATGGCAGAAGAGTATGGCAGAGAGGAGAGCAGCTCACATGATGATCAGAAAGCAGAGAAAGACTCCACTCACCAGGTATAAAATATATACTCTAACTGCAAGCCTCCAATGACCCACCTCCTCTAGCCCCACCCTATTCACCTTCAGTTACCACTCAGTTAATCCCCATCAGTGGATAAATTCACTAATTGGGTCAGGGCTCTCATAACCCAATCATCTCACATGAGATTTTTGAGGGACACCTAGTATCTAAACCGTAACACCCTATCTTGAGTAAACATTATTGATATGAACACATACTTGATCAAAACAATATAAACATATTACAAAATTTCACATATAATTGTTAAACTTAATATACCAAATTATGTGGTTGGGAGGATTGATTATGAAACCTCAATTAAAGGAATAATTAAATTATCCCTTTGCAGCTATGTAAAGTTTACCTTTTGGAAGGCAATGACCATGTGAAAGCTGTGACTTATTTGTTACATGGAAGGCAGGTGAGTGTGAAAGGAAGAGTAGAAAGAGAAGAACCTGTACCTCAATGTTTCCGAAGGAAGAATATATAGAATATGTAGCTTTGGACAGAATATATAGATCTTGAGGATCAATAAATTGTTTCTTTAAAATTCCTGCCTTTTCCGACTAGTGTTCCCTAGGTTGAAGAGCTCTCTCATAAGCTGTAGTTCCTGTGTTAGTTTTTCTCCTTTCTCTATATTGTAAGAAAAGAAGCTACACTTGAGTCTCATCCACCAATGATGTAATCAATATTTTTCTCTTGACTACATAGTGGTTAGAGAGCTCTGTCTAGTTTATTCAAGAAATGATGTCCATTCCTCACACATTCACCAAACACAATCCCCTAATCCCTCTTTCCTTGCTGAAGGCCTTTGCCATGTGATCTCTCTTTGCCATGTAACCTATCTGATGAATTCTCTTAAGTTTAAAAATACCACCATGCCCCTTTGCCAAGATGTTCTGCCTCCCTCGGCCCCACAGTGATGGAGTTGGCTGACCATGGACAGAGCCTCTAAATCCATTAGCCCCAAATAAACTTTATTTTTCTCCTCTAAGTTGTTCTTGTCAGGTTTTTGATCACAATGATGAAAAGTTGACTAACACTTGGGTAGTTTAGGTATAGTTGAAGCAGAAGCAGAAAAAAATAGATGGATACATGAACATTTGCAAATGTTGGTATTTTTGTCAGGTTGGATAAGATATGTCCTTTTCTTGTCATGGAATATCTGCTTCAGCATTTTAGGTACACCTCCATTAGAACATTGTTTGTGTAATGGTTTAGTCCAAATTATAGTTTTATACTTTTTGATATAATTCTGTATAATTAATCCAATTAAATAAATTATTTTTAAAAAATCCCTAGTTCTCATTATAAATTACCAGTATGCAAAAGATGCAACCATCTTCAGATTAAAAAATAAAATATGTAAGCAAGTATAGCAACTTGATAGAACACAGTTATTTGACATCTAATGATCTGACCAACTTTTTTGAGGTTTGTTGGGATATTTTGATAGAAAACACCCTAGACTGTTTATTAATTACTGAGTAATGCATTTAAAGGGCTCCTGACAATGAACATCCTTTTTTTTAATCCTGCAATAAACTGACATTATGTAATGAATAATGTGATATAGTTTAATAAATTATATTAATAGGAAATTAAGATATATAATAATTATAACAATGATAAATAATAATGGCTCCCATTTATGAGTATTTACTATGTGACAAATAGTTTCCCTGGTAGGAATTATCACTTCATTTAGAGGTGGCAAAAAGGCTCCATTTAGGTGACTTGCCAAAAGTCCCACAGTCAATAGCCTATCTAATATTCTGTGCTGCTTTCTGCACACTGCGAGTTGTCACTGGTCTTGATCATAGAGAATATGGGAGCTGTGACATAAGGTTAATAGATTGTGCTTTTATTTCAGTTTAAATTTTTTATAGAAGATAATGAAAATTTTCCTTACCTTACAGTGTCTTTGTGTTTTTCAGTATTTTGTGTCTCATAAAAATTTAATTGATTCCATTATATGTGGATTCAATGTTAGATTGGAAAAAAGGAAAGACGTCCTTGATATGGCTGATTCACACAACACCTAAAGATTTCATACAAGGTTGATCTATCTCTATCTATCTATCTATCTATCTATCTATCTATCTATCTATCTATCTATCTATCACCTGGTTACCCATCTAATTATCTATCATTTCTGCTTAAGTAAATCTGATTTTAGATCTCAAGCCTTTCTATTTATTTATTTGTTTATTACTGGGAATTGAACCCAGGATTGCCTAACTACTCAGCCATATCCCTACTCCCTTTTATTTTTTATTTTGAGATAGGGTCTCATTAAGTTGCTAAGGACCTGGCTAAGTTGCTGAGGCTGGTTTTGAACTTGTAATTCTCCTGCCTTAGTCTCCTGAGTTGCTAGGATTACAGGAATGCACCACCACATCCAGCTAGATGGCAAGCCTTTCTTAAATAGCATCATTTGTCATTTCTCAGTAGAGGTAAAACACTTTAGTGCAAAAGAGTCAATATAGGCCAAGAAAAATAAAAGCTTCAACCACTTGTGTTTAGAACAATGTGGAGGCAGTTAGTAGCTGACTGACAAGAATTATATTTCTGAAGATTCTTTTAAAATTGAAATATATGGAATTTGGATGTATGTTGTAAATTCTGAACATGGATTATATATACTCACCTACTCAGTTTCTTGAGATTAATAATAACTTGCTCTAGGGGGAAGTGGGTGGGAGGAAGAGAGGTGTTTTTGCTTCATTTGGAGCTTGGATAGGGGAGACATGTATTTTCTTTCTTTTTCTTTTTTTTTTAATACAGCAAATCTTCCTCTCAACAAATGCCTATACATTTCTTTCTTGGGAATAGCTTTGCACCTAGAGTTCTGGTAAGTAGTATCTTGTTACTAGGGCTGATTTTCTCCCAAATGACATGTTTTCTGAAAGGGCTGTGTTCAAGCTATAAATATAACCACCATGTAAGAAAGCCAGAATGACTAGGGGTTCGTAAAAGTCAAGGAGGGAGCACACAGAATGAAAAATGTAACTGTTTCTCAGGACAATAGTTTCTTTTGAAAAATGCTGCTTTGTGATTTGGAATTTGAACATTGTGAATTTAACACATGCTTTACCAATGAAACTTTCTACATAAAACTTGGGGTTCTTATTTGCTTACTCTCCTGGCTGGCAAGGGCTCCACTGTGTAACTTCCATTATTATCAGTGGCCTGTGGGATGGCCCTAGACACATTGGAGATCAAATAAAAATAAAAAGAGCCTGAATAGTAAATGGAATTCAAACAACTACTTCTCATTTATGGATCTTAGGAGTCCAGGAAATGGGATCAAAGACTACATGTCTTTCCTACAGGGAAGAAATTCCCTAAGTATGAGGTTGCTTTGGATAGGGGTGAGTACCTACTATGCTTTATGCATCCTTAGGCACTTTTTATATTGAAGTTTCCTAACATATTTGAGGTAATATATGTACATTAATTTTATGGCTCTGATTTCTCCCTTGAATTCTGTACAGTTTTATGTTATTTATTAATGGGATTATGATCTGAGAAATACATCATTGCACAATTTTGTCTTTATATGAATGTTGTAGTGTGTATTAATACAAATATAGATGATATAGCCTACCACTACCTATTTGGTACTAGGTTCATTATAAACTAGGATATATAAGATTATATCAAAGAAGAGAATAATATATCAATCAAGAGATATAGTATACATAAAATGTATGAGGCTCCTGCTGGTGTTCATGGTATACTCTTTTATAGTAAAATATTTTTATAAGTTGACTACACTCTAAAATAATGATAAAAAGTTTAATAGTAGCCAGTTGCCTGGTTTTTTATTATCATTTTCAATTATTACATACTGTACATAATTGCATGTGCTAGACTTTTATATGACTGGCAGTGCACTGGGTTGATTTATATAGACATTGACACAAAAGTGAGTAATGCATTGTGCTATGACATTACAAAAGCTAAGATGTCAGTAGATGATAGGAAATTTTCGGCTCCATTATAATCCTATGGAATCACCATGGTGCATGCCAACTACTGTTGATGACAATATGGGTAAAATGGCATACAACTGTATCCATACGTATCCACTACTTAATGGGCATTTCCATTTGAATATCTTTTCTTTTTTTGCGGGGGGTTACCAGGATTTAAACTCAGGGGCACTCAACCACTGAGCCACATCCCAAGCCCTATGTTGTATTTTAGTTAGAGACAGGGTTTCACTGAGTTGCTTAGTGCCTCACCATTGCTGAGGCTGGCTTTGAACTCCCAATCCTCTTGACTCAGCCTCCTGAGCCACTGGGATTACAGACCTGTGCCACGGTGCCCACCTCATTTGGATATCTTAGGATCCCTAAACTCAGAATGTCCAAAAATGACCATGTCCACCTCATTGTCTTCATGTACAAAAGAATGTCCAATATTTCTCAAAGTTGATTTCCTCCATTTCCCATTCTTGATTACAGATGTTCTTCTTTGGATTGCTGCAATGGTTTTCCATTATTTCCACCAACACTTTTCTCTTTTGAATCCATTCTCTGTGCTACAGCCAAGTGACCTTTTCAGAGTATGTCAAAAACCCCTTCAGTAGATTCCCCTTGCTTTTAGAATAGAAACTAGAATACTCATATACATACTAGGGCCCCTGCCTACTTCACCAGCCTCTTCTATCCCTGCCTTGCTCTCTGCATTTCTTCTCTCAGGCCCTCTTCCAGTTCTTAGAAGAAGCAGAGATTCTTTTTGCTCCGGTCACTCTCCAGTTTGCTGCTGCTTCTCTTCAGGCCTCTCCCCCCTGATATACATATTTAATTACTCCCCATCCTTTTAAACTTATGTCAGATCTCACTTCCTCCAGGAGCTTTCCTTGACTCTAGATTAGAGAGGTCAAGACTCCCTGTTAATGCTCTTCCTTCAGAGTTGCCACAATGGTAATTAAACATGGATTTGTATAATTAGATGTCTAATATTTATTTCCCTAGCTGCAAAATAGGGCCTAGGAGGGCAGGGGACAGATGTTTTACACATACTGGATCTCCACAGCTTTGCACAGCACTTTGCCCAGGTTGTTGTTGGGTAAATATTTGGTGAATGAATGAATGAACAAATGAGTAGGTATTTTCCAATCAAGAATTGAAACTTATATGTTAAGTGATGGAGAATCTGAGCCCTAGTTGAATTCACCTAAAATCTATGCTTTTTCAAAAGTTTTCCACTCAAAATGTTACAGTATACATTTATGTTCTTTTTACCAACTGTTGTGGTTTGGATCTGAAATATCCATATCCCCCCCATACTCCATGTGTTAGGCAATGCAGCAATGTTCAGAGTTGAATCAGTTGGGGTGTGAGGGCTCTGACTATATCAGTGTGTTAATCCATTTGAATGAATTTAATGATAGACATATGAGGCATAGTTGAAGGAAGTACATCAGTGGGACATGGCCTTTGGGACTATATCTGTCCCCAACCCCTTCCTCTAAGCCCCCTGCACCTCATCTCTCCTACTTCCCAGCTGCCATGAGTTGGTCAGCTTTCTTCCACCATGCCCTTCCTCCATGTTTTTCTGCCTTACCTCAGGACCAAAGCATGGCTTCAGTTGCTAATTGTCTCAGACCTCTGAAAATGTGAGCCAAAACAAACCTTTTCTCCTTCTTGTTTTCGTCAGGTATTTTGGTCATAGTGACAAAAAACTGACTAACATACCAACTATTCCAGGGTAAGTTTTTCAGTAGTATTCTAAATCTTCTCTCAGTGTCATGAAGCCAAAATATTAGAGAGAAATATCCCATTGAAAATTTTCCTGATATAGTTTTCCACAATGGTAAGTGATTTGTTTTCACTTGAGTGATTGTACAAACTTAATTTGAGTGTGACATTAGCATGTTCATTGCTAGTATAATAGAGTGGACCCTTTGACTTGTCAGTAGATTTCTACTCACTGAAAAAAGAAGTTTGTCAGATTAGTAATAAGTGGCAAAAATAGAATTAGGGTAATTTTTACTTAAAATGTTTTCAAGGACTAGCCAGAGAGCACAAGTGGGTAAAGCAGCTGCTTTGTTAAAGGAGAAAAGTGCCTACTGGGCTCCCAGTGACGGTGGAAATGTGGGAATGCAGGCAGATCTAGGGTTGCCAGATCTCCTCTCTCCCTCTCTCTCTTTCATTTATTTATTTATTTATTTTGGTTCTGGGGATTGAACCCAGGAGCCTTATCCACTGAGCAACATCCCCAACCCTTTTTTATATTTTATTTTGAGACAGGGTTTTGCTAAATTACCTAGGGCCTCACTAAGTTGTGGAGGTTGACTTTGAACTCATGATCCACCTGCCTTAGCCTCCTGAGCTGCTGTGATTACAGGCGTGCTTCCTTTTGTTTTCTTCTCTCTTTTCTCCTCTCCTCTCCTTTCCTTTTCTTCTCTTCCTTTCTTCCCTCCTTCGCTTTCATCCTTCCTTCCTTTTTTCTTTCTTCAGGTGCTGGGGGTGGAGCCCAGGTTTTTATGGATGTTAAGTATGTGCTTTACCATGGAACTTTCTCCCCAGCTGTTGTTGTTTCCCTCAAGAGAAGACTTCAACTGGAATTTTATGAGAAATCTTTTGTTTTTCAATAATGGAGATTCATAAGATCAAATCAACAACAACAAACTTTATGGGTCAAAGAGAATGTACCCGAAGGCCTGGTCCAGCTTGTGGGCTGTATACCTTCCATGACGACCCTGTTTGACCAATATTTTCACTTAGCTCCAATAGAAGTTATTCTTACAGGAATGAGACCCTGTTTGGTTCTTGGTTAAGCACTTGAGAACCATTCACAGGGTTTGAAATGAGGTGCTCTACCCCTTGAGGATTCTCCCATGGCTCTCACCTGGAGCTGAACTTCAGACATCTTTGTGGAATTTTCCTCTTTATTCTTTCATCAAGGAATCATTCACTGACTGATGACCACTAAGACACCCCACAAAGTGAGCAAATGAGATGATGGGCTTACTTTATTATCAAGAAAGACAAAGAAAAGTCTTTTTGTGTATGTTTTAAGGTTTATTCTGAAAAAGTTGAATTTAGTTTGCTATCATCAATATAGGTAGTTGAAACAGCAACTAGATATGAGTAGGAAAAACAATTTGGCCTATTCATTTCTATATTTCACAAGTAAATGGCTATTTTTAGTCTTTTAATGGTACACATTTCATAATGAGTAAGACAAAATTAATTTTTTAAATGCTTGCTGATTGTCTTCAGGAAAAAAAAAACAACCTTCAGGTATTTTTGGAATCCTGTCCTAGATTTTTATATGGAACATTACTGCTATTTGAATGTGCATACCATATTAAATATCATTAAATTGTATACATAAATTAATTAAACAGTTGGGAAATTGAATTTCACAATGGATCACTGACTTTAAACTACAGAATTCTACCTTAGGCTAAATTAAAAAATAACCACTTAGTGTTTTGACATCTTGGTAGTAAAACTTCTTTCACTAGATACCACTGTGGCTGAATTCTAGAAAAGCAATCTGTGCAAAGTTGTGCTTAGAGGAACAAAATGTACAGAAATTATTTTGTGAAAATAATGTTTGGGGAATTTGTGTTTTTAGATAGTGTACAGAATTTGTTAATAATTATTTAATCTTGAGATCTGTTTTAGTTAGCTTTTTCATCACTGTGACCAAAAGACAAGAGTAGTGTAGAGAAGAAAAATCTGACTTTGGCTCATGGTTTCAGAGATTTATTCCATGGTCAGCTCCACAACTCTGGGCTAGAAGAGAGGCAGAACATCCTGGTGGAAGGGCGTGGTAGAAGGAAGCAGCTGAGGACACCACAGGTAGGAAGCACAGAGAGCTCTGCTCGCCAAATACAAACCATAAACCCCAAAGGCACACCCTCAGTGACCCTCCTTCTCCAGCCACACCCTACCTGCCTACACTTAGCACTCAGTTAATCCTCTCATGATTGAATGATTTCACCTCTGAAAATTCTTGCATTGTCTGACACATGAGCTTTTGGGAGACACCTCATATCCAAACCTTAACAAGAGCCTTCTTGGTTATTATAATTATTTGTGCTTTTGTTCGTTTAAAAGCCATTATAGAGGATGTTTGTAATCATTGCTGTGACTAACCTACAAACATTAAAAGTGAAGAAAAGATTTAACCAAACACCAGTCTATTAGTGCAGACATGAGAAATATGGCAAGACTGTGGCTATTTCAGGAGTGATTTAATAGTTTCTGCTGCCACAATTCTAACTTCTGTGATTTCCTGCAACCCTCAGTTTTGTATACTGAAAATCCACATGAAGACACTTAAACAGCTGTGATGTAGCCAGAGTTGTTCAGAGGCGGCTGAGTACCTCTTCTCCCAGTCTGTAAAGGTGCACAGCTTCACCTTCAAAGTGTAGAAAGGGGAATTCATGTCATTACAATTTTATAGAAGTAATAAAACAAAGAATAATTGAAGACATGGTTTTTAACTTACTTTCCTAAATTACTAAGATCAGAAAAAGACTTGTTCAATTATTCCAATTCTCTTTATAGAACTTTCACAGTGTTTAAATTTCCTGAAACATTAAAATATAAAGTTTTGGATTTGAAAAGCACAATATTCAAAAGTTTTTTTTCAATTACATCATTGAGAGTTTAATGTAAGCCAAAGCCAAGGTCAGAGTCATTATGAAAGAGTACAGATACTATAGCCAGAACACATTGCAAAGTCCTTGTGCAAGAGATGGTGGGTCAGCCACCATCGGGAAGATGTGAAGGCTTCAGAAACACAGTCAAGACTCATAGTAAATATTGGGTTAGAAGGTGCAAAATGGGGGAAAAGTAGAAGCCTACAGGAGCTCTAAGGAAAAGTAAATTTAACCAATCTTATAACTTAAAGTCCATGAGGATTCTTTAATACCCCAGGATAATATCTAAATTCTATAAAAGCATTAACCCCCCAACCTATTCCATCTGTTTTATTGGCCTCACATTCTGCCACTTTGTCCCCCCTTCTTCTCCATTTCCACTCTCTGACTTCACTCATGCAGTTTCTAGTCAGACTACACAGCCTATTAAGTTCTAATTTGCCATCATGAATACCCAGGCCTCCATTCTTTAGCCCAGGCAGCACAATTCTATCTCTGTCCTTGAGTGCCCTTGGGCCTAATTAAAATATAGTGTACCCTAAATTTTCTTGAGTTATCTAGTTATCCCATATTACTTTATTTATATCTCTGTTATATCACTTATCAGAGCGTTTCTTCTCTATTTATAACTTTGTCCCTTCATATACTTAGGGGGTGTTGAGTACACGAATCTAGAAGACAGGAGTATGTCTAGGCTTGTGATCTGAAAATGAGGGCTTAGACCCAAATCAAGTTCAAGGAAAAGCTTAAATAATGGACATAATGACTGAAATAAGATGTCCCCATGGGAGATCTAGACCTAAAGAGAGTTATTTTAAATTCCAGTTGGAAACCAATTCCAGTTCCTAGTCTTCCTAAGCCCTGCCAGATAGCAGCAGACATCAAGCTCCCTTGGGCTAGAGGATATGTGTGGCTAGACAATGAAGGCTCATCCTGACCATCTGTCCAGTGTACACACTCCTAATGGCACATATCCTCAGCCCACATCTCAAGAGAAATCAGGTTAACATATTAAATACCAGAATCTGACTTACCACTCTGCTTTGGACAGATATAAGGCTAAATATGCAGATAAACAGTTATATTAGAATCTGTTTGTTAGTTCTCTAGTGGATAATATTAAAAGACATTTTATACGAACTTATGGGAAGTTCAAATGAGAGGCATATAACTAGGAATAACAGAATTGGGAGTGTCTCATTTCTGCAATAGCTGTGCATCTTTTTCAGTCATCATCTTTTAACTGTGGAAGTAGGAAAGTTCCAGGATTTTAACAAAAATGGAAAGGGCATTTGTATCTCTGCCTGGATTCTTGGTAGCAGTAGAGTTCAATCTCCTGAGTCAGTGGGCTCCAAAGTTTGTAATTGTGTGAGCCTATTAGGAAAATAATTCTGTATGTGCCTCCTGTTATTTATTTATGTATAAATTATATTGTAGACTACTTTATGTATAACATACATAAAAATGGGGTGAAAAGATGATAAAAATAGACTATATAATCTTTTAGAAATAACTTTTTTTGATAGGCCATAGTTAATTAGAATGGAATCTATCACTGAAGTAGTTTTATAACTTTGGAAGTTTTAGGCTGGTGTTTTCACAGATGGGATTAGTGTTCCTTTAGACTTATAATATGACTGAGCTTGCTGTGGGTGTAGAGATGCTAGTCCCATGTTTAATGTTCACTTGAGATTTTATTACTTTTAATCTGAGGTTAAATGTATGAATCTTTTTAATTCATGTGTGTATTTTACAATGATTGACTCTGCTATTTAATGTATCAAGGCATGCATAACTGAAATTTGTCATAATATGCTAAAAAGGACAAAAAGGGAAGGTAGAGGTACTATCACATGCTCCACTCCATGGCAGGACTGCTTGGTTTCCTGAGAATGCCTCAATTATTCATTTGATATATGGGTCAAGGGAAGACATCTGTGTCAATTAGTATCTTTGATAATCATAAATATGTGTTGTAGTACTAGTATTGTTTTTTTTTTTTTTGCACTTAAATGAATTAATTCTCCTGGGAACATCTTAAAGAATGTGCACCAACTTTTGTGACTGCCACTCAGTTCTACAGAGAATCTGATGAATTTGAACTATGATCCTCAGTATGATTATTAACAATGCTTGAAATACTAAAAGAAATAAAACCATGTCTTGTCCCAAAAGAAGGCCCTGGGATAAGGGATAAGTTTTTAAAAATGAATGTGGCTCTCTGCTAAATGCATAATTTTGTTTATATTCATGGATTGTGAAAACCATTTTGAAAACATTCATCATTTCCTTTATTGTGTGCTTCTCTTAAAGAACTTGGTTTGGTTGCTGCTGCTCAATAAATTCTGACTTCTGCTGTTGTTCATCAAGTGAAGCAAAGATGAAAATTTAGGAAGTGCTACAGTTTAAAAAATATTTGCAAAACCTGATTACTATAAGCTATGTATACTTATGATTCCAAAAGGCAATGTTCTCCAGGAGTCAAAAGTCAATGAATCTATCACTTGATGAGAATAGAATTGTAATACCCACAGGGTCATGCAACACACCAGGACATGGTGGTCAACTGGCAAATATTGGTTGAATAAAACAAAGAGTAGGTTTTGTTAGTGAAAACTATTTGATTAGTAAATTCCTGAAAACACAAGGTAGTCTAATGAAAATTTTTATTTTAATTTAGGGAATATTGATCAATGATGACAGGTCCTTTTTGAATAACTGAGAAAATGTCAGGTGAAGTGCAGGAATAGTTTTTTGTAATTGTTAAAACTAAACAATGAAATGCTGGGGGTGTAGTTTAGTGGCAGAGGCTCTTGGTTTGATCCTAGCCCAGAGAGAAAACAAAATAAAACAAACAAACTAAACAATGAAAACAAAACCCACATTCTGTGTAGCAGTATAACATAATAAGATTAACTCATTCTTTCAGAAAGGCTGAACAAATAGAAAACACGTGCACTTTATTTTATATACTGGAAGTGTTTCTGGAAATTTTTAGGTGCATCAAACTTTTACTTAAACTAGTCTTACAAAGTATCACCAATTCTGGAAACTTTTAGAATTAGAATTACTCCTTCTGAAGTTGGAGGGGAAGTATGCTTGCAGGCTGGGAGGAATGGCGCAAGAGGTAAGCTAGTGGTAGTGGCTTCAGGTCTTTATACTTGAGTTACCAGCAAGGAAACCCCAGAGCTTCCCAGAGCCCTGAGATGATCAAACATAAAGCTCCTTTTGTATAAACAATTTAACTGTTTTTTTTTCCTAGTACATAGGCTCATCCATTTGTCCATCTAGGGTTCATCCATGTATCTAATTATACGTTCATTTGTCCAACATTTATGCTATGTCTATTATGTTACAGAGATTGCATTATTCCCTTGGGAATTAGGGAGATTTTGTGAATTCCCTGACTTCAGATGCAACATTTTAGATGTTGTGGGTCGTTATTGGAGAGTGTGATCCATTGTGGAACCTTGTTCTATGTTGTAGTGTTATGGTGAATTGGATCTCTTTATAATCAAGCTAATCAACTTTTTACAAATTGGCTGAAATGGAACATATTTTTAAAAGTCAATTACAAAATGGTTTATAGATAGGTAAGAGTATTTTGCCAAGCATCTGCTTAGTTGCTACGTAATTTTGATCAACAGATTACCAATATTTATTGCCTTAACATATACAATGATGTCTTTTTTTCTAGCAACCTTCAAAGTTAGTCTTTGCATTTGTTCAAATTATTCATTAAGATATACTACTACATGTTACAGAAATGCAGATAACTCCACAGTGGTTCAAGGATTTTTTTTTTGTGTTCTTGTCTGTTAAATCCTTACGAAGGTTATTGTATATGAGGAAGTTCTGCTTGGTGCGACATTTCCATATTTCAGCTAGAGTTTCTTCAATTTTTTAGTTCTCATAAAATATAGTTTAAGTCTTTATGTATTATG